>NW_022900914.1:12025490-12171461 GCF_012274545.1 Fukomys damarensis | reverse complement strand
CTGTACACACAAACCTTTTCATTTTTAAAAGAAAAGCACATTCTGGCTTCTCTTTGGCATATCTAAATTCCCAGCATCATTTCTCTAGTGTTTTGAGGCCATTAATAAGAAAAATAAGAATGATTTGAACACAAGTACTGTAAAATTGTGGTACATACAGCACGGGCAAAGAAGTGACTCACATACTGGCAGAATGGAGCAGAGAGTCTGAGATTTCAGTCACTACTCAGAGCACTAGGCAATTTAAATATTGTAAATTATTTACTTCTGGGCTTCGCCATTTAATATCTTTAGATCACGGTTGAGCATGGGCAACTGAAACTGCGAAAAGCAAAACTGGATAAGAGGACTGAGGTAGTGTCTACCACTGCCAGGCAGTGTTTTATCCTGAGCAAAACAAAAACCTTGCTTGTCCTTGTGGAACATACAGTTTTAGTGCATGCAATAGTAGAAGCTGTACCCGACAAACCCAGAAATCTCAGTGTGTAGGTACAATGTAAATTTATTTCTTGTTCCTATAAAGTCAGTAGGCAAAAAGGGTGGTGGCAGTGGGGAAGTAATGTTCCACTCATCATATTTCTTTAAGGACTGGGAGGATTGAGAGTTCTATTGTCCTCAGTGTGTAGCTTTCAAGGTCACCCTGGGCACCAACATCAACTGATGGATAGTGGAGAAGAGTGAACTGAAGCCTGGACATTGTACATATTACTTTCACGTGTGTTGCATGCATCGGACCTCAGTCTCATGGTTTCATCTATACATAAGGGATCTCCTCACTGTGCAGTGCCTTTCCAGCAGAACCTCTCCATTACCAGAAAAGAGCATGGGCACTTGGTGCCCAAAGAGATCTCCTTTTCACACTTATGCTCTACTGGGTGCAGGAAGACAAGCAATAGACATAAAAGTATGTTCACTGTATAGTGTTGCTGGAGATAGTCTGAAAATTAAATCAAAGGAGAAAAGAGATGCAATTGTGCAAATAATTTTCCCCGTTGGTTATGCATTGGTCAGTATTGTCTACAAAGCCAATGTAAGCTGATTCTCTGAAAGTAAAGAAGTAAGAAGTCTCCTTTGTAAATTATGTGAGAGTAGCTCAGATTAGCCAGAGAACTTACTATGTGTCGAGCTAGGAATCAAGCCCATGTCATCATGGCACCACAAATGTTCCTGGAATTAGACAGTTTATTGAATGCAAAATATATTACCAGAGCCCAGGAGGGTTATGTAGACAGATCAAAGTGGGTTTAAATTTGCTTTGGGGCTTTACTAGTCCTTGAGTTTCGTGAGTCTGCAATGAAGAACCAGGTTAAGTTCACACACTTTTAGTTTTGATTCTGTGTCCATTCTGGGAAAATCTGTACAAAAAAATCAAGAGTTGCTTTCCTCAACAATCATAGAACAGTGTGGCCTTTCTGCTGAGGAAACTAACTGGTCACTTAACAGAGAATTCGCCAGCAAGGAGCTGGTGAAGAAAGTTAAATCTTGCTAGGAATGTCCTAAATGATAGAAAAATTTTGTGTTCAGTAAAAGGCAGAGGCTGAAAACATAACCCATTTACTGTATGTGGATTTAATTCAGTAAGGATTTATTGATACTTCTTATACACCTGGCTCTATTCTAGGCACCACAGATAATAGTGACAAGCAGCTCTGCTTCTGGTCTCAGGGACTAACCACCTAGGAAGAAAAATCCTTCCCCAAACAGAAGGCTGTAATTGAGGCAGGCGGAGAAGGGATGTGAATGCTATGCTAAGTGCCATCCAGGAGATGTATCTCTGTTGGAGAGTAGATGTAGAAACTGGTATCTGCTCACTATGTAACAGTTGGCAAGTCTATCTCTCTGATTGCCATTTTTTTTTTTGTCTAGAAAGGGAAGATAATAATAACTTTCTCATTCACCTCACAGGGGTATTTTACAGATCACATGAAATCAAGGTATGTGAAAGAAATACTATGCAGGCATCAAGAACCATTATTAAAACAAGTTAAAATATAGGTGTCTGGGAGGATAAAGGAGGACTTGGGCATTGGACAGTGATGCTTTGAGAACATCATAAACGCTTTCATCCAGAGTGGAGTGCATGCAGGAGTGAAACTGGTTTTAGTTAATGGCATTTTTGAAAAATGGTATATATTGAAAGCAAAGTCACTCTTTTCCTTTCAAGTAAAATTTGGAGTGAGTGAAGAAATTGAACGAGGGATTCCTAGTATGAAGTCGGAGCTCTAACAGTGGGAGTGAGCAGACCAGAATGGTGACTGCCAGGGCAGCAGGCTATGGGCCAGCAATGGGACCACAAAGGGAACTGAAAACCCAGCCAGGACACAAGGGGCCAGGCCACAAGCTCAAAGGCAACGAATGCTCCTCAGCTGTTGGCCCAGCCCTGGCCATGAGGGAACACTGTGGAGTCTTTCCTGAATTGATTTCCTCCAGGGAGTGGCTGTCCCCGAGGAAGCTCACTCTTCCAGAAATAAAAACATAGTTCTTGGCAATATTTTTACTTATTTTTGAAATCATACTTCCTGAAAACATGGTTCCAAGAGAGAAGGGGCCCATTTCAAGGAGACTTTGGAGGCTTATCTGGATTTCTGTGGATTCTGGGACCTCATAGACCAATGCAGTGCACATTATGAGCCAAGACCACGGAGCTCCACTAATTCAGCCCAAACTTCAGAATTTTCCCAAATCGTTTTTTTCCAGTACTGGGGACTGAACTCAGGACCTTGTGCTTGCCAGGCAGGCATGGTGCCACTGAGCTACATCCCCGGCCCAGGATTTATCTACATGTTGAAAGTATACATATAAGTTCTTCAATTTGGAAAAAAGTTCTCATTATAGATTGTTTCCTTCTAATTTGTAATATTTAAGAAATTACAGTAAGGAGATTGACATCAGCCAGATGGTAGAACAGGACTTTCTAGTGTTTGTCCATTGCTAAAACACAAATTTGGACAAAAGTCATTGCATGGAAATACTTTCACAAAGGCTAAGAAAACCAAGTGAGAGATTACAACATCGCAGTGTAACACAGAAATAAGGAAAAAAAATGCATTGGAGAGAGCAGTAAGGACAGTTTTACACTACCTCTAGCAGCACCCCCTCAGTCCCAAGCAGTAGAACATGGAGAGAGATTCCTTCTACTGGGGGAAGGAGAGAGAAGTGAGCACTAGATTTTGCTTTAAATCCCAATGCTGAGCCTTCCCCAGTTAACTCAGTGCCAAGCAGATACCTAGAACCCAAGACTTAAGGCTGCTTTTTGTACACTCATCCTCCCAGCACAGTCTATGGAATCCAAGAGCTCCGGATTCCATCCCGGTACCAGATCAGCCTCAGACTCAGGTTAAAGGCCACCCCCAAGTGCAAACTCAGCCTCTGTGGACCCAGGTTTCAGGCTGGGACTCATAGAAACAGGATGGATATGAAGGCTATCTGGCTGCGATATCTGTCACCCCACTGATCACCAGGGTTGCTTCAGCTGATTGGGCTGGCTAGGTGGGTGTCCTCTTCCTCCCTCACCATTCCATATGTGTTCCTCCCTCTCAAAGCTGCTTGCTGGGGTCAAGATGAAGACCACGCCTGACAGAGGAGGACCATTTCCTCAGTCAAGTAGCTGTGCTCCCCTGCTAGAACTGCCAAACAAGCTCTCATAGAAACAGGCACCAGAGTCACCATCCTAAAGCTGCACTCTACAGCTATCCTCTTAGACCCAATCAGCACATCCACCTTCAGTGGATTTTGGTTCCAGGCCAAACTCCATGGACCAAGCACTAAGCCCACTCATCTGCTGATCCAGACATCAAGCTAGCCAGCCTGAGGACTCCAGCAGAAAGCCTATCCACAGATAATACTAGACAGGTGCCCCAAATCTTTGAATGGGCTGAATTCATCAGTACATTAAAAGGATCTTTCGTCATGGTTAAGTGGGTGGCAGGGATGGTTCAGAAAATCCAAATCTATAAGTGTGATGTGCCACGTGAATAGGACAAAGGACAAATACGATATGATATTTGTAGTTGAGAAAATAACATATGACAAAATGTTACCCACTTTCATGACACAAACTTTCAATAAATAAGGTATAGAAGGAATGCACCTCAACACAATAAAGATCAAACCAAAGATTGAACCAACAGCTAGTGCCACATTCAGTGGTAAAAAATGGAAAGCTTTTCTTCTAAGATCAGGAACAAGACAAAGATGCCAACTCTTGTCACTCCTGTTTAACACAATGCAGGAAGACCTAATCAGAGCAAGAGAAATAAAACATATCCAAATCAGAAAGGAAGAATTTTAAATGTCTCTGCTTATTGAAAATTTGATTATATATGGAAAACTTTGAGTTCATAGAAAAAATTTAAAGCTAACAAATGAATTTAATAAAATTATTGGATAAAAAAATTAACACAAAAATCGGTGGTATTTCTGCATACTAGTCATGAATTACAGTGGACTCTCAGGTTACGACAGGCCTGACATACAAACAACTTCAGTTATGACCGGAATTTTAGTTTTAACTTATGAACAAACTCTTGAGTTATGACCTGAATGCCCACCACTTGTGCTTCCAGATGGTCTCTGATGCAGATTTAACCCTTAGACAGTTCTGGAAGAAGCATCACAACATCCTTTCCTGTGTGGGGTTGAGAATTCTGTGCCAAAGCCTCTCTAAGGATGCGGAAATCTGCCTGTGTACAGAAGAGAGATTTTGAAGGCTGTGTAGAGGAGCCTGAGCCTTCAGCTGACCAACTTGAGTTTACTTGAGTTGGCAAAGAATTGAATTCATAAATCAAGGGTTCACTATAGCTGAGAAAGAAGTCAATGAAACAATCACAATAAATATCCCCCCCAAATACTAAAGAATAAATTTAACCAAGGAAGTAAAAAACCTGTACACCAAAAACTCTAAAATATTGATTAAAACATTGCATTCATGGATTCAAAGCATTACCACTGTTAAAATATCTATACTACCCAAAGCAATCTATAGATTCTGTGCAATCCCTATCAGCATTTTAGTGGCATTTTTTTGAGCTGGGGGTAATCTCAGTAGTAGAGTGTTTGCTTAGCATGAATGAGACTCTGGATTCAATCCCCAGCACCCTGAACAACAATGACAACAACATCAACCACAAAAGTCAACAATATTTTTCACAGAAGTTGGAAAAACCATCCCAAAATTAAGATACAATCATAAAAGATCCAAAATAGGCAAAACAATCTTGAGGAGAAAACTAAACAAACAAAAAAAACAAAATGCAAAACTGTAAGCAGTGTATTACTTGACTTCAAAAGAAACTGTTTTGCTATAGTTGCATGGTACAGGCACAAAAAAGACATACAGTCTAAGGGAACAGAAACAAATACAGAAGTAAACATACACTTATGGAAAACTGATTTTGACAAAGGTACCAAGAACATGTAATGAGGGAAGGACGATTCTTCAGTAAATAGCACTGGGAAACCTGGATACCCACATACGAAGAATGAAATTGGACCCTTACCTCACACCACACTGAAATAAACTCAAAGTGAGTTAAACACTTAAATGTAAGATTAGAAATTGTTAAAGTACTTGGAGAAAACATGAAGAAAAGCTCAATGATATTGGGCTGGAATATTTTTTGTATGAACATAAAGGTACAGAAAAAAAAGCAAAAATAGACAACTGGGATTACACTGAACTAAAAAAGTTTCTGTACAGCAAAGGAAAACAATGGGGTGAAGAGACAATTTATAGAGCTGGAGAAATATTTGCAAGCTATACATCTGGTATTGGGCAAGCCTCCAAAACATAAAAAACAAATTCAATAGCAAGAAAATATACAATGCAATTAAAAATAGGTAAATGACATTCACAAAGGAAAACATACAAATGGCCTAATATTATATGAAAATGCTTAATTTTACTAATCAGAGAAATGCAAATTAAAATTATAATGAGATACTGCCTTACAACTGTTAGAATGGCTATTATAAAAAAGATGAATGATAAGTGAACATTATACATTGGGAACATTATACAAAGGGGATGTTATACATCAGTGGCCAGAAGTAGGTATAATTAGTACAGCCATCATGGAAAACTGTGGAGATTCCGTCCCACAATCACACTACTGGGCATATATCCAAAGGAAATGAAAACAGAATGTTAAGGAGATGTCTATTCTCTCGTGTTTATAACAGCATTACTTATAGTAGATAAGATATGAAATCAACCTTCCCATCCATGGATGAGTGGCTAAAAGAAATGCGGTATACACACACCAAGGAATGCTAGACAGCCCTAAAAAAGAAAACCTTGTCATTTTCAATAATAGTGATACATCTGGAGGATGTTACATGAAATAAATTAGATACAACTGATGATTCTTATACATGGAATATAAAATATTGAATGTTTAGAAGTAAAGAATAGAATGGTGGTTACTAGAGTCTGGGGGTTGGGTGGGTAGAGTGATGCTAAAAGAACAGAAAATTTCCTTTAGGAGGAATAAGTTAAAGAGATCTATTTTACACCATCATGGCTATATTTGATAACAATGTATTGCATTTTAAAACTGCTGAGTCTGCCTTACCATAAAACATTATAAAGTATGTGAGACAATGCATATGTTAATTAGCACAATTATACCACAGGCATACAAATTTCACAGACAACTTTGTTAAAGAATAAAATAAACATCACAGAGAAAGAAGGTGGTTGCAAATATTGTGCTGAATAAGAAGCAATATTAAGGTCAAAGTTCTGTCAAATTTCAGTAGTTGGATTTCGAACTGGGAATTGCAGATCTGAAATTCCTGAATGACAATGCAAATCCTTGTTGAAAATTTATTTCATTGTGAACTGTCATTCCTCCGTAGAAGCAGAGAGGAATTTTACCTCCAGAAAAGAGAGCGGGCTAAAGACTGGCTGAGGGACAAGAAGCAATCTAATATATTCATGGACCGTCTACGGGGAGACACCAAGCAGGTGTCAAAAAACCCCCATTTTGTGAGTGAGGCTATAGAGGCCGAGAGACTGATTTTTGCAAAGTCACACCAAGGCGATGAGCTAATATACAAGCCTGTCTCACCTAACTGGAGAGTCTGAGCTTTTCCCTCAGCCCTTTAACCTCAAGGGTTTCCTTGGGCTTGGCTAGGGACGGCCTAGCCAGAAGGGGAGGGCTCCTGAAGCCACAGGGGTCAGCAAGTGGATGGAAACCTATCAATCACAGAGGCCTGCGGTTAGGGAGAGGTGACGCATTGCTCAGGCCTGTGACTCTCTCCCACGTTCTTCCTTCTAACAGGGCAGGATTTCCAAACTTGGCTTAATTAACATTTCAGGCTGCATAAATCTTTGTAGTCAGGGGCAGTCCCCTGCTTTGTAGGATGTTTGGTTGCATTCCTGACTTCCAGTCACTGTGCAACAGCAATCTCTTCGGTTGACAAGAAAGCGTATCCTAGACATTCAAATGGCCCCTATGATGAAGATTAAAAACCACTGTTGTACAGTGACCAGGAATTTAGTGCCCAAACCAGGGTAGTTCAGAACAAATTGGGATGTTTGGGTACTGGGCAAGTGGAATTGCATCTGGTTAAATAGAAGCTGTGTTGATGTACAGCTGGGCAGGGTCTGGTGGTCTGTGATATGCCTGGTTGTGTTGATGGCTTGGTTCTTGATTCCTCTTTGAGGTTTGTTTACAAGGAGGTCTAGGGAAAGGAACTCAGCCTCAGAAAGTAGCAACTTTAGATAGCAATTTGCCTAACAAGCAAGGTCCACTCTTAAGCAAAGCTAACTTTTACTGAAGAAAGGGAGAAGAAAGGACATTCCCAAGATGGGGGAGTGGCCAGGTCAGGCCTAGAGTAGGGGCAGAGTTGGGGCAGTTTATAAGAGAAGACAGCACACTTGGAAGGGGTCCAAGTGTGCAGAGCCAGAGGTGGCAACTGCTCCTGAGACCAGGTTGGTTCCTCCTTTGTATTTTTGGAATTTGGAGGAGTGATTGAGGGTTGTTGCTAACTGGGCTTTTTCCAGTCAACAAGAGGATCCACCTGCATGTTGGAAGGGGGAGTTTTTGATCTTACATGTTCTTAGTGGAATGAACATGGTGGCCATCCTGTGCAAGGGGAAAGCGGAAGTTAAAACCAGGATGCAAATGTATGTGGATGGAGTCTATTGGGTCAGACAAGGCCAGCCAGGGGCCTGAGTCCCTAGGTGTGCGTACACTGACCCAAGACCCATGTAACGGTAGGGGGAGGCACTGTGAGCCTCTTGGGTGCCTTACAGGGGAAGTTGGAGAGCACAAACTCAGGATGTTGAGACCACATTCTGTTGCAGAGCTTCCTCCTTGCGCTGACTCATATCTAGTTAGCTGCCTACTCATGGAGGGCATGATCAGTGTCTCTAAGCTGTTGCAGTATCAGATGCATGCTCCCCCGAAGCCCTGCCAAGGGCTTACCAAGAATGTAGGGGCAATGTGCTACTTCAGGAAGACTGGATGAGTTGACTGTGGATGTCAGTTCAGCTCTGAACTAGGCCAGAGCAAAGTTCTCTGTTGGGGGAGAGGCAGTGGGAGGATGCTGGGCCAAAGCTAGCCCAACAGGGCTGCTTGGGTGGTATAACACAAGGACATACACCAGGCATTAATGGGCATCGGGTGGGGAAGGCTTTTTAGCTCAGTGTTAAGATGGCCTGTGCCTATGTGGCATGTGCATTTTTAATTAAGTATTTTGAAATGTTTTTTTGAGTTATTCTGACAACCTGCCAAGGGAATTTTCCTGAAAGGAACAAATAAGAGACAAAAAAAAAAAAAATCACAAAAATGCTTTGCTATCAGATGCTTGCTGTGTTGTTGAGAATCCTTTTGCTGCAGGGATAAATATTTCTGTTCAGCTGGGTGTGTTGGTGCACATCTGTAATGCAAGCACTGTGGGCAGCTGAAACAGGATTACAAGTTTGAGCCCAGTGGGGGCAATTTAGTGACTTAGAGAGACCCTAAAATAAAAATATAAAGATTTTCAAAGCTTAAAAAAAAAGAGGGCAGGAGATGTAGCTCATTGCAAAGGCCCAAAGTTAAAATCCAAGTACTGAGGAAAAAAAATCAATTCTTTACAAATTTATAGGGCACTTCTGTGACAGTGCTTGTCCCTCAGCCTTTGGATCTTGACGCCATTCTTAAGACCCTTTACAGGATGACAGCGGCTGAATTCTGAAGGTGCTCAGTATGTGCTGAGGTCAAATGGAAGGATTTGAATCTGAACCTCTGGGCTACATTTCTGGGCCCTTTGTACCTCAGGTAGGTTGTGAGAGAGTGAGTCATGCCTGCCAGCACCACGTCTGTTGCTGTAAAGCTGAATAGGAAAATGACAAGCGTAGACAGGGAGAGGGTGAGTCAGCTCATGACAGTGACTGACAAAGGCTCTTTGCTCTGGTTAGCCTGGGAGGAGTTGGGGATGAAGCAGGTTTCATGAGCGCCGTGCTCCAGACCCATGGGCACCGGCACAGAGGGTAGACTTTCTTCCACACTGGTGTAGAGAGTATGCTGTACATGATTGTTTTCATTTTCCTGGGTTATGTAAACCAGTGGCTTTTGCCAAGAACAGTCTGTCTTTGCAACCCTAGGCTGGTTCTCTCTCATTGGCCAATTTAGTTTCGTTTTTATTGGGAGGAGTAACTTTCAAGTTGCAATGCAGCAGTAACTGCCAGGGTGTCTCTTAGGAGTGAGGTGCCTGGAGTTCAGGGACTCCACCAAAGATGATGACGGTGGTGGACGAGCTGGTTTTCTTTGTGAATGGCAGAAAGGTAAGGAGAAGTCTACCTTTGGTGTTGTGTCCCTGGCCCCTGGGGGGAGATCTTTGTCCTCTGGAAGAGGAAGCTCCGGTTCCCTCTGGCCTGTTCCTTTCTACTTGTTCTCCTCCTTTTCTCTGGCTCAGGGGTGTACCTACAGTTTGGTGACACCAGAAGAGACGACCTCCTCAGGGCAGGACAGCCAAGGGGCAAAGGAATGGGAGGGAGGGAGGTGAGAAGAGAGCTGCTATGAGCTGGCTGCCGGCTCTGCTGTCCACCCTGGCAGAGTAAGACAGGAAGTTCTAAGAGAGCTGCGAGGCCCTCTGCCACACCTCCATCTCTGTTTTTTATTAACCACATTCCATGATTTGGTGGCTCTCTTTACTGAGAGAAGGAACAGGAATGTGTTTTCTTGGTAATGTCAGATGTGCATAGTACTGTCATGACGTTATGCACATAAGTGTAGCAACGAGTCTCGATTTACCATGAGGGGACACACACTGACACCTTGTGGCAAGCCACAGTCTTTTTCATAAAGCACTCCCTCCCTGCATTCTAGATATACGTGCTGCTAATCTCTTCCCCTCTAAGGTTAACTTCATGGGTGCCCAGGGACCTAGGAAAGGTGGCATGGCTGCCACAGTCCTTGGGTGCCACAGGGTGAGAATCTTCGCAACTTTAAAGTAGGTGCAGGGAGAGAGAGGCAAGACTGTGACACTCTCTCCAGCTCCATTTGCCCCTTCTGCACCAAGATGGTTGCATTGCTTCAGCTCCCGACCTGAGACTGGGCCATACCCTGAAAGAGGAGGTGCAGCTGCACGTTGCATCCTGCCACGTGTGAATGATGAATGTGCCAAGGGGTCCCCAAAGAAAGGCCATTTTATTTGTTTGGTTATATTGGCTATTTTGTTTTGCATTGCATGGACAATTTTACTTAAACCCTTGAGATGTGTTTGGGCGATTACCAAGAAAATGTCACAAGCTGTTATACTCATGAGCTGTAAAGACTGTTGAGTTCAGTTTGGGTGGAGTTACTGACGGGGTGCTGGGCTTGACAGCTGTCTCTTGGCATCTGGCACCAAATCAAGAGGCAGGAGCAGCTTTAAGATGAACATGGGAAGACTTTTACACCACTTTTTTTGGTAAAGGATTGAACTTGGGGCCTTCATATTCAGCTACATCCCAAGCTCCTTCTAAATTTTTTTTTATTTTAAGACTCACTAAGTCTTTAGGTTGCTCACGCTGGGCTTGAATTTGTGTTCTCCTGTCATCCTCCCAACATCTTAAACTTCTTTGCATTCAGCAGTTCTACCAGAGAGATGTGAGAAACAGCTGTCAATTTGTCTTCCTAAAGTTGTTATTTACACAAAGGCATCATCTCTGGAATTTTTATAGATGAGATTTAATGTGAGTAAACCACTGGGTCCAACAACTTCCAAGGTCAGGTCTTACTGTAAGATTTTGTTATTTATTATTAAGTCATCAATTCGTGTGTGAAAGTATAAGGTCTTGCTCTTTATTAAGGATGGCTTGCTCTTCTAGAAAAGATCATTTCAAGGTAAACTAACTTGGTAAAAAATACTTTGTCTCAAATTTTATTTTAACTTTAGGAAAGTGATTTTAAAATGTCAGAGGCTCTTATCACATCACCCCCTACTGTCTTCAGAAGCTCCTACTTCTTCCAGTTTCCACAGATAAATACTCAGGTTTATAATGTATAAAAATAGGACCTCTTGAGATACTTCGGGGAGGTGGGCAGACAGTATCACGAGGAATAATGTGAAAGCAGCCTGTAAAAACAGAACCAAGAGAGGGAATTCTGAGCAAACAAAGGCAGCTATAAATGTGTTCCATTTTGATTAAGATGGTTTTGACGTTTCATTTCAGGATATTGTGCAAAGGAGTTACCAACAAAGTTGTGGAAACTTGGTGACTCATTCTTAATGACAGCCTCTTTCTCTCCTTGTTTTTTTTCCCCTTCATTCAGTTATAGGGATACAGTACAGTTACATTCATTGTTGGGATCTTGTACCTCTACATGACAGGTCTTGGTTCTTGTTTTTCTCCTCTTGTCCCTGCCCTCCCTTCACCCCCTCCTCCCCCCTCTCTCCTCTTTTTGTACCACTGTTAGGACACTGTCTCCGCTAGCTGGGGTCCAGACAGTGTGTTAAATGGAGCACACAAAACCCCAGGGGCGCTCTGAGGTGGGGTGGGCCATGCTGAGTGTGGCTTCCATGTTTCCAAAGGGAAAAAAGCTGCCCAGGATTCTAATGAGAGTATTTTTAGGGCATTCTCGCTTTGCCAAACAGTCACTCCTTTTAGTGGAGATTGTAGCCTTTGGAAGAATCTGGGAGGATTGGGCCTGTAGTGTGCATCCCTAGGTATCCAGGAGTGATTTTTACAAGATATCAGAACAGGTATGGATTACACCTGTAATCCTAGCACTCAGGGAGGCTGACACAGGAGGATTGCGAGTTTGAACTTAGCCTGGGCAATTTAAGAACTTGGCAAGACCCTATCTAAAAGTAGAAAACAAAAAAAAGGGCTGGAGATGGAGCTCAGGGTGAAGGACCTGTGTTCTGAAAAACATCATCACACACACACACACACACACACACACACACACGCACGCACACACACGCGCGCGTGCACATCAATCAGAAAGTGCCTTGTGTGGCTTCAGTGGCTTTTACTCACTCATTCATGCGAGTCCATATTTATCAAGCTCCATCCAAGACCAAAAGCTGTGAGAAGGACCCTGGAGGAATCCAAACTGGGCGTTTGGTTTTGGAAGCCTGTGGACTAGGTGGACAGGTGAATTAGGGTTAGGCAAAGTAATGTATTCAAACTGTGTTTCACAGAAAATTAGCCTCAAAAGACACTAGTCGCAAACCTTTGGTAGAGTTTGTTTGCATAGCAAGTGCATGATTGATATGGACAGCATGAATAAATGGATCTTAAAAGCCTTGAGAAATCCTACACAAGAGAAATGTAGCTTTAAGAACTTTTGTATTTTAAAATTATTTTAGATTTACAGAAAAGTTTTGAGACTACAAAGAAACATTAACTGCCCTTTACTCAATTTCAACAGCTGTTAACATCTGTCACGTTTGTCTTACCATTTTCTCTGTCTTTCTGAATATGCACACTATATACACATCCATGCACACACGCACACATAGACATAAAGATGTGTATCTTTTACATATGTAAATAAGTTTATGTATTTAACAGATATATGTAGTATAAAATTTTCTTCCCAAACTATTTCAGAATAAGTTTCAGACATCATGTCCCTTTTCATGCTAAGAATAAGGTCATTCTCAGAGTTCATTTATATAATTCAGAAAATTTAGCTTTCATATAACACTATTATCTGTGGATCTTATGCAAAATTATTATAGCTTTCTCAGTGATGCCATTTGTCCCCTCCCGACCACATCCCAAATCCAGGATCCTGCCTTGTGGTTAGTCACCAGCGCTTTTTATTTTCTTTTAATGTGGATCAGCTCATCAGCTTCCCTGTCTTTTGTGGTTTGGGTGTTTTTGAAGAAAACAGGCCAGTTAGTTTTTAGAATGTCCCTCATTCTGAGTTTGTCTCACTTTTTGCTATAATGCTACTTCAAGACAGGAATACCGCAGAAGTGAAGTTCTCAGGACATCCTATCTTGAGACACATAATATCAATTTTTCTCATTATTTGTGATGTGAACTTTTTGCATCCATTAAATGTTTAATGCTCAAAAGTTTGAGCATTCGTTGATAATTCTTAACTGGATCAGTTGTCATGTTCATTGAAAAGGGCCAATCGTATCTACTAGTTGATATTCTTTTGCCAGGAACTGCTTTCCTTTTTCTCAGTCTTATTCGCTGTTGGTTTGGATTCATGGATCTCACTTGCCCACCAGCTGTTTTTCTGTGGGGAGTGCTCCTTGGCACTTCGCTGAGAGCTGCTTCATGGAGCACAGCATGGCAAGCCCAGAGCCATGGGGGAGAGGATACTCCAGGAATTCAGGGAGGGTGGTCTGCGTGTGTCAGGGCCCTGTGAAAAGCCTAGGGCAGGGAAGTGTTTGGTCTTCTGACAAAGCAGCGTGCACAGGGAAAGAGCAGCGATGTGCCCCAAGGCACAGGATCCGGGAGGTGCAAGGAGTATACAAGACAAACAATGAGACAATGCAATGAGACCAGCTTGGTAGAAAATAGTAGGAGCCAGGAAGGCTGAGACTAAAGATTGGGAGCACAGGGAAATGCGCCTGGGAAGGTAGCCTATGGCCATAGAAGGCCCTGAGAGCAGAACTGATACGATAGGAAGGAACATGGGAGGAAGTAGTGTGCCAGAATGCCCTTTGTGTCTGCAAGATAAGGACCATTATTGCTTTGATTTATGATTTCTTCTCCAGGAGAAAAGAAGTGGCTCTTTGCGTTAACTTTGTAACCCAGCAAGCTGGGTTCATGGGGTATAATTATATAAAAGTGTTAATTTTATCTCCCATTTCCTTTTACGATCTAGTACAAGGGGAAATGCTGGGAGTTTCATAAATGTTTTCATTACTTGTGGCCAGTAAAAAAATGCTATTCTCTATTGACTCGCCAAACCCCATCTTCACTCAGGATGGTGTGTGAGAGGAGCAAGGGACACTCTCTTTTATCTAGCACGGTGGTAAGATGGCTTCCAGCCTTCTGGGCCTTTTAGGTGTTTGGAGCTAGCCCTTTTCTTCCTCTTGCAGTGGTTTCTGGGACTCTTCAGGGACTGCACAGGTAGCATTTGCTTGCCCATCCCATGACATGAGTGACCCGCTTCCTTGGGCTGGGTGCTGTCCCTCGGCCTCCAGTTCTGGGAGGTCTGTTCCACGCAGACTCTATTGGAGACATCACTGTCCCTTCTAGGCAGTCTCTCTACTTCATAGATGCCTATTCTAGGTCATTGGCCAACCATACCCTCGCCTCTACCAGAGTCTGGAGGAGCACACCAATCCAGAGCTGCCACTTCTTCAGTTGAGGCGTGAATGCGTCATTGGTAGTTATTAAACTTTTTGTGGTACTAGGAACTGGACCCAGGACCTTCACACTGAGCTACATCCCCAGCCCTCAATGATGATGACAGTGATGATGAAGACAGGGTCTCACTGATTTGCCTAGGCTGGGATTGAACTTGCAATCGTACCTCAGCCTCTCAGAATGCTGGGATTTTGGTGTGTGGAACTACACCCAGCTGCTTATTAATTTTATGTTGAGCCTACCTTTAGCTATGTAGATATGCCAGATGAGCATATTTCCAATACTGCAAAGGTGGCATGTGGCTGTATAGCAGAACAAAGGACAGTCCTCACTAAGTTTGAGGTGTGAGACAGATACCCGCTTCACTTCCACTTTAGGAAGCTGTGGGACTCATAGTTCAGAACCCTGAATTCCCTCTCTTGATCATCTTGTTACTCCAGACCCTTTCATCCTTGATAATGTGCTTGTAGTCACACAGGTTTTCACAGATGTCCTTTGACAATCGGCTTTTGGGACCAGCATCTCACTTTGTCTGCAATCTTTTCTACCTTACTGAATATACCGACCCATCTTTGGCTTGAGGTTCATTTATAGCATGTCTTCTTGTTGCTATCTGTGATTGTCCATCACATACAATTCTCTGCTGTGTGCATTGGCCACATGACTGGCTGTCTGTAGTCCCATGCAGGCTGTGAGAGTGCAGACTCAAAGAGACAAACCCGGAGTCAGCATTTTGACCCTCAGCAGTCAAACTCCCAGGTGGAATTCAGCAGGAGAAATGAAATAAGGTTCTTGACTTGAAAAGGGGCTTTTCCTTGGCCTTCCCAGCATAGCAGGTATAAAACTGAGTGTTCTGTGGGGCCCCAAACCTGAGCACTAATGTAGAATATTAAGGATATGACCATGTATGTCATATGGCCTATAGTTCATTCTTATGGAGTCAGTAAGAAAACTACCTTGGCTTTTACAGTCTATCTAGCATGTTCCAGTTAACTCTACAAATTCTTGGGTGAGACACTGAAGGGATAAATCAACTGCAGAAGAGTGGTGATGTACATTTATATTTCTTCCTTTTTTTGTTAGGTGGTGGAGAAAAATGCAGATCCAGAAACAACGCTTTTGGCCTACCTGAGAAGAAAATGTATCCTGACTCTGGAGTTTGTATGAGGAGAGGAGGTGACAGGGCCTCACCCTCTGGACCTTACGCCATTTCCTGGTGACTGGCGGGGCAACCACAAAGAACAGAGGCAAGAATGGTGGATCAGGAGTCTGGTGTTTTAGTAGCAGCTGTGTCACTCAGTCATGGGAGCTCCTAGGCCTGAAGCTCTCAGTTCTCCAACGAGAAGACTATGCGTGACGTTCTCTGAGATTTCCTCCAGCTAAGAATCGAGTAATTCCAAAATCTGATGCCATGCCTGAGAAGGGCCCTTGCTAGCGCTGGTGAACTTCGTGGTCATTCTCATTGGGAAGAATAGGCTCTTTCTTGGGTGACATTTGTTTAATGCACAAGTAGACTTCCTGGGGAACATTTCCACCACTGCTCAGGCAGAGGGAGACAAGGGAAAGAGTATCTATTGGAAAAGGGTACCTGAGGTAAATAAAGGATTGTTCCATACTCACAGAAGTGAGCCTGGAGTCCATGGCCTTAACTCTGGCTGGATCACCTCGCATTAGATAGCTCAGTGTAGGCAATTTGAGAGGTTCACAGATAATTCTGATTCTCCAGCAGAAGATTCAGTGGGTAGGATCAGGGGACCACAAGAAACTCCATTTCCAGCCCATCTTCTCGGGAGATCTGGAGGAGACTGCCTTCTCAGGGGTTGTTGAGATTGATGTTAGTTTTCTGATGGATTCCAGTTTAATTTTGAAGGCCCAGAACCCTCAGAAATGCCTTAAGAGTGACCAGCTGGTTCAAAGGTCAAAATTCAAGTGAAATCCCAAACTTAAAGTTGGCACATAGATCAGAAGTGCTCATAGCTTATCATGGTTTGTGCTGAGGGGTAATTTGTGGGAATTCCCAGTAGGGGAGGACTTTAGCCTGAACTTCTATCCTGGCTTCTAAAAAGATTCCCCAGGCCAGAAGACCTTGCAAGACTTTGGGCTGCCACTACCCTGTGTTCTTGTGCCCTGAAAGTGTCAGAAGCATAGATAACAGCATATATCCTGCCTGGTGATAAAAATAACTTAGGACATAGAATGCCCTCCCCGTTGTGCTTCAAAAGAGGCAGCGTGGGGGAGGAGGGGTGCACAAGGTCTGGAGACACATGACCATGTTGGGCCCTGGCAGGTAAGACAACATTTGTGTGACTCATGTAACCTCTTGGGTCTCACAGCTCGTTTGTTTACTTATCTGTGAGGAAATCATAGTTCCTGCCTCATCTGTTAACCAAATTGTTGTGAAGATCAGATAGGGACATGGATATAGTAAGTACTTTTCCAGGACGAGGTGCCGTATCGTGGTTCCCTGTTAACTTTATCTTGAAAATGAAGTCAGTGACCTGGTGATAATATTCTCAATTCCCTCCATCTTCAGTAAACGAGCAGGGGAGCTTAGAGGCCTATGGGCCTGGGGAAAAATCAGCAAGGCTGCCTGCGTGTACCGAGAAGGAGAGCACACACTTCTCTAGAGCAGTCTACTTGTCGAGCAATGTATTAGATTCATTTTCCATAGATGTGCAAGAATTGGGCCTCATAGTGTCCCTGACTCTGCTGTCTCACTCTTCTGTGAGGAGGAGATGGCCCTGTCCCTGCCTCCCTAGGGTGTCGCAAGGCTTCTCTGAGGAAGGAGGATGTGGGATTAGTACCTCCCATGTCGAATTCCCCGAGCCAGTGTGGGGATGGATGAGTCTACACTTGGCCGTTCCCTTTCCCTGACTCATGTTCCTTAACTCACATCCCAGTGGGGCTGTGTGGCACCAAACTTGGCTGTGGAGAAGGAGGCTGTGGGGCTTGCACGGTGATGATCTCCAAGTATGACAATCTCCAGAACAAGGTCGTGTATCCTTTGCCCGTCGCTCGATTGTCCACCGGGGCTAGTGCCACGTCAGCCTGTGAGTGAGTGTGTGAGTGTTGGTTGTGTGCGTGTGCATGTTTGTGTGAGCCTCCAGGCTGCTGAGCAGGCTCTGATCGTGGACAAACATGGCAGGGTGATGTCTTGCATCTCCCTGGACTACAAGCATTGACTGTTTTGAACTGCTGTTCTCAAATTCAGGCTAACATCACATGTCATAAAATCCTCCGGTAGCTTTGCATGGCACCCAGAATAGAGTCCAACTTTCCTCACAGTGTACCCTCAATTTCTTCTCCAGTTGTTTTTTTTTTTTTGATTTTTGGAGACAGGGTCTCACTCTGTAGTTGAGACTGACCTGGAACTCACCATGTAGCCCAGGCTGGTCTCGAACTCACAGTGATTCTCCTGCCTCAGCTTCCTGAGTGCTGGGGTTACAGGCGTGTGCCACCATGCCCGGCTCCAGCTTTCTTTCTTACTGTGGGACTGTTATTTCTTCCAAGCTTAGATAATTGTGACCCACGGGTGCCCCAGGCCTGCTCCTTGCTTGATCTTGGCATATACCTTCCCAAATCTTAAAGGTCTTCTTTTCCAGGACTTCTCCACCTAGCAAACTCTCACTAGCTCTTTAAGACTGGGCCAAAATAGTATCTCTTCTGGGAAACCTTCCTGGACCCCACACCGCTCCCACCCACACCATTACCGGATCGGTTGCCCTTTTCTGTGCTGGATTCATGTTGTCTTGCACTCAGCCCTCAGGAACAGTCCCCAAAAGATTTCTCAGTTGCATCTTTACGCCTCTCCTGTTTGCCCGGCGTGACTGCAAGAGGTTTATCTCATTCGCCTTATTTCCTGAGCCCTAGGCAGAGGGCTGAAGTAAGGACAGTCCTCGGAGCCCGATATAGACGGGGCGTGTGTGGGGATGGACAGCGACTGAAGACGGGACAGGGAAGCCGTCTAAGGGGTCGGTGCGCGTTCCTCCTGGGGATTCCCTTCCTCCCCACGGAGGGAGGAGAATGCAGGGAGGCAGGTTCTGACAAAGGAGGCTAAGAAAGGGCCCTGTGGAGAGCGGGCACGCCTCAATTCCAGCCCGAAAGTCCAGTCATCTCCACTCGGCCTGAACAGTCCGGCTGAGCGAGAGGCGGCCAAGAGTGACGCTGGCACCCTTCTTCCGACTTTTAGGCTGAGGATGTACCTGGGGGACTCCGGAAGGGCTCGTCCGCACTGGGGGAGGGCTTCGGTGCCATTGCAGAGAGGAAAGGACACCGGTAGAAGGGAGGAGCACATAATGTAGCATGGAAGGAGATGACACAAAGCCTCACCAAGTCCAGCAGGCTCTGCGCTGCCGGGAGGACCCGTACGAATAGTGCAATGACCTTAATGTGAGGTTCTAGCCACTACTCTGTCAATGCCTGCCTGGCCCCCATCTGTTCCTTGCATCATGTGGCGGTGACGACTGTGGAAGGAATAGGAAGCACGAAGACAAGGCTGCATCCTGTGCAGGTGAGCAGGGGAGGCCCTTGAGATCAGGCTACTTTGCAGCGAGGCTCACGCCAAAGCTGCAGAATTGCTTTTGGCTGCTGGGTGGAGTTTCATTGCCTGAGCAATGGAGACATGCTCAGCCCCTTCATCCCCACTTCCTCTAGATCTGAGAGGTGGAAAGAGAAGTCATCCAAGCCCAGAGCTTCCTCCAGCGGCTGGGGTACACGCAACACTGCAAAGCCCCAAGGGAACGCAGTGGTCAACTGAATCTGGTGGCTGGGGTAGTCTGGCTGCACCAGAACGGGGAGGAGGAGGAGTGGGTGCGGTGCTTCCTCACTCTGTTCCTGGTGATGCTTAGGAAACCCTCAGCCTTTCTAGATTCCAGATTCCAAATTCTTGGTGCCCCTTGATAAAAAGCGTGTAGACTCCCTGTGCTTTATAGTGGTGACTCCGGATGCACTCTCATTTCCCACCCCTGAGTAACGCAAGTGTGGTCTGCCAGGCCTCTACCCTCGTTTAAAATGGGGGCTAAATAGATGATGGAGACTTAAGAGTGCCTGACCCAGGCTTTGTCCTTGATGGAACCAGACCACCTGAAAATGGATCGATGTGGGGAATACCTTTGGACGGAGAGAGCAGTAACCTGAGGGGTTTTGTGGAGAGAGTCGAGATACTCTTAAGACAAGGGAGAGCAGATGGGAGTAGAGGACCTAGGGAAGTAAAGGCCATTGTTTTACTTGGGGAAACAGAAGCAAGGGATGTTTGGAAGATTCCAATCACAGGAGGTTCCAGGCTGGCCTAGGCCTTAATCTTTCCTGGATCATCTGAGGAGACACTTCCTTGAGGAGGGCATGCCTTCCACGGGGACCTTTTCTGACTCATGGAGCCATGCCTTCCTCTGAGCCAGCTGGCTTTATTCCTTGGGCTGATCTGTCAGGTCAGAGAAGGGTGGGGATGGTATTGCTTCATCTTTATAGTTTTGTTTGGTAGACGGGAAAAAGGGAGATTACTCAACTTGTCCAACTTGCATGTGGCATGAGAAAGTTGGTTAGGACTTGTCATATTTTCAACAAATGAATAAAGAAAGAATGAACACTTTAAATATAAGGATTGTATCTATACACTCAGTCTAAAACTTTCTCTTTATTGTGATGCAGACTCTCATTTTTAATATACTTGTTTTGGGTTTAGATCAGCTCTCCAGATGCATTTAACTTCTTATCCATTTATTTGTTTCTCTTGGTTTCTGAGATGCTTACACTTTCCTACTTTCTTCCTACCTCCACATCAGAACTGGATGTGGTCCTCCCCAGCTCATTCATTCTCTAACTGCTGGGGTGCCAGGGCTTTGATCTTGAACCTTTTTCTTCACCATCCTTATACTTTCCCTAGGAGGGCTTAGTACCTTCTTCCTGCAAATGGCATGCATATTACTATCTTCAGCTTTAACCTTTTCTCAGACTCATATTTCCAGCTGCCTACTTGGCATAATTTTGTGGAGGTCTAATTTGAAGCTTATCAAAATGTTATTGTCCCCCAGCTTCTTCTTTTCCCAGTTTACCATCTGAGTCAATGGCAAAACCACCCACCCAGTTGCTGAAGATAAAAATCGAGAACTCACCTTTGACTCTTTTTCTCATGTACTATCCCCGATCCATCTAGAAGTAGAGTCCACTGTGCCCTCAAACCTATAATGACATCTTTATCGTCTCTGTCAGTTTTCATATTGCTACTTGGTCCAACCCATTATCCCCTTTTGTCTGGCCTCCTACAATATCTTGATGTCCTATTTCCATTCTTCTTCCCTGTAGCCCATTGCCCACCCAGCAGCCAAAATGACTTTTTAAAAACATAAACTAAATCACATCACTTTCTGCTACCCCCCCCCGATGTCTCTGTTGTACACAGAGAAAGTTCCAGAGCCCTGGCCTGGCTCTTGAAGAGCTGCTTCCTGGCCAACTTCTTTAGTCCCAGCGGGTGCCACCCACGCTGACTTTTCAGTGACCCTTGAACATGGAGCTTATGCTGTGCTCAGAGCACTTGCACTTTCTGTTCTCTCTCCCTGGATATACTTTTTTGAGTTCCAAATCATGTTATTGTATTGTTTACAAGGTCCATTTTCCGTGGCCTTTCCCAACAAATCCGGGTAGCTGTCAGCCACTCTGCATCTTGTTGCCCTGTACAAACTCTCAACAAGCTGATTTCTGCCTGGAATTTCTTGCTTTGTTTACTTATTTTGTTTTTGGCAATATTTCCCCTACTAGAATGTGAACTTTGCATGACTTCTCCTATCTCCCCTCTTTGCTGCTCTGTTGTCAGTGCCTTTACACTGAATGATGCATAATTGGTTCTCAGTCAATGTTCATAAGGTCAATGAATATAGATACAGGATACTGGGGTTATAATATTTTGAAAATTTTACTTAAGGACCAAGACACAGGAAGAAAGGAAGGAAGGGAGGGAGGGAGGGAGGGAAAGAGGAACAAAGAAAGAAAGAAAGAGGAAAAGGGTCACATGGATGAAGAAAACATCTTTATAGTAAAAATCTTCTAGCTTAGAGAGAATACGACTTCTATGGCACTCAAAGGGTAGGACAAATTCACCTTGATATGTTTCCCAATTCTCATATCTGTCCCAAGCTTTGAGTGTTGCCTTCACTTACAAATGCAGGAGCACAGTGGGGCCCTTGCTTGGCTTCAGATATGCTCTGCTGGTCCTCTAGGAATGTTGGTTGAGCTGGACTGTAGGGTAGTGTGGTGAAAGGAGAACAATACAGCTCTTCCACTTACGTGAGTGATCTTGGGTAAATCCCTAGAATCCCTGAGCCTGCTTCCCAGGATAGTTGCTGTTTCTTTTAGGGTCTTTCCTGTTAATAGCTGACATTGACTGACTGCCTATTATGTGCCAGGTACAGCATTTTGCATGAATCATGTCACTAAGTCTTTACAAGAAAGTAGTAGACTAGTCTTTGTTAGGCGGATGAGGAGCCTAAAGCTCTAGAGGTGGGAGAACCTGCTTCCCCCACTGCCTCTCAACGTGGCTGGCTGCAGGTAGGTCCTGCAGGGAAGCCGGGAAGGGTCTGCCAGCATAGATGTTTGTGTCATCTGTACCCTTTAGGAGAGAATCGCCAAAAGCCATGGCTCCCAGTGCGGGTTCTGCACCCCTGGCATTGTCATGAGCATGTACACCCTGCTCCGGAACCAGCCCGAGCCCACTATTGAGGAGATCGAGGATGCCTTCCAAGGTACAGGCCTTGTGACACAGCTAAGGAAGTGGATGCCAGACAGACGGGGCCCTGAGGTGGTCGGAACAGGGCCAGGATGACTGCTAGGAACAGGCTAGGAGAGTGAGGGACAGCTCTTTGGAGGAAAGACTCAAGGTGGCCGCTAGACAGTATTTCTCTTAGTTTGAAGAGTACTTGGTTGGCTTGGAGATCTCCTGGGGTCACCTGCTTCCTCTGGTGTCTTCCTGCCCTCCCCCAGCATTGGCACGGGTGGTTGGTATTTGGGAAACCTTATAGAGCCTGGCAATACGGCTTCCTTCCCTCGGCTTCACTGGAGCACCTGTCTCCAGGGCACAGACCACACATGAGGAAAATAGCCAGGACTCTGAGCTGCGAACAGGGCCTGGCTTCTTGATCTGTCTCCTGAGCCATGTGTCTATTCCTCTGAACTGAGTAGAGAAGACTACCCATCATTTCAATCTATCATTTGTCAGGTCTTCCAATCTTCCCCTGTGTCTGCCATTAAGGGAGGTACAGGGACACAGGTTGAAAATCTCCATCTTCCCCTTTGAAGGGTTCACACTCTGAATAAGAAGTGAGTTCACAATGTAGTTTGATAAGTTGGCTGAAAAGGTGCTAACCAGGTACCCTGGGAGGATGTGGAGGGGCCTGACTCAGTTTGGGAATTCTGGGAAGGCTTCTCAGAGGAAGGTGTGATGGGCATTTGGAAGCCAGAGTATGAGGAAAAAGAGGGCCTTTCAGGCAGATGAACAGGGTGCTGAGGGCAGAGCAGTAAAGGAAAAGTCAAAGTGGGCTGAGGGCGGCCAAGACCCTCCCCATGAGCCAACACTGACATCGCTGCTTTTCCTTGGTCCTGCAGGAAATCTGTGCCGCTGCACAGGCTACAGACCCATTCTCCAGGGCTTCAGGACCTTCAGCCGGGTAAGTGCCGCCCTAGGACAACAGTGGCCCTGCTCCTGAAGTAGCCACACTCAGGGAGCAGAGTTGGGAAGGACGCCAAGGGCCTCTGGTGTGCTGGGAAGAAAGCTGAGAGTCAGTTAGTGGGTACTCCCACCAGGAACATGTGCCAGGGGTGTGGATTCTGCTGTTCCTACCTCGATGGGTTTTCCTGCTGGTGAAAGCCTAGAGCCCTGCTTCCTGGAAGAGGTGCACTGTTTCATGTGCCAGCTTCCTCCAGTGCCTTCACGCTTGGCAACTTTCCTTGGAGACTGGCAGGCTTAGGGCAGTGCAGGTGCTGAGCATAGCATTTAACGACAGCCTAGCCAAGCTCGGCACTCATACCTCTCCTTCCTCTCTCTCCTGTCTGCTTTCTGCATCCGGCATTCTGCAGGGCTTATGAGCTGATAATTAAGTCTCCAGACAGTTTGTGAAACCCTGCTGTTTTCACATAACTGCATGAGAGGCCACAGCTGCCCACGTGGGCATTGATTATCAACACAGTCACACACCTGCCATCTGGCAAGGAGGACAGAGGGCTGGCTTCTCTTTTCCTGGTGTACTTTCTCAGCTTTTATCTGCTTCCTCAGCTAGGTCAAGGTAGTCCTGACTCCAGCCAAACTTTCTCATCTCAATTTGATAGGGGTCCAGGAGACCCAGACACCTGGGTAACTGTAACTCTATGGACACTTGTGCTTTTCACTCAGTTTTAAGAGGGTTGTGTCCCGATACCCTGAGAAAGAGACGGAGCCTTATGAGGATATAAATCACCACATTCTGAAGAAGGTTGTTGGTGATAAACCCGGAAAAATGATTAAAATCACAGTATGGAGTCTGATAACCTGAGTTCAAATCCTCTTCACTTAACTGATGCAGTTTGCCCTGGGCAAATTTCCTTGTTCCTAAAATAATATGGACCTTATAATGGTCATAAAGATTAATACTTCTTGAAAAGCCTTCAGAATAATGCCAGGCACATCTGAAGTATTCAATAAGCAGAATTATAAATCATGACAGTGACACGTTTCTCCTTTGTCCACTGTTCGTGAATTGCCCAGGCCGTCCCTAAGGACTAGAGGTCGTTTGTCTTCCCTATATATTTCCAGCACAGCAGCCTGTTCAAAGGCATGCAGTCTAACCAGTTCTTGTAGTGTCTCAAAAGAGAAGGGCATTTGAGCATAGCAGATGGTTACATTCTTCCTATACGCTGTGTTTTTGCAACACTGATATGGTTCCCAATTCCACAGGGCAGCAGCACCTTTCCTAGCCCATCTTTCCAGGCAGAGAGAACAGAGCTAAGCTAAGACCTTACACAACCGAGGTGCCCGGCACACTGAAGACGTGCAGAATCTCCTTCATGTCACTCATCAGAGGCCCCCAGGGGTCTATTGGCTCCCATTTTACACAAAGTTCTTTCAGACTTGGTTGTCCAGTTTTCCAGTGTGCAGCACACAGTAGACGAGGGTATGAGGGGCCTCCTAGAGGCAAGCACAGCATTCACAGCAAGAATGGAGATGCCCACTTGGCATCAACGAAGGAAACGGAAGAACCATAAAACAGATACAAGCAAGACTTCCTGTTTCTGGTTGTTATGTTAGAGGCTTAGAAGTTTTCATTCCATCCCTAAAACAAGCAAAAATCTGAATAAACTTTTTAGATCCATCAGAGAAGTGAGGTCGTAGGACTCCTTAGATTGGAGACAGCCAACAGCCAGGCAGATGGAATCACAGCACACTGGAGCAGAAACGTATGGACTCAGCAGGAACCTGTAACAAGATGAGCAGAGCCCCAACAGTAGCTGAGCAATTTCTGGTGGCTTAACGTGGACCAGCATGAGAGACACAGACTCCGGGAAACCTAGTCGTGGGGGGCCCGGGTTCTGAGTTTGGAACCATTTGCTATATGTCAGGAACCATTTTGAAATGTGCTGGGACTTTCCTTTCTGCTTCACGAGGCCTGTCTGCAGAAGAAATTATTTTAGAAGCGCTTACACTTCTGCGGCCAGTGCAGAGCCCAACCTGCCTGAATGAAGAGAAATTCACAACCCTAGCTCCCTCTAGCTACTCTGACCCACCTAAGGAAGGGGGAAAAAAATCCTGAGAGGCTCCTATGAAGCTTGCAATTAGGATTTACCAAAAGAGTGAGGCTGAATTTTACTTCTCACTCACACCTTACCAATGCATGACTAAAACCCTGCTTACAATGAGTTCTTTTATCCAGCACAGCATGCACCCCTTTCAACAAAAACTTACAAAGTATACTGAAAGTCAAACACTGTTGGAAGAAACTGAACAAACAGCAAAATTTGAGTCAATCTGGTAGAGGTCTTAGATTTATCAAATTGGGAGTTCTCTTTTTAAAAAAAAAGACAATGATTAATATGCTAAAGATTTTCATGGAAAAAGTAGGCAACATTCAAGAACAGATACATAAAGTAGATGGAGAGACAGAATCATAAAGAAATGCTAGAGATAAAAAGCACTGTAACAAAATGAAAACAGCCTCTGAGAGTATCTTTAGTAAACTGGACCTGGATGAGGAAAGCCTCCCTGAGTGTGAGGGTACAACAACACAAACTTCCAAAAGCAACGAGTGAACAAACCCCAGAAAGGGCCGGGGATGCAGCTCAGTGGCACCACACCTGCCTTGCAAGCATTAGGCCCTGAGTTCAATATCTGCTACCAAAACGAAGCAAAACAAAAAACCCTGGAAAAATCTAAAAATAGTGGTCTAAGTAGAAAAGGTGCAGCATATATTGGATGAAAATAAAAGAGAAGGAAGAGAGGAGTAGAAGCAATAATGAATATTAAGTTCAGAGAATGCCAAGCAGCATAAATGCCAAAATAAAAATCTCCAGGACTGGGGATTTAGCTCAGTGGTTCTGCAGCCTGCCTCTCAAGCACAAGGACCTGAGTTTGATCCTGGGTACCAAAAAAAAACAAAAACAAAAACCCTTCAAACCACATCAAAGCATCAACAATAGCTACAAACCCTGAAAGTAACCCCAAAAGTAAAAATAAAACTACTCCACTATTTCAAGGCATATTATATTGAAATTTAAGAAAATTAAAGGCAAATAAAAACTCCTGAAAAAGTCCAGAAACTTCTCATGCCTTTTTAAAAGAAAAAAAAATCCAGACTTACTTATAAAAGAGCAAGATAAGAGTTACACGTGATTTCTCAGAAACCATGCGGGCAAGACAAGAATGGAGCGAAATATTAGAAAGAGTGAGAGCTATGACTTCAGCCAGGTGGACAGCCTTTCTCTCCTGGTAAGGCTTCAGTTCTGGAAGGCGATGATTCATGCTCTTTCTGTGCTCTGCCACTGACATCCACGAGGTCCCGGGCAAGTCCTTCCACCTAGGTGACCGGTAACTCTTCCTCCAGAACATGTGCTTCCTAGTCAGCAGTGGGGAGTCTCTGGGCACCTGGCTGGACACATCTCCGGACCAGCGCTGCCCTTGGATGCTCTTGCTGGAGCACCACCCCAAGCCCAGCCTGGGAAACACCCAGTCAGGCCCCATAGGTCTGATCTAGGAGCAGTGCCTTTTGAGTCCCGAGAGAACTGACGAGAATTTCTGTCCTGGGGGCTTCCTAAATCGCAGCCCTGAGGAGGGAAAATGAGCATAAAGATATATTTTGATAAATAGGGCCTAGCTTTCATGGAAAAATGTTTTAAAAAATAAACTTCCCTGTTGCTCCTTTGTATTTATCCATGAGGTATTTAATCTTCATTGGCCAAGAAAGAGGAGCTGTAGCAGAGCCCACAACTCTATGCAGGGAGGCACGCGAGGTGGAGTGCAGTCTCTTCCCCTTCTGTTCAAGAGCTGGTCATGAGTAGATCCTAGTCATCAAGGTTCTTTAGATTCTGTGAAAACTCTGCACTTAGCCTTATGTGAATGTTCATCACCTTTCCAGAATGGTGGATGCTGTGGACGAAAGGGGGACAACCCAAACTGCTGCATGAACCAGAAAAAAGACCAAACAGTAAGTGGGTCTTTCTCCCCCGGAAGGCTGGGGGGGAAGTCTTCAGCTCAGAGGAGATCCTCACCTTCTCCACGTCACTGGCGACAGTGGCTAGAAGAATTGGTGTTAGTGATGGCTGGATGATGAGGGTGCTGAAGGTGTACAAGTAGCCCTGGGTCCTCCAGCAAGACCTCCTTGTCCTTGCTTCCCAGGAGTTGCCTGCTTTCCACCATTCTGCCGAGGAATGGGCATCAGATCACCTAGAGAAAGGGCTGGCTCGGTCCTACTGGGCGTGTGGAAGGTGGAGATGCCGTACACTTTCTGTTCTCTCTCCCTGCAGATCACTCTGTTACCATCTTTATTCAAACCAGAAGAGTTCACACCCCTGGATCCCACACAGGAGCCCATCTTTCCCCCAGAGTTGCTGGTAGGTGATGCCTTCGGAAGAAGAAGTCCAGCCAGGTCTCTGCTGTCAGCCCCTGGGAACTTATATTTTCATTTCCACTGAGCGCTTTTCACCTTCCCTATCCTTTAGATTTCAGCCTGAGCTTCCTTTCCTTTTTCTGGTAGCCCTCTGAGGTTATATTACCATAGCACCTTCTTCTCACGCGTGTCACACTGACAGTGGCTAACTCCATGTCAGTGTTCCTTGCTAGATTATAAGCCCTGGAGGACAAGGACTGGGTCTCCCTGGTGTGCTATGAATCAATAGCAGGTGTCTATAACTCTTTGCTGACCTCTCTTGTAGGTCTGCCCAGCCACCTGTTCTCTATATAAACAATCTACTTATTTAAAAACAAACTGAGCTGTACTCGATGACACGGCTCATAGCTTTGAGGACACCGGCTCACACCACTTTATCACACTTACTCCAACATTTACAGCAAGGCATGGCATCTCAAGTGTCCACTTTCCAAGGATATAGAGCTCAGGAGGATGGCCTTATAGATTCAACAAGCCAAGGAAAACGGCTTTGCCGTAGGCCACCAGCCTATCTTCTTTTGGATTGTGGACCCTTAAAAATACCAGCAGTTTGATTTTACAGATGTCTTCACACACCCCATGTCACCCCATACACCCTGGATTCAGCCTTCCTTTGCTTTCCCTTTGGACACCCCATCCTTCTCAGCCTTTTCCCTTTTCCCTTTTCCCTTCCCCACTGCGCCCCTGGAGGCAATGTGGGGCACTGCAAGGAACCCGGGCTTCCTACCAGGGGAACTTGCTGCCCTGCCCCATCTTCCTTGATCTTCAGGGTTTTTTTTTTTTTTTTTGGTTTTGGTTTTTAACCGGTGAAAATGAAGCTCACGTATTTCACTGATGGATTCTCAAGACTAATCAGGGTGCTTGTTTAATAGCTCCAGCCATTTCTTAATATGTATTAGTTTCACTTCTCCACAACAAATTTGATCTTCTGAATTCAGGGTCGAGTAAGTCAAAAGACGAGTTGATCCCAATGCAGTGTTAAAGCAGTTCACCAGGGAAGTGGCAGTAGCAGGAAGGAGACAGTGCAACACGTGAACTACCCTTTGCAGAGGCTGAAAGACACTCCTCGGAAGCAGCTGCGTTTTCAAGGGGAGCGTGTGACCTGGATCCAGGCCTCAACCCTGCAGGAGCTGCTGGAGTTCAAAGCTCAGAACCCAGATGCCAAGCTGGTGGTGGGGAACACAGAGATCGGTAAGGGTCAGAGGTGGTCCTGGGGATTCCAGTGGGGCCACGGAGTGTTTCTGGGCGGTCCCCACCTCCTCCTGTCATCACGCCCTCCACCCCACCCCTGCCTCACTGACTGCCCTGGGAACACTCTGGACACCTGGATTCATGCCAAGACCCTGGCTATGAAGTCACCCAAGCCTGGTTCTGCTCCTCGCTGGCTGGCTGTCCTCAAGTAGCTCCTTGTCCTACTTTTCTCTCATTTTCCCATTTCTTATATGGGGATAGTAACTCCTCAAAGGGTTGCTTTGAGTATCAAACGAGATCCTTGGATGCTTGTGACTTTTTTCCCCCAAGCATCTACAGAATGCCAGCTATGAGCTGGGGTCTCTGGGAAGGGTGTGGGGCACAAAGGCTAACTGGAAATGGCTCCTTTCTTTGAGGGCTTCCTAGACTAAGAGGGGAGATGTGAATGTAGGCAAAGTGCACAGACCGGTGTCTGATAGATGCTAAGGGGGCTGGAATGTCACTCTTGCCTCCCTTTCACTGCCTTTTCTCTGGGTGACAATGTGATAAGGTAAGGGAGAAGAGATGTCCGAGTGTGGTATGTCTGAGTTGCTTGGGACTGTGTCCCCACCTGAGATATGGGGCTCATGACACCTGAATAGGCCAGGGCGGCTCAGGGTGTGCAGTTCTGGTCCTGATGCTATACGGGACAGAGAGAGATGGTAGAGGGGCCCAGGGGCCTACTACTTTCTATCCATTTCTAAGCCTGGTTTAGTCCATTTCCACTTTACTGGATCCTAAGTCTTGTGAGGATTCAAGGAGATGATCTTGGCACAGCTGAAGTTTATGTGTCTTAGAGGGCTCTGGTTTGGCATGTAGTCAAGTGCAACCTGTGGGAGGAGAGTCCTGGCTCTGGCTCCTGAGGGAAACCCCTACCTGGGTTCTGGGTGGACCTCCAGCTGCAGAGGAGAGCCTGGCTTGGTTCACTGCTGATGGCTCCTAGCTCTGGCTGGCCCTGTCCTCATAAGCACAGATGGTGCAGAGTCCTAGCTGCAGACTCATAGCATGCTGAGATGGCATGGTCGGCTGTGAGTCATGCCTCAGGGAGGTTAGCTAGACTCGTGGCAGTGGGGACCTGTCTGTATCACCTGCCTTTGTTTGCACCATCATGGCCCTAAGGTCCTTTCTTCATGTGGTCATGGCCCTGTGGTCCAGGAGTAGCATGATTTAAAGCGCCTGGAAAGATCTCAGGAGATCCTCTGACACTGGACACGTTCCTTGCCATGAATCAGACACTGCCCCAGATTCAACGAGGAAGGGAATTCACAAAGATTTTACATAATTACTTGAGATCATTTCCATCTGCTCTACTCTTTCCTCTTTATATATGCATCCTGCAGTGCAAACACCCACAGCCAGTGCAGGATGTTGAGGAAGGTGGCATAGCAAGATGAGACTCACTGCCTCAACCTGCTTCCTGTGTCTCAGGAGCAGGAACCCACACAAGCCATCCGCCTGGACACCAGGCCTCCCTTCAAAGGTCTCAGCAGGATCTGGGAGGTGGGGATGGGGATGGGAGATGGCTCTCATATTCTTCCTCCTCCTCCTTCTGTTCTTCCTCTGGTACCAGGGATTGAACCAAGGAGCTCTTACATTGAAGTATATCCCATCCTTCTGCCCCCATTTTTTTCTTGAGATAGGATCATGCTAAGTTGCCAAGTTGTTCAGGCTGGGCTCAAAGTTTTGATCCTCCTGCCTCAGCCTCCCAGAGTGCTAGGATTATGGGTGTGTGCCACCATGCCTGTCTGGCATTTATTCTTTAACCTTTCCCATTTCTAGCCACAGTGGCAGGACTAGGAAAGGTGCAGAGGTGCATCGTAAACAGGTTTCTAACTTGCCTATTCTGAGGACAGAAGCTGGACACGGACGGCCCCACAAGGCCTTTAAGAAGTCAGACAGAAACTGGCAACTGGAGGGTGGATTTGAAGTTTTCTTTTTCCTTTTCCTTTTTGGGTTTAGTTTTAGAGTTCCGTGTTTTTTATTATTGTCACACCCCAACAGTAACAAGAGCTCAAGTTCTGAAATGTTCCTGTTCTTAGCTGTGACTTGGACAAAAACTTTACTTTTCTATGCCTGTTTCTTCATTTATAAACAGAGAAAACTACAGTCTCCAATAGGGTTGAGAGGATTCAGAGTTAAAATAGGCAAAATGCTTTGAAGAGTTTCTGATGTACCTTAATATCCTGTATTTTCCATTGTTATTACACAGGCATACGTAAACACGCACACGTATGCACACCACAATGAGTTCAAGTTCATTTCCTTGGAATTTGGATAGGTTTTTCAGTTTTTGGAGCTACATGGTTTTATTGCTCACAGTAGGAGATTGTACCTCATGCCCTGTCCACTGTGTTTCCGAAGCCCCAGGGGCAGTGATGGTGAACCTTTTAGAGATTTCGGCGACACAGACAGCCTGTGGCCGCATGCGAGCCATGGATTTGCCTCCACTGCTGGGGGGAGCAGAGCCCGTGTTCAGGACGCTGGGGAAACCCCTGAGGTCTAACTTCCAGCATCTCCTTCCTCTCCAGGCATTGAGATGAAGTTTAAGAGTATGCTGTATCCCACGATGATTTGCCCAGCCTGGATCCCTGAGCTGACTTCCGTGGAACACGGGCCTGAGGGTAAGGAGGGTTTTCCTTGAGCCCACGGAGGCACAGTGATGTGAAGTAGGCCTGGGGCTCCCTTCAGCCTGCTTTGGCTGCCACTTGCTTCCCCCGGAGCCCACCCTGCAAACAGAAAGAAAGGATTGGCTGGGTAGGTGGCAGCTTTCATTGCCTTTCTTCCACCAAGTGTCCGCGGTTGGGTGCCAGCAGGCAAGAGGCTGTGAGATCCCAGCAGTCACCCAGTCTAGACTACATGGTAGAATCACTTGGTGGAGGTGAGGTAGGAGTGGATAGTGCTTGATGCTTTAACAACAAAAAAAAAAAATGCCAGGACCACACCCACAGAGATCCTGATGCTGCACTGGCTTAGAGGAAAGAGCTTTGCTCGTACAATCCTGGGATTGAGCCTGGCTCTCTTGTTAACTGTATGGCATTGGTCAAGTCACTTTACCTCTCTGGGTCCTAATTTCCTTATCTACCTAAACATGTCCATCCTGCTTCAGCCTTGCTGCGGTTTTACAGGAGCTGTCTTTGAAAGTGTTTTCTGGGCCGTAGGAGGGATGGGTGTTATTCCGAGCATGTGTCCCCAGGTATCACCTTTGGAGCTGCTTGTTCCCTGAGCTGCATGGAAAAGGTCCTGGGTGAGGCGATTGCTGAACTTCCTGCCCAAAAAACAGAGGTGTTCAAAGGGGTCCTGGAGCAGCTGCGCTGGTTTGCTGGGAAGCAGATCAAGTCTGTGGCGGTGAGTCTCCGCTCGGAGGAAAGAGGGGCCCAGAGGACAGGCCCTTCATCTGAAGGCAGGGGCCTGGCTGCAGACTCCACCCAGTGGGCCCCAAATTCATGTGCTTAGACTTGCCTGGGGTGCTGGTTCGAATGCAAGTCTGGAGTCAACCCTGGCAGATTCTGACTCTGAGTCTGGGATGCTTCCAAGGGTTAGGAATTTAGCAAACAACCTGGGCGTTTCTGATGAACATGTTCTGAGGGCCACTCTGAGCAGCAGCTCAGTCTTTAACTTCAAGACTGGGGAGACACACCTGCCTGCCTCCCTCTTCCTGAAGGGGGGGGTTGGTCCACCTTTTGACTGTTCAGCCTTAGACCAGACCTGGAATTTGCAGTTTGCAAGTAATGGGGTTCACAGCAATTGAAGGTGTTATGGTGTTGGGAGACAATCTATCTCTTCTGCTATTTTTTTCTTTTTTGGTTATTGTTTTAAAATTTAAAATGGAATAGAACAAAACAAACCAACCTACTCCCATCCCCCTCGTCCTGCCCAAGCACCTGTTTCTCCTGATTACAGACAAGAGACACAAACCTGGAAGGCTCCGTTGCTTCCCCAGTTCTGCCAAGTCTGTTTCTAGGAAGGACTTTGTTTCCATAGCACAGTGCTTTTCTTTCTCATTTCCAGTAATAAGAAACCTCTATCTGATTCTGCTTTCATTTCTTGTCACGTTGCCAAGAAGTTCAAATCCAAAAAGAGTGAACTGTTTGTTCATCATTAAGTCTCCCTCCTTTTTTTCTGTGATCTTTATCTTCTACTTTATTTTACTAACTCCCTACAACCTCTGTGAGAAACCACCTCAGCCCTTTCAGAAAAAGGTTAGGAGAGACAAAGCAATTTGACAGGTTTGCCTTAGTTTACTGACTCATGAATTTCTGAGCTAGGACCCATATTTCTCACATTTTCCCCAAAGTCCGCATTCTTCCAGTGTCTATGGCAGGGGTGGGCACTCAGGTGTTTCCTGCAGCAGCTGTCACCCATCTGTCCTGTGATAGGGTCTCACTCACACTCTCTGCTTCTCCTAGTCCATTGGAGGCAACATCATCAATGCCAGCCCTATCTCAGACCTCAACCCCGTGTTTATGGCCAGTGGAGCCAAGATGACCCTTGTGTCCAAAGGTGAGTTACCTACATCGGAGATCTGGAAAGAAGGACTTTGTGGAGAAACTCATCAGATGGGCCATTTTCTAGAGAAACAGTCCTAAGTGACCTGACTCTGTTAAGGTGTGGATTAATGAAAGCTATGGGGAGGATGCATCCAGGCTGGGGTCTGGAGGGATAGATCTTTTCTTTATAGAGAATTCACAGCAAGATCTTCTATCTGGATGCCTTCTTGTATTAGTCAACCTTCTGTTAATGGGACAAAATATCTGACATACATAACTAAAGGAGGAGAAGCTTATTGTGGCTTACAGTTTCAGAAGGTTTAGTCCATGGTAAGCTGGCTTCAAAGCAGAAACATCAGAGTGGAGGAAAGCTTCTCACTCTCATGGAAGTAGAGAGAATAAGTAGCCGGAGAGGAAAGGGCTAGATACAAAATATGCCTTTCAGAGCCATACTTTCAGTGACCTGCTGTGCCCCCCATTCTTTCTGACTGTAGGCATCAGAGAGCAGGGAGAAGAGCCACTCCCACTGGTGAGCTGTCCTCTGCACCTGAGGGGCCCATAGCCTTTCCCTCACCTTGGCCCTGTCTCCACACAGGTTCCAGGAGAACTGTTCGAATGGACCACACCTTCTTCCCTGGCTACAGAAAGACCCTGTTGACTCCGGAGGAGATACTGTTTTCCATTTTGATACCCTACAGCAGGGAGGTGAGCTGGCAGGAGCCCAAGTTACTTCTGTTGCTGGGCTCCAGGCAGGAGGCCAGAGTCTGCCTTGAGAGACACTGATGTCTTTCTCTCTGACCTTTGCCTCAGATGAGCCAACCATTTCCCTCTCAGACTATGAGAAGTTGCAGAATTAGGGTGCACAAGGATTGGGGTGATCCCAAGTGACTCCTCTTACCTTCCTGAGTCCTAATGGCTTGTCTGTAAAATGGACACAATATTACCTACCATGGAGGTTACGGGGAGGAATGAAATACCTCGTAAGGTTCCTGGCAGATGTTTGGAAGCTAGTGGAGATCACAAGCTCATAGTTAACCCCAGAATTCCAAGAACACATCTAGCCTGTTGGGAGTTCCCGCCAACATCAGGGGCTCTGTTTCCCGGTGGTGAAGAGTGTAGAGCTTGCGTGCCCAGTGGAGAAGTTGTGCTGACCTTGGCCGTGACGAGGGGTCGGTTCACCGATCTTGCTCTGGGTGGTGCTGCTGGATATCTTCCATCTGAGCAGCTTCTCTGGCCTGTTTGGGCAGATCTGGGCACCTCCAGTTGCCTTGCTCTTCTTCCTTGAGGCTTGAGGTGGCTTTCTCAACAGCCATCAACTTAGGACTCATTTCACAATGAGCCTTTTAGAAAAGTCCTCTGGGAGACACTGGGGCATTAGCGGCCAAGGAAAGCAAAGAGTTTATCACTGCTGCTGCATTAACAAGAGTACCAGGCATGTTTGCCCTTGATGATTTTGACCTCTTTAATGAGAATGCTAATTCAATTAGAGTAATTATGCCCTGAGCTGGTTTCTTAATGATTTTCTAGCTTGTCTTTATAGACCATTGTGAGCAGTGATTCTAAGAGTTTTGAATTTCACTGATCACTCAATTTTTTTAAAAAAATTATGAATGAGGAAAGGGAGAAAAAACAGTCTTAGTACTACGCAGTTTTTATTTGCTAGGTATAGGCATTAGCAACAACAACAAAAAAGTCATTTCATAAAAGAAAGAGATTTTACTACCCAGAATGAGAAAGCTCTCTGAAGAAAGGATGATGTCAACCAGCCCTTGACAGCTGGTGTCACCCAGTGCCAATGTCACAAGGCTGTTCGTGACATGAAGTGTGAGCATCTGCACTCAACCCAGAGCCTGACTCTGCTCCAGAGCCAAGTCCAAACGCTGGGCACAGTTCCCCAGGGCCATGTCAGCACCCAAGAATCTGAGATAGCTTAGTCATCAGAAAGGGGCTTCTGGGCTACAAAAGCAAGGCCAGGGCCGCCTGGGGGCTGAGCCTCTTGTACTCTTCCTGATGATTCAGTCTTTAACCTCTCTCTTTGGTGTTACTTAGAAGGTGTGGTACCAGGGTAGGTGCTGACCCAGGAGGGCTAAAGCTGGAGGATTCTTCTCTCTATTAGTCAGCTTTTTGTCACTGGACTACAATAACCAGCACCCACAACTTGAAGGAGGAGTAGTTATTTTGGCTCAGGTTTTATAGGTTTTGGTCCATGGTTGGCTGAATCCAAGGCAGGAACATCATGGGGATGGGCTTGGCGGAGCAGTGCTGCTCACCTCATGATGGCCAGGAAGCAGAGCAGGGGAACAGCACCAGAAAAGAAAGGAAACCAGATATAGGAACCAGATATAGACTCGGGCCATGCCTCCATGACCCACCCAGACACACAAGGAAGTGTGCTTTTCTAATCCCCTGGGTGGTGCTCAAAGCAGTCGAGTTGACAGGCTGAACTGCTACCCTCTCAGGGAAGTGATTCACATTGCCCTCCCCAAGGACAGCCCTGGCCAGGACCCAAGGGTGGGGTTGGAGGAGCGCTCAAAGCCCCGCAGCAGCAGCTGTTTCATAGTGGGATGCTGTCATGCCAGAAAGGAGGTTCCTCAGAGCCTCTCAGAGACCGTGTGGGAGGCACAAGGTAGGGCACCTGGCGGGGCCACGAGTGAGGCTTTGAACCGGCCTGCAGCCTCTGCCTGTCCCTGCCGGAGAGGCACCAGGCCAGTGGAGTTTCAGTAGAGGAGCACCAGGGCGGGGCTTCCTCCTCATCCATCCCAGCTGCTTATTCAGTGGCCCACACCCAGACCCAGGCTCAGCTTTCCCAACTAACAGGGAGAAATCCTGACCCCTTCAGGTTTCCAGGAATGCAGCTGGGGTTTCTTCTAAAAATGCAGTCAGTTCTGTCTCCTCTGATGCCTGTGGCCCCTTCCCTCTGATTTGCCCTGGTGTGAATCCCCAACCCCTCTTCACCTCACCTCACCTCCCTCAGGGCCGTGCTTCAGCCTGGCCATTTGCATTCATCACAAAATAGGTGGGGAACCTGTTCCTTTTTTCTTTTTTAGGGTGAGTTCTTCTCAGCATTCAAGCAGGCCTCCCGGAGAGAAGATGACATTGCCAAGGTGACCTGCGGCATGAGAGTACTGTTCAAGCCAGGGACCACAGAGGTAATGGAAATGTCCCTTTGCTATGGAGGAATGGCGAACAGGACCATCTCGGCTCTCAGGACCACTCAGAGGCAGCTGTCCAAGTAAGTGCTCACAGCACAATGCAGGCGCTGCAGCCACCCTCCTGTGACTCCTAAAGCATCAGCATGCCGCTACTGTCCTCATCTTTGTGGAGAATATGGCTGCTGCTTCTACTGTTTTTTTTTTTAATGGCATAAAATTATATTTGCATAATTTATATCTATAGAACATAACTGCTTTCTTTAAAACAAGAAAATTTACATATGACAGCTCTTGCTTTTTTTGTCAAAGACTTCTTTAAGCAAGATAGTATACGTGGTCACTTGCATTTACTATGGTAGCACACGGTTGATGTTACTATTTTTATCTGCACCTCAGTCATTGACCTACAATTTGGCTTTTACACCATCATGCTGGTCACTTTTGTTAAGATGTTAGCATTCAGCAAGACAAGAATCAAGATAAACAGACACGTTGTAGCACGTCTCCTTTAGCTGCTTCTACTATTAACACGTCCACTCTTGCTGCTACGGTTACTAGTGCTACTATTACAGTTGTGAATACAATTGTGCGCAGCATAATGCCTTGGTCAGCTGTGGACCATATATACGACGGTGACCCCACAAGATTACAATGGAGCTGAAAAGTTTCTATTGCTTGTATTTTTATTGCACCTTTTCAGTGTTGAGCCATGCTAGGATGCACAGATTCCATCGTGTTATAGTTGCCTACAGTATCCCGTGTGGTAACATTGTGCTGTACAGGTTTGTGGCCTAGAAGCAATGGGCTACGCCATGAAGCCTGAGCGTGTAGTGGGCTGCGTGGTACAGGTTTGAGTAAGTCCACTCTGTGATGTCCCCACAGTGAAGAAGTCACCTAGGGACACATTCTCAGAACATACACCTGTCCCTAGGTGACACATGATGGTAATATTACTGCTGCTCTGCTACTGTTATCATTGCTGCTACCACAGCTATTTTTAATATCGTCACTTCTGTTTCTACTCTCATGGCAGCTATGACTACTGTTACTGTTGATCCTACTGCTGCTGCATCTACTACAATCACTATCATTGCTACTACTATTAATATCATTCCTACTATTCCTGCTACAATATTACTATTACTATGAGTACTAGGACTTCTATCATCCCTAATAGCATCATTAATACCATTAGCATGAATGCTATTACTATCACTACTAATGATACTGCTACTACTACTGCTGCCTCTTCTGTTAATACAGTTATTGTTAACACCACAGTTCCCATTGCTTCTTGTAGTATTTATACTAATAGCATTGTTACTGTTACTATTCCTGTTGCTACTCCCGCCGTTGCTTTACTGCATTCACTACCAGTAGCAACGTCACTGCTGCTGTTGTGATTCTTGCTATCTAGTATTGCTGATATTACTACTACTATTATTGCTGCTGCTGTTACTGCTACCTCAAGTAATATCATTACTGGTCTTATTCCTACTAATACTATTGCTTCTTCTATTGCTACTTCTTCTACTGCTATCTTTATTATTGCTTCCATTACCACCACTTTACTGTGGCTACCATTGCTAGTGTTACTACTAGTGGTAATGCTGCTTCTCCTGCTACTATTATTGATATTATGCCTATTTCCACTACTACCATTATTACTGCTACTCCTACTGCTGTTATTACTTCTGTTATTAATCCTGCTGGTGCCATCACCATGACTACCATAAGACAGCAGCTGTATCAAGCACCTTACTGACGTTATCTTAGGTGATCTTTACCATAAATACGTGGGATAGACCAACTTCACCTGAAATTTGGCTCCTTGTTCCAACACTGATCAAGTGAGTGGCACAAGTCCTGCCATTTAGTCTCCCCAAGATTCACTTTTCTCTGGTCAAACAGGTATGAGAGCTTTCCCTAGTAGAATCTTTAATTAAATTAAAAGCAACGATTCATACAAAGCCCTTAGGACACCACTTAGACATTGTAAGGACTTGATAGATTCAACTATTGTTTTTGTTACTTTTAAAAATGTACTGCTCTTAAAGATGAGGAAGCTGAGGCCCATGGAGGTTAACCCGTGTGCCTCTAGTTGTGTAGCTGTCAGCAGTTGAACCAAATTTTGCAGCTAGGTTTGCCTGGCCCTGAGGTTGGGGTGTTGTGCTCCCCTTCATCATGGGGGTACGAGGGAGCACGCGCCCAAGGTGAGCTCCCTGTTCCCCACAGGTCCTGGAATGAGGAGCTCCTGCAGCACGTGTGTAAAGACCTGGCGGAAGAGCTGCACCTGGAGCACGATGCCCCGGGAGGCATGGTGGACTTTCGGCGGACCCTCACACTCAGCTTCTTCTTCAAGTTCTACCTGACCGTGCTGCAAAAGCTGGGCAAAGTCAACCCTGAGGATGTGAGTGTGGGCCCAAGAGGCTGGCCTGTTGGGAAACCTGCTCTACCCCTCTGGCTCTCTGAGGGCAGAAGATCAGGAACCAGGGTCTCAGCCCAGGAGCCATGGAGAGGGGAGCCAACTGCTGTGGTCAGGACACCACCTCCTGTCCTGCTGGTGTCATCATCTCATCCGGGAACTTGAGCAGCCGTGACTGCCGCTATGTCCCAGCTGTGAACTCTGCAAAAGGGATCTGATGGATGGCCTTCTAGATGTAGAGTAGATCTGGCTGTGGTTTTGTGTGCAGACAGGGAGCACAGGGGCAGAGGAGAAGGTAGAATGGAGAGAGGATGTGGAGTGGGAACACAGGATGTCCGAGGATGGGTGCTCAGGAGTCAGGCTGGCTGGGATGGAGCACAGTTCCCAAGATTTGTTCATCAGCAAGTGATTGTTCTGCACCTGTTCCACCCTGAGCTAGCCTTAGAGTGAGGGGGTAGCCTCACTGGGAGAGAACTAGTTGGTAAAGGCCAGGCTGGGAGCACAACTAAGGAACAGGATTTGGAGGGCACACAGAGGAGAGGAAGCTGGACAGATGCGGGACAGCAGACCTGACTCCTTCTTCAGTTCATTAATACCGCTTCTTTCTTTTTCTGAGTATTAATGAATATTTATCACGGAGCTCATGCCTTGGTTTATTCCTCTGATATTTTCTCTACACTTATCTGTCGCACTACTTGCCTCAACTCTTCTCTGTTTCTATCTGAATTTCCATCCGCCCACCACTATACCTATTGTCACGGTCTCTTTTGATCTGGATACTGTAATTTTCTAAACAGGCTGGGGCTCACACTGCATAAAGAGTTTTGTGTCGCCCTTGCTTTAATTGTGACTATCTTATAAACATCTCCCATGTTATTAAATACTTCCCATGGAAATGAGGAGGGCAAGGAAGGCTTTCCCAGGGAGGCTGGGGAGAAGGTTGGGGACAAGTTTGCGGGGCTGAAGGAAGCATAGACCTTTCAGCTGGCAGGGCTGGAGTGGCTAGAGGGGAAGTTGAGGCAGTTATGGAATACAAACTCAGTTGGATATTCAGATAGACTGAGGAGGTAAGAGAAACATTTGTCACCTTCATCCTTCGGGACACCAAGAAGGGATCTATGATGCAACGTAGCCAAGGCCACCTCTGTTGTCTCTCCTCCACAGAAATGTGGCACACTGGACTCCACCGTGGCCAGCGCCACTCTGCTCTTTCACAAAGAACCTCCAGCCAATGTTCAGCTCTTCCAAGTGAGTACACATGGTGTCTACTAAGAGTAGGTGTCCCTGCAGGCTGCATCTTGTGGTTAGTGGCTGACCGCTGGACAAAGGCCAGCTTAGACTGTACGTGGATCACAGTGAAGAAAGTGGAAATCATACTGATGTCGTTGTTGCTACTTCTCCCTCACAGGCCTATTTCTCTCTTAGGACTAGACTTAGGTGTGTGCCTGTTCTTTAGATTTTTTTTCCATATTGTATTTTCTGGCCACTGTGTGGGGCTAATGTGCAAAAGCTAGAAGTCTTGAGTGTATACACACACACACACACACACACACACACGCATGCACACACTCCTCTATCAACTCCAACTCTTTGGAAGGTACTAGCTAAAGGGTTGCCAACTTTTCCTATAAACCTTTTAGACTTTGTGTACAGTATAGTCTCTATTAAAAAATCCTTGGTTTTGTCATCAGCACAAAGGCAGATGTGACAGTCAGGCTTTATTTCCAAAATGAAGCAGTGGCTCAGGTTTGGCCAAAGGCTACAGTTTATTGACACCTGCATTGGAATATCATGGTCATTGCAAGAAACTGAGGTGTGACTGCCTGGATTTGAACCCAAACTGTACCATTTCAAAGGTGTGTAACCTTGGACAAGTTACTTACCCTCTTTGCATTCTTAGGCAAATTAATTGCACCCACCTGCACACATAGATAATAATAGTACTGTTTCATAGGATGATGTTTGAGGATTAAATGTGCTATTAAAAGTAAATTGCTTGGATAGTTGCTGGTGTACAACATAGTAAATACTTGATCAATATTAGCTGTTATTATTATTTTGAAAAACAAATACACAACATTATTATAAAATGTATACATCTTAAAACATTTTGGAAAGTATAGAAAGGAAGAAATAAGAAAACAAAAAATCACCCAAAATCTCATTTCCAAGGGAACTCATTCTGATTTTTTTTTACTTCCACTTTTCCCTATGCATATATGGACATGCATGTGCTATAGTTATAGCATATATCTTTTTACTATTGAATTAGAATCATTACACACAAGTACAATGTTTATGTTCTGCTTTCACATTTATTATATGCTGCTTTGAGCGTTCTTTCCTTCTAATTAAATTTACTAAAAAGTATATTTGGGCCAGGGATTTAGCTCAGTGGAACCACCCTTGCCTTGCAAGCACAAGATAATGAGTTCAATTCCCAGTACCCCACCTCTCCGTGCTGCTGTGTGATATGAATGTAGCATAGCCCAGTCTCTGACTAATGGGCATTTATGTTTGTTTGTTGATATACTAATGCTGCAACCACCCTTGTCACTGACTACTTATGTGCTTCTCTGTTTAATTTACCCCATGCTCCTCCACCTCCTCCATTCCTACTCCCTCAGGTGTGCTCGGTCACCTGGCATCAAGCTCTCCCAAATGTCCCCGAAACAGTGCCCGTAGCCTGACTAGTGGCCATGTTGTTCCAGGAGGTACCTCCTGGTCAGTCTGAGGAGGACATGGTAGGCCGGCCCCTGACCCACCTGGCTGCGACCATGCAGGCTTCCGGAGAGGCTGTGTACTGTGATGACATCCCTCGCTACGAGAACGAGCTATCTCTGCGGCTGGTCACCAGCACACGGGCCCATGCCAAGATCTTGTGAGTCCAGTGGGGGAGCCGAGGGCAAGCACTCATGAGACTTCTCACACCCTGTCAATCACTGGAGATACAAAGACAGCGAGGTCCTCCAGGACCTCCTCTCCTAGTGAGGAAGATGAGAAATCCTCTCAAAACCACTGTCTGGAGAGGAGCAGGAGGAGCAGGAGGAGCAGACTCTATGGCACCCAAAGTGCTCCATTGGAGGGACAAAAGGGGCTAACATCGGAGACGCAGGCAGAGGCCACATTCAGAAATCCTGAGGGGAGGCTGCACTTGGCCCAAAAGGCCATGAAGAGCCACAGCCACTGAAAGGCTTACTGGGACCAGCTTAGATTTGCACTCTGAACGTCAGGTTACATTTAAAGGTGAAATTTCCAGAGAAACTTCAGTGAGCACTAAAGGAACAAGCATGGCCTTAGAGTCCAATGGAGCTGGAATCAAAGCCCTGTTCCAGGGCCTAGTATCCGAGACCTGTGCCTGTATTCTGCAGTTCTGTTTCCCCACCCCCACTGTGTTTGTGAGCCTTAGCGATAGTGGCCACGGCACCCAGAGGAGAAGAGTCACTTGAATGTGTTTGTTGAACCCGGAGAGTCTAACCAGCAAGAACTGCCACTCCAAGATAGTAATAAGAAAACTAACACTCCCACGGTGCTTTATGTTTGCCTCAGCCCAGCTTTAAGCATTTTACCTAACTGGCTCATTTATTCCTCACAACAACCCTTAGGCAGTCCCCATTATTATTCCCCTGTTCCAGCAGAGAAAACTGAGGCAGAAGCAGGGGAAGTTACTTGCCCAGGACCAGAGAGTTGGCAAATGGCAGAGTTTGTGTTTGAAACCAGGTAGCATTTGCAACTGGGCTGTGCTCCCTGTGTGTGTTCAAGCCTGAGATGTTGAACTTTAATCCTGGTGGGCACTGGACACACAGCATGGCCGAGCAGAACAGCCAGGAAAATCTCCCTCCTGGGCCCTGTGTCTTCCTGGATCAGGGATCAAGCCTCTTTACCACTGATCTTTTACTACTGTTACTCCTGGCATGGAGACAGGCTCCAGGAAGGGTGATCTACACATAAAATATTTGAAAACAATAATAGAAAACAAAATCTTTGCCAGGTCTGGGAAAAGAACGTTTGAGTCAATATAGTTGCCAGCTACAGGGTAAATTGGTTACCTTTGTTCTTCCTTTGAGTCCAGGACCATGACCCACACTGTCTATACTCCAGTAACCTCCATCTGAGCAGTATGTGAGTGAATGTAGGAGGGTGGGAGGTGGGCATTGCAATACTTGTGACGCTCAGGACTTTCATGGGTTGCTGGCACTCAGAAGGGCATGGGATGGGGCAGAAGCTGCTGTGCTCACTTTGGCATTCTCACAATTTAATCTCAGCTACACTGCTTTCGCCCTGAGTGATTTTAGGCAAGCTGCTTAACTCCTGTGAGCTTGAGTTTCCCCACATGCACAGTAGGGGTAGTGATAGTTACTGTCAGGTGTGCTGTGAGGAGGAACTGTCTGCAGAGTGGTTGGTACTTGCGGACAGTTTCCAGACATTTCCCTGAGATTCCTCTGCCCTGCTATTCTCGTAGGAGGCTGAGCCAGAAGGATCACAATTTAGTCTGCTATAATTGCTCAACTTTCTCCCTTGGTGGTTGTATACTAAGTATCCCTAAGGATGTCCCGCTAAGCTGGCATAGCACTCTTAATGTGGGGAGGGAAATTCTGCTACGTGCAGATGTTCAAGGTACACTGGAGGCCCCAGTGTGCTGATTCTGGATGGGTGTAGGCTGGTGAGGTACATTTTAGCCGCAGCTCTCCAGAGTACATGCTGCTCAACAGCATGTGGTTCCCTTAGACTTGGAGACCAGGCAGACCTATCAGAAGGTGGGTGGAGGCAAGGCCCATCTTATTCATTTTATATCCCCGGCAGCATTAAATACCCATGTAGGCATTTAATCAGCATTTGCTGAACAGAATATGCAACTTGAGTTGGAATCTAATGGGAAAGATGATGGAGAAAGAACCAAGTAGTGTAGGGGGGGTCATTAAAATAGGGACAAATGATCCAGTCCAAGTGATCCAATCCAGAAGACAGATCTGCTGCTTCGGTTTACCAACCTGGTCCTTCACACGGCTCATTCTTGCAGGTCCATAGACACCTCAGAAGCTCAGAAGGTGCCAGGGTTTGTGTGCTTCCTGTCAGCTGATGATGTTCCTGGAAGTAACATAACTGGGATTTTTAATGATGAAACTGTCTTTGCAAAGGATGAGGTATGCTTGGACTTTTTAATACTTGTGTGTGTTGGGGGGTAGTCCTAGGGATCAAACTCAGGTCCTTGCACTTGCAAGGCAGGCGGCAGAACCACTGAGCTAAATCCCCGGCCCCTTGGACTTTTTAGTAGAAAGTGGAATAAATATAAAAGTTTTAATTTGTAGTCATTGCTCCAAATCTGTAATGGTGAAAGATTATAGATTTGCATATATTGTGGCCATCATTCAAAGGCCAATATTCAGGACAATCCATGAAGGCATGGAATATGTTACTTGTTTATTTAGTTGGTGACTGCTGTTTGTATATAGTGGTATGACTCCATGCCCAAGTGCAGTAAAGCAAAGTTGATGACTATATTTGAATTAAAAATTGGGTTTCTAATGTATAACATTAAACTCTTTTTTAAAAAAGAAAATAAAAATACATTAAACTAACCAGAAATCATACAATACACCATGTGTATTGATAACCCACTAATACAAAAGCTCATCTATTGGTGTTGGCTATATGGAATTCTGTAACAAGAACAAAGAGTTTCTGGGCCAGGGATTCATAAAAAGAAAAAAAGAACAAAGAGTTTTCAAATCTTTAAGACAGCTGTTATAAAAATTCTTGTATTTTTATTCATAGGATAGTTCTCAGATGGTCAGTTTCCATTTCCAAAACAGATCAAATGCTGCAGATTAGATATGAATAGGTAGGAATTAAAGGGTAAATTCACCTTATTGTTGATGAAAAGGTGAAGGAATAAACAATAAGCTTCAAATAGTAACCACAAGGACACCATAAGGAAAGTATTTGGTAGAAGAACAAATTATTTTACAAATTTCAGGAGCCCCAAGGAGCATTACTAACATGTTGGCTAGGTATACCCAACACGGCATTAACCAAGTCAGTAACTTAATGGGAGCCTGAAGAGATAATTATCAAAGACTTTCATGCTAAATATTCATTCATATGGTTAGAAACCTTGAATCCCAAAGTGATGAGTTGGAAAACAATATTTTGTTTATTTTTGGTGTTACATTTTATGAAAATATCCCTGAAGGAGATCCACTAAGTTTTTATGAAACTGAATTATTTTTTTAAAAGAAATCATTATTCTTCTGATTCTATAAATTGCAAAATTTGTTTGTGGGTCATCAAATCTGAGAGCTTGCATCTGAGAGCTGAGCTACTGCTTTGGGCATCTAGATGAAGTACAAGACTTGGTTTTCGGCATGTGAGGAGCTTTTGGTATAAACCTGGGAAATAGCACATAGAAGAGTATAGTGGTGGTGGCTGGATAACAAAACGAAGAGTCAAGGCGTAAGAGCTAGCCGTGGTCTGGTAACTAGAGCCAGCTGTGACTTTGCCTTTCAGGTGTCCATTTCTTCATATGAAGAACAAAGATGTTGAAGTAGATCTGAGTTGACTTATACACTTCCTGGTACCCTATCTGCTTGGGGCAGACATCAATGATCAATTTCCACTTTAGCTTCACAATAGGCTACCAGTACTTAAAAAACAGAATTGGCCCTGAGGATGAAGTCTTTTTCTCTCCTTATACCAGTGGATCTCTGTGTCCTGTTCCAATTCAAATCATTCTAAGCACTCATGAAGAGGCTTATAACCTCAGGTAGTAGGGTAAGGGCATGAAAAGGCCTCAAGGCATTTCTAAAGTATGCTTTGATGGTCAGAGCAGGGTCTTGCTTTGTCTTTTTGAAAATCTATAAATAGTTTGCTTCCTGAGGAGCTTTTAGTTTAGTTCTTTGACACTGTCTCTGCTCCTAGGTTACTTGTATTGGGCACATCATTGGTGCTGTGGTCACTGACACCAGAGAACATGCACAGAGAGCTGCTCAAGCGGTGAAAATCACTTATGAGGACCTTCCAGCCATTATCACAATTGAGGTAACTGAGCATGCACTGCTTATGTGGAGGGGTGAGCCCTCTGTCCCTACAGACTCATCCATTCATACATTTAATGTGGCCCTGGGGATTGAACTCAGGGCCTTCTTCATGCTGGGCAAGAACTCTGGCCCTGAACTACATCCTCAGTCCCCTGCAGGTACATTTATTAGGACCCTCCAGAGGAGATTTGAGCAGCAGGCAGGGGTTTGACTACAGATGGTCCTTGACTTGCCATGGTTCTACTAAAATGACTTTCGATGCTTCAACTTTCTTGTGGTACAAAAGCATACCGACACCTGTTTTCACTTTCAGTACAATATTCAATAAATCACATGAAACATCCACATTATTTTAAAACGGGGTTTATGTTAGATGATTTGCCCTACCATAGGCTAAAGTAAGTGTTCTGAGTGAGTTTAAGGCAGGCTGGGCAAAGCTATGATGTTTGGTAAGTTGGGCATATTAAATGCACTTTTAACTTAACAAATTTTCAACTTATGATAGATTTATTGGGATGTAACCCCCTTGTAAATGAGTTTTAAAATCTTTTCCAGCCCTGGGATTTTTGGTCCTATGAAATCTTTGTTTTCATAATCTTAGGCACAGTTCACTAACATCCTAAGTGAGTTAGTTCCTCTTTCACCAAACTTCAGCTCCAGTTGGTACCTTACGGGATTTTGTTTTATTTTTTGTTTTTCCTCAAGGTCCAGGGTTGTGCATCTACAGCTAAGGAGCTAGGGAACATCATTCCTTGGGCTACTTTAAGTCTGTCCCCGAAGCTTATAGAGATTCATATATGGGAAGAGAGATGGCAATTCAGAGTTCCTCTTTTTCTAATCAGAAGCTATCTTCCTCCCCCTACTGAAACTTCTTTCTGATCTTCAGGATGCTATAAAGAACAACTCCTTCTATGGATCTGAGAAGAAGATCGAGAAAGGAGACCTCAAGACAGGGTTTGCTGAAGCAGATAATGTTGTTTCAGGTATAACTATGCCATGCAGCAGTACATGAAACAACACTGTTTTGTGAATTAAATCCAAGAGCTACGTATGCCTTGAGCTCTGAAGCAGGGAAGTGATTTCCAAATATTTCCTAATGGGAGATTCCCTCTGACAGCTGCAACAAAACAGTGCACCACTGGCTGGGGTAGAGCCTCACTCATTTTAATCTGTCCTTCTCTCTGGGCCGAACGTACCTAAGTGATCCTAGAGAGATTATACATGGTGTTTTCTGATTCGGAGGATTATTGGGAAGCATCTGGGCCACAGGTGTGGTTCGCTTTGGGTCTGACTTGAAATGAAATCTCTTTCCATCCTGCTTCTGGTGATCTCTGAGTTCCTTTTCCAGTTCTGCCAGGTCTGTAACCTCACAGACTTACTCCTAGTCTTCCCCATCTCCCAAAAGGTGCTCCTTACCCATCCTCGGCCAGCTATTTTCCCATCTCATTCCACCTCTGCATCTATCTCTGACTCTAAAATTAGGTCTACAGCTCTTCTGCACTGCAGACCAACCCCCTTTGGAGTTGCTTTCCTACCTCGGCCCTTTATTGCTAAGCCAGCAGCAGCCAACTCTCCGACAGGCCTGGTAGCTTCAGTCCTGGAAACACTCTTATTTTGACCTTTTTATCACGTCTCTTTTTTAATTTTAATTTTAATTTTTATTGGTACATATTTGCTATACATAATGATTAAATTCCTCACGGGGAGTTGGTAGATCTTAACTCTTTTTTTCATTCCCTCTCTTCCCACTTTGCTTCCTCTATCCCTGGTCCCTTTCCCTTTTGCAAAAGATCTACCTCCCTAATTCTTATTATCTACCTTTTCTTTTACTCTTTAGTTATTCATGCTTTGGGTTTCTCATATAATACAATATTTTAGCTTGTGTATCTGATTGTTTTCACTTAGAATTGTAGTCTCAATCACATCTCTTAATTCTTTACCTTTTCCGAAATGTTACCGTAGTTTTAGAAAACTATAATTTCTACTCGCTGCCATGAGCAAGGAACTTTGCACCCGCTGTATTTCTTTGTCATTCTGATTTCTTTGTTGGGAATGGGTTGCCCAGGAAGACGCATAACCCACAGATAGCTAAGACTTCCAGGAGGCTCGTCCCTACCCTAGTCAGGGAACCCAGAGGTTGCATGTGAATGGGTGGCTGCTGCCCAGGCTGCCTGGCAGAGTACATTATCTCCCCAAGCAAAGGTGACCCCGTGCAGCCACTGACTCCCAGTGGGGCTCTCTGCTTCCCCAGGAGAGTTCTACATCGGAGGCCAGGACCACTTTTACCTGGAGACTCAGTGCACCATTGCTGTGCCCAAGGGCGAGTCAGGGGAGATGGAGCTCTTTGTGTCTACCCAGAACACCATGAAAACCCAGGTAAGTGACCTGTGGGTCAACTAGGGCAGTGACCAGGGAGCCCCTGGCAGGTCTGGAGGGGGCAGGGTGGAAAATGGGAAGAGGGAGATCTGGTTGGTCCTGAAGGGGGTAGGAGTACATTGGTCCTGGAGCTGGACCCTGTCACCAGCAAGTTTGGTGCCATTGAGCTTGGCATGTAACCTTTCTGTACCCTCAGCTTCCTCATCTGTAAAATAAAGCCTGGTTGGCTGCTGAATCAATTAGATGAGTTTTATACTTGCACTAGAGCTTGGCAAGTTTGTTCTTATCATTGCAGTGCTATCTGGCCTTGGTCAAGGTGTCTCTACCTCAGTTTCATCATCTTTAAAATGAAGGAGTTGGGCTATGTGAAAGCTGAGGGACCCACTAACTTATATGCAGCAGCTCAAATATCCTGTGCTGTGTGGAATGCGACAGCAACTGGCAGCATTTTTGTCAGCCAACTCTACCCATCAGCATCTTGCCAGATAGAATGGGTTTCCACTCTGAAAATAAGCTGTGATCTCAAGCCTGTGGATTGAAACAGATGTCTGAATAGCCTTAGCCCAGTCTGCAGTGGCCCATGAGTGCTGGACCGCACACCACTAGTCCAGGCTGCACCAGAAAGGGAGTGGGATTTTCACTTCAGGAATTCTGCTACTCAGCTACGAACAGCTCCATGCGTATCAGGCCTGAAATAAATCCATGGATGCAGCAGTTGCTAGTGTTATTTTTGTTCTTTTTTCCCCCCATAGAGCTTTGTTGCAAAAATGTTGGGGGTTCCAGACAACCGGATTCTAGTCCGAGTGAAGAGGATAGGAGGAGGCTTTGGAGGGAAGGAGACCCGGAGCACTGTGTTGTCCACGGCAGTGGCCTTGGCTGCATACAAGTGAGTTCTGAGGCCTGCTTCTCCCAGTAGGCTCTGGGAAGAGGAATAAGGGTACCTCAGCCAAGAAGGTTCTCTGGATTTTTTTCCCCTTTGCGAGTAGTTTCCCCCAGCTTTGAATTCTCATAACTGTGTTTTTAGCACCTCGAGTTAAGGGTGAAGGTAACATCACCTGTTTCTTTGTGTTTGGACCTGTGTGTCCACACCCATATCTTCTCTCCCCTGCCTGGCAGCCAGCTCCCTGAAGGCAAGGACGCACCTCACAAACTGCTATTGTCATGGTCTCCAGCATGGTGCCTACATAGCCAGGCAGCTGGTACAAGTCTGCCAGTGTGCCTGGTGCAGAAAGAAGTCTTCCTTGTCGTTTACACCCCTGAGATCTACAGGGCTAGGCTGTTGTCCAAGACTACAGAGGATTTCTGACTCTCTTGCTCTCCACGTAGGATTGGCCGCCCAGTGCGCTGCATGCTGGACCGTGATGAGGACATGCTGATCAGCGGTGGCAGACACCCTTTCCTGGCCAGATACAAGGTTCTAGAGGGGGTGTATCTGGGTGGGCAGTGACTTCTCGTAAAGACACTGGGGAAGAAGGTCAAGGGACTCTGGGCTTTGTTCTTTTTGCATGACTACAGCATCTAAGAAGTTCAAGAAGAAATAGCACTGAAGTTCAAATCCACCATTAGCACCATAGAAAGAGTGCTGAAGGGGCCTCCCAGGCTACCCCCTAGGAGACATCACAAGGGCTCACACATGAATTCTGTGGGTCTGCTGTGCTCCACATCTGGTCTGTGACCCACCAGGCTCAGGAAAGTGGCTTTTCAGTAGACCTGGGGTTATCCAACTCAGGTCTATTTTTAGCATATTCATAGTCTGACGTAGAAATCAGAATGATTGCCAAGACATTTACAATGAGAGAAATAAAAAAACTTCCCAGGGTCCTCATTAGGCACAGGCTGTCAGGGTGAGCACCTGCTCTGTCGCAGAATGGTTGGGAACCAGCCCGACTTCTCTAGGACAATCCTCTGTCTGGGCTCCATAGATGGGCAGCTCCTTCTGACTGGTGTGTCCTTTCTCCCCAGTGTCGGTACAGCCACATAGGGCTCAGCCTTGCAGTGTAGTTCAGGGAGCCCTCTCTCTCCACCAGGTGCCCTTGAATGACTCCCCTTCATCGTGTTCTGACCTTATTTCATGATTTAACTCCCAGCAAGGGATTCAATTTCACCTTATCCTAAATTTTTTGTGAGCCTGACAACAGTAGCTAAATCTTGTAGTGGCCCACAAAGCATTTTTTGGTTATTTTCTTTTACTGTTTTGTCCCATTTCTATTTTTTTTCAGTTTTTCTTTTTATTAGCACTCTTTTGCAGTACATAATGATTACATTTATCATGGGGAGTTGGTACATGTACAAATCACACCTTAATTCTCTTTTCATTCCTTTTCCCTAACCTCCTTCAACCCTTCCTCCATCTCTTGATCTTTTTTGTATTAAGAAAAAGATCTATATCTCTACTTCCAATTATCTTTTATTTTGCTATTTATTTATATTTTGGATTTCTCACATAAGAGAAAACATGCAATATTTAAGCTTGGGTGTCTGATTTATGTCACTTAACATTATGTTCTCAAGGTGCCTCCAGTTTTCAACAAGTGACTCCAGTTTATCTTTCTCTGTGGCAGAGGATTATGTGTAAATGCTACAGCTTCCTTGTCCATTCATCTGCCGATAGATATACAGGCTGCTTGTAAGATTAAGCTATTAATTGTGCTTCTGTGCACACGGGGATGCATTATCACTGTAATATGATGTCTTTAACTCTTTCGGGGCGATAGCTAGAAAGGTAATAGCTGGGTTGAATGGAAGTGATAGTTTTTGTTTTTTGCAGGATCGCTATACTGATTTCTGGTGTGGTTGTACTAGTTAGTATTTTCCCACCAACGATGTAGAAAGGTTCCTTTTCCCCCAGACGCTTGCCAGCCTTCATTATTTGATTTCTTGATGGCCGTTCTTTCTGGAGTAAGATGGAATCTCAAAGTTTTAATTTGCATTTCTCTAATGGCCAGTGATATTGAACAATTTCTGTCACGTGTTTATTGGCCATCCACCCTTCTTCTTTGAAGTGTCTGTTCATTTCAGTTGTCCATTTTTTTTGACTGGGTGTTTTTTTTTTTAAGGGTTAAATAAGGTCAAGGATGTACAAGTACATTTGGGTTATTGTATAATGTAACTTTTATTATCTGCTAGCCAAAAGGGTGAGGGGATTTCTAGTGTCTTTCCTGTTTCCTCTTCCTAACACTCCCCTCTGCCCATTCATGACCAACTCTCTCTTAGGAGCTGCGGGCCAGTAGGAGGAACACGGAGTGTGGGTCAGAGCATCAGGGTCCAAGGAGTCAGGGTATACCACGGGGGAGGTTCAATTCCTTGCTGCTTGTCCCAGTCTGGTGATGTCTCAGGTCATCTTCTTCCTTTCACGGTGTGATATCTGGTCCTTTCTGTTTCCTCCAAGTAGCATAAGTGGAGGGGGGATCGGAGACAGAGAGAGGAAGGCCCTGTTGAGAAATCATTCCTCTTTCCTCAGGTTGGCTTCATGAAGAATGGGAAGGTTGTGGCCCTGGAGGTGAACCACTTCAGCAATTCTGGGAACACGATGGATCTCTCTGATAGTGTAAGTAGGGCCCACCCCTCACCCAAGGGGTGGCGAGTGGTCCAAGGGCAGGCCCCACAGCCTCCTGTTGGCCTCCTGGACTTTTGCCTGTTGCTATTGCAGTAGCCTCCCAACTGGTCCCCATCTTTAGCTTCTTGCACTTTTCCAACTGTAATCCCATTATACTACTTCTCTGATTTGAACCCCGTGTTGCCAAGCTAACAAAGTTAGCTACAGAGCTTTCTGTTCAGAGTGGTGGTGTTGAGCATGCACGTACACTTATGTATACATATGCATGTAAGATTATTAGCTCGTTCACAGTCATAAAGTAAAAGCTTTGGGCAAATTAAATGTAGCAGTTTAACTGAGCAAAGAGTAATTTGTAAAACAGGCTACTCTCATAACTGGACGAGGTTCAGGGAGGGCTGCTTCACAGTGTGGGCAGATGGCATTTTGGACAGAATCAGAACTGAGGCATGAGAAGCCTCGATTGCTTGCAGCTTGGCATTTGTCTTACGTGGTCTGGTCAGTTTTTCTCTCGTGAGAGACTGGAGCTCAGCTACTGAGATCAGCTGAGACTCACTCCCACTTCAGTTCCCACTTTAGTTCGTTTATGAGCTAACAGGTTGCAGCTGTTACATAAGGGAACAAGCCGAGAGACATTCTCAGGCTAAATTGAGTTTAACAATACCTATAGTAGAAACTTACTGTTATAGTTCTGACGGCCAAAATTCTGAACTCGGGGTGCTGGCGGGATCACATTCTTTCTGGGAGCCCTAGAGGAGAATCCATTCTTCAGTTTCTCCTTTCTCTGGTGGCTGGCGCACTCCTTGGCTTGTGGTCAGTCGCTCCTGTCTCTGTCTTCACATCGCATTCTCCCATGTCTCTTCTTATCCACCTCTCCCCTGCTTTTTTTTTTAAAAAAATACCAAAACAACTTGTTTCTTTGGTGTTTGGCTGGATTAGACGAGTTACTGGCTAAGAGTTTTCATCTTTTCTAGGCTGCCCTTTCCTGGTCCTCTGGCTGTAGAGAGCAGGAGTTGAGGGATAGGATGGGCCCCTTGGGTCTCTGCAGTCACTGGTATTTCTGGATTACCTACTTTTGCTCCAAGTTTGGGATGTAGAAGTCAAAAAGCAAACGTCAGAACTCATTTTCATGGCACTCCTGTGATCCTGAGGTCCTAGTGACTCTGCCTTTTGTCTTTCTCCTTTCAGATTATTCTTTTGCTATGATTGATTTGAAATAAATACATATAAATCCAGAGTTTTAGTGGTAATTGTTAAAAGCATGGAAGAGTAGGGCCCCATACTATATATCAGTGTTGTATTTCTTCTGGGAAATACAACATGGTCACAGGTAGTTGTGGCATTTCATACTTAGTCTTGGTGGACACGGATTCCTTCGATGCCATTAGAAATGACTGGTTTAAGACCACAAAGGGGGAGTTATGTACTCCTCATTCTTGTGGCCACAGTTTTGGTAGATGAACTTGGATTATTGAGTTGTTTTAAAAAATAACTAGAGGCTTTGGGTAAAATAAAATCAGTTGTGAGAATTAACAATTTTACCTTGATAACATTTAAATAGTTTGTGAAATTTTAATTTTATAATCATACTAGGTACATGTTAGACCACAAAGGGGGAGTTATGTACTCCTCATTCTTGTGGCCACAGTTTTGGTAGATGAACTTGGATTATTGAGTTGTTTTAAAAAATAACTAGAGGCTTTGGGTAAAATAAAATCAGTTGTGAGAATTAACAATTTTACCTTGATAACATTTAAATAGTTTGTGAAATTTTAATTTTATAATCATACTAGGTACATGTTATATACATATAGATTCCCCTTTTCTTCTTTAGTAACACATTTTACAAAAGTGGAAGTTTCCTATTACATCCTTCGGATTCCACCCCTCTCTGCTAGGATGTTTCATTGGTTCAAGAAACTTCAGTCTAGTGTTAAAATTGCTCAAAAAAGGAAACATTTCTTGTCTTCTCACATGTTTAACATGTGCTTTTTGTAACTGTGGAAAAAATCAGAGTGAAAATCATACAGTTCTTGTCCCCAAAGATCTTACAAGAGTTTTCACTCAGTCCAGTAAATAAATATCTCTTGAGTGCCCGGGGTGGAAGCACAAAGAATATGACATTGTTTGTGTCTCAATAGATCCATAATATGGCATGAGAGAGAGATTTTAAAAGAAGAAATAGAAGCATAAGTGATGAAGTTTTAAGGGAACACAAGATGGACTTAATTGAGACATAGAAAAAGTTATCTAGGATTACTAAGACTGAAATGATTGAAGACACATAAATCAATTTGTGGGAAAAAGACTGTACACGGGGAAGTAGAGTACAACAAAAATGAAACAAGCAAAAATAATGAAAGCTACCATTTATCTTCCCAGAGAGATTAGGTGTTACACCTTTGAGAGAGAACAGAATGCTATAAAAACAAAACAATCGAAGACTATAAATGAGCTCTCATGAATTAAAACTATAGAGGGGATTGGAAAATATACATATAGATTCCTTTTTTCTTCTTTAGTAACACATTTTACAAAAGTGGAAGTTTCCTATTACATCCTTCGGATTCCACCCCTCTCTGCTAGGATGTTTCATTGGTTCAAGAAACTTCAGTCTAGTGTTAAAATTGCTCAAAAAAGGAAACATTTCTTGTCTTCTCACATGTTTAACATGTGCTTTTTGTAACTGTGGAAAAAATCAGAGTGAAAATCATACAGTTCTTGTCCCCAAAGATCTTACAAGAGTTTTCACTCAGTCCAGTAAATAAATATCTCTTGAGTGCCCGGGGTGGAAGCACAAAGAATATGACATTGTTTGTGTCTCAATAGATCCATAATATGGCATGAGAGAGAGATTTTAAAAGAAGAAATAGAAGCATAAGTGATGAAGTTTTAAGGGAACACAAGATGGACTTAATTGAGACATAGAAAAAGTTATCTAGGATTACTAAGACTGAAATGATTGAAGACACATAAATCAATTTGTGGGAAAAAGACTGTACACGGGGAAGTAGAGTACAACAAAAATGAAACAAGCAAAAATAATGAAAGCTACCATTTATCTTCCCAGAGAGATTAGGTGTTACACCTTTGAGAGAGAACAGAATGCTATAAAAACAAAACAATCGAAGACTATAAATGAGCTCTCATGAATTAAAACTATAGAGGGGATTGGAAGAACCTTGAGGAATCTTCCCAATATGAAAAACAATGTGGAAAGATAGGAAAGAAAATATGAAGACCAGTTCAAAAGGTTTGCATAATAGAAGTTTCAGAAATAAAGAACGGGCCTGGGGGTTTAGCCCAGTGGTGCCACCACCTGCCTTGCAATTGCAAGGACCCAAATTTGATCCCCGGAACAAAAAACAACAACAATAACAACAAAACAAAACAGAAGCTATTAAAAAATAAATCCAAAAAGTCCCCAAACTAATGATATAGGTTTTGAGTTTTAAAGAGCCCACCCAATGACCACAATAAAGGAAATTAGACTTTTGCTAAGTTGTATCACTGCGAAATTTAAAAAGTTGGAGACAGAGATTTTACAGTTTTCCGGAAGGTCCAAACAACTCTCTTTGAGAATTAGGAAGGCATTAATTTATTCTTCTCAGTTTTAAGGAGCTAGAATATACTAGTAAAGTACCTTCAAGATGCAGAAAGGAACTGGGAAACTGAGTTTTGGCTAGAATTCTATGTATAGCCAAATCATCAGTTAAGGATGAGAGTAAAATATGGACATTTCAGAATTCCAGGTGTCAAAAATGTTTCTCTTTCTTGAGAAGATATTGAAAAATGTACCCCAAGAAGATGTGAGAATAAAACTCAAACAAGGAAAACCATGGGGTCCAGGAACTGAAAATTCAGTGTAGAGAGAACCAAAGGGAACTGTGGATGACCATACACGAAACTCTGAATATAGCTGAATAGCAGAAATAGTGGGCAGCCAGTTTAAATCGAAGTGGGCCAGACAGCTCTAAGAATGATTTCTTCTAAAGGACGAAACTTACATAAAATATAATGCGATTGAACAGAGTAAGAGTAGATTTTTAACATGAGGGAAAACTTTTAAGTTAGATTAGTCAAAAGTACATAGAAAATGAAGCAAATAAACAAATGTGGTCAGTTGTGAACTTCAGAATGAAAAGGTGCTATCAAGAAAGAAATCATCATAGAGCAACCTCATGGTTCAGCTGTAATGTTTACAGAGTTATAATAGTAAACGAAATACAATGAGATCGAAATACAAATATACTGGGGGATAGGAACCTGGCATACCTATGGGGGGAGGGGACAAGGCAGAAATAAAATCCTTTTTTCATAGTGGGCAGACAATATGAAGGTCTACAGTTGAAAAAGTTAACATGTGGCAACGTGAAAGCATTATTTCGAGGTACGGAAGCTAACCTAAAAAGCTGTGAGAATTGTGAGTGGTTGCTGCTGGAAAGTGGAAGGAAAAAGGGGGAACGATGCTGTTATCATAACACAACTTATAGAGGAATTTGACCCTTTATTCTGTACAGTGCAACTTTAATGGAAATAAAAACAAATTTACAACTAGTAAAATTAATTAGAATAAAATTTAAAAATCAGCTTATGAATAAAAATCAGCTACTTTTTAAAAATTGTTTATTTGTACATGAATAAACTGTAATAGTACATAAGATCCTAATGAGATAGCTACTTTTTTAAAAAAGAAGCAAATTATCTGTTTAAAGGAGAGGGTCTAGGTAGGGTTTTCCATAGAGGGGCTGCAGGAAGATTAAGTAGATAAGGTGCAACTGTGAGGCTGTTTCAGCGCCCTGGGGAAGAAGCAACTGGGACCTGAAGAAGAGCACTTGACGGTGGGCCAGGGAGAGGCAGGCATGAGTGCAGCCCTCAGCACACCTGTTCTGAGAAACCAATGAAACCAATGCAACATTGTCTCCCATTTTGGTTTCCCCTGACCCAGATAATGGACCGAGCCCTCTTTCACATGGACAACACCTATTTAATCCCTAACATCCGGGGCACCGGGCGGCTGTGCAAGACCAACCTGTCCTCTAACACAGCCTTCAGGGGCTTTGGGGGCCCCCAAGGGATGCTCATTGCGGAGTATTGGATGAGTGAAGTTGCAGTGACCTGTGGGCTGCCTCCAGAGGAAGTAAGTTGGGAATTTGGTGACCTAAGTCAGAGTGGGTTGGTCTACCCTGGAGGAAGAGTGGGTCTGTATCTTGGGCATCTCCCCTGCGATCAAAGGATGAGCAAGTGCTGCAGAGGAGGCTACAAGGTTGATTTAAAGTTGTTCCCCCTTTCCCACTCCCAGTCCCTTGCCACCAGCAAGGCCTCAGTGTCTCTCTTTTTGGAAAGGTGCGGAGGAAAAACATGTACCAAGAAGGGGACCTGACACACTTCAATCAGCAGCTCGAGGCCTTCACCTTGCCCAGGTGTTGGGATGAATGCATAGCCAGCGCTCAGTATCATGCCCGGAGGGCTGAGGTCGACAAGTTCAACAAGTAAGCACTGGGTGTGGGGAGTCTGATGTTCTGGCACTGAGTTTGATGCCTTGGAGCCCAAATACCAAGTTAATTGAATGGGCAAGTTGTGAGACTGTTGGATTTCCCAACTCAAGGTAGTCACCCCTTTAAGATCTCATAGTGATCTTCAGCCAGGCCATGAGGACTCCAGCCTGCATTCAACACCATAGCCCCATGGGTCACGGTTCACCTTTACACATTGTGTGCCTTCTGGGAACAGCGTATCATCAAGAATACTGGCCCTGCTCTAAAACGACTAGAGTTATATGCTTATCTTTGACAGTAATCTACAAATGTGACCTTGGCAATAATTCTGTCTCCCTGGAATGGGCCTCAATTTCATCATCTGGAAAGTAGGGATAATTATATTGCCTCTTGTCTGCTTCATAGAGTTACTCAGACAAGCAAATACAAAGCAGAGAGAAGGCATCATTGCCTTCCTCCCTGAGACAAGGACAGCACAAGATCAATACGCCATGTTGACCCAGTGCAAATTCTCAGTGTTGGTGCCTTGAATTTAAAACTCCCTGAATGAGCTCTGCTTCAGCCATGCTAGAGGAACTAGAACTCAAATTTCTACCTCTTTCATTTTTGTTTACATGATTGGGATACAATTCCATTGCAACAATGATTATATGGATGCTCACAAGCATGTCCTATCCTGATTTGGTGCAAAGATATTGACTGAAAATATACCTAAGTGACATAACTATGTATATGTGCTGCCGAAGCAAGCACATAAGTGACATAACTATGTAGAGAAGGTTTTATAAGAATTTCTGTTCTCCTTTTTCTCCAGGGAGAATTGTTGGAAAAAGAGAGGGCTGTGCATAATCCCAACCAAGTTTGGCATAAGCTTTGGTATTCCTTTTCTAAATCAGGTAATTGCTTTATGTATTTCATGCATGTCCCCTGAACTGGGGCTCTTGTTTCTGGTATTACAAGGGAAATACCTCTGTCATTGATAACAGTGCTCTTTGCCATTGAATTGTAAGTTGAATTATCCTATGCCTTTGTCCAGTATGTCACAGGACCCCAAGACCTGGAGATCTGGGGTCAGCCTGTAGTTCTCAGCCTTCCTGACTGCAGGACTGGGGACAGCTACTTTCTCATCCTATTTCTTCATGGATAGAATGAAGGCAAAGATAAAGGACCTACTTTCTTCCAAGTGTAAGGCACAGAGAGAAAGATATGAAGGCATTTTGTAAATTCCTGATGGGCTATGTAATGAAATAATGAGAATCATACTGTATAATTTTTGTCCGGAGTTTATATCCACAATACTCCTTCTGATTTTCTTTTGCCTGGGTTTCATACCTCTCGTCCAAAACTTTAAGGTGAGTTAAGATGTACTGAATTTCATGTCTGAATCTTTCTCTTTCTTTAGGCAGGAGCCTTGGTTCATGTGTACACAGATGGTTCTGTGCTGCTGACCCACGGAGGCATTGAGATGGGCCAAGGCCTGCACACCAAGATGGTCCAGGTGAGGAGCCTCGGAGCTGTGGTTGTCCCCTCCTGCATTGTGATGCTTGTTGGGATGGGAAAGAGGATGCTATGAGAAACAGAAGTGGGGTGTACAGAAGCAGCAGAAGGCTAGGGGTCTCATTCACTCACTGTCTTGGGCAAGTCTGCTCCCCCCTTGGCCCCAGTTTCCTAATCTTTACAAAGAGATTGGCAGGGTGATCACTCAGCATTACCCATGCCCTAGGCCCTGCAATTCTGTGTGTGGTGTGGACAGGTTGTGTATGGAGGCAGCTGGTTTCCCACACCCCATGGGACTCTTCAAAGGGAGCTAGGACACGGAACAGGGTCAGAGTTGGCGTATCTACTCAGATCCTCAGAAGCGTATAAATTGGAATTTTTAAAAAGTCAGTTCTATCTTAAAAAGACACTTTTAGTCACATTGGGTTTGTGAATTTGTTCCACCAAACTGCTGTGTAACTTGTTCCTTCAAATTCAGCATATGTGAGAATATCCAGAATCAATAGGATTGAAGCTTACAGAATTATTTTCTTGCCTCTAACAGGGAACCTGAACTCTGTCTTGGGGAGAAGGCAGCTAAGCCCCATGATAATCTCTTCCTTAGAGGGCAATGTCCTTTCTTCTTGCAGGTGGCCAGCAGAGCTCTGAAAATTCCCATCTCCAAAATTTACATCAGTGAGACAAGCACTAACACTGTGCCCAACACCTCTCCTACAGCTGCTTCTGTCAGCGCTGACCTCTATGGCCAGGCCATTTATGTAAGGAGCCCGTGGGAACCTATAGAGTGGAGGGACAGCTCAGAGCTTGGGGACTGGAGGGTTCCCCTTGGGTGGGGCTGGAATAGATTCTCATAGGCTCTTTAGCTGTGGCTTTTGGTTCTGCCTTGCAGAAAGATGCTTTCCTCTAAACATCAGAATAAAAAGAAGCCAAAACCATAATCATTTCCATCAAAGCCAGGAGGAATGGGAACAGAGAGTTAGGAGGAAGGAAAGTAGGGACTTCTGGAAAGGCACACTCCCTGTTGTTGGAACCGGCTGCAAAGATGACACTTGATTACGGGGCCAGCCAGGACAGATGCACTTCTCTCCCATGTGGGGAAAAGTAATCAATCAACTGGATGGAAGAAGCCACCTTCCTAGGAGTCCCTCAGAAGTTCTCTCTCTGCCAGCCTAGGGCTGGATCAGGAAGGGCTGTCCAGACAAGGCCTAGAGGTGGCCCTTAGCAGGGTCCTCTCACTCCCACCATGGGTCTCGGCCATTCTGGAAGGGTAGCAAGGCACAGCATTGCTTGGAGGTAGCCTTGCCCAGGCCCTCGGGTGTCACTTGGGCTGTAGCATGCAGGGGATTGACATGTCTTGGGTGTTGTGGGAATTTTTTAGGAAGCTTGTCAGACCCTCTTGAAGAGGCTGGAACCCTTCAAGAAAAAGAATCCCAAAGGCTCCTGGGAAGACTGGGTAAGTCTGAGCAGACCTAAGTGACTTGGAAACGAGAGGGAGGTTAACAATAGCAGCTCCCTGCTCCAACAAGCATGGGTGATAATGCTCTGACCACACAGTCGGAGAACTTGGGGCGGTCAGTGTGGCTCCGTAGGATGAGTCCAGCCTGGCCTTACTAGGCACCTTTCTGTTTGGTTTTCAGAGCTGGGGGAAGTGACTTGAGAACAATTTTTGATGCAGGATCCTGACAGCCTTATAGGAATTGGGTTGTGGACTGTCCCAAGCCTGAGAGGGTGGGATGGCTACAGAATATGCTCCTCATGATGTCTTGAGTCCCTTGGGCCCCATTTCACACGACATATGTCCAGAAGCCTCCATGAGCTATGTTTTCTTCAAAAATCCATCTCTCTGAGGGCCACCCTGGTACCTCTCCCCTCACTCAGCTCTTGAATTTGGGTTCACTGAGATGCCATCCATGAAAGGTGGGAGATAATGCTATCCCCTGAGAGCTTATTTACTCCTGTGACTTTAGGGGTGACAGAACAAACACACCCAATAAGAATGATCTGGGTTGTCTGAACCCTAGACCAGATACCTGGCATGCAAGACACTCTCACAGGAAAGCTTCAAAAAGCACCCCCAATCTCTCTCCTCTCTCTTCCCTCTCCCACCTCTTTCTTTCCTCCTCTCCCTTTTCTTCTCCCTATTTCCTTCCCTCTCTTTCTCCTTTCTCCCTACAGCTTCTCCAACAGGCAGAAATGTCAGCGTCAGAATGAGAGAAGTGGGCATAGCGGGATAGAGGCTATGACTATTCATGAACCAGCTCAAATGAGTCTCCTTCAACAGACTCAAGGGAAACAAACTGTTGTCGTCAGAGCTGCTCCTCTTTCGGTGTCCCACGTGGCCTGGGTTTTTCTTCCCACACTCACAGGCATCGTATACATGAATACTGCTCGAGTGTAGCTTGATTTGTGTAGATTTTGATGTAGCATGGATCTGTCAGGAGACGTTGATGTTTTCACAACAGCTTTGACAGCAGTTTTCTATCATCTGATCTGCTGATCTGAGTTTTATCCTCCAATAACATTCAGGTAGTTCAGTGTCCCTTGTAGGCAGATGATTCCAATAAAAAGACACAACTAAACAACACTCATATCATATCATTTCATATCATATCACATTCCTAGTGCAGGTCATAGGCCAAAAGCTTTTTCTCAGAGTCTTACTTTTCTCATCTGTAAAATGAAGACAATAATGGAACAGATTTTACAGGATTGTAGCACGTACAGAGTGCCAATGGGCATCTTGTGCCTCATGAAGAGCCTGGTAATTGAGTGGTGATGGTACAAAGACTAGAAAGGACACGAAGGATGATACGTATGATAAGCACCACTTAAGTCTTAGTGTTGTGCTCGTGCTGGGCATATCAAAACAGTGACTAGTTAAAGAAAAATGGGTGACTAGCTTATTATTAGGAAACTATAAATAAAAGTTCAAGGTAATTTTGTTAAATATAATGAACAACACAGAGTTGCTTTTGTAATGGCTAGAATAGGGAGTGATCACCAAGGAGAGGTGATTAAGAGCTAAGTCTGTGCTATTCATTAAGGGAAGAAAAAGACTGGGGTAGGAATGGAGGAACCATATACACGTGGGGACGCTGCAGGCTGGGAGAGGGGCTGGTTCGGAGGCTGCGTGGACTCCAGACTGCAGACGAAGACTCACTGCAGTGGAGACAGGATATAAGGACAAGTTGTGGAAGTGGGGGTCCCTAGTAAGATGAGTGGATTGGCTTCCCAAATGAGCTCATGGAAGCTCAGTGTGAGGTCAGTGCTTCTGGAAACCACACTTTTCTTTCTTGATGACTTTTCCTCTCCTCAGGTCTCAGCTGCCTACTTAGATGCAGTGAGCTTGTCTGCTACTGGATTTTATAAGTAAGTGTGTCCTGCCCCTGCCCATCTCACGATGTACTGTATTGTCATGCTAAATGCTGCCAGCCATGGTCAGGAGAGAAAAACTTTACCAAAACCTTCATCTTAACAGCTTAAAGCTCGAGCTATATGGGATTTTCAAACCACATGCCGAGGAGGCAAAAGCAGGAGCTGCCATATTAGAAGACCTAAGTTCTAGTTCTGATCTTAGAATGGACTATTTCACTTATTTCCTCACTTAAAATATACTGGGCTAATCACCCACCCTCCTGCCTCAGCATTCTGTAAGATCCAGGGTGTCTTTTGCTTCAATTTAGTCATTACTGTAGTCCCTGTGTGGTTTTCATTGTGATTTTTTTTTTTCTGGTACCAGGGATTGAACTCAGGACCTTGTGCTTGTGAGGCAGGAGGCAGAACCACTGAGCTAAATCCCTGGCATTCCCTGTGTACTTCTTCATACTAGGCATGGGGTTTCTTTACACAGACTTGCCCTCAGAAGTGCTAGAGGAGGATTTAGAGCCTGTGGCCTCGTTACAACATGCAGAGTGCAGTGCAACTTTGTTAATGAGCTGTAGGAAGGAGCGCATATCGTCTACAGCTTTAAAATTCAGTAGCAACGTGAATAGCTAGCAATCCTGCCCATCCGACTTACGATGTGATCACGCTTGTTGTTAATTAATGTTTGACCTATTTCTGGGAATTTAACTTGGATATTTTCTTTCACAGATCAATAGATTAGAAAAGTAGCTTAATGTTTGCTTTAAGATGTCTTGCATGGATGCATGAACATATACTTTTTATATATTATTTTATATAATATTTTATAACAGTCTATGAAATATTTTGCCTGCTATCTCGAAGTTATATAATATTTGACCTATACAAACATAGACAAATGCATATTTTTGCATAAGTTTCTGTTATATTTTTTGGAGCTCAAAAAATTAGGGCTTTACAAAGGTGGCTGTAGATGAACGTGGTGACATTACAGGTTATTTCTCCTGGGCGAAATCTTTTCCCCCCAGCCTTGTAATGGTTTTGCTTCTGTATGGATTCTGGTTATAGCATCAGTTCCTTTTTTTTTTCTGTGTAATACATATAACAACATAGTGTACTATCTATTGTGAGTGTATGCATAGACTGGTTTTGCTTCTGTATGGATTCTGGTTATAGCATCAGTTCCTTTTTTTTTTTTCTGTGTAATACATATAACAACATAGTGTACTATCTATTGTGAGTGTATGCATAGAGTACTTGCCTAGGCACAAAATAGTACACATACACACACACACACACACACACACGACTTATGTAAAATTGGAGTTACATAAGGTCCTCAGAACTGAAAAAGAAAATATGTACAAAGCATCTTTTCCTATTTGCCTAGGCACAAAATAGTACACATACACACACACACACACACACACACACACGACTTATGCAAAATTGGAGTTACATAAGGTCCTCAGAACTGAAAAAGAAAATATGTACAAAGCATCTTTTCCTATCAAAAACATTTTCCTCGGGTAACTTGCTGAAACTTTGAAAGGATTGGGAGGTGTGGGGAGTGGCTCCTTAAAGCTGCATGCAGGCTGGCACGAGTGCTTGATGTTGTTAACTTTGACCTTGAAAAGGTGAGCAGCAGCTCTTGAGCAAAGGGCCCAAGCACCATCCCAGGCAGGGCTGTGGTTCTGCAGACCTTGGGTTCTAGCTTGGTAGAGCTGCACAGCATGACTTTCGGGTTCTTCGTGAGTTCCAGCAAAACCGACATCTCTGATTCTTCTACTGGATAGAGGACAGGCACTGCTATAAACTCTACAGGGCTGGACAGAATGACTGTGACACAGAAACAGAATCCTTGGAAACACCTGGCTTTCACTAAAGGCTCAGAGTATTTCAAACGCGTGGGCTTTTTTTTTCAGAGAACAGCTGAATGAAACACTAGAACTGTTAGAGCTTGAAGATTGTGTGGGACAAGCTCTGTGCGTAGCAGGAAGTGGTGAGCTCACCCTAGTACATGTGCCGCGTTTTCTTGTTTTGCCACCAGGACACCCAACCTTGGCTATGACTTTGAGACCAACTCTGGGAAAGTCTTCCACTACTTCAGCTATGGAGTGGCTTGCTCGGAGGTAGAAATCGACTGCTTAACAGGGGATCATAAGGTGAGAAGTTTACAGAACATGAGCCCTAAGAGGGACAAGGGAAGAGAAACAAGTGAATTGTAACCCTAAGAGCTGATAGAGACAAGCTTTCTGATTTGGAAAATAACACCTTGCGTCTGGGATAGGCAAATACTCTATTAAGAGCTGGAGAGTACATTTTTAAGGCTCTGTGGGCCACCCAATCTCTGCCTCAACCATTCAGCTATTCTCTCGCAGTGTGAGAGCAGCCATGATATATAGTAATAATAAGAGTGACTGTGTCCCAATAAAATGTTACTTATGGGCACTGCAATTTGAATTTCAGATAATTTTTCCTCATCCCAGAATATCCTTTTATTTTTTTCAGCCATTTAATGATGTAATTACTAGCCTTCATGCTCTACAAAAACAGGGGATGAGCTGGATTTAGCCCATGGAATAGAGCTTGTGACCCCTTTCTTACATGACCTGCCGAGGCTCAGCTTCCAGGCTTCAGTTCCTGGGAACCCACCCTTCCTTCTTGTGCACAAATATGTGTGAACTTATTTCTGATGGTTGAGCAATCATTGCTGTTTCCTGTCCCCAGCTGGCTGCTAAGATCTTAAACTTGAGCAGTTACTGTCAGTCGAGATACAGTAGGGACATCAGCACTCTGTCTAGGCAGCCTCAGAGCTCCTTGCTTGTGGAAGTCCTGTTTGGGCTGACATTTATGGTCTAAGGGTCACTGAGACCCATCTATGCCATTCCAAACATTTCTTCCTTCTCAAACTGCTTCTATTTTGTCTCCCACTTTAGAACCTCCGCACAGACATCGTCATGGATGTTGGCTCCAGTTTGAACCCTGCCATCGATATTGGACAAGTAAGACTCCTAGAAGATCAGGGTGGTGCTTCGGTGTGCCCGTTACCTCCGCCCTTGGTCAGCAGGTGCACAGCCTGTTGTCCAGTGTTATTTTTGGCAGCTCAGGACTTGGTACTTAGGGAGCCTTTCCTGGAGTGGAATTTAGATTGATGCTACTCTGACCAACTCTCGAGGCAGAAAACAAATAAACATGGCTCAACTCATACTCCAGAGAACAGGATGACGGATGGTGGGACACTGGGTGCATTGTGTGTGCACGCACACATACACAGGCGTCTGATTTGAGAACGAGCTCAGGAGGAGTGGAGATTGAGTTTGGGATCAATGCCCAGGCAGCAGTGTCTAAGGTCAGAAGGATTGTCACTAACTCATTGCTCTTCTACTCAGGACAGCTTTTACCTTCCAGGAAGTAAGTGCTGTCAAGCCAGGGTTAGCGGAGGCCCCTGGGGAGAAAAGATGTGAAGTAAACCCAGAGGAGTTAAGGGATGTCCCCCAGAAATCACCTCGGGAAAATATTCAATTTTTGGATAGTCCAGCAGAAGACAGACTGAGGAAATGAGAGATGAAGTAGTGAGCATCTGGTAGAAAATATGCATTGCATTTCTCAGAAATGGACCATTACTGAGGATGCAGGAATCTGGTGATCAGTCTTCATTAAGTAGCCATTTGAGGGTACCCTGGGCAGGTACCACACCAGGCGCTGCCACTGCAAAGAGCCAGCCCCTCCCACAATGCGTGTACCACGTATCACTTTTCTGAGCTGGGACACAGGGATCAGACACAGAGGGCGGCACGGTATGGCAGGTACTGAGAAGAGATCTGTAAGCCAGCCACAGCAGGGGCGCTTTCTCCCAGAGGAGAGCAAGTGTGGAAGTGTTAACAAGGTGGAAAGGAAATCTCATAGAATCTGCTACTCAAGAAATTCCTCCCGTGAGCTCAGTCTCAGCCACCGTTTCCCCAGTGGCAACATGGAAGGAACAGCTCCATTTGTATGGTGGCAGGTTGGAGTGGGAAATCATGCCTTCCACTGTGCGATACTCCCAGAATGCTCAACAAGTTCTGAAAGTGACCTTCAGTGTCAGCACCTTTGTTTTGGCTGAGCCAAAACTTGGTGTATTAGTCAGGCATTTTTTTTCTTCTTCTTCTTTTTCAGAACTGGAAATTAAACCTAGGGCCTTAGTTGGGACCAAACACCCAACATGTATAACCTGAAGGGGTAAAGAAGGGTTTATATTCCGGCTCTTAGCTTCAGAAGTTTCAGTCCATGATTGGCTGGTGCCAAGGAAGGAATATCAGGGGATAAGAGTGTGGTAGAGAAAAACTGCTCACTCAATTATGACCAGGAGGCAGAGTACAGGGGAAGAGTGCCGGGATAGATTTACCCTTCAAAGGCATACCCCGGGGACCCACATCCAGCCGAGCCCCGCTTTCTAATACCACATTCTGCTGTGAACATCATTGGATTAATCCACCAGTGAGCAGTCACCTCTCCAGTGGTCTCTTGGTCTGGTCAGGTTGACAAGCTTAACTGTCTCGCCTGGAGAGAGGTCAGCTGGGTCCCCTTGAGTCTGGGGCAGGAACCAGATAAGCATTCGAAGGATATTTAACTTCTGTCCAGGCCCCACCCTGGAGGGGCTGGAGCTGTGACCTTTGTGGCTGGCAGTACCTGTCCTGGGGAAGGGGAGGAGAGGCTGGTAGCCATGATCTCCATCTGTCCTGTAGGTGGAGGGGGCGTTTGTCCAGGGCCTTGGCCTCTTCACCCTGGAGGAGCTGCACTATTCCCCTGAGGGGAGCCTGCACACCCGTGGCCCCAGCACCTACAAGATCCCTGCATTTGGCAGCATCCCCACTGAATTCAGGGTGTCCCTGCTCCGGGACTGCCCCAACAAGAGGGCCATCTATGCATCCAAGGTACTCTCGCTCTGGGTCTGTGCTGCCTTCTGATCTGTGCTTGGGGACCGGGGGCACGAATGGTGATGAGGATTTTCAGCCTCCTACATGGAGGCTCAGCAAGGGATTCTTCTTGAAGAAGAAATAAGGTAGACGCTGGCCTCGTCAAGGGCAGCAGGGGGTTGGGCAGTCCTGCCTCAGGACGACAGTAGTTGAATTGGGTCGAGGGCACCATCTTAGTATGGTGTGAAGCTAGCTCCTCTCAGTAGACTGAAAGGGACTCTTTAATGAGTCCTGACCTACCCTTGTCTCTCAGGCGTGCTTCCCTAGGCTTGATCCTCAGAGATATTTTACAGATACAGCGTCTGAAAATCACTGTATTCACTGCCCGTGGGGGCAGTGCCTTTGTGCTCTCTGCCATCTCCTTCAGTTGCAGAGATCAATCTTAAGACTTGATGAGCATGCCTAGAAGATTTCTTCCTTGTCCCCAGCAAGTATGAAACAATAGTTGAAAATCAGTTTAGGGCTGGGGACTTAGCTCAGTGGTTCCGCCGCCTGCCTTGCAAGCACAAGGACCTGAGTTCGATCCCCGGTACAAAAAAAAAAAAAAAAAAAAAAAGAAGATCAGTTTAGCTGATTGATATAGTCCTAGATCTACAAAGGAAGGCAAGCAATCGCTGTGAAGGAAGGTAACTGATGCAATAACCCACTTGTTCATCTCATGGTTTCCTTTATTGTGGATGAGAGGGTGGGGTTCTAGAGTACAATGGGACCTTCCTTGTCGGCTCTCACACTGTACAATGCAGCAGCATCACTGGGCCCTCGATGGAGCTCACCCCAAGAAACTGGGGGTAGCGCCCTGCAGTGCTAATTTTAGTCAGCATCTTTAGTGTTTCTGATATAGGAGGTCTCTAATCTGCGCTGGGGGCGGGGCAGCAGTCAACTTCTGCTAGAAAATGTTTTAATTATTTGCCATTATGGCCGCATCTCCAGCAAATGCTGTAACTGAATGTCTGTAGGCAATTGTGTCAGAATTGCAAGTGTATTATTCCGTTAGTCTAATGACTGTGAGGAAAGGGTTAAAATGCATGTCAGATTTTGGATCTGTAAAATATAAGTATTTAGTATAACTATGTGCGTGCTTGTATGTGTGTGTGTGTGTGTGTGTGTGTATGTGTGTGTTGCTGGAGATCAAACCCAGGGCCTTGTGCATGTTGGGCAAGTACTCAACCGTGGAGCTGTATCTCCACCTCTATTTAGTATAACTCTTAATGATACATTATATTTATATGGTATCATCAGAGAAAATTAAATAGAAAAAGCGAAATGAAGCATGCCCAGCAGGTCTGGCCATTTAAGACACTGATTGTTCTTAGCCCCTGGTTAATTTTGACTGCATGTCGGGTTGTCTCATTAGTGCTGGGTGGGGCTCCGGTGTGGACTCGTGGCCTGGCCTCCCGCGTCTGTGTGGAGACATGGAGGTTAGGGGAGCTCTCCCTGATCCCCTCCCTGCTGCTCTGTCCCTTCAGGCTGTAGGGGAGCCGCCCCTCTTCCTGGCCGCCTCCATCTTCTATGCCATCAAGGACGCCATCGGCGCTGCTCGAGCCCAGCACTCGGGTTATAACAGCAAGCAGCTTTTCCGGCTAGACAGCCCTGCCACCCCAGAGAAGATCCGCAATGCCTGCGGGGACCAGTTCACCACGCTGGTAAGATGCTGGGGAAGCTGGGGACTGGCTGGGGATTCCTTCAGGGGAAGGAAGGTTTTGCAGGTAGGAGAGGTGTCAGGCTTTTTCTCAGCTGGGCAGCCATGGGTCAGCGTCTGTCTTCACAGTGTGCTGTGGGGCACACATTTGAAACTGCAAGAGAACAATGAAAAAGTGGCAGCTTGTAGCTGAGCTTCCCTAAAGACAGGAGGAATGTGTGGTGTATCATCATTTCCCGTCTGGCTTCAGATGACAGATACAACTCCACAAGAGCCTAATCTTTGGTGTTAGTCATTAGCATTTGGGGGGCCTTTCTTTGATATAGACCTGTATGTGAAGCACTGTGGAGACAGGGATGGGAAATTAAATAATTAGATCAGCCACATTTGTCTTATGGTTACTACGTGCCAGGCTGATACCGGGGACACATATGTGCCTTTGAAGAGTATAGCCTTTTCAGAAACCAGATGACACTTTTAGTGGGCAATGCCTGGAAAAGCAGATCATGCTAAGGCTGACCACCTCTTCCACTGTTGGGCTGTCAGTTGTGCTGGCACGGGCACCGTACACATAGAACTCCTCAACTACCTCTGTACTCACAACTTCTAGTAGCTTAGCAGAACCAGGTTTTGCCAATAGCTTTAACTGTGAGGCCAGAACCACGCAGTCCATGTGCGAACACCTAGGCAGTGAAGTTTCCACAGCTGTGCAGCAACATTCCCATGGCCCAGCCCCCGCCATGGCCCCCACTGCTGACAGTTTCCTGGACCTAGGGCTCCCCGTAAGAATACAAAAATTGCAAGACCAATTCCTTGCAAGCAGTCTGCTGCAGAACTCAAATCATTTAAAGAGCCCTTCTGAGATTTCCAACCTAAAACAAAGATTTTTTTTCTGTGTAACAACATACCAGTGATTTAGCACCCTACAATGGGTTGGCATAGTAGCTGAGTCTGAGTCAGTTGTGCTTTTCAAAGACTGTGAGAGCTGTGTGAGAAAGAACTACTTCTCAATTGTTCATCATCATACTATCTCCAGAGCCTCACAGAATGGCTGCCATATAAAAGGAGCTCAGTGAAAAGAAATAAATGACTAGGAAATTAAGAGATCCCTCCCTGGGGTCTGTCCAGTGGCTGCAACATAGAGTGATGTTTGATCTTGGAAGGGTGCTGGCCATGGTGTGGCGGGAGGTGACATGTATGGGACAGGGTGGAGGGGTTGCCATCACAAGACCCTGGCAGTGAGGGCTCTATTGTTCCTTTCTAGTGTGTCACTGGTACACCGGAAAACTGTAAACCCTGGTCTCTGAGGGTCTGAAGAGAAAGTGCCTGGTGGAGTGTTCTCATGCATGCCCTGGAGAACCTAGAGCTGTACAAGCTGGATGGCGAAGCTGTGCTTCATCAGAATGGCATTTGGAAAAAAAAAAGGGTTGCATTGGAAGATTTTGATCATTAATGATGTGCAAACCTAATGATGAGCAAATTCAGAGCTATTATGCCAAAGCGGCCAATATGCCTTTCATATTGCTATTTCATGTTGCTATTTCGAGTCTGCTTTAATCAAGTATTTGTGAGAGGTTAAAGGAGTCATTTGTGCTGTGTTCACATGCAGTGGACAGCTTGCCCAGCCCCAGTGCTGATGGTGTCAGTCTGTCCTCCGAAGAGGATCCTTGTAAACCTCCAAAAGCTTAAACCAAAGTTACTCTAAATCTGTATGCCTTCATCACCAATGAATGTTGTATCATAACCTCAGATCTATATAACGTTTTGCAATGAGGCAGCAGGGTGAGATTAAAAGTAATCACCTTGGGGTCATTGGAGAGAATAAAGAATGAAACAAATTCAAGGCTAATCGGGTCCAATTTTGTTAAACTGCATAAAGTGAGATTACCCTATAGCACAAGAATCCAGCCACCTCAATTACTGACTACCTGTGTTGTACTAAATTCCTTCCTTTTCCCCTTTGTGTATTTCAAAGATCAGGTTTAAGACTCTTTTTTCATTTGAAGCCAGAGTAATTTTCACCTAAAAATGATGCAATTGAAATCAATATCAGCCAGAGGAAAAAGAATTAAGGAGCCCAGTTTCTCACTCCCACGCTGTCTTTCTCTGGGTGACCTTGGGCTGTCATTTTCCCTTCCTGTGCAGTTTTATTGCAAAATGAAAGGATTGGTAATCTCTAAGATCTTCTCCTTTTCTAAGTCTATAAATGTCCGACCTGAAAATTCCAGTTATATAAGAGATCTGCAACCATCAAAGACTTGGCTCTCTTACTGTTATGCAGTGCCTGGGCTTGAGCAACTCTGCTCAGAGGACCCCACATTCCCATTGTTGGTGGAGAGTTCAGGAGACAGACAAACATCCCTCTTCATTGCCCCAACAGGAAACTTCATCACAGCGTAGTGGTGGACATTGTTGTGTTGTCACGAGCTTTCACTGTCTGCAACATCCAGCCTGCCAGAAAGAGTCCATGGTTCTGGTCATGGGAGGAAGACAGTGGAAGGTAGTGGAGGTGATGCTTGGTGTCATTAATAAATGAAACTGTCAGCTGGTTAACAGTAAGAATTGCTTACCAACCATCAAAATCACACCAAATGCTAGTAGTGACTTTCATATCTTAGCCAGCCTTCATTTCTAAAAAAGCACATGCCATACAAGCACGTACACACACACACACACACACACACACACACACACAGAGTTTCTTACAGAATTTTTTTCTTTGGAGTATTTTAGATATGCTGTTCCTTTTACAGCAAGGTTAAGATTGAAAAGCTTTGAAGATTAAGGTGACATAATAGTGAAATGCCCAGGTACATGTATGAGATGATGAGATGATTTTCTGGAATGTTCCGGGGCAGGATCTATGAATTGCTATTTATTAGTGAGGCTGTCAGGACTGAGCAATGACCCATTATTCCCAGATCTGCCACTAAACCCAACAAGCGAGTGCTTTGTGAACTCTACATCACTGTGTTGCCTCGAGGTTTTGTCCTCCTCAGACACCTGGCCTTGCCCTGCTGTGTTAATCTGTAAAGTGCTGCAAGTCTATGGAGTGAGACAAGGGCAAGCAAGAGGCAAGCAAGAGGCAAGCAGTCAACACTGCCTGCAGGATGCCACTGGAGCCTGCAGAGGGCAGTAAAGGATTGGACATCCACTGGTGTGGCTCTTCCAGCTGGCCCAGCTGCGTGGCTTCTGTGGTTCCTTACTAAAATACTGATTTAGGATCTCAGAATAGATCAAATATCCTCAAGGGCCTCCCCAAGAGCTGAATTTGAACCTGACAGGCTGATGAAAACACCACGTAGGCGCTCTTTAAAGACCGGGGTTGGCTGTGGGAGTCTGAGCTCCAGATGGAAGGTTCACAGGGGGAAGCCATTCTTATCTTCTCAGCATCTGCATTGTGCCAGGTGCCAAGTTTAACACTTTCCCTACAGGGTCTCATTTAATCCTCCCAGCAGTCTTTAGAGATAGCTGTGATCCCTGTAATCACTTGAAGGGTTGTTTACTCCTAGACACCCACCACAACCCCTGGGCAGCTCCTCAGCCTTGCAGGTGGGGAGACCTGGCCTTATACTGAGAGTTGATCTGCTAAGCAGGCTCATGGAGGTTGATGACGGCTCTTGTGGACAGGGTCAGGATTCCAACATCAAGATAGCAACACTGCCAGACTGTGGACAGAGCAGCTGGTGAGCTGCTTCCTACTCCAGGACCAAGGTGGCTGGGAGGCCAGGGTGGGGAGGACAGGATGGAGGTCATCGGAGCAACTGTTCCCAAGAAATAACAGAAATAGTGCTGATTGATTTATGACTGGGAACATCCCCGAACCCAGGATATTTTTAACTTTATCTGGGGTGGGGGGTGAGCTGGAAATTAATCCCTGTGCTGCCTATTTTGGGTCCAGGGACAAGGCTATTCATAACACACAGCTTCCTTAACCTAGTGAAGCCTAGATCACCCCCGTGCCCCCCAGATCCAGGAACTTGCCGTTTTGTCTCTGTCCTGAAGTAGGGAGGACTGGCCCCAGGGTGGGTGATAGATTCTGTGACAATCTCGACACCTGAAATTAAGCAGCTCATTGATGGGAATGGAAATGCCAGGCGCTGCCCAAAGGGACATCTCTGGCGTCATCTCTAGCGTCATCTCTGGCCCTTGAATTGCCCTGGTCTGGCCTCCTCCAGTCCCCCAGAACAACTCAGCATCCCAGAGCTGGAAGGACCTCCGGGGTCTCCAACCTCAGTGACTTCAATTTTAGAGATAGGAAGGTAAACATAGGGAGGGCAACTGATTTAATGTCAAGCCAGACTTACGAGGCCGCCAGCTTCCGGGGCAGGTTTTTTAACTGAGATCATACATCCACCTAGGCAGACAAGGCCTTCTTTTATGCCACCTTTGGTTCATACAGCTGGGGTTGGTGATAAAAACATAGTTACACAGGTAGGAGGACAGGACATTGTGGGGAGCTTGGGACCAAGATGAACACTGTGGAAAGGAGAGACATTTTCTCTCTCAACCTCTGTGCCTGTGTTCCTGTGATGGGATGCTAAAATGGGGTTGTTCCCTAAGTCCATAGGTAAAAAGCAAAATAGTAAGTGCAAAAATATCCTCTCATTCCACAGCGAGAGGCTAAATCATCCATGTAAGACTTGCAGGGAGGGGGTGGTCTTTGGAAACTGGCTTTGCTATCTTTAGGTCATTGCCACCTTAGAAGAATAAAGTATTAAAGTTTGGGAGTTTGGAAAGAAAGACTTTGGAGATAACAAAACGTGTTTCTTCTCTGCCAAAGAGGAAAGTGATATGTGTATGTGTATGTGTATGAGTGTGTGTGTGTGTGTGTGTGTGCGCGTTGGGAGAAGCTTTAAGAGGACTATGCAGAGACACTGACTAAGAAATCTGCCCGGGAAGCTGTGGTTGGGTCAGCCCAAGGCACCAGGGAGCGAGAGCTGCAGTCCTACAGTGGCTGGACAAGGATATCAGTGAGGCCACATTGGAAGGAGCCACTCAGAAGGACTGCCTGGAGGGGGTGAGGTAACACCCAAAGGAAAGGACCACCTGATGCCCCGGATCAAAGTAGCACAAGGCCAGCTTGCCGCAGCGAGGCCCGGGAGGAATATTCACACCACCATGCCGGGTACCCTCTGCTCCGACACCTTTTCCCTCCTGTGAACCTTCTAGCTGTGAGGAATGTTGCAGCGCTCTCTGCTGTCCCTTTAAGACCTGGAGTGAGACCAAGGGTCTCCTTCCTGGGACTGTGGGGAGCAAGAGGTACGAGGACAGGGCATGCAAGCTGTTCTCACTGTTCTCATGCTCCTGCCCCTGGAGCCCAGAGCACATTTCCGAGAGTCCCAGTCCCATGTAGCTCGCTCCCTTCTCTTCTCCATTTCCCTCTCCTTCCGATGTTAAACAGGGTTGTCCTAATCCATAAGCTGTCAAGTGTCGAACTGGCCCACGCATGCGCTGTGTTCCTCCTCCCACTGGGCAGTGTACTTTTAGGGTCCCCTGGCCGCTGACACTACATTTTCTTGCTTCCCACCTAGACTGCACTGAGGACTTGCCCCAAGGCAGTGACGCCACATGGGTCCACCAGTCCCGGGGATGAGGAACTGAGTGTAACACATGGGGATTGCTCAGGTCTTCTCCTTCCTCCTCTTCCCTCTGCTCTCGGGCAAATTTCTTAGCCCCTCCGCACCTCAGTGTTTCCATCTGTAAACAGTCGTGGATGGTCAGTAGCCTCATGGGGCTGCTATGAGGACTGGAAGAGAGAGTGAGGCCCTGAACGAGGCACTTTGTAGAGAACAGAGTATTGTAGTTTTCAGGACGACCATGCCTTCCAGGGGAAGGGCTGCCAGGATAGCATGAGTAAACGTTCCAAAACGCAAGCGAAAGGGAAGATACAAGAACTGACTCTCAACTCTCCGTGAGATGTGGGCAGTACATGGATAGCTGTGCTTTTACACCAGGTAAGCTCACTTCATATGATTATATTTTGGTGCAAATGGCACAAATGATTGATTACTTCATCTCAGCTTCTCACAGTAATGTGATTTTTCCCAGCACATGGAGCTGGCTGGGAGGACCGATTCTCAACTCCCCACAGCTAACTGGCAAGATGAGACGGGAAAAAAACAGCCCAACAGCCTCACTCAGCTGTTTTCACAAGCCTTTATCCCAACTTGCAATCTTATTTATTTTATGTATTAATTTACATCTTGGTGCCAGGTGCCTGAGCACTGTCAGATTCCAAGCATCAAAAATATTTAGATAACCTACTTTTGCTCATTCTGTGTGTTTTTTTTTTTAATGCTGTCAGTGTTCACCATCAAGCAGTTATACCTTTCTACATTTGAAAATATTCCTCAGGCCCGTATTTTAATTCCTAACTGCCATAGCAATTCATTTTATTAAACAATAACTATCCAGGAAACCAGCCATCCTTCTAACAGCACCAGCTACACATGAATACTCTAAAAGGAAAGTAAACTATTGCCTTGAGTAGCACACAGGCCAGTGGGAGAAATATGACATTTGCAGAAATAACTCTGTATTCAGGCAAACCGTGGCAGTGGCTGAAGAGGTCCAGGGACAGGGTTCTTGGAAAATTCAGAGGAAGGAGCACTCACGCAGAGGTGGGAGGAATCAGAGGAGGTTCCTGGAAGTGGCATTTGTGTTGATGCTGAAAGATGGTGTATGTATTTGTCAGCTTTGCGCTACTGTGATTAAGTATGGAGGCAAGTAACGCTACAGAGAAAAATGGTCTGTTCAGCTCAATGTTTTGGAGTTTCAAGCCCCAAACTGGGCAGCCTGATTGGTATGGGCTTCTGTTGAGGGCAATACATTATGCCAGGATTGGTTCTTTCATCCATGTTGAGCCAGAAAGGTGTGAGAGATGGAGGGGGGAGAAAAGGGGAGGGGGAGGGGAGAGAGAACCAATGAGGTCCCATAAGTCCCTTCAAGGGCACACCCCCAAATAAGACCTGCCAGGAGGCACCACCTTTCAAAGGTCCACAGCCTCTCCCAATCTATCACCTGGGGAACCAAGTGTTCGTGTATGGATCTTTTAGGGACAGTCATCTCCACTACAGCAGTGTGTTAGTTTTCTATCACTGCTGTAACAAATTACCACAAATTTAACAAATGTAAACAATGCTACCTATTATCCCACAGTTCTGCAGGTGAGATGTGCGAGTCGAGTGTGACTCTACTGGGTCCTGAGATCAGAGTTTGACAAGGTCATTGCCAAGGTGTTGGCAGGGCTGTGTTTCTTTCTGGAAGCTCTGGAATGAATCTGCCTCTAATCCCACTCAAGTTGTTGGCCAGACTTGGTTCGGTGGGGTTATAGGTCAAAGGTCCATACTTCCTTGCTGCTGTCAGCCAGGGTCCATTCCATTCCTCATGTGGTCTATGTGCCCCCCTCCAGCAATGGGAGATGGCTGAGGTCCCTCTCATGATTCCAATGTATCTGGCCACTTTTGTCATCTCTCTCTCCTGATTCCAGCTGGAGAAGTTTCTGTGCTTCCACAGACTTACGTGATTAGACTGGATCCACCTGGCTAATCCAGGCCCCCCCCTTCCTATATTGAGGTCTGTACCTTAATTATGAAAGGAAAGTCCATTTTGCTATGCAATGTAACATATTTATAAGATTCAGGGATTAGGGCAGGGACATCTTTGAGGAGCCATTCTCTTGCCTACCATGGCATTTACACCTGTTAAGCCACACTAGAAGGCTCTTCAGGCAGGAGTGAAAAGAACAAAATCATGGAGGTAGGAAACCACAGGTTAAGAGCAGCTCATATGGCCAGACTTCCTCAGAGAGCAAGCCAGCCAGTTCCGCCAAATGATGAGATAGGTATGGAAGTTCTTGAACAGAGTAAGAACTGCAGTAGACTAAGGCAGCCACAGACTCCTGACCCACGGTGTATGGGGCATTCAATGCCTCTGATGCACTTCTGCGGCTGAGACTGCTGTTATAGCATATCTACACTTCACGTGCATACACTGTTCCGCAAGATGTAATGGAGTAACACTGGCAGTAAATAATTTTATTTAATATTACGTACATGTCCCTTGCACAAAGGACTAGCAAATCAGAAGGATGTGATAACAACCCATAAGCTCAACACTCAGAACTGATAAGGCTTTGGTGTTTTGTGAGATGCCTTTAAAACTTAGCAGTATATCTACCCAGCTTTCTGTGTCTATTAATATTCTTCCTCAGTGTTATTTTTAATGGATACGTAGCTTTCCATTGTATGGGTGGCACCATAGTTTATTTAATGAATTCTCTCAGTGTTGACACTTGGCTTGTTCCCAAGTTCTTTTACTATCATCAACAAGGCTGACAAGAACATAACAAGGGTTGTTTTTACAGACATGTTAAACAGGATGTCATCAGACCCTCAGCAGGAATGTGAGAGGAGCCCCATGTAGCTACAGCTGTTAGGGTGACCAGCCCCTTGCCTGGTTTCTTCTTTGGGGGGTCTCTCAGCAGACCCACCATGTTCTGTTTTGTCACTAAGTTGATCCAGCTGTACCTGAAAGCTGCAGGTGGGACACTGAGGCACACAAAGAAAAAGGTTCCAGTGCTGTGTTGGCGGCATTAGGGGAGGGCCCCTTGAAGGAGGACCCATTGTTGAGGGGCTTAGGTGGGGGGTGCCCCCTGGTGTGGGGCTGGTAGGGTCCTGAGCCTGGTGAGAAGAACCACCAGGGAGAAAGCAGCAAAAGGCATGCTACTTCAGTAGGGTGATGAGAGAAAGGACGGTATTCCTACTTGCTGCAGCAGGGCAACTGCTCTGCCTGTACTTTCTCCAGCTCCTGCTTCCAGCCACCCGACCAAACTACAACACCCTAAAACTTAACTTCTTTCTTGGGGGTTTCATCTGGAGAGTGGAGATTGACTGAAAAAGATACAGGTTGCTTTCTGGAGCCACAGAAACACGTTGATCGGGGTGTGTAATCCTATGCATCTCTTAAAACTCTTTGAATGGTGCACTTGAGAACTTTGCATTTCACTCTATGAGAATGATCCTCAGTTTTAAAAACAATGTGTTCTAGATTGATGAAACAATAAAACATTGCTGTATTAAAGTTAACAGAGGAGGTAAGGCAGAGTAAAAACAGGAAGAATAGCACAGGCCGGGCTGTCCAGGGCCAACCTACCTCCCTGGGAGCAGGCTCAGGTTAGTGAGGGGGACCCCATGCAGTGCTCTGACCTCAACCCTCTCATCTGTACAAAGCCCCACCTTTCAGGCTGTACCGTGAGAGTTAGGATCCCATGTATAAAAGCCCAGTGTGGCACTGGAGAACAGGAAGGTAGTCATCTATGGAAGCCACTCTGGAACACGCCAGATCCTTTCCAGGGAGATCCGCAGACAGCACTGGGTTGCTTCTATGCTCTGTGGTCTCCCCTATGGAGAAGAAGGGAAACAAGATAGGGGCAGGGATGCTACCAACTGCTTATATCTGAGGGCTAGGGAGGGCTCAACCCAGTATAGCTCGGCTGTGTCTTTCTGGAGTGGCTCCTGGGGTCAGAGTTAAGCGGAGAACTCTGTGCGGGGCTAGACACTGGCCTGAGGAATCAGCAAGTCTGGCAGGAGAAGGTGGGCCCAGGACACAGGGAGGATGTCTTATTCTTCCCGAGGAAATACAAGAAGGAATCACAATAGCTACACGCAGAACCTGGCTCAGGGCTGCTGAAATGTCGCCGCTTGCCCTCCTCTACCCCCTCCCCACTGCCACTTTACACCTTCACATGGGAAGGGAAACAATTGCTACAATGAATATCAATCTAAAGCAAATTTCGGAAGGATTACAGATTCACACATCTGCTTTAGCTTTGGAGGTATTTATATATGAACAGGAAGCTGCAGGTCTTAATGTCTAGTTATTGGTGATGTGTAGGCTGCAGTTTGTATTGATGTCAATCTACATCCTACCCAGTACAGTGCATGATGACGAACAGAGTATATGTTACCATTAAAGATCAAGAAGAGCAGCACTGTAAAATTATGACCGATTCAAGGTAACAGTGGCGGTCCTCTGATTACAGTGAGCCTCCCACATGTGAATGAGGACTGCAGCTGCTTCTGTGGGCCTGCACCCATGGAGGCCTTCAAGATGCCCCTGGTACTCCATGACTGCCTTCCCTTCTAATAGCAGGTTGGGGTCCACTGTAGCCTGACTGAATTCTTCATGTTTTGTGTTAGTCAGCTTTCCGTCCCTGGGACAAAACAACTTGAGATAACGGACTTAAAAAGAAGAAAGGTTTATTTTGACTCCAGGTTTCAGTCTGTGGTTGCTTGGCCCTGTTGCTCTGGGCCTGTGGCAGCACAGTATGATTTGGCAGACGTGTGTGGGTGGTGGAGGAGTCTCTTCCTCATGGCAACTGGGGGGCTGGGGCTTTGATACTGCATTCAAGGGCCTAATGACCTAACTTCTTTCAACCAGGCCCCACACCCTCACTGTTCCACTCCCTCCCTACAGCAATGCAAGTTGGTGACCAACTCTGAGTTGTGGCACTTTGAAAGGAGGTAAAGATCTTTTGGAAGGGGATGAACCTGGGAACGAGAGATTTCACAGCCAGGGACAGGGAAGCAGCATAGAAGGGAGGGTGGTTGCATGGAGGAGGAGGATGCAAGAACATAGGAGAGGTGTAACAGGAAAGAGATGTCCATGTAGCACTGGTTATATGCCAAGGGCTTTACAGACATCATCCCACACATTCCTCTCAACAGCACTCAGACAAGCAATCGCATTTCCTCTTTTCATGGCAGGAGGTGGTGGCTCCCAGAGGTTTATTAACAAAGGCTAAAAATAAATATGGAGGCTGGGGTTTCAGCCTAGGAACATACAGGCTCCTAAGCTCTTGTTTTTAACTGTGTGCTTCTTAAGACAAGTAAATGGTATGCAATCACTCCATCCATCTGTGCAAATTATTCATTACAGTAGTACTTCGGTTTGTGAATGCTTCTGTTTGCAAACAATTTGATTCACAAACAGAAGTGGTCAGCAGAATTCTGCTTCTGCTCATGAACTCTGCACTGAGTGAAGAATACTACTGTAGCCATCTTCCCTGCACAAACACGAATGTGGCCGTCTTCCTCAGGACGGAGGGACCAATTAAATTCATGAACTGATGTACCACTGTATTTTATTCGTTCACCACATGGATGAGCTTCTATTGGGTGCCATACACGGAGACAGAAGCTTGGGTTGATGGCTAAACGAGGCATTGTCCTAGACCTCAACATGCCGCACATACCTTAAATAGTCACACACAGCTATCATTTGCAAATACTTGCAAGAACTAAAAAGGAAAATTGTAAGCTCTATGAGAAAGAAAGCTAGGAAGCTTAGTTTAGACTGGAGAGTCAGAGAGGCTTCTGTGGAAATGTGATAGTTAAGCTGAGGCTTGAAGGATGGGCAAGAATGAGAAGAAGAATATTCTAGAACCACACTGTCCACAAGCGCTTTCTGTGATGATGGAAATATTCTGAATTATGCTAATACAAAGCCACCAACCACATGTGATTATTGAGCACTTGAAATCTGTCCAGTGTGACTGAGGGGTTCAGCTTTTACTGTTTTAATTAATTTAAATGTACACAGTTGAGAAGCCACATTGTGATATTCTCTGGATGTTGCCCCAAGCCTCATGAACTCAAAGATGAGGATTTTGAAAAGTAATTGGACTATGGAGATGGTAGAGCTGACTTGCCGCTAGGAGGGAGGGTCTGGCTGGAAGAGGTGGGCCATCGTGGGCACGACCTGGAAGCGTTTATCACCCTTCCAGCCCCACCCTTGAACTCTCTGCTTCCTATCTGCCATAAAGTGAGCAGCTTTTCCTCCTCTGTGCTGTTTCTTCTGAGGAACAGCCAACCACAGACTAAACTGTGAGACAAATCTTTAAATTGTGGGTATTGGTTATTGTGTCCCAGCAACAAGAAAGTGACCAAGAGACAATATGTGGCTGGTGCCCATTGGATTGAACAGCCGAAGTCTAGAGCAAATGGAATTTAGGTAAAAGGTCTGAGCAGAAAAAGGGCTTTGCAACTTCTAGAAGGTTATAGTGGAGTAAGTCAAGAGAGAGAGCAAAGCAGGGTGAGGGATGAACGGAGCAGGGCTCAGACTGTGCAGGTACTAGAAGGAATAGGGCTGAGTGTGCCAAGGGATCAGGGCCGAGGATACAGGTGCTTGAGGGAGCAGGGTTGAGTTTGCAGGTGCTTAAGGGAGTAGAGTTGAGTTTGTAGGCACTTGAGGGAGTGGGACTCAGATAGCAGCCACCTGTAGGCTTCCTGAAGAGTCTTCGGTTTTACCGCAATAGGGAAGTTGCTAAAGGGTTTTGAGAAGAAGAATAATTTTGTCAATTTGTTTTAAAATCATTCTGCTCTGTAACCCAAGGGGCCATAGTCGGAGGATGGAAAGCAAGGAGGAAACATTGTCATTTCTCAGGCAAGACATATCAGTGGCTCAGCCTAGGGTGTCAACTGGGGAAGTGAAGACACATGGGTGGAAGTGTGTTAATAATAACTTTCAGGTAGGATCAACAGATCATACAGTTGTAAGAGTCAGAATCCAGCAGCTTACACCCATGTGATCTAATGTAGTCACCAGCCCCCAACATTGCTTAAACTTAAATTAATTACAATTCAATGAAATTTCACAGTATTACCCCCCCACGCTGGCCACTTCTCACAAGTTCAAAAAGGCACAAGGTGGAGTAATGACGCTTATTTGTGAGCTGGCTAATCTAAGGAGCTGTTAGTGGTGAGTGAGGAAAGCATCCTGGAAGGCTCAGGGCTGATTCTGACTCAGATTATTTATTTAACTTGGCATCTTGAAGAAGGAAGAGTGAGATGGAAACAGCAACCACAACCCTCATCGTTTCCAGATACCCTGGCCCAGCACTGCAGACTCAGAGAAGCTGTCTGTAATTCTGTCAGCAAAAAAGGATACACGACCCAGGGAGCCTCATGTAGTCTTTCCAGTAAAATACTCAGAAAATGGGTTCCTGGAGGCTGGGGATTTAGCTCAGGGGCACCACACCCACCTCAAAAGTGCAAGGTCCTGAGTTTGATCCCCAGTATAGATAAAAAAAATCTGTCCCAAAAAAGTACTACCATCTCACACCTTACATGCAAAGATAGCGGCCTTTGTTAGCTCCAGGGGAACAAAAATAAGAAAAAGAGAAAAAGTGAAGTAGCAAGGCTCCTAGTGACCTGGTAATTCTAGGAACAATGAAGCCTGTTCATACATGTCTGTGAAAAGAGCAAATATACCTTTTTTTGGTCACCTCTGAGCTTCTGGTTATGGCTACGCTTACTTCAGATGAAGGAAGGGAAGGGAGGCAGTGGAAAAGCAGGCATGGGAAGGAGAAGAAGGCATGTGTCGAAAGTTTACACGATACCCTAGGACACTGATTTGCTAAACCCAGGACAAACTTTACTGGGAAACATTTGGCTTATGTCTCCCCTTCCCCTGTATGCGCAGGACCCAGGGTCACAGCCTATAGGGGTCACCTGAGTCTGCCTCAGTGGTAACAGCGGTACCCTGGCTGCCTTCCAGCATTTCCTGTTTCCCTGTGCCTTCCTGGATTACGGACAGATAAGCCATGGCCATGACATCCCGTATCAGCCAGCTTTTCATTGTGGTGACCGAACATCTGAGGAAAACAACTTAAAGGAAGAAAGATTTATTTTGGTTCATGGCTTCGTTTGATGGTCAGCTGGTTCCACTGCTGTAAGCATGAGTGAGGCGGAACATGATGGTGGAAAAGTGTGGTGACATAAATCTGCTCACCTCATGGCAGCTGGAAAGTGGGGTTAGGGGTCAGGGAGGCAGGGGCCAGGGACCACATGCAGTCCCAGAGTTCATGGCCCATGACCCACTCCCTTCAAGTAGGTGAATTTTCCATTGCCTCCAAAAACTGCCATTGCATTATAATCTCATAAAAGGATTCATCTTCTGATGAAGTTAGAGCCTTTCATGATCCAGTCACTTCCCCAAACCTCACCTCTGAAACATAAGACTCTGGAGGGACATTTTAGACATACACTATAACAGTACTATCCATCGTATCCCTCGGTCAGTGCTTGGATTTGCATCTCTTGTGTCTGTGTCATTCCATTGACTAGGGTAACAAGGAAGGTTCCCATTAGCTGAGTACTGCCTGTGTGCTGGCTAAGGGCTCCATGAGCATTATCTCAACCCAACCCCGTGATGATTATTGTCATGTTTGCTTTACCAACGAAGAAAAGGAGGGCCAGAAAAGTTACAGTAACTATGAGCCAGCAATCATGTTCTGGGTACTTAACCAAATGAACTAAAGATAAGTTCGCACAAAAACCTGCATAGGGTTGTTTATAGCAGCTTAATTCATTGTTAACCATAACTTAAAAGAAACTCAGATGTCCTTCAGTAGGTGAAGGGATAAACTGTGGTGCTTGTAGACAATAGAGTATTATTCAAAACTAAAAAGAAATGAGCCATCGAGCCATGACAAGATGTGGAAAAAAATTTAAGTGCATATTACTAAGTGAAAAAAAGCCAATCTGAAAAGGCTACACATTGTATGATTAATTTTATGATGTTCCAAAGGCAGCAAAATTTTGGAGACAATATAAAGATCAGTTGATTGCCAGGAGTCTGAGGGCAATGAAGGCTGAACAGGTGAAGCACGGAGGATTTGGAGGGCAGTGTAATTATGCTGCATGATATTATAATGTAGATGATGGTTACTAAACATGGGTCAAAACCAACGCAATCTGCAACACCAAGAGTGAGCCCTGATAAAAACTATGAGTTCTGAGTGATAAAAATATGTCATGCAGCTTCATCAAGTATAACAAATACACGATTCTGCTAGGGGACGTTGACAGTGAGCAGGGTGGAGTAGATGGCAGTTCTCACTCCACTGTGAACCTAAAACCGCTCTAAAAATAAGAGTCTACATTAAAAATAAAAGTTTCTGTCCTTGTCCAAGATCTCAGCGCCAGTGAATGGTGGAGCCAGGACTCAAGTGCAGGGCTGTTCAGCTACCATGTTCTTCACCATCCCACTCCCCCCAAACCCCACTGTTGTCTTTCATGTCTCACAAATACTTTGATCTCTGATCAGCAACTTTACTTCAAGGTGATTCTGTGATATGAACATGACTTCTATTCGCCGGATAAGGAAATAGGTACAGAGGCTCACTAACCCGCTCAAGGCATGTGTTAGGTAGGTGAGTAGCTGAGGCGGAACTGGTATGTGGGACAATGGACTCAGATTTCTGTGCTCTTATCAGATAGCACGTGACCCGGTGATCTGGAAACCAAACTGACCTAGAACACTGAGTAGACTGACTGGACTGATTGCCTACACCTGCCAGCTGTAGCTATGTGGTCTAGTTACGAGCCATTTTCTAGACATTGAGCCCTTCCATCAGCTTCTAGCGGTGGACAGAGCCCATGTGTACCAAAGGACTTGGGTCACTCTCCGCCATGGCAAGATGCATGAAAAATAGCTTTGTCAAACCCTAAACAGGAGGGTGTGATAAGTGGGGAGTGGAGAGGCAAGGGAGGTGGCTGGGCTAGGGTGCTGAGACGCAGGCCCAATGGTGAAGGCTAAGGCATTCTTCTCACTGGGCTAAGAGAACTCTGGCCATGGGTCTGTAAAGCCCTGTGGGGAATGGAAAGCTGGCAGTGGCCTTTTGGAAACAGTGGGGAATTCTCAGAGAACTGAGGCCTACTTGGCCTCTTCTATGAGTAGAAAGGAGAAAGGCTGAACTCAGGGGTGATTGAAGATTGTAGGGAAGACAGCTGAGGTTAAGTTGTTTACCCGAGAATGTACCAATGGATATTGGAAAGCAGACGAATCTTGTGTTACTCTGATTGCTTGTGCCCGTGTTTGGGTGCATAAAAGCGAGGTAAGGCAAAGGCTGGGGGCTCCTCTGCCTACTAGAGACAACATCCTTAGGGGGTAGGGGGGTAGGGCAAGAAAAAGAACTTGAGGAGAAGAAGGAAAAACGGAAACAAAACTTTTGCTTTCAGGCACGGGAGGAGGGGTGGTAGGGTGGAAAAGAGGGAAGGAGGGTGGGGAAAAACAAGAACCAAGATATATCATGTACAGGATGAATGTAATCATGATGCATACCTAAGATGTACCAGTAAACTTCAGGGATAAAAAAAAGGTCCCCTGATTGCCAGCATGTTAAACTGACTCCACATCTCTTTGTCACTCACCCTCATTCATCCTGGGGCAGGGAGAATGAAAGTAGCAGGTCTGGGTCTGGGAGCAAGGTGGGGTCGGCTACAGGTGGAGCCCAAACAGGGACTTGAAGACCAGGAATGTCCTACATTCTCTCAATGTGTTCTTGTCCTATACCTTTCCTCCCCTCTAAACCTGACTGAAATCTGACCGCACGCTAGTCTCCTGTCTCCCTCTGCTTCGGGGCCACACTCCTCTCCTACTCTTTCCTATAAAAGAGGACACAAAAAGGCAGCTGCAGCCATCTGCGTTAAGCTACGGCAAGGGTAGAGGGCTTTTTCACCCCTGTACCAAGCAACGATTTGATACAGGCTGCCCCAGGAAGGGGCTGTGACTTTGGTTGAGGCCACTCTCCTTTACCAAGGCCATTCTGAAGGGAGCTGTCAGCTGGCAGGACCCAAAGCAGCAGAGGAAGTAGGCATCCATACTGGTCCATTTTTTTCTGCTACTCAGGTCCACGTCTTATGAGTTCTGGAAGCTGCTCCTCCCTGTGACTTCTTCATTTTCCATTTACCATCAAAATTGGTCAAAATTAGTACCAAGAGACACCCAGAAGAATTACCTGGCGCGGAAGGTCGTCCTCCTCGCTCCCAATGAGAGCAGTAACTTTACCTTCTGCAGATCAGGATGGATTCCTCTGGTCTCCCTAGGCAGGACCTTCTTTCTGGCTCCTCAGCACAGAGCCCTAAAGTGCCCAGGTGCTAGCTGTGGCTTGAAGGTAATGAAACTCTTTACAGGGTTCCCAGGGCCCATTGCCTGTAGGAAACAAGAGCCACTAGGCCCTCAGAACCCACAGCTGCAGGGACAAGAAGCAAGAACTTAGGGTGAGGGTGAGAAGGCTTCTTCCTTTTGCTTTCCAGTCCCTTTGGACATGCAGCTAGGGGGTACAAAGGACAGTCCCAAGTAGGACTCTGAACTCCTCTTGTACTCAGGAAAGGTGCAGGTGTCCTCCCGGCCCTGACCTCCTGGGGAACTTTTATTTTTATTTTTTATTTTTTGGTATCCGGGATGGAATTCCGGACCTTGTGCTTGTGAAGCAGGTAACAGAACCACTGAGCTAAATCCCTGGTCCCCTGGGCAGCTTTTATCTGTAACCTCTGTGGCTTACACCTTTCTCAGCCTGCCTCAGTGGCTGCCTTCCTGTCTGTGTGCTCTCTCCCCTCACCTTTCCTTTGCACACCAGGCCCTTTCCAGGGCCTCTTCACCCTAAGGGCATGCCACTGGGTCCTGAAAAGTGCAGAAGGCTGTTGGAGTCATGGGGGAGCCACAGGTGAAGAAAATGCAATAGCTCTCCCACTAGGTGATAACAACAAACTCTTTCCTACAGTTTAGTTTATTCAGTACCCCAGCTACAAGGAAAAACACAACAGGCCTTTGCTGGGTTTCAATCTAAGAACCAACGGGCCTTCTGTATAATTTTCTTCCGGGGCCTTCTTAGGAAAGGTGGAGAGGGGCTTCTTATGCAGGGGACATTTGCCTGTAACTTCTGCTTCTGGTTTTCCTTGCCAAGGCTTTGTGGGCAGAGGCATTCCAGACCCTGCTGGAGCTGGCCATAGCCCCAGCTTTGTCTTTGGAGGGGCTGCTCTTGTCTGCCTCCCACCTAGGGCTTCAGGGAAGTAAGGTGCCCTTTTCAGAGGCCTCAAGTGTTTTTAATCATCGGGTGTTTGAGATCCGAAACAGGCGGAGCAGGGGCTCTGTGGTTATTTTCTCTTTTCCTGGATTATCAGCTAGGCAGGAATTCCAGGCTGCGTGTATGTATTTATGGAAGGCCACAGGGGGCCCTGAGAGAGGAAAGTGACATGCTGACCTCCATTCTGACGAGCCCTGGGTACGGGCAGGCTTCTCCTTTCCGCCCTTCTCTGCCTGTTACCCCACTGGAATTCCCATCGAAGAGGAATTACTGCATGTTCAAAAGAGCTGTGAACTCCGCTTTCACAGCACAGCGTCTAACCTAGGACACCACCCTGATTCTGAAGATCTTTCCAGAAAGTCTGTGAAAGGCATAGCTGTGATTCCCTCTACCTGGGAAATTGAGAAATTAGGACATGGCCCCTGCCACACAGGCCCAGCTAAGAAACACTGTCGAGTGAGTGCTGTTCCTTGCTCACACCGCCACCCATTGTTGACTCTGTGTATGCTTTTTCATTGTTGCTGTTGCTTCAGCCCCACCCACAGCCCTGCAACTTCCCATCTTGAACCTCTCTTGGGCTACAGGAAATGTTACCCCAAAGAAATGCCAGTGAGTTGCCCTGTAGGATTTTAAAGCCTACCTGCCCGTGACTAACCACCACGTCCCTCAGATCGGCTTTAGGTCTTTGCATATTTTTGTTGGGCGCTTACCAGTCTGGGCACAGACAAAAATCTTTTACCTGGCAATCCTGCTGCTGGCAGACAGGTGTAAAAAGAGCTGAAAACGGGCATCACGGTCTGTTGACTTAATTACTGCTCTTCAGAGTCACCGGCTTGGGTCTGGAAAGCTCCTAATAGCAGGTTTGTGTGCAGAACAAGAGCAGACAGTTGTGAGGTTTAAATAGGGGGCTGGCAGTAGCCACCCAGTCTGGCTTGGGCTCCCTTATCTTTCTTGCCTCTGGGGTAGGGCGTGATGCTCAGATGAGCTTTGCTGCTGTCCAGGAGGAGCCTGAAGCTAGGATGGGGTAGGAGGAGACAGACACTAAAAGCAAGCTGATATGGCAATGACGGAAGGGTATGTGTCGTTTCATTTATGCACTCAACAAATATTTACTAAGGACTGATTTTTTGCCAATCACTGAAGACATAATGTTGGAACAGTCAATGGCCCTGTCTTTGTAAAACTGTTGTTCTCCATTGTCCTTCAGCTGGTACCTGTGCCTCGCCCACAATTGATGGAGATTATGAAGCTTTCACACCCAGGGTGATTCCTTGAACATCAGATAGAATTTGGACATAGGCCTAAGGTGGTCCCAGGTAGTCCTAGAAGACCTAGCTGAGAAGTGTAATATCATAGGTTAGGGGAGAGAGACAATTTCTGTAAGGACCACCCATTATTTCAGATATTTCTCAGGAGTATAGGAGGAAAAATCAGAGCCAACCAGGGAACATCAGATGAACCAACAGGATTAGTGACCTCTTCATTTGTCTTTGAGCTTCTTGAAGACCAAGAATCTCCAGGGCCTTTGTTGAGACTGACCCAGCCCAACATGCTCCAGACCATACAGCTTTTCCACCTTTTCTACTATGGTTTGTCCCCTCCAAAATTCATGTTTAGAAAAAGACTGTGACCGTGTTGGGAGTTGGGGCCTTTAAGAAGTGATTAGGTCATTGTTACGACTTCCATCATAAGTATCCTCCAAAAGACAAATGTGTTAAAGCAGTGACTTTTTAGAAGATTAGAAGGTGATTAGATCATGAGGTGCTAACCTCATTGATGGATTAATGAATGCATTGATAAGTTCATGACTGAATGTGTTGGTAGAAGTCAAGGCCCATTTGGAGGAAGTAAGGTTACTGAGGGTGTAACCTGGAAGGGTGTGTTCTTGTGCCCAGCCCTTCCAATCTCTCCCCATTTCTTGGTCTCTCACTGTTTTCTGGCTCTCTCTGCTTCCTGTCATGAAGTGGGCAGCTTTATTTCACCATGCCCTTGTTTCTGCCCCAGAGCCAGCTGACCATGGACTGGAATCTCTGAAATCAGGAGACTTTTCTCCTTTAAGAGAAACCAGAGGGATTTTAGCTGGGAAAGGATTCAGGCCAGGAACGTGAACACTGAATGCTCAGACTGCTGGTCCTTTTTCTCTTTGGTTATTTCAGTTTGCTATCCTCTTTTCTTCTGTGGCTTTCTTTTCTGAAAGCTAACATGGAGGGCTCACACTGTCAAGCCCTGTGTTTGTGTGAGTGGTTTCATTTAATCTTCAAGATAGTCTTGTGAAGAAACATCATGAAACCTTATTCTGCAGAGAAACGGATGGAAGCTTGGCAAGGAAAAAATTTTCCCAGCATCCCCCAGCTGGTCATGTGATTTGGCCCCCAACATTTGAGCTCAGAGCTCTGCTCTCAACAGGTGCACTGGCAGACCCTGGAGGCCAGGTGAACCCAAGCTTGCCATGCTTATCTATTCCTAATCGAGACTGAGGTTAGTCCTTGAGCTTGTCATTCAATTAATTCAAGGAAGAAGGTTGGTTTTCCATTGTTTCTTGCTCACAAGGCCTGAGGCTCAGCTTCTGCAGAGCCCAGAGGCCCCATAGAGGTTCTGTGGGGTCACTTTCTCCTTCGGTCCACTATTTTCCCGCTCAGAACCTCAGAGATAGAGGAGAGCTCACTCTGTGATCTTGGGAAAATTCTGACCTCCCAAAATTTTGATTTCCTCATCTTTGAAATGAGAGTAAGGGCTGTTGATGGATTATTTTAGGTAACTTAAAGCAGGCATTTAATAGAGCATCTGACAGGTAACAAGCACTCAATAATTATTGCCTATTCCAAGCTCACAGTCTGTTACCTACAATTATGAAGTTTAAAAAAAAACTCATAAAATTGTACAGTTGCTGTTAAAAATCATTAAATCATTTGGAAGCAAGAACCTGTCCTTAGGTAACAGCTACATTTAGGTTTTATTTATTCCAGTTAATGTGAACATGCACATGTTTAAATGCAGGAATGTGAATGAAGTGCTACTACTCTGAACACCGCTATGGTTGTTACATGATGTGTTTACACGCACTATATCGCCTTTCCAAAATGTGAAGAATTTGGAATTCTAAACATACCAAGTTCCAAGAGGTTAGAAAGGGGATTGTAAACCTGTCTTCCTTTTGTGTGTTCCCTGATTGAGGTATCACGTCAGTGCCTGTCAAATCTGGGATGGTAAGGGCCAAAACCCTGGAAAGAATAGAATTGGCTCTCTTGTCTCCTAAGAGAAGTTATGGATGTTACTTAAAGGTAGAGAGAACTGGAGTTGATCATATCAGTTGAAACAAGATCTCTTTGTTCATTGATCATGTGATCACTGAGATTTCTATGGGGGGGTCTTGTTCTGAGTGGGAAAAATCTGTAAAGAACATTTCATTTCCCAGTTTCCTGTAACATATGGTGATCCCATTATTTCCTGTTTTCTCATTATTTTGCTAGGCTATGCTGGGGTACAGGGAGCAGAACAAGGAGTCTCTGCTTTCATTAAGGTTTCTAGATAGGCATGCCTGAAACAAGTAATGATATGCTAGAAGATTAGATTAGATATGATTAGAATATATTTGATCATAAATTATCGTGAAAGTAACCGAGCTGATACATACTACCAGAGTTCAGAAAAACTCCAAATGTCAGGCAGCTAGTCTAAGGCCAGTTAATTCTTAAAGAGCCCCCTCAAAAAAGGCTAAGAAAGGAGAGGAGAAGGGTAAGGATTGGAAGGGGTAGTGACTTTGGAATTCAATACAGATTCCACATTTTACTTGCTGTACAGCTAGGGCCATTAGCTAACCCTCCTGAGATTCTTGTCCTTATTTGTATCATGGGCATAGTTACATACCTCTGTAGCTATAATTATTATAAATACTAAATAAAGTAGTATATGTAAACATTACTAGAATATTAGTAATTATAATCCTGATAATTTGGCTCTCAGTATCTTTTCTATTATGTTCTTTTCGATTTCCCATGAGCACATACTAATACTATAAAATAACACCGCAGCCTCAACCTTTTTGGAACCAGGGATCAGTTTTATAGAATACAGTTTTTCCAAGGACCATGAGGAGGGGGAGGGTTTAGGGATGATTTAAGCACATTGATTCAAGTGCATTGCATTTATTGTGCGCTTTGTTATTACCTTGAAACATATATTGAAAAATTATAAACTCACAATCAAACAGAATCAGTGGGAGCCCTGAGCTCGTTTTCCTCCAGCTAGATGGTCCCGTGTGGGTATGACAGGAGACGCTGATGCCCCACATACGTTGCTTATGTCTATAATCTCCTTTTGGCTGCTGTCATTGCAGAAAACCCTGCTTCACAGAGATAAGATGTGGAAAATGGGAGCAAGCTTTTCCGTGCTTTTGTGGCAGTCTTGGGGTATTCTACCTTCACTTTAATCCAGAACATACGGATAGTTACAGTTGTCTCCCACGTACTTTTCAGGCCGTCGTAATTTTCGATCTCGAGCAGTTGAGCCTGTTCTAGTAGAGACGGTCATTCACCTGGCCTGTTCAGTTACGTCACAGATCCATCCCTTTACATTTGGAGGTCTTTTGGGGTTTGGAAGTGACGCCCAAACTCTGACGAAAGCTGAGGTAGGTGACCATGTACCGGCTTGGAGAAAGAAGACCCTGGCTTAGTCGGTCTCTTCCAAAAGTCTCTGCTCACGTTAGAAAGTTGTCAGAAATCCCATTGTTCATTTTTGGTCCCCATCATTCCATTTTGACTTTGAATGCAGCCACTTTATCTGCCAACTTATCAGATACAACTTGTCTTTGTCTTCTGAAGTGACCGAGTTCATTGATCAGGTTGAATGTGTCATGTGAGGAAGCAAGTTTTATGACCCATTCTGCGCCTGGAATGTGCTGCCAGTGGTTTTCCTAAAATAAATCTTTGGAGCAGTTCTTTACAGTTCAAAAACTGTTTAGTGATCTACCTTTAGAAAGCCATCTCACTTCTGCATCTAAGAAACATGTATGCTCTGTATCCATCTTCTGAGAGTTGCACAAACAGCTTCATATTGTGCAAAATGTTATGTTTGGGCAACACTTTTGGCTAGCCAGCATTTCTCTAAGGATGACCCAGTTCATAGATTGACTTTCAGAAGATCTCTCTTTGACCTGAGTAGCAAAACTGGAAAGCCATCCAGTCATGGCAGCCACTTTGGCCATACACATACCTACACAAAATCACCAATTTAGTTTTCCTGTCATGTAATCGGTCAAAGACTCAAGTACTCCTCCTGTATGGTGTTGGTTAGCAGCAAGTGTATATGACATGGCCTCATGCACATTCTCCTCAAAAATGTATCACACAGAAATGAGCACTGTTGCCTTGTTGTCCAACATTACTAGATTCATCAATCTGGGTTGCCTCCCATGGTGACTCATTAGTCCACTTTACCAATTGTGCCTCAATATCCTCTGCTATTTCATCTGTTCATCTAGTTATGGTTCTAGGCAAAAGGGAAACAGGCTACCTTTGTTGTGTCTAAAAGTTCATAACAAATGTCCTTGGTAGCAGGCAGGATCAACTCTCAACCAATAGAAAAGGGATTCTTAGCTTTAGCAATGCAGTTAGACACATTTGATGAAGTGGTGGCCTTCAGTAATTTCTTCTGATTCTTGTGTTCATTTTCCTTTAAATTCCAAATGCAGGACGCTTGTCTCTGCAGCAAAACAGTTTGGGAAGATTTTGTGGCTTTGTTGGATAGCTAGTTGCCACATATTATACAAAACAAGCTTGGAGAATGTGAGTCACCTATTGCAATGAACTTGTAATTATGTAGTACCCATAATATTTTTTTATTGAGTTTATTGGTACATTTTAGGTATACAGTACAGTTACATTCATTATTGGGATCTTGTACCTTTACATGACAGGCCTTGGTTCTCATTTTTTCCCCTTGTCCCTGCCCTCCCTTCACCCCCTCCTCCCTTCCCCATTTACAAACACTTTATTTCCATTTTTTCATTTTCTCCTATGTTTTTCTTTTCCCTTATTACATTTCCCCTACCCTTCCCACTCTCCCTACACCGTTAGCCCTTTTCTTCCTATTTCACATTGTCAATTATATCATTAGGATCTTATGTACCATTATAGTTTTTCATGCCAGAGAAACTATTCGGTATTTACATATTTGTGACTTGTTTATTTCACTTAGGAGTATATCCTCAATATGTATCCATTTTCCTATGAATGAATCTAATTTCTCATTCTTTGTGGCTGAGAGTAGTATTCCATTTTATAGAAAAACCACATCTTTTTTGTCCAGTTTCCAACTGATGGGCAAATGGGCTGTTTCTAAGTTTTTAGCTATTACAAACTGTGCTGCTATAAACAGTGATATATGTGCACCTATGTTTATAGTCTTAGTATTTTCTTTTAAATGAAGCTTGCTTTCTTGTTGGCAGTCTTCAGGTGTTCTGTCTCCTCATCGTGTCTTTCTACCTTTTCGAAGAAGCTCTCCAGTGATATTTGGTTTTTTTTTTTTACTTATTTTAGCTAGGGTTACCTTGTAGGCTTACCATAACTGACTGGGACAAGTGTGCAGTGTGGGAAAGACACAGATGAAAGTGGTAAATGAAATAATGGGCCAACCATACGTGGCCTAAAGTAAGTCAGATTTTTTTTGTTTCTTCAGTACTGGGGATCAAACTCGGGACCTTATGCTTACGAGGCAGGTGCAGTGTCACTGAACTAAAATCCCTGGACCAGTCAGATTTTAACCTAAAGCCTGCCACCAGATGGAGCTGTACAACCGAAATACATCGACTTGCCACTATAAAACCTGCCACCTGATGCAGTTTAACTGGCACTTGTCTCTCACTGGTAGAGTTTTGTTATAAGTCTGCAAGCAATTGATTTATTATGAGCGGTGTACAGTAAGACCTCTCTGCTAATGTTAACCCATATGTGCAGCTGCTCCCCAGCACTAACGTCACTACCTCAGCTGTACCTCAGATCATCAGCCATTCAGTTCTCATAAGGAGCTCCTAGCCTAGATCACTGTTGGTGAACCTTTTACAGATTTCAATGATACAAACAGCCTGCTGCAGCACGTGTGCCATGGGTTTGCCAAAACTGGTCTAGATCATTCACATGAGCAATTCACAGTAGGATTTGCACTTCTGTGAGAATCTAATGCTGCAGCTGATCTGACAAGAGGCAGAGCGACAATGGTAATGTGGGTGGTGGGGAGTGGCTGTAAATTCAGAGGAAGCTTCACTCATTCACCTGCCACTCACCAGCTGTGTGGTCTGGCTCCTAGCAGGCCATTGGCCATCATCAGTTCATGGTCCAGGAGTTGGGGACTTCTGAAATAATGGATTTCATTGTGACGTTTCCACATATGCATATAGTGTGCCTTGATCATAACCCTCACTTGCCACCTACACTCCAGGTCTCCTCCCCTTCCCTAATAGTCTCCCTTCTACTCCCACATTATTTCCCCCCTAGATTCTATAAATGACAAAACGTGATAATTGTCTTTCTGAATATGGTCTATTTTGCTTAACATCCTGGCTGTCAGAATCTTAAATCTTAAATCTCACTGATTCCATTTACAGCCAAGCTCAAAGGTATATGTTTAATAACAATATATAAATCAAGAGGAAAATGACCAACCATTCAACAAGCCAAAATCCCAAATAATGCCTTCACCCATGGCAACATTTGACAATGCTTTCCCAGTTAGCACTCCTATTACTCTTAAATAGGCCATTTTCTCTCTGCAGAAGTGGAGAGGGGAAGCCAGCCTGCCATGGGACCTTTGCCCTCCAGTCAGAGATGTTTGTCCTGAGGAGATCTCACTTTATCTTTTCTTAGAACATTTTGGCCTGGATAGGTTCCTGATGGGTGATTGCCCTGGTATCTTGGTTTTAATGGCCATTGTTCACCATCAACAAGACACACAGATGGCAAAACATAAATCTTATATCTCAACTAGGGGAGAGGTGAAGTGGAAATGGAAAACAAAGGGAGTGGAAGTCATTGCTGGTAGACAAGCAGGGTGAGAGAAGCCACACCAGATCTAATGCAGAAGGAGAAGTAGAATAACTAGTTAGCAGGCCACAGTTAACTAGCGCACTCCCTGCTCAGGAAAAATGTCTCAATTCACATGGGAAAACATCCCAATCCCAATATGAAATACCAAGTAGAGCTTAAGATGAGGTTTCTGGCAAATGGGAGAGCAGGAGTTTGGTAACAGTGTCGTCACCACTGTCCACATTTACAGAGTATAGGGGTAGGGGCCTGTAGGCCGGGAAAGAATAGAATAAGGGCCTCATTAGGCTTTCTGGCTAATCCTGACACTGAGTTAAAACTTTACTAAAGGAATTCCTTCAGGAGCAATGAAGAAGCAAAAGATAGAGAAAGAGAAACCAGATCTAGAAAGGCAACAGGTAGTATAAGTAACATAAAAACTTACCGGAGGAAGAGCTGATAGACAACTGGGAGAAAGCCAAGTGTGAAACCAAGGTAGCTGACTCTCCCCACATCCAATAAAATGCAAAGGAGACAAGGGGCAGCTGTTGAACTTAAAAGAAAACTCTTACTTAATCCCCATATATCCTTGCTTATAAGGCTCCTCCTAACCAACCTGTAAATCCCAGAGATAAGTTTCTGACAAGAACAAATGGGCAAGAAAAAGTCAAAGCACACCTGAAGAAATGTACATATAGGCAAGAGTGCCTGTGGCATGTGAAAGCCAATCAGATTGTGACAAGTTCCAGGAGGAAGATCCTTAACCCTAATAAAAGGGACGAGGGACAAAGACCCATGGGTACCCATCTTTCTGGAGCCCCCGGACCCCTTTTCAGGGCAGCTTACTGTCTTTTGCTTTTTTCTCCTGATAAATAAATCATCTTCATCTTTTAAAACTCCATCTCTCGAATTCATTATTGGTGCTGAGTTTTTGATCCCAGCTAGCTGCTTGCCTTGGACACCAGAGGACACCAGTCATGAGCATGCTGAGAAGCTTGGGTCCCATATTCCAGCTGCAGAAAGCACCTGGCTAGAGCAGAGGCTGGGCCTGGCAGTGTAGATGCGGCGACTGAAAGACTGAAACCCTGAACTGAACTCACATTGACAGTCATTTGGTGTCCTTGGGTATTTTTGAGGAGACAAACATGCAACTATTAATTTGGGAAGGGAAGCCTGTGTGACGGGTCATGGTATGCACTTAAATGAAGGAGAAAAAGGAGACAGGTGACTAATAGGAATAGAAATGAAGGGATGGTATTTTGTTTTACTTTGCCTGTTTTACTGTTATTTATTGGCTTAATTTTCTCATGTAATTTGAGGTGAAATTCATATAACACGAACTAAACTATTTTAAAGTGAACCATTCGCTGGTATTTATGTTCATAATGCTTTACAACCAGAACTTCTAGTCATGTTTTAAAAATTCCTGTCATACAGTAAAGCTTTTACCAATTGAGCAGTTTCTCTCTGGTCACTCTTCTCTGCAGGCTTCAGGGGCCACCGATTTTTCTTCCATCTTGATGGATTTATTCTGGGTATTGCATAAAAATATAACCTTTTATGTCTGGATTTTTTCACACAGCATGCATCACTACTATATTATTTTTGTGTGACTGAATATTGTAGAGATGTGAGGGAGGATACAAAACAAAGATAGACAAAAAGAAGGCAAGGAAGACTGAAGTTTTAAAATCCTACCTTTAAGAAAAACTGCAACTTTTGGACACAGTGTAACTCAAGCCTTTTCTCCCTTCCAGGAAACTCACTCCAAAAACTTCTAAGGGTCTTCAAGACAGAAAACGTCTATACATTGGGCTCTGGTCCATGCTTTTTATTTGTAAATTGCCCTTCTTCCTGAAGATGTTCATCTTCAAGGAAGCAGCAACGGTAGTGGCCAGAAAATCTCAACTTCAAACACGTGTGAATGGCTTACATGGCCTGCTGTATGCGTGACCTGACCAACAGTAGGAATACACATCCTAGATCACCCATCCTGAAGGCATCCATGGCCACGTAAATAAGCTCAGCTTCAGGCCATACTGAACCTCTAAGGCCTGCAGTCTATTCTCTCTCACTGCGTAGCTTTAAAATTTTGCCTAATCTCTTTATGCTTCTGCCTCAGACCTGTCCAGTGATAGATGCTCTCATTTTGTCCTTCATTCTTGTGGTGATGGACAGTTGGTGTGTCCACCTCTGGCTATTGTTAATAGTCAGTATGAACATGAGTGTGTTGTCCTGGTATCATCTTAAAGATGAATTTAAATGTCTTTGTGTGCCCTCTGCTTGAATGTCACAGCATGCCAGACTTCCTGAAATGTATGTAAGATGTCAAAGTCCCAATCTCAGTTACTGGCCAGCCACGGGCATTCATAGGCAGCAGAGGCTAAAGAATGGATAACCTAATCTAGGGAGGTAGTTCCAACTCGGCTCCAGTGGCCGGGAGACAGTGAGTTCTAGTGCAAACCTCCCAGGGTAGACTCAAGACAGCCTAGTGTTTCGGTGATGGCTGTGTTGCTTCTGGGCTCTGTAGGAGCTGAGGTTTCTGAACTTCAGCTTCATTTCTCTGAAGGTGCTGTGTTTACTGCCTGCCTCTTCCACAGAGCTGTGAAAAGAGCAAAAGAGCTGTTGCGTGTGGGAGTGCTTCTTAGTCAACAGATCACACTTTTGTGTTATGGCTATTATTTCGTTAGACATGCAAAGTGACACTTCTGAATCATTGTCAGTAGACTTGTTAGTCACTCTTTGTTGCACTCTTTGCAAGAGTTAGCATATGGAGATCAACTCTCTCACACTATACAAAAATCAATTCAAAATGGATCAAAGACCTAAATATAAGACGTGAAAACTTTGAAATTGCTAGAAGAAAACATAGGGGAAACATTTCAAGACAATGAATTCTTGAATGGGATTCTAGTAGCTCAGGAAACAACAGGAATCCATAAATGGGACAACATTAAATTAAAAAGTTTTTGCACAACAAAGGAAACAACTAACAGAATGAAGAGACAACCTAAAGAATAGGAGAAAATCTTTGCCAGCTACTCTTCCAAAAGAGGATTGATATCCATAATATATAAAAAACTAGAGAGAAAACCTTTCACAAATAACCTAGTCAATAAATGGGAAAGTAAACTGGACAGACACTTCTCAAAAGAAGTACAAATGGTCAATAAGGGAAATGCAAATAAAAACTACACTGCAGTTGGTGGTGCATTGCTGCTATCCCAGTGCTCTGGAAGGCTGAGAGGCAGGAGGATCATTAGTTGGAGCCCAGCCTGGACAACTTAGTGATTCAGTAAGAATTTGCTTCTAAATAAAAAATAAAAAGGACTAGAAATGCAGCTCAGGGAAATCTCCAATATTGCAAACACTAACTTCATTGAGATCCAAACTCACTTCAATCAGAGCAGCTGTCATGAAGAATAAAAAAAAGAAAAAACAAAACAGTAAATCCTTGTGGGGATGTTGTGGGGGTGGGGGGAGGACCACTTCTACACTGCTGGTACAAATGTAAATGAATATAGACAATCCTAAAATCAATATGAAGGTTCTCCCAAAAAACTAAAAATAGATCCAGCTATATTATTCCTCTGATTCTCAAAAGAATTAATTGGTATTCTCTAAAGATACCTGCATACTCTCATTTATTGTGATACAATTTACAAGATCTAAGTCGTGGAACCAGCCTAGGTGCCTGTCTTCCTTACTTTTCTTGTTGCTGAGAAGAGTGCCCAACACCAAAGTTAACAGAAGAAAGGTTTATTTAGCTCACAGTTTGCAGATATTTCAGTTTATAATTGGCTGGCTCCAAGGCAGGGTGGCATGCAGAGGGGTGTTGTAGAGGAGAAGAGAAACAGTCATGGAGGACAGAAGGCAGCAAAGCAGTGAAGTATCGAAGCAACATCAAGCAGCCACAGCAGCCCTCTTTATATTCTATCCAGGTGACACACTCTAAGGGTAGGCAGCACTCACACCCAGGGAGGGCCTTCCCTTTACCCACACCCAGAATTATGCTAGATCAATCAGTGGACTAATTTAGTAATTACACATCTTTGACCCCAGCATCACACACTTAATCCCAGACTTGCACACTTTAGACCCAGCCACCTTTGGAAACCCCCGCCTATGACCATAGGAGGCTTTGGGGGGACACCTAGACACAAGCTGGACAGATAAAGAAAATGTGATATTATTCAGCCATAAAGAACAAAATTATAAGCATTTGCGGGAAAATGGACGAAACTGGGGATTGTCAGGTTAACGTTCTTAAATAAAATAAAACAGGCTCAGGAATACAAATATCATGTTTTTTTCTCATATCTAATCTAATAAAAAGAGAAAGCATGACCTAGAAAAAGAAGGGCAGCGGAAAACAGGGGAGGGAAGAATGGCAGATAATGAGGGTTGGAATAGATCCAAGTTATGTTATATACATGTATAAATATGTCGGGCTGAAATTCATTATTCTGTAACTAATGCAGAATACATATTAACTAATATGGGCAAAGGGTGGGAGTCAGAGATAGTCTGGGCTCCATGCCAGCGACTGGCTGCTAGGATGAAGAAGCAGTGTTCTCTTTTCTGTCTCTGCCTCTTTCCACTCAGGGTTCACAGTCCTTGATGTTGACCCCATCTGACCGATAGGCCACCTTGACTATGAGAGGGCAGGAATCCTTGATGGACAATTCTGCCAGGCCTTGCACCTGGGGAAAAGGCAATTCCCCAAATTGAAACTAGGGATCTGTCAGCAGAAGGAAGGGGATGTGGATGCTGGTGGCAGGGAGGTGGGCAGGTCCTGAAACTGTCCCCTGGTGATGCGCTCTCTGAAGCTGTTCCATGGAAAGAAACATAGGCTGGTGGTATTTATTGAGCCTTAGGCCTTGGGACTCCCCTCCGGGCAGAACACAAGCTAGAGGAATGGAGGCTTTCGTGCCAAGTTTGAAGGCTGGCACCTGCTCTCCCCTACAAGATATGCTGCCTTTCTGCACCATGCATGTGGCCCAATAGCTCAGGCTTGAAACGTCTGAATCAAACTGTATCTAACAACTAAAAATATCCAGGCTCCAGGAAATCAGCAGAGAGAGAGCCTCTCCAAAGCCAGCCAGCATCTTCAATGCATGTAGGAAATTATTCATCACACCCTGTATAGGAGCTGTCTCTACATTTTAAAAATAAGTAAATGTGAACCAAAGTCCACCTGGCCCTCCTTTCTTTAACTCTTCATTGTGGAAATAGTTGGTAACTCCCACTGTTCATGCCCCCCAATAGAGGTTGCCCTGCTCCCTGGAAAAACAGGAATTTCTTATCAGATCAACAGGAAATTCTATTTTTACTTGATATTCAAATTAAAAATATATCACATGGAGAGAGAGGCTCTCCTATATTCAAACCGTGCACTAAATTTATCCCTCAGGGAGCAGCTATGTTCCCAAAGTGTTGCTCTCAGCGTTCTCCTCTCTGAGCGGGGCCCCAGACTGCAGGGTAGTCAAAGATCTTGGTCATCCCAACCCCAAGCAGTAGCGTGGCTGTGAAGATCACTATGGAAACTATAGAAAGGGAACTGATGTGCCACACAGGGCATGGTTGGACTTAGAAAGTTGCTTCACTTATCCATCCATTATGAAGTTGAAGTAACTCGAGCTAGCAGCCCTGCCGTGCTCGCTAAAAACCTTGGCCCAAAGTGACCCTCAAACTAGGCGATCTCTTCCTCTAAAGCAATCAGGAGAAGTGAGGCTAAGTTTATTTGAGGTCTGATTGTGTCCTGAGTACTCACTACCATGGGCCAGGCCATTGTGTCTTACCAGAAGCCACCAATAGAAAGTATCTTCCAGCATCTTCCCCAGTTTACAGGGAGGAGGGCAGAGGTTGACAAGGAGAGGTTGGGACACAGGTGAACCTGATTCTAGAGCTCATGATTTTTCTTCTCTTGACCGTCAGGATTTTGTTTAACCTGTGATTACAAGTCAGAAGCCGTGCTAATGTGTCCAGTGGCTGTGAGTGTTGACCCTACCAGCTGGATGACTGACAGCCTTCCAGGAACCCTTTCTCCTGGGAAGAGCATCTTTGTGTTTAAGAGGGCAGCCGCGTTTGCTGGGCTTAACCTTAGCACACATAACTATCTCCCCGAGAGAGCAATAGAAATCCTCTCAATGCCCAACTTGCTTGATCTTGCAAGTCACATGAAGCCAACTTGTAACCCTGCTACCACACCCTTAGCCTTTGTCTCGGATTTGTGTAAACCAGTACTTTACTTGCTGAGTGCTTTTTGCTTTTTAGTTTGTGTGTACGTTTGTTTGTTTTAGTGGTGCAAATAAAAGACTATTGCAGGACATCTTGGATTTAACCTGGGCTCTGAAGCTGGGATCTTTATGAAATACACTTATCTCAGGATTTCAGCTTCCTCATCCATACTAATAAGCAGCTATGTCCTCATGTAGTGGGCAGGGGGGTCAAAGAGCAATCTGGGCTCTCTTTTCCCGGGGCAGTAATCCCATTCATGAGGACTCCACTCTCAGGACTGAATTACCCCCAAGAGACCTCAGCTTCTAATCCTGTCACACTGGGGTTAGGGTTTAATGAATGAGTGTTGCAGGGAAGTGAACATTCAGTTCACAACAGCTTCTATCTCTGAATGTGTCCTGTGATTGCTGTTATGATTTAGATCAAGAATGACCTCCAAAACTCTCATGTGCTCAGAGGCAGGGCTTTTGGAAAGCGATTTGATTACTGGGGCAGTACACAAGTGACTTACTGTTAGGAGGTGGGGCCTGGATGGAGGTCAGTCACTGGGGACATGACCTGGAAGGGTGGATCTTCCTCCCTTGTTCCTTGTTTCTCTCTGTGTGTTCTGGCCACCATGGCAGGAGCACATTTTCCTCCAATGTTCCCTCTGCTGTGCTGTTTCTGCCTTGGGGTCACCGGATCATGGACTCTATATGAGCCCCCAAAAACCTCTCTCCTCCTTTAAGTTGAGAGTGTCAGGTATTGTGCCTCAGCAACAAGAAAAGTGACTAAGACACCTGTCCTCTCTGTCCCCAGTGTAAGGAAGGGTGCATACACACTCTGAGATCCTTCTCGTCATACATAGGGTTGACCACCGCTTAACGGAAGCTGGGCATTTGGGAAATGCTCATCTTTTGGTACTGTGTCCACGATGGAGAGATGGTCAGCCACATTTTAAAATGTTCCTAAGTTTCTCCACTTCCTCAGAATTGGTTCTATTCATGCAGGATCAGTTTCAAGAAAGGGGGTCAAAAAATAAAAAAGGAATTAGAGTGGAATGTGTCCTGGATAGAAACCCAGTAATAAGTTAAAAGGCTGGCAGCTCTTAGCACACTCAGGAGCTGGGGCATGGTGCAAAAAGCAAGCTCACACTTCTCATTGTAAGGGAATTTGATTGCATAAGACAAAGTACTTGTAGAATGAAAGAAGGACTTTGAGTGTTACTTTAATAGGTAACAGTTAAAGCAGGGCCAGGATGGGTGATAGGCAAACAGAAACTCAGATGTCTGTGAGTGATAGAAGAGGAACTCAGGAGGGGGTGAGTTGGTTCAAGAGTGGTCAGTGTGTTTAGTGTGGGCTTTGCCTCACCTTGAGAAAGTGTCGTCGGTTATTCCCATAGGAAGATGAGAAACCTTTGGGGCTGTGGGTGGACTTCACCGTGTCACGAGTTCCTGCTCTGGGCATGATGAATACTATGGTGAGGGTAATACGTAGAGAGGGGGTGCATGGCAAAACTCAGCCTAGGAGGGACTTTTGTCCTGCAACCTCGTTTTGGGAATGAGACACAGGCTGAGAGCAGGAATGACTCACATAGGCTCACAAAGTAGTAGAAAGCAGCGGTAAAGATCCCGGTCTCTTGTCGTTTGTTTGTCCTCTCTAAGATCCTACAGTCCTTGGCTGTAGACTTGGGCCAGTTTCTAACCACATGACCTTGGGTAAGTTGTATCACCCCCACCCAGCCTCAGTTTCCCCTTGTGTAAATTAGGGGATGGGCACCAGATGTTTGCGGTCCAGTTTTGTCTCCACAGGGAAGTGGGGAAGACAGAATAAAGGGATAGAGCCATCCTGGAGCTGTCTGTGTCTCATTGTATTCCCTCTCCCCTCTGTTCTTTCTTATGAAAGATCTCTGTACACCTGGACCCAGCGAGGTGGTGATTTGCAGCAACTGTGATCCCTTCATCTCCTCAAAGCTGGCATTGAATAAAGACTCCTTCTTCATATCTCCCATGTGTCTTAGGGGGAGCGAGGAGCTCAAAGGACCTAAGGGACTAGTAACACAACCATTATCACGGTGCCTACAGTGTGATGGAAACAGAGTGGAGAGCTGAATGGGTTGGGGTGTGGGGTAAGTGTGGGAATGCTGCCTTGAGTGGACTTCGTGGGAAGGCTTCATGCGAGGCCACCTTCTGAGAGGCAGAGGTTAGAAAGCACCAAATCTGGAAGGCATGGCAGGGGCATACGCAGGTGGTGGCCAAGGTCAAGTTGTGCTTTCTTAATGGGGACCACCTTGGGTGTTCAGGGGAGGACTAACAGGACAGAAACCTGAAACAGATGGGGCAGGGTCTTAAAGGCAATCACTACCAGAGCCTTGGAGGGGTGTGTGCCTGATTCGCTAGGGCTTGAAATGTCCGAGTTCCTGAGCTTATCAAGCAGTGTGTGGATGGTTCTAGAAGCTCTGGAGAAGAGGTGATAAGAACACAAAGGAGGCAAGGGGTCATTGCTGTCCATTGGGCTGCAGGAAATAAGGCTCCAAGGCCTCATGCTAGTGTGGGAACAGCAGTGGAAACAGGACAAGTGGGAGGGAGAGTTCACGTGCAAGAAGCCAGTGTAGGTCTTGGCATGTTAGAGGAATAGGTTCCATTTGGTGACGGTAGGTGGTGTATAAGAAGGAAGCGGGAGGAATGAAGGTAAGCAGGAAGCGTTGAGTTCCAATGATTGGAAGAAAGTGCTGCTGTGTACAAAGAGAAAGGGCTTTGGAGAAAGGGAGGCAGTAGAGGAAAGGAGACGGAGTGCTGGCTGGTAACGCTTTTGGATGTCAAATTTCATGCCAATGTCTCCCGGACCCCCAGAGAGGATATGAAAAGAGTTGTCCAGCCTGTTATCTGAGCACATGCAGATGTGTCCAGTGCCATTGGTGTCCCAAAGAAACAAGGAAATTTGTTTGGGAGTTACCTGGAGCTGCCTTCACAGATGTGTGCTTCTCAGGGCCAAGAGAGTACCCTCTTATGGCCTGAGGGATGAGGGAGCTGCCTCCTGAACTCCACAGTGAGAGCCAGGCCAAGGGGCAGGGGGATCAAAGGCATAAGCAAAATCCTTTACCAGCTCAAGGTGGCACCTGGAGCCTCCAGTCATCCATCTCTCTAAGGGCTATTTGTGGGCCTCCTGCTCTCCACAATGAGAGTCTGATTGCTCCTCAGAGACAAAAAGTGGCTAAAAGAGATGATGAGCTATAAACAAGCCACCATCGTGAGGGGTTGAAGGAACATTTGTCTCCAGTGGACAAAAATGGAAATTCCCAGCCTTGCCAGCCTCCTAGGTGCCCAGAGCTTGTAGAACAGCTCCCCTGGCATCTACACATCCTTTTGGCTAGGACTCGAGTCCCAACTGGTCATTTTGTGCTGCCAACCATTTATAAAGCTGCTGTCATCCCAAATCAATCTGGAAAAGATATCGACATCACCTCTCAGCCCCTGCTGCTTGCAATTCTCCTTCAAGATTTTGAATACGATTCTTTAAAGTAATAATGAAAAGCAAAACAGGAAATTCTTATCTGTTCTGGCAGGAAATTCTTGAGCTGTGTGGAAGGTTCTGCTTTGGGGGTTTGTGCCCTCCAGGATCTGTTTGGAAGTGATTTATGGTACAAGATGGTGCCTGTCCTTCCTCAAACCTACTGGCATAGAAGAGGGAGGGATAAGTTGGATCCTGGGAAGCAGGATCTGCATTATCTCGGAATGTACAGTTCTGTTGATAACATATTCATTGTGTTTACTAATAAAGGGCCCATTTTTGTCTTGCTCTGGCATGGGAAGTACCAATTTCAGGTGAAATATAGATGTTCCATTTCAGATTTGACAAGGGCCATTCTGTAGTACATATCATGTGAAATCCTAGGTAGTAGGACGCAGGGGGAAAAATTTACATTTCTTGAGGATATGAGTTCCATATAATATGACCTTTCATTGTGTTATGTTCTCTCATTACAGGTACTATTTTCTCCATCTCACAGATGTGGAAACTGAGGGGCACTGAGGTTAAGCAGACTTGTCAAAATTACTGAGTTAGCAAAGGGTAGACTCGGAAGAAATAAGTTTTCAACACACTATGTGATCTGAGAGACCCAGTCAAGTGGCCTTTTTTCACTGCTATATGCTCAGGTCCTAACAGGACTTGCACTATCATAGGGAACTTGGCAAATAATTCTTGACTGATATATTTAAGTTTTAGGGGTGGAGGAGGGGAGGCTGATTATTTGCCATGTGCTATAACACACTATTCCTGGTTCACCTTTGCTCTCGTTCCCAGGACTTTCAATTATTTCAAATATACACAGAGCCATGGAAGATAATCTCATGCAGATGTTGAGGGACGGCTGAAAGCCACCAAGAGCTAGTCTTCCAGCTCCCCCACCCTCATTACCTATTGGACATTATGTCCTTGTGTTGGTTCCATGGCTATGAGCTTGGATCCCTAACTAGAAGACTCCTTATCTCCAAATCTGCATGAGGACCACGCCAGTGCTCAAAGTGGTCAGAGGCCCCTATCAAGCTGAGGCTCTGTGTTGGAATCTGCCTTTCCTCACACCTTCCCCTCTTTCCTAGCTTTTTGAGCAGGTGTTACTTAAGAGTCGAAGGATCTACATTCTGGTAAAAGGGCTTTCCCTAACTGGTTGGTGCTTCCACTTTCTGAGCCAGTTTCTCCATCTGTAGTTTGTTTTGCTGGCAGAAGATTTTGTTTTTAATGGATTTTTAAATGTCTTTATCTAAAAGGGCATGGGATCCCCAGTTCACTGTTGGAGCCCTCTTTATTGATTCATATCTGTCTGCCTTGCTTGTTTGCATTTGAGTTTGAATCTTCAGACAAGATGGCTGGGTCTGTGGTCCACTCACCTGGGACCTGGCTCCGTGGTTAAGAGGGCTGTCAGTGACAGCAGAGTTTTCCTGCATTGAAAAGCTGCCTCTGTGGTGGTGCTGGAAACCTCACGTCCCGACACACTGCCTGTCTTCAGGCCAGCTGATCCACTGCACACTTCTACCCCAGTCGGTCCTGAACATGCATCTGCTAGTCCCAGTTTTGTACCTGGCTTGGTTAGCATTGACTGGTTTTTCGGTTGTCTAGAGGTTTGATTGGTCTGAACAATCTCATGTTAATTTATTCAATTTTTATTTATTCAGTATTTTTTGCTGGTTTTCAATTATGTCCTTTTTTTTTCCAGTACAGGGATTGGACCAAGAGTTGCACTGGGTTACATTTCTACCCCCTTTTCACTTTGTATTGTTTCTTGAGACAGGGTCACACAAAGTTCCTAAATTGCCTAGGATGAGCTCAAAATTGCAGTCCTCTTTCCTCAGCCTCCCACAGTGCTGGGATTACAGGCATGAGCCATCCTACCTGGCTCTATTATGTCATGTTTTTGGTTTTTTTTACTCATTGTTTCCCCTTAGTGCTGCTAGCTTACTTCTAGTATACCTATGAATTTTCAAGTTGCTTTTGTTTATCCCTCCTATATCCTTAGGCTAACATTTGAGGTAGGCATTAACTGTCTGCTTTAGTCTTTCCAGGTTGCTATAACAAAATGCTTATAAACAACAAACATTTAATTCTTCCAGTTCTGGAGGCTGGGAAATCCAAGATCCAGGCCTGGTGAACACCCATTTCCTAGTGCACTTTCATTTTATAATGGAAAGGCAGCTGGTGGAGGTGGTGGGTCTTTCATGAGGACACTAACCCATTTATGAATGCTCTGCCCTCATGACTTAATCATGTCCCAAAGGCTGCACCTCCTGACATCATCACATTGGGATTAGGTTTCAATACAATATTTCGGAGGACGCAAACATTTAGAACACAACTATGCCCGTTTATAGATGAAAGAATGGAGTCTTAGAGGGTTTTGGTTACCTACACAGAGTCTCAAGGCAACAGCTATTCTCTGGTCCTCTGGTTCTATCTGTTCTGAGTACCTTGTTTACTTCTGAATGACAGAAAGGAGAGAGCTTTGGCAACTTTGGAAAATTTGTGAATTTGGAGAAAAGATACTCAAAAGAAACCCTCTACCTTGAACTTCTTAATGAGAATCACTGTTAGAGAAAGTGGGCACAGGATGAAGACAGTGCTTGTGTGGGTGTGTATTGGGTGGGGGAGATGAGAAATTAAATCACTTGCCTTATGCTTGAAGGCTTTTGCGGAAACCAGTTGGAACACAGGCCCAAGATCTGGACCTTGCGGCATGAAGGGGAACGTTCTGCTATGGAGCAGGGGACCAGCCACTGGCCTTGGCTTTAGGAAGTTGTTTGTCAGGTCTGAGGGCCAGCAGAGTGATAACTTAACCCTGAGCTGGAAGTCAGAGAGCTAAAGATCACTGGCCAGAAGGCTCTTCACAGCAAAAGAGAGCTGACCATGAGCATGAAATAAGGAGTATCGGAGAGAGACCAAGATTTTAGCCTTGAGCCAATCTAGTGGAGCAACTGAAAAGTATATTTCTATAATTGATAAAGCCATCTGTCCTTTCTGTGCCAAGATACTTGTCAGTGTAATAAAAATTTATGCATAAAAATATCTTGTCTTTCCCAGGTTAACCTTCTACCTTCTCCAGGATCCAGGGATTACTTTGTTCTTTGCCCACCCTGTGCCCTTTGTAGGGTGACGCATTCATTCTGGTTTGCCTCAGACTTTACTGGTTTTAGCACTCATAGTCCCATGTCCCAGGAAGCCTCTATGTCACGAGCATATAGGGGACGGAAGGTCTTTTCCTCCTTAACCTGCAGACGTGTCGGTGTCTCCTCTGTTGAACAATTCTGCTTCCCTTGGGCTCCTGTCCCATTCTTGGTTATCTACAGATTACTGAAATTCTTCTGGACATAGGCCACACTGTCATACTGTGTCCCCTCACCCTCCAGATGACTCCTGACCCTTCCCCTATCGCACTTCCCCAGCCTGCCCTCTTAGTCACTGTTCGTCACGTTTAGCACCACTGGGGTCTGGGGTCACATTGGCTCCTCCCAGCTCTGAAGCTGCTGCTGCTCTGCCTCAGGTCTGGTGTTGCCCACAGGGGACACCCCTCAAGGCTCAGGTCTTGCTTTTGTGATCTTACTGCTGTTTTAGAAGCCTCAAGAGTCAGGCAGGCGATGCAGTCTGTTAGACAGTGTGTATGCACTGGCAGGCTTTCCCGAGGGTTGGCCATCACTGGTCTGATCGCACTACCTTTGGAGTTCTTGAAAGAGGCTGCATCATCCTTCCTGGGGATGGCATATTTGGTAATCTGAATGTGATTTAAGCAACACTTTACTTCTAAGAGCTTTTGAAAATATCTTATTTTTGACTGAGGAGAAGAGCTCTTGGCTCACATTGGGTTGAGAAGTTTCTTCTCCTCTCTGAACTGCACTGTACCCATCCTTTGTAGGTGACTGACAAGTTCCAACCACACAGATTATCCCAGGGCAGTCATGACCTTGATGGGAACGGGCGAGGGGACCAGCTGGCCAAGTCCTGGGAGCATTGTTAATGTGGGAATAAACCCTCCTAACTGATAAGGGTCATTTCACTCATCACAGATTCATTTGTTTTTCCATTGCAATGAAAGGGGAGAGTGTGGCAATATGGTGATCTCATGATGATAAATAACTAATGAACTGATAGGTAACAAGTAATTTCAGATGTGAACAAGGCCAGCAGCTGAAATATGTGAGCTATTTTTAGTATTCAGGGTTGCAAGTCTAAAAAGGACTTTGAAGAATAATCACTTTTCTGATCTTGAATGGGTCTGTATGTAGATAAGCTTGTAGTTTCTATACACTATTCTAACTTTTATTGTTTCCCTAAAGAGTTTGTGCTTTTTGCTCTCTTTTTGGAATAAATTCACTCATTCTTTTGTTAAGTATTCTGTGCCTGCATTTGTTTTGAGACCGCATAGATGGATACAAAGATAGTAGAGGGTGGATTTCTATCCTTGAAAAGTCTTCATTAGAGCTGGAAAGGCTAGATAAATACAAGAACCACGGTGCTTGGAAAGAGTTCTGCTGCAACCTTGGGCCTGTAACTTTATTACTCACATCTCATCTAAATCTTGTAATTTAAATTTTTGTTTGTTTGTTTTTGGTACTGGGGATCAAACTCTGGCCCTTGTGCTTGCAAGGCAGACATCAAAACCACTGAGCTAAATTCCCAGCCTTTAAGTTTTTCATCTGTAAAATAATAATAGCGCTTCCCTTAGGGTTGCTCCAGGGTCCAAAAGAAAAGCATATAAGGAACCCCACCTGGTACAAATTGTATACTTAATAGGTGCTAAAAATTATGAATAACTTTTATACTCACAAAAGTTCTGGTGATATTTTCATGATTTTACAGGTGAACACAACTGATACCGTGTCATCCAAGGTGCTTACATGGCAGATGTAGGCTTCCGACTTGGATCTGGAGACGTTCTGGAGCAAGCACTCCCTGCTGAATGACTCCGATTCCCTCCCGCAATATAACATTGTCCCATTTACACCAAGGGCTACAGGAAAACAAACTAGAAGGCTTCAGTCCTCAGGGAGGTGAGTTGCACAATGATGGTTACAGAACTTGAAGTTATACGAGGTCTCAGAGGTCTCTTGGGTATCGGGGACGCACCAGTGGGGCAAGAAACAAGAATGATTAGGTGTTAACATCGAATACACTCTAGTCTTCTGAGGTGTGTCTTTGTCTCCACTTGTCTGCTCATCTTCAGAGGGAAAAGGGGCACAAGTTTTAGGAGTGGGAAGCCTGGAAGGCACGCCTCTAGTTGTGAGGTTAAGTGCCACACTCACCAGCACTGGGGTGAGACACACAGCAGTGTGAGGCTGAAGGCTTCTCTGACTGCTTCCCTGAGGGACGGCACTCCCTGGGGTGTGTCTAGCCCCAAACACCTGCAGATCAGTTATGACTGGACTGAGCATCTAGAAGGAGACACAAGCTTGTTCTCTGGTAGCTAAAGCCTGCCTGATGGGGGGAAAAAAGCACCCTTAATAAGCAGTCCAGTCCCGAGCCATCAGGTGCTGAATTAGTGGGTACTATCAAGTTCCAGAAGGAGAGAGGTCAACATAGACTTGTGACCAGGGATGCAAAAGGGAGACAGGGTGACAATCGGAGCATGCTCATTCCCTACCTGCTTTCTGCAGGAGGTTGTCAGACAACACCAAGAGGAAGGGGCATAGAGCCAGCCTTTGTCCAAGAGCCACCAAGAGGTGAAGCAGAGGATGGCCGCTGTTACCTATGGAACGTGTCGTCTGTGCTGGGCCTACTGCAGACACTGTCTCATTTTATTCTCATGAGAACCCCGTGGAGTTGGATTTAATTTCCTGTGTTTTCTAGAGGTGGCTTAAAGAAGGCTTCGATAAGCTGCCCAGGTGATACACTGCAAGGGCTTGGTGGCCTTGAGAGAGGACTGATGAGCAATACGCACTTAGTATCCTGATCTTCGAATTTCTCCTCTGGAAGTGCTTTCAACATCTCCTTTCCAAGTTAGAATGGTTAAGAGACAGGATAGGAAAACTAGTAAAGTCCTTTTCAATGTTTTTCTCAGGTACTCTCCAGAACCATCACACCACTAAAGAAACAAGATGAAACAGTTACACACACACACACACACACACACACACACACACACACACATTCACACAGACACACACGAATATGCACAGATATACAAACAGATACACATAGACATCAAGTGCACACAAATGCTCAGTTTCTCTGTCACACACAAGCACATACACACAAATATGCACACAAACACACAGATATTCATAAAATACATACAACGACACAATTTTACACACACACAGATGCTTAAACCCTAGAGACACTGCAGGGCTCCCAGAACTTTGGTAGAAAAAAAGTTGGATTAAGGCCAGAAACTGCAATATCTGAAATAACTCTGTATGAAACCGCTTTAGGCAGCAGGAAGTCGGAGAAAGGGCACTGTAAGGGTTATTCCATTTTTTAAATCCTTGTTTAATTAATGCTCATAGAGAAAGGCAGTGAACCTGATTATACACCTTTTTATCTTAAAAAATTATTGTGATTCAGGACATATGCATGATATGTTTAGTCTTCAAGAGGAATTTTATTTTTGCATTGAAGAAAATTAGAGCTCATTAAAAAAAAACTTATCTACAGAGTCGCATTTCCTGAGCTGCAAAGAAAAAAACTCTTTCCCTTCTCGTGACTTATCTCCTTTTCCTTAAAAAATACATTCTTCTAGGTTATTTTTTTTCCATGCATGGTCCGCTGAGACCAGCTAGAAAAGGAGATGATAGGACGCGATGATTTCAAGGCTTGGCCATGATGGAAGGCAGGGGCTCAGCAAGACCGAAGTGGGGTGCAGAGAAGGAGGTCATGGGAAGGAGGAAGCCAAGGGCTCCTCTGATAAACTGCAGTTGTAAAGATGAGCAAATTGCAGATTAAATGACGCGGCTGCGAGAGCCCCACCTCACAACATAAACAAGCCTTTCTGTACCAGCAGTGATTGGTTTTATCTTGTCTAGGGTGATATGGGTGAAGGCACAAGAGGACCCAACTCCACTGACCCCAGAGCTTACCCTGAACAGCATCTTCTTCATCGCTGTGCACAGGGACTGCTTTTTAGAGCAGTTTGGGTTCAGAGCAGAGCTGAGTGGAAAGGAGAGAGAAGTAGCTATATAATCCCATCCCCCTTTCCCACTTTCATGATCTTCACTCAGAGGTACAATTATTGTAATCGCTGAGCTTATACGGACGCATCATTATCACCAAAGCCTGTGGTCTGCACTGGGGTTCACTCGGGACTTCACTCGGGACTGTGGATTTCAGACAGATGTGGAATGGCCCTAATTCCTTTTCAGATGCTGTTCTGGGTGTGTTTCAGAGGCAAAGTACAGAGAGAGGGAGAGGGAACGCCGTTGGTGGGCTTCTGAGCCTGGGAGGATATGATGATTTCCAAGGTGCTGTCCCGCCTCGAGGTCCCAAGGCTTCGGAACCTCAGCCACAATCAGGAGCAGACCTTCTAAGACATAAGCTAGAAAAGGTGCTGCCCACCCACTCTGCCACCAGGGTCCTCATTGCTGAGATCAGTTGGGTTTACCACGGCCAGGTGAGTGTTTATTTAAAAGTTTATTTAAAATCCAAAGAGGATTCTTTCTCTCAAGATGTCTCAAAGATGGTAAAATGATTGAGAATATGGGACAAGATTTTAATAGTTTACTAAACTACTAGATATGTATAGCATATAGTTATTTATATAATAAACTGCACATAGCATCATATGGCTCTGGTATTAAATGTGGTTTCTCTTCACTAAGAAACTGGCCAGACTTTAGGATGGATGCAGTACAATTCCCTCATTCTGGACCCAGGAGGATGTGGACTGATGTTGGTAATTACCCTGGCTATTGGCAGTTGTGGAAAATCTGTGGTCACTTGGATTTTGAAACCGGCTTGGGTATTCTGACTACTCAAACCTTCTTTCGTTGCCCCAGGTCTTTGTCATATACTGATCTTTTATGTTCTACAAGCCCAACTTCACAAAACTGTATCACATCCTTCTTGCCAGGGCTTTTTGGCCAAATGCTAAAAGGTACCAGTATCTGCGGTTGCCGTAGGGCTGCTGCCCTCAGTTTCACTCCTGAGAAATGGTTCTTCCCCCTGATGCTTGCTTTTTTAAAAGATAGGGATAGGGCTGCACCTCAGAGAAGGATGCTCTGTCCCTCACCTATCAGCCTCTGTCTCACTCTGAGCCGGGCATGTCCTTGCTTTTCTAAGAACAGAAGAAACTACAGATGGTGAGAATAGAAAAATTGGTCTCATTCTGCACCCAGTATGGGATCTGAGGTCCTTCTCATTGTTTGTTAATCATGGCTCTCTGGCTGGGGCTGCCCAAGGTGTAAGAGTGAGACCATATTCACTTTCTCCTTCTCATTTCATGTCTCCAGCTTCTACTAATCCACAGCAACTCTCCGAGTAGAGACGGTGTCGTGTGGTACTTATTTGCTGGCAAGGCCACGGCACCTATCTGCATGTCTTGTCCCCCACAAGGTCGTCCTAGGGTTGGATTCATTAGTAAACAATTGACTGTCCATTTAAAGCCAACAGGAATTTATTGAGCAGCTCCTATCTACCAGACACTCTGGGCAGGTTGGGTTACCTGGAACACAGACTCTGAGCTGGAGTTTTGCATGGAGGAATTTTGCTATAGAGTATGCTTGGGTATAAGGGTTGGGGAGAGCAGGATTGGGCAGAGGGACACCTGAACTGCAGTGCAGTCACAAGAACTCAACTGGCCCCATGGCGACTCTGGGTCTTCAGGAATATTCCATGTTGAGGCAAGGGGCTCGGGCCTCTCTATGCTCCAAATGGACATAGCCGCCCCTGGGAAAGGGCATGACGTGAGCCAGCGAGGTAGGTCTCTGCAGCTGAGGGAAATTTCTGGAGACAGTTTGAAGTTGAGGGCAGGCAGCGGGCAGCACTGTCAGCAGATGTGGAATTAAGTCCTTTACCCCTGAAGGGGACCTGGTCGCACAGTAAGGCTCTGGGAGAAGCACATTCTGTACCCACAGGAGCTTATTTTCTGGATGGGTGGAGTTAAGCAACTATGCAAATGACAGTGCTTACAGTGGCATCTAGAAGGCTGAGCTCCTAAAGCTCTAGGGGTTTGCAGATGTGGGGTTTGGGGTGATGGTGGGGATAGGGCTGTCACATTTGGGAAGAATATTTGCACTGGACCTTGGCAAATCCTGGCTTGAGGTCTTTGTTGTGAACCAAGGTAGCCTGATTGAAATCCTTGGTGGTAACATAGGGCTTCTTTTACACAAACCATCAGACTGAGATCGCCTACTGAATTTAAAATGGTCCCTAGAGCTGAGGAGTGACATCGGGCCAAGTGCTGCCGCTGAGTCAGTTTGCGTGTTTTCTCTTCATCTCAAGAAGTTCCAGGAAATGTCCCTGAAGAGGTCAGGGCTATCCTTATCTCAGACCTAGGTTCCTGTGGCTCTGGACATACTCCGGGCATCAGGAAGACAAGCTGCAGCCGCTTTGGGGCTGGAATAGTGACTCTGCTCAGGGCCAGAAGCACCCGCTGACTACTGACTTCTCTGCAGTGAGCTGTGTCTTTTTTGTTCCATTGCATGTTCCTTCAGGACTTTCTGGAATGAGGGGAATTGCCTCCTTTGGCCAAGAAAGCTGTGGAGGCATTTAGCAAGCAGATGAGGTCTAGAGGGGTATTCTTCAGATAAGCAAGCACTCCCATGATGGTGAGCCCCAACATCTGCCTGACCCTGGTTTCTATATTGGCAGAGAACTCTACTAGATCAGCAGGCCTTCTCTCACTGGGCTTACAAGGCTCCTGCTAGATTCAGACCCATGACCAGAGTGAGGCTGCAGTACCATGGTGGCATTTTTATTTTCCTGGTTCTGTAGACCAGCCAGTGGTCTCATAATATGACCCTCCTCTGTGGGATGGAGTAGATACAGAGGGTGGAAATGTGCATGTGTGTGTGTGTGTGTGTGTGTCCCTGGCCTAGTGAGGACAGAGAGCCCAGTTAGTGGAGGAGTAATGCATTCTGGGATGGGGTGGACAGCAGAGCAGGAGACAGGGCTGAGAGAGGGAGTGGCCTGCACTGTGAGAAAAGACACCAGGACTGAAGGTAGATTTTACCGGTGTCATGATGACACCAACAGTTTGGTGATTCTGTCCAAGGTGAACAAAGTCCTAGTTCCTTTCCGTGATGGGGTTAGAATAAAAGAAGGGTCATCTTGTCTCCACGTTGATCTGGCATTTGCCACTATTGTAGCTCTACATCTTAAACAAGTTTAAGAAATGCTACGAAAAGACAGGTGGGTAGACAAGAAGCCTCGATCTTACAAAGGAGTATGCCCTGAACACATTTTGTGAACATAAAAATCTGTCATTGGAGTCCCACATTCATCATCATGGAGGATCTGCTGTCTCATCTGAAGTTCTTGGGTGGTCTCAGTGGAACCAGGCTGTCACATTGCTCCCCAACAAACCTACCCCAGTGAGTGCAGATGGGGTGTTCATAGCCCTCTGTCAGCATCAGATCATGGTGGCTGGGAAGCGAGGCAGGAACTTGGAGCTGTGCATTTACCTGGGTGGCAGAGGGCCACCCCCAGACTCCAGGGCACCTTTCAGGTATTGGCACTATAGGCATGGTTCCGCCCTTCCTCCCCATTACTGACTCTTGTCTTCTTTTGTGCTTTTAGAGAGCATGGTTGCTTTCCTTCCTTGTTGCAGACAGGATTCTCACCGCTTCCTTGAGCCATGCCTCTTCTAGCACATGCTGACAAAACCCACCTGTGCAGAGCTGATGTTGTTCTTGTCTGTTGTCTTTGTGTCGTCAGAGCTCCCCAAGCAGAAATAACCCTGACTTAGGGGAAGAGGCATAGTGAGGCCACATAACTTATTCCAGTGCTGGAACTCAGGTCACCTGATTCCCCACTGCTTGCTCTTTCCAGTCTCTTCTCTGTGCAGTCCTGTTTTACCCAGTAGCCTGGCACCAGGCCATAGCTGCCACCATGATGTTTCAGTGATGCTCCCTGGGGCAGGGGCAAGGGATTGGCCATTCAGAAAATCCTAAGAGAAGGAGCTGCTACTTCTAACATGTCCTTATTTTACATTATCGAGGTTCCTAAGTGTACCCATCCATTGCTAGGGATTCTTGGAAATTGAGTATTGCTTTAAAATTCCCCAACTTCTTTATTGTCTGGAAATCCTGACACACCCTCTTATTCATTTAGCCAGCAAGCACCACTTCAGTATATCCTCCTAAACACAAGCACACATGCATGCACATGTGCGCACGCGCACACACACACACACACACACACACACACACACACTCCTCCTCCAGGAAGACTTCTTTGTGCATTCCATGTCCCCTCTATACCTTCTGATGCTGCCCAAGCACCTAAGTTAAGCAGGCAATCACAAGGGAGTGCATGGTCATTCACAGGGATCTCTACTAGTGCTGGCCATTGTTTTGCCTGACCACACCAACAAAAGGTCCAGCTAACTTCTTGAGAATGGTTAGGAAGCTACAAAGCCAGGAAGCTGGCACTATGGCTGACAGGTTCACCTCCAGCATGATCCACTTCAGCAGACTCCCATGGGTATCTCTGGTTGGCAGAACCTCGTCACACATTGAATAATGGCTGCAAGGGAGTCTGGGAATTGTGGTTTTATCTTTCCAACCTGTATACCCCACTGTGTAGTCCTAGGCAGACAAACACCCAGTTTCCGGTACCTACTGGTTCTTGAAGAGAGAGGCCAAGTCTATCGATGTTGGACAGTGTCTGTCAGTGCAGAGTGTTCCAGCATAAAAAGTACCATTGAAGGGGTCTGGCTCAGGGATGTGGCAGATTATGTCTTAGGCACTGAAGGGCTTCATGCAAATCACCCATGCTTTCAGCTTCAGATATTTTTGATTCTTGAAAAGACAGGAACACAGGCAGGAGGAATCCAGGTTCCTGGGGATTTTCTATCTTTACCAGATTACCAGGCTTCCTGATCATGATGGTAAAGGTTATGCTGGGAAATCAATAGGCCATCAGTGGCTTAAAATTGAAATGACTAGAGCTTGTCATGTGCATGCCACCTGCAGCATGTAGGCTGGCATGGGAATTTAGAGACCCAGGACTCTGGCTCACCAGCTCCCTCTTCACACTCCCTCCCTCACGTATATCTGATGAAGCAGGGGAAAAAATGAAGCAACTGTACAGGTGTTTCTGCAAGTCAAGGACATGCTGCTTACACTATTTCACTAACCAAAGTGAATCACACAGCTTGCCTAACTTCAAAGGTATGGAACACTCAATTCTCCCAAGCCGGAACGGGGGAACAGAAACCTGGTGAAGAGCACTAATTAGAAGGGCTGCCTCCTTCATCTTTCCCTATTTCATGGCTCAGCTGGGGTAGCTTGCGTTCCTCCATTTCTATTTTTCTTTTCCTCCAGGCATTGGCATTTTCAACTCTGATGCTACTGATACAATTTCCACTTGGACATGGCCTATGAGAAACTAGCAATCTCCAGAGGCCAAATTCTAATCATGTTTTCCCTCACAAATATCCGTGGTTCTGGTCTGTTATGATTTAGCGAGCTGGGAATGCTGTGTTTGGATTTGTGTAAAAATTCCACCTCGCTTCCTTGGATCACTCAGTAAGATAGGCCTGAGAGGCTGGCCCTAGCATGTTCCTCTTGCTTAGCACAAGACAGAGAGGCTCCCTCTGCCTGGGTTTCCCCAGAACACCTCCTCACCTGGTCTGAAGCCATTTCTGACTCTCTTGAGCAGCCGTTGCTTGTACCCTTTTCCACTGTTTCATGCTCTCATTATATAATCAATGTCCATATAAATGCCTCATTTTCACAATAGCTGTGAGCTCTCTCACCTTCTAGGAAGTTGATTTGATCTATCTAGAACTGTCCTTACTACACAGATGGACTTTACTAAGTATTTTTGAATGGCTCAAAGGATTAATTTCTATATATTTCCTTAGGGTCTTTCCTGGGGGAGATGCTCAGTGTCTTTGGAGTAAAAAATAGATGGACGAAGGGTAGATGAATGCATACATTTTAAAGGATCAAATATGTATAGAGGCCAGTTAGCACCTCAGAGAGAACAAACAAGCCTACTCACTCCCCCAGATAGTGCTGTCGTTCTGTAACTCACAGATGCTGGCTCTTGGAACAGAGACCAAATGGGAGCAGGGAGGTCTCAGTCGCCTCTCACTCTACAGTCAGAGCCTGTGCTCCACTATGGCCTGTACTGCCACACGCACATGCACAGGACTGCTGTTTGGCTGTGATTTAACTCTATGGTACCAGGGACAAGTTTCCCTGGGCCAGTGGAGTACTGCTGCTCCCTCGGTGAGCTTCATGGCCTCGGCTGAATGAGAGAAAGGAGCTATAGGACAGATGCACTACATCAGTGATGGTGAACCTCTTAGAGTGTTCAAGGATACAAAGAGCTCACTGTGGCATGTGTGCCATAAGTTCGCCACCACTGCCCTAGAGGTTCTTGCCTGCTCAGTGGACTGGAGGAGTCTTGGCTTTCCTTGAGAAATGTTTCCCAGGCTGAGATCTCCCAGCCCTCAGAGCCTGGAGGGGTCAGTAGGGTGAAGCAGCTGGAGTCAGAGGGCCTTGGCACAGTGTTACACACGTGTCCCTCCTGTTCCGCCAGAGGAGCCTTGGGCACCATCTCCTCTCCAGGGAGAGGGAACAGAATAAACATGGAGTCTCATGCCTCATAGATTCCTCCTCAGCAAATCCTTCAAGACAGAGGGGATGAAGGGAGATTCAGAAGGGCAGGAATCTGGTATGTGTGTTCATGCATGAGTGAGAAGAGGTTCACGGACACCACCTTTCTATTAAAATAAAAAGACACAGCCTTCACCTTCCCTGCTGTTTCCTTCACGTTTTGCCTTTGGCTCAAACTGAGATTCTCTCTGTTGGGCTTGGCATACTGGAGTTGTGTCTCAGCTACAGGCTCTCTCTGCCTTGGCTTCCCTTTGCTATTCATTTCATGTGAAAGAGAAATGTGTTTGCACAAGGGAGTCCAGAGGTGTGGGAACCGTCTCCCCTGCTGAGGGCCGGGGCCAGCTCAGCCTGGGCTGGTCATCAGGCCAGTGAGATAGGCTCTGTCCGTGCTGACCTGTGAGCAGCCCCGGCAAACTGTTTGCTTCCAACAGTGCCATCAGGTACCCGCAAGTAAGAACCCAACCCCATAAATGATACTTTGTAGCCAAACAGGTACCAAAGGATAAATGTGCTGTATTAACATGAGTACTAACAAGGAATGCACTGCAGTAGTAAGCACATCATAGATACACAGAATATTCTCTATATAGTTTGAACATAGATATAAAATAAGTTATACTTGTTTCATTTTCCATCTCAGTAAGAGAGTAACAGATACAGTGACTGTCAGTGGCCACAGAGCAAGCTGGGGAGAGACCATGAAGGAAGGTGTAGCACACCGAGTACAGTGGGATTTGCAAAGGTTGTAGCAGTCACGGGGACCCTACAGGAACACGACTCTCGGCCTCTAAAGTTGGCGTTCTGAGAATCGGCACAAGGCCCTGCCTGGTAAGAACCGGTGGCTGCGTTTGAGCTGGAATGAGTCAGGCTAATGGGTGGGAGGCCACGCAGGGACTGGCAGCAGCCTAGCCCACTCTCCTGCTGCGTGGTTGGGTGCCTGTGATGCTGGGAACGTGGGGTGCACAGCCAGAAGGCACGGTTTGCTTCTATTAGGTGACAGATGGCCAGACTGATGGCCCACCAAATGCTGGCAGGTCCTTCTCCCTTGCCAGCTGGTGCTGGGGCTGTGAGGGGGCCTGCATGCTCTCTTGTTCTGTGATTTACCAGTACATAGCAATGCTGGGCTCCTGTACACATCACAGTACAGAGACAAGACTGTAGATCTGAGGTCCTGGCTTTCCATCTTCTCACAGTTATGAGTGGCTTCTGTGAATTTAGAAAAGTCATAAACTCTTCTGTGTCTCAGGGTCCTCTTCCACAAAATAGGGGCCAACAGATCCTTACTTGGGGATTAGTAAGGCCCACAGACAGTAATGCACATAAGCTGCTAACACAGCTCCTGGGACAGAGGGGCTGAATAAGCATGAGTCAGGTATGAGCATCCAGACATCACAGGCCAGGTGAGAAGAACACCAAACGACAAAATCCATGGGCTAGGATCGCTCTGACAGGTTTCCAGCAGAAGGCCAAAAGATGGCTGCCGTACTCTTCCAAGTTTTTCTCTTTTCTCTCCCCATCTGCGATGCTTTGAAATGAAGTGCAGACAGAGTTCAAAGCTGGGAAGACAGAGCCTTAGGACGGGACAGAACAGGGCGCATGGCACGAGCCAACATCTCTTCAAGTCTGGGACACAGTGCTCAGAGGATGCTTTCCAACTCGGCTCTCCTGCCTCACTGCCCTTCATTGCTCACATCTCTAAACCCTGAGTAGATTCTTACTAGGAAGGCAAAGAGGGAGAAAGAAAAGCACAGGAAAATAGAGTGGATTGGAAATAAAGTGAATTACCTATTAAATGAAAAGCCTTTCCCATCTGCTTGGAGCCAGAGTGTGGAGGTGCTGGGGAATAGGGGTAGGTGGGCCACATGTGGGCCAGTGATTTGTCCTGGTCTCTGGAAAGCTGGGGATGGGAGGGTCAGAGATGTGGAGACACAGGCGTGTACACTATGACCCGGGGTGGGGCTGTCCTCTACCAATGCTAGGAACTTGGCGAGGTGTCCAAATAAGGATCAGCCCGGAGTGGTCAGAACAGCTATGCCTTCTCATCTACAGTGCAACTGTCGAGATGTGTGTGCATGCGTGCATGTGTATGTACCCTCCTCTAATACTGCCTTTCTAGAGCTGGCCCTGCCTCTGTTACTCTGTGACTTTCCTCTTGGATGGGGGCAGGAGGTGGGCAGGCAGCTCACTGGGTAGCTCGTGTCCCTCCAGCTTGACCTTGATGAGGTGGTTGGCCAGCGCAAACTCCTCATCATCCAGCATGCCATCCTTGTCGATGTCCGCCAGCTTCCAGATCTTACCCAGCACGCTGTTGGGCAGCTTGGAGCGCACCATCTCCTTCTTGGCATTAGCCCCTGTGATCTTGCCATCCACGGGGGACAGGGTGTAGAAGATCTCGTCGTACATGGGCTTGTCCCGGGCCACCACCCACTCAGCATCATCGATGCCCTCCCCAGCCCCCTCTCCATAGCCGTGACCGAAGGGGCCGTGCAGGGTGCCCTCAAAAGCTCCACCCTTCACCATCTGCACAGGCCGCTGGATCTCCTCCTGGCGCACCAGCACCATGAGCTGGGCGATGTCATGTGCCAGCATGTCATCCACCACCTCCAGCAGCTTGCTCTTCAGCGGCTGGAATTTGCTAAAGTCCTGGGCCTGCAGCTGGTCCTGGGAAGAGAGAGAAAGATGGAGATGGACTGTAATGGAAGATCTTCCACTGGGAGTGGCGGGTATTCACAGCCTCTGATTCAGAAACTGCGCAAATCGACATTACAAAGTCATCATAAATAGGAGGAGGACAAAAAGGGACCCACTGGGCTGACGACGGAGGACAGAAGCTCTCAGGCAGAAGCAGAACAGGAGCAGGGGCTGGGGAAGAAAGGGAATTTAAACAAATATGGTTTGATCTGTTTAGAATCCCTTCCCTTTTGATGTCATCCAGAGAGTAAATCGTTACAATTCTCTTTAAATTAGTTTTGAGTGTTGAAAGGCAATCCTCGAATGCCGTGTCCCTCTGATGCTGAGTCATGTGGGTCTCTGATTAGGGTTATTCTTGAAAATCACAGAAAGTGCATTCACTGCCTGGGTCACTGGTTCTCCACCCACAGTGTTCTGTAGGTAGGGAAATCCTATTCTACTCACATTTAGCGAAGGAAAATGAAGACAACTAGAAACAAATCATAATAAAAGCCAAAAGTCAATCCCAAACCTATGGTTCTTAATCAGGATGTTTACTGGAACTGCCTAGAGAGAATCTTCAAAAGATTTTTCCCTACCCATGGATCTGACATAGTAGGTACAGGCAGGGAGGCAGCTTTTGCAACAACCCCTGACCCACTTTTGCACGGCTACCCATGTGCACTATAAAATAAAGTTGCTCTATTTCGTACATTTCTGAGATTTGGAAAGCTTCCCAGTCTAGAACACCCAGCTTCTCCCTGGCCTGGCCCCAGCAATTTCAGCAACCTGGGAAGAGGCCAGTGCAGAGACAAGCACATCGAGTTCACCATAGAAAAATTCAGGAAACACCCACTTTGAGAGCAAGCGTTAGCTGGATACTTCTCACCTTCCTTCTAGGGCTGGGCCAGTGCACCATGGCCCTTCGCTTGCCAGGTCCTCACCCTCACTAATTCCTGAAGCCTCTTCCAGTGTCTCCTAGGGGGACGGCATCAGCATATGTAACTAACTATAGGATCCACTACTGGACAGGCAAACAAGTGAAAAGGTGAAAGTCACATTACCAAAGGGTCCTCACATTTAAAAAGGGGTCACGTAATCTCATTAAAATGTCATCTCCCCAGGTGTTTGCTTATAGATCATCAAGTTCTTAACAGAAGGAAAAGCAAAGAGCAGAAGGGGTCTAAGCCACAAATGACAGAGATGAGCTAACCCAGGTTAGCTTCGTACCACCCTGAAATTGGTTCTGAACTCACGCTAAGGAGTTGTATGAATGGACAGATCCACAGACAAATGGAATGATTAGTTGCTTTTCTTTTTACTTTATTAGGAAGGAAGCTAAAATGCATAGTTGGGACTAGGGATGCCCTGAAAACCCTCATTTTAAACTGAGAAACTTGTTCCTGCCCTGAAGATCAAAACAAGACCACCACTTATTACTGATACTTATGTGGTTGCTGGTTTTGGTTTTCGAATTCCCTAGTTTAGGAAAATTAATTCTGAAGCAACTCTAGCATCACATGACCTTGTCAGGGGAGCACAGAGGTAAAGTTAGGACAGGGCAAGGTTCTTGGGGCCTTTGGTGGAGAAGACGGTAGAGATGTCAATCCTGTGGTGGCTGTAACTGGAGGTGGTCCTAAACGCGAGGTCTTAAACCTGATCTGATACACCAGCCACCCTGAGGACACTGAGGCCCATATTTTCCCCAGGCTCAGAAGTGGCACCTGTTGGGGATACGAAGAACAGGACTAGGGTAACGCCCTGCCTTCTGATTCTGGGCTCAGCTTGCTCTGAGACCTCTGACAGTCCCCTCCTCCATTCTCTGGCTGCCAGATGGAGCAATGCTGTCCCTTGTCCTACAGGTCCTTGCTCTGCTTACCTGCATCCTCTTCAGGTTGGGAAAGTCTCCAGGTGAGATCTGGTGCTCCCGCTCGATCCGGCCATAAATCTCGGCCAGGTTGTTCACCAGCTCCTTCTTCTTATTGTCCTTCCCGAACACTGAGGGCATCTCCTTCTTCAGAGAGCTGATGATGTAGGCGTGGACCTGACAGACAGGGACAGTGGCAACCTTCACACCCGGACCCTGGACTAGACCTTTTTTAGGCTTGCTCAGTTCGCCTTTTCCTTCAAACCCCCCTCCCCGCTTTCCCACTCCTGATCCTGCAACCATCTTTCCACCCTCAGGCAGGGCCGGCCAGCCAAGGGGAGGATATGCAGGACATGGTCAGGGCAGCAGTGGGGGTGGGAAGACGGCTGCCGAGTCCACGTAACTCCCAAGAACCCTTCCAGTTTACAGCTGTGAAAAGAGGCACAAAGAGGCTAACAGCCTGCTGGGCTGGAGATGTCTCGGGTGTAAGCAGTGGCCCGCTGATCCAGGCCTGTGACCAGAGGGCTGAGCTAGCATGGTGGATGCTCACGACACCACGGTCACAAGACACTCCCTCTTGGAAGGGGCAGTCCACTGTCGGAGGGCGTTTTCACTTTTACAGCTAAACCCCAGGTTTGTCACCCTGACCCTGCTGCTGTCTCTTGAGGCAGCCTCACCTTGGCCAGCCTGGCTCTCTTGATGAGGTCGTTGAGTTTGCGGAGAGCGGCGTTTCTGGGTAAGCTCTGGATGTCCCTGAACAGGTCCTGCTCCTCAGCTTCGAAGAGCTTCCGGTTGTCGGGGATGAGGAGGGGGTGGGACCAGAAGGAGCCGATGTAGACCCGAATCACCTCTGGGGTGTTCACAATCTTGCCCAGGGACCACATGAGGGCCCCGTACACCCGCATCAGCTGTTGCGTCTCGATCTGGTCAGCCTTGTTCAGCACCACCCGCATCTTGTCCTCGTGGTTCTTGAGGGCCTTGATGACTTCTGAGAACTCATCAGAGATGTCCAGCTTGTGGGCATCGAACAGCAGGATGATGCGGTCCACCCGCTCCGCAAACCACTCTAGGACGGCTGCAAAGTCGTACCCTGCCGGCAGAGGGACAGTCAGCGGAGTGACCTTTGGGGCATAAGTGTGCGGGGTGGTACAGGAGAAATAACTGTCAGATCTGAATTCAGATCCTGGCTCGTCCACATCCTGATGGGCCTTGAGTACATTACTCAATGTCCCCTAGTGTTTTTAAAATCTAAAACATGGGCATGCTATCATTCCTACCATAATGATGAGCATTACATGCATTCAGAGCCTAGCATTTAGCAGATGCTCAGTAACAATAGATGTTGTTATAAACATCTCTGCTCCTCTAAAGCACAGCCACCATCGAGCTTTCCTATTCTTGCTTATTTAATTTAGCAGCCAGGAGCCCTGCTGGAAACGATATTCCGGAAACTTAATTTGAATAAAGACCTAGAAATTGTTTTATAAGTTCCCAAAACAACAAAACAGAAAAATGCCAGTTACAGATGATGGTTCTGATGATGCCCATCACTGGTCTGGCAGAAATCTCAGCTCTCGTTAGGAACACACTGACTTGATCTCATCTCTTTCATCACTCTCTGTTGTAGCCCAGAACTCCTGGCTCTTAAATCCACATGGGGTTTCTTCCCTAGGATGTCACAGGACCACTGGTGGCCACGCCTTGGTCATCCACTGCTGATCCATCAAGTACAGGAGCCCCAGAGCATAGCTGTGTTCAACCCCAGGCTGCTGCACATCCAGGAGAGGCCGGAGGGGAGGCTGTCCCAGTAATCTGTACATACACCAGCACCGGAACTACAAGAGGCCACCTGCAAGTCTCTGACCCAGTAGGTCTGGGCCAGGCAGTTCTAACAAGCCCTAGGAGAGGCTACTGCTGCTGCCGATCCAAAGACCACACTGAGAACCACTGGTCCACGGTAGTAATAAATTAACTCCCACACAGGTTCATCCACTGCGTGCCCAGCACCATTCTAAGTACTTTGAATGAGAGGAGGGAGAAACTAATATGAGCCCCAGCTGTCACATCCAGGAGAGGTACAGGAAGCTGTTGGAGGTAACCAGCTGCTAAGTGGTAGGGCTGGGATTCAAACCCAGGGAGGCAGCTCCAGAATCAGTGCACCAGCCTCCACCCTGACCTGGTTTCAAAGGAGGTAGGCTTAGAGGGGGCAGGGGATGAGGACAGATGGGGCAAGCCAGGGAGCCTGGATTTCTGGGGCTCCCTCTCCTCGGCATCTTCTGGACACCCAGGCACATATTTAGGGTGTATTAAAGCTTTATCTCCTGCTTAGGGGTGACTTTACCATGGGCAGAGTGACCTGTTGTCTGCAGCTGCTTGGAGGAGCCCTTTTGGGCTTTCCAGGCCTCTGAGAGACCCCAACCAGGAAGGAGACAAGACCCCTGACACCCACTGTCCAGACTCGGGCCGCTGTGGGTGACACACCTCCAGGGATTATCATCTCCTGGCGCCTTTCTGTCAGCTGCCTGTTAACACAGCTGAAGGGCAGACCCACGGGCTAGGGGGCCCTAAGAGGGCATCGGCCCAACTCTCTGACTTAAGTAAAGGAGAACTGGGGCTCAGAGACAGGCAGACTGGTATCCTCCATGTCCTCGGGAAGGCTCCTGTGAGGCAGGTGTGACCACACCCCGACAAAGTACTGCAGAGGCTCCCTCTACCCCATCACAAGGCAGAGGGTTACCAGCCCCACCTCAGAGATGGTCACACGAGCTCTGCAGGGTCATGACTCAGCCAGGACCACCCTTTCTGCGGGAAGCCGCCCTTGTGCTCTGACTCCAAGCACAATGCCAGCTCCGGCTGGAAAGTTCCGCCGTGACCTCATCTCGCCCTCACCACCCCCTCTGAGGTAGGTGGTGTGAAGAGCGGCACTCTTGCTTCCAGGGAAGAGAGCTGGGGCTCACAGAGGTGGCCAGGAGTGGCCCCACCACGAGCAGCCCTGTGAGACAGTCTGCCCACACCCACCACCCGCAACAACCCACCTGGGCCTCTCCAGAGCCGGGGAGGCTGTGCACTCCCTGCCAGCTTCCCTCCCCTCTCCAGTCCGCAGCTCGACCTATTTTTATCTTCCCTTCAGCCACCAGCTGGCAGGGCCAACCTCCTCCCAAAGGCAGTCCCTTAGAGCCCTGGCTGTGGGAGGTCAGAGGGCTCTGGAAAGCAAGGCGACCTGATCCTCCCACCCCAATCCCCACACCTGAAAATGGGTCTGTCCCTGTTCTGATGCCTGGAACAGCATCAGAGAGGCAGCGGGCTCAGAGGCCTCTCTGCTCTGCTATCCAGCCTGGCATGGGTCCTAATGGTGGCTGTGCAGGCCACAGGGAGGCAGCAATGGGCACAGCACTCTATGATCCCCCTGGTCCATCCAGCAACTTCAGCCCTCAGCGCTGGTGTGTACACTGGCTCAGCTGCGCATAGGGGCTAAGACAGTAGGCTGGGCCTCCTGACAAGAAAACAGCATCAAGGATCGGAGCCAGACCCAGGGTCGGAGCCCAAGCTCAGCACTTTAGCTGCCCCTCCCCTGGTCTGGGACAACAAAGGCACCAGAGAAGCTGCAGAGAGAAGAGGCACTGCCTTCTCTCCTGGCTCCCGTCCCTGAGGGCACATTAAGAGGAATGGAGGCTGTGTCTGCAGGGGGAGGAGGACCCCTCAACCTGCCCAGCCCTGCTCTGGGAAGCAAGGGGGAGAGCAGCAGCTTGTCCCTGCCAGAGTGGGCAGCCCCAGCATGTGCCTGGCCCCATGGGCAGGATCAGTCTCCTCGGAGGTTCCTGGGCACACACGCATGTGCCAGTGCTCTGCTCGCCACAGGGATCCTCCACGCTGCCTGGGAGCTGGGCAGGGCGGGGCGGAGCAGCTCCAGCCTTCTGTGCTTCCCCTGTGCCCAGCGGGGGCCTGGCATATGGCTGTTGCTCCAGTAGTGTTTGCTGAACAGAACAGAAGCAGGAGCCTTGCTCTGCAGTACAGGCCCAGGAGACGGTGAACAGTCGTCTCTGGGTTGTGGTTTGCTGGTCTCTAATTTAGAAGCCACAGGTGCCCCAGTCATACTGTTCTGAGGATTCAATCAGAGGATGCAGGTAAAACTGAGCAGGTGTGACCTTGGCCACCCTTTCTCCCCTACCTCCTTCATGAAGAGCTCCTGCTATGCACCGGCCTCTGTAAGATGGGATGTATTCCACCGGGGGCCCCACAGAAGCACCAACCTGGCCTGCTCTTAGCTTCTGCTCATCTACTAACTTGCTGTGTGTCCCTGAGCAAGCAGCATCCTCTCTCTGACCCTTAATCTCTTCACCTGTTAAATTTGGATGGATGATTCTGGGCTTCCTCTCTCGGTTCACAACTCTCTGCAGGTGTGAGGATGGGAGCACAGTGCGATGCACGGAGATTAGACACAAGGATGCCTTTGCAGGCACCGTGGGTGAGAAAAGAACCTGGAGCCTGCTGTCTTAGGTAACTCGGGCGGGCTTGTGTGACCTCTGCTCCTGTCTGAGACAGGCAGGCAGCTTCTAGAACCCTTCTTCGGATTTTAGACCCACAGAAGCCTCCTATTCATCCTCCGACTTTTCAAGTGTTGCAAGCCCTGGCAAGCTGCTAATGGGTGACAAATGGTAATGCCCGGAGCTTTCTGCCGGTGTGGCTAAGACGACCAGGAAAACAAAGCAATGGCTCCGCAAGCTCCTCAGTAGTTCACCCTCCCTGCTCCTGCCTAACCTGCAATGAGCCCATGGAACCTCTAGGATAGACATTTAATTGCTTCCATGGCCTGGACTTATGTGCATGTCCAGGAATGGAGGCATCTGAAAGGCACAGGCTGGACCCCATGAGGAAAAACGGTTATCTATTTATTTTCAGAGTGACCTGGGAAGTCTGAACCTTAGTTTTCTCAGCTGTAAAATGGGAATAATGATGACTGCTCGCATGAGGGGTACGTGGTAGAGCCATGGAAACAGGATGCACGTGAATAAGCCATGTGGAAGCGGGTGTGGCTTCAGTCTGGAGACTGCACCAACGTCCAGGGTGAATGGCATGCCCGGTGACAGGCCCCCTTCCCCTCCTTGGTGCCAGGAATGGCTCCAAAGGTCTGTGAAACAAGGCTATAGAGAGTAGAAGCCTTCCTCTATCCCCGAAATCTCCCTTCCAACTCTGCAGGCTCTAGGGGATCTGGTGGGCAGGCTCCAAGCTGAGCCAGCTGCCAATCTGTGACTCTCCACCCATGCTCCAGGGATCCGGGAAGAAACCATTTCCAAGGGGTGCCAGGCAGGAGGAAATCAATGAGCCAAACTCAATAAGCGAGGCCACTCCTTAGCCACCCAATGGCTTCCCTGAGTGCTAAACTACAGAGCAGGGCAGCGCTGTTCCTGGTGTTTTCAGCTGCACAATCAACCTCCTAGTGCTCCTCAGGCCAGGAGGTGGACAGAGCATATGCATCTCTAGGAGAGGAACCAGAGACACAGAGAGAGGGTGGGCACTTGCCATTCTCTTAGCCTGTAGCCCTGTGTGAGCCTAGAGCACAGAACGAAGCCTTCCCATCAGGCGTTTATGTGCAGTGAGCAGATAACAAGTCCCACCTCTCCCCTAAAATCACCAACAAGATTGAAAGGCATTTTAGCAAAAGAGAAATAAAAAGGCGTCCATCTCCAAAAAGTGGGATAGACTTGGATGACAATGGGGAGCAAAGGTTGCTCTGGTCATCTCTCGGAAGTGGCCTCCAAGAGGGGCCAGAGCAGCCTCGTCACAGGGCTCCAGACAACCACAAAGCTGCGGGTGAAGCCTCCTGCAGGCACTGGGGCTCAGCTGCTCTGCCCAGGCCTGTAACTGCCCACATAGCGTGCTGGCAAACACATGCCTAAGTGCTGACCCAGCTCCAGGGAGGGTGCCAGGGATGGGCCAGGGGTATGAGGCTGTGAGATACACACAGACTCCCCAGTCTGAGCTCCAAAGGCCCCAGAGGAAACCTGTAGATGAGAAATTTGCCCTCATCCTATCCACTTGCTGTTCCCAGGCAAGCTGTTCAGTCCTAAAGTGCTGAAAAACCACTGGAGTAGGAATTGGGAGGTTAGGGATTCCACTCCAGATGTGTGACGTGGGCCTGCAGAAAAGCTCCCACTGGAAGGAGCATGCAGCTGTGCATGAAGCACAGGGGTGGCTCTTACCGAGTGGGGCAGTGGGGACTGCTAGCTGGGAAGCAGTCTGGAAACGTGAGGACATGTGGCCTTCCGGAGTCTTCCCAGTAATGAGCCCGGCCAGGCACATCCTGCCACTTCCAGGAACTGCCCCACTGACTGCCTCTCCTGCCTACCTAAAGTGTCTCCATCCAGAGACCAGGCCTGGGACCTTCTCAATCTGGCTTCTCCAAGACACATACTCCTTCAAGCCTAGCACAGGGACACAGCCTGAGCAGGGGCCACATTTGCTGGGCTGTAGTTTGAAGCCCAAGGGTTCCTCCCCATGGAGCCTGAAGCCAGGAGGTCCTTGGGAATGGCTCCTTTTCTAGAATGGCCGGTCTAGTGTGGCTCCTCGGTGCCTCTGAGATGACCTGAGACCGATGCTCCCTTCACAGTGAGACACAGCTCTGAGCAGGATGTGGGCTGGATTTCAGGCCCCACGTTCCCCTCGACCAGGTCCCCTGCTGTGCAGGGCAGGTCTGCAGGACTGTCCCCGGGGACCATGCCTGTCCTGGGCTAGTCAGAGGAGGGGGAAAAGTGCCAACATTGCTCTGTAGTCTTCTTCAGCCTACTGGGAGGCTCAAGCAAGAAGCTGCAATAATGCTAGTTCCATTTTGCATACACGCCTGTGTGCACAGTGTTTGTGTGGGGAGTGTCCATATGTGCAGCCAAAGACCTTGGGCTCTGTGGGTGATTGTGAGGAAGGCTGGGAGGGGCTTTGCACCCTGGACATGTTCCTCGTTCAGGGTGTCCTTGATAACAAAGGGTTTCTGACACCCTCCCCTCTCCTCCTCAGGGTGCTGAGGTCAGCACCGGCCCAGGCTGGCAACCTGATGCTGGCAGGACAGCCTCCAGCTCTGGCTTTTCTCATAGGCTGCTTTTGCCAGCAGATGCATCTGCAATCTGGATTCAGGAGGGCAGGAGCACACTGTCCTGCACAGCCACTCACAGAGCCATCACTTCTCCCAGAGGAGCCTGCCTGATACTTAGCATGGGGTGGCATAAGAGGAGAGGATATGCAGGTCAAGAATACTAATATTGCCAGGTGTGGTGGTGCATGCCTGTAATCCCAGCACTCAGGAGGCTGAGGCAGGAGGATTGCTGTGAGTTCAAGACCAGCCTGGGCTACATAGTGAGTTCCAGGTCAGTCTCAACTACATAATGAGACACTGTCTCAAAAAGAAAGAATGAATAAAAGAAAGAAAGAAAGACAGACGCTGAGGATGCAAGCCAAGCTTTTAGCCAAGCTTTTTGTCTCTACAGGACAAAAAGTACCCACCTGGCCTCAGCTATGTAGACTTCACTGACATCTTTGTCTTTATAAAAGTCACTGAGCTCCGAAGACAGAGGACAAAGAAAACAATGGAATGGAATAGGACCTGAGGAAGGCAGGAATCCCTGGGAACAGGGCTGCCCATCCAGCAACACAGGCTCTACACTCCACATCACAAGGAACACTGCTCACATAGGTTACCTTGGGGTTAAATAATGGGGAGTCCTGGAAAGCAATCAAGGAGGGAAGACAGGAGCTCACCATGATCCAGAACTGGCGCTGAGGCCCATGTTTCCATTACGGTCTGCAGATCTCACCTTCTGTTCTACATGGGCACACTGAGGTTCAGAGAAAAATGTGATCTTGTTGAGATCCACAGAGTCCTACTGCCCAGAATTTGGGACCCCCTAGTATGCTTGGAAACCCCTGAGGCTTCCTTTGGGGCTGCACTGGTCTTGCAGGCACCTGTGGCTCAGCTCCACCCTGGCTCAAGAGAGACTGGTCCTCCCAGCTTCCCTGAGGAGACAGGGAAAGCCTCTCTGGGCCTGAACTCAGGGTGAGCCCCATGAGCCACTTGGGGTGGGGTGGGACCATTTAGGAGGAAGGACTGAGGACCACCCAGGTTGCCCCTCGGTGGCCTTAAGAGCCAGGAGCCATATGCTCAGAGAAGACCACAGGTGGGGAGGTGAGGGTGAGAAACCTCTATCTTCAGGGCCAGGGTCTACAACTTCATCCCAGCCACCTCACCTCCATCACACGGCACACACTTAGCAGGACGGGGGACCAGGCTCCCAGGGTCCTGTGGAGGCTACACTATGATACCCCAGGGCTCACAGGCCACCAACTGCAGGGGTTAACACTGTGTCCCAAGGCCCCTCCTGACTCAGCAGCTTCCTTCCCCTCTGCCTCCTAACTGTGGGTGTTGGGTACAGGGGAACTTTCCACTCAAGGCCCACCCCTGTGAGAACTCTGGGACAAACATTCCCTGAAGCACAGCCCAAGGTTAATCTGGCCCTTGTGCAGGTTGCTGCCAGGCAGGCCTCTCCTGCTACCTTCCCTCTCTATTCAGCACACCACTGGCCATGGTGCACCCCCAAGAGCCGATAGCCAGGCCTGTGGCCCCACACTTGCCCTGACCGGAAGAGACTTTCTCCAGCAAGGAAGTGAGGGCTGCTCTCAGGGCGCTGGACAGAAGCTAGTTCTGGCACCAGAGGTCTAGACCACCGGGGCTCATGACACACAGCCTAGGAGCACTCTCTGGTTGCACTCACTGTGACTTTGCACTCAGGGTCCTGAGGGTCAGCAGTGATGGCTGGGACAGGCTGTGCCCTCGAAGGGAAGGATTTTTGGCACCATCGCAGTGGCATTTGGGGGCAGGGCAGAGCTCTGAAGCCCCACAGCACAGAGGGCTGAGGCACAGGCCGCAGAGGCAGACGTCACCTGAGGTCGATTTGGGAGAGTCCCTCAGCGGCTTCCCGGGGAAAGTTGCCAGTCCACAGCTGTCCGTTCCTGGAGGGAGGCTGACTTCCGAGTGCTGAGCTGGCTCGAGGCCCAGCTTCCATTTACAGCACTGGGGTAGATGCAGCACATCTGATTTCCTTGCAAAGGAGCCAGGCCAGTTGCTTCTGAGACAGTGAGTAACTTACAGTAAGGCACACACTGATCTCCCATTTCACAGATGAGAGCACTGAGCTCAGCTGCTGGCCTGACTAGGTCTGTCTCACATAAAATTGACCCAGAGAGCACACGCGTGCCCACCCATGAAGGAAGAGAAGGCTGTGGATGCTTCTCTTCTAATATGGAAGAGCGACAACATGGGAACAGGGTCTGGCCTACCTCGGCTGATCCTCTGCTTCTCCCCAGACAGGATCCCTGGAGTGTCGATGACGCTGATGCTCTCCAGCACAGCGTTGGGCAGCTGGGCGCACACGAACCTATGCAGGCAAGAGGAGGGCCCCGGTAAGCAACGAGGCAGGCGCCTTCCCCGACGCAGCTGCACAAGTCTGGTCCCGTCTGACCCATGTGAGCCACAGCTGTGTGCCCAAAGGCTCCAATTCACCCAGAGCGGGCCTGCTCAGGACTGGGTACCAGGGACAGCAGGCCGAGCACTGCGCTCTCATCTCTCACCACGTCCCATCTCAGGGAACAGGGCTGCTCCCCGGTGACGGCCCACTCGCCTGTGTGACCAAAGCCTGGGCCTGACTCTTGCAGCCCCAAGTCTCAGTGGGTCTTTGGTCGGCCACATCCTGCCTGAGTGGCTTCCCTTAGCTTGGCTCATTCTGCACCTTCAGCTTCTCTAGAGGGTCAGTGAGAAGACCCCACTTTCTTCACAATGGGGCCCTGGGGACAGAGGCACGAGCGTCCTCAAGGTCTGCATACAGAGTCAGGGTGTGGGGTCCTTCTGATTCGACCCTCAGTGGCAGGCACAGTGCTCTCCCTCTGGGTGCTGACTTGGAATCCCAGGATCACAAGCACACAATGGCCCTGGGGATCTGCACTTTGAGGACATCCCTGGGTGACCCTGAGGCAGCTACAGCTCATGCTTGTGAACCTGAGCTGTTGAGAACCCCAGGATGTCCAGACTTTCATCCTTGGGCCGGACTTGTGAAGGAGAGAAGCCTTATCCAGGCCGTCCCGAAGCAGACAGGGGGGCTTCCAGGCAGTGGGGCTGGTTTTCAAGGACAGCTCATACTGCACCAGGGATCCCCACCATGGCACCTGGTGCGGGCTGCAGCAGAGCTGGTGGCAGGCAGTAGGGTCCCTGTTTCCTGATGTCTGCATGTGGCTGTGCCTGGAAAACCCCCATCAGGCCCATCTCTCACCAGTGGGGCACTGCAGGTCATAGACCCATGATGTCATCGATCTCCTAGTCACAGCCCTGCACGGGCGCAGAGTTTTCATTCCTCCCTGCTTGTACTTTTCCCTCTCTCTCCAGTGTTTTCTGCCTAGAATGTCCTTTTCTCACCCTTTCAGTGGCACATAAGCCATCATTCGCTGTCCACGTCAGATGCCAACTTTCGGCCCCGACCCACGTCACTGCTGACCCCTTTCATATCTCTGTCCACTGGGCAGGAGTCCACCCAAACTCCATGCCTTAGCCAAGCCCTGGGCGGGGACAGGACCACCCTCCACACGGCCACCTTGTATTCGGGCAGGTGGCCTCCTCTCCAGGCCAGCATCTCAGGGGTCCCCTTGGCACTGCAGGGCCTGGCATATGTCCACTTCCTCAGCTCTACACCTTAATCACTGAAGCCACAGACGTGAAGAGTCTAGACCCCCTCAACAGTGCTTTCTTGTACCCACGTGTTACTCTCCACACAATGCCTTCGTATATAATGTCTTCAAAGCACTTTCATAATATTCAAGTTATATGTTTAGGGTTAAAAAAAAAGAACCGTTGAGCAATACATATAATGAGATATGAAGGTCTCCTTCCTCTCCAGCCTTCTTCTCAATTCCATTTTCTCCAGGTTACCAGAAACATAACCACTCTTCTGTTTTGTTTTGTTTTTTTTCTGTTTTTCTCCCAGATTTTCTTTATGCACATTTGCAGGAAGAGACTGGGTGGGGCACAAATAATTTATATCTTGCATTTTATCATACTTATAGAGGAAGACAATAACAGTGGAACAAGTCAAGAGTCCTTAGCTCTACTCCACCTCGTGCCCACTTCCAGGTTTTCATGTGTGTAGCCAGGGAGACCTGCGGGGTTTGGTCCATGACATAAAAGCTCTCAAATCCCAGGAATGCACCTGGTATGACGACAATGACATACATTCTCGTTCCCGTGGTAGACTACGTGCTGTTGCATAAAACGCAACATGCTATCACCATTCTATACTATTACGCCCGAATGGGGTCAACCACTACCTCTGTGCTGGTCCCCTCCGATGATCCCAATCTCCTCTTGCGTGACCCGGGTTTTCTGTCCTCTCCCCTACAGTCCAGCTCTTCACCTCTGCCCCGGGATGGATGATGCGCCTCAGCTGTCCACTCTTCTACTGCAAACTCAACATGCCCCAAATCCATTCTGCCACCCTTCCCAGATGCTCCCGCCTCTGCTGACTTATTCTCTCCATCAGGCTCACCCTAGCCCAAACGTGTCTAGATCTCGACGTCTTAGCACAGGCGTTCCCTTCACACTGGGCTGAAGCCTCCTTGGCATTGCAGCTGCAGGCATCAGGGACACTCCTGGGCTCCAGGACACCTGTCCCACCGCACCAGCACTAGCACCCTCAGACTTCTTATACTGCCTCGGACTTCCTTCCCTATGTAACACAAGGGAACCTCACGAGCTCCTTCCTGCCAGGCCAACTCCCCATGATTCCTCAGTATGACTTCTCACCTCTGCTCTGGACCTGCCAGCCCATAGTTCCATGCTATTCACCTGGCTCCTGCTCATCCCTGTCACCCTGCGTCACTATGTACGAGACAGGTGAGACATATTCATGCTTTTGAAGAACTATTGCTCAGCATAAGAGGTGTTGAAAACCGTTTGGGGAATGAGTATCAGCTTCTACAACTGCAAACACAGCAATCGCAATGCCCATTTCCCTCACTGCATAATGTGGGAGTCAAATAAAAAATACCTAACATTGCTGCCACAACCTAACCCTTTCTGTTGGTTACTATGTGGCAGCCACTAAGTGTTGTCTATTCATTAACTCATTTACCTCTCCATTAGCTCCCTGAAAGAAGATATCACTGCCACCCTACTTCACATATTGAAGAAGACAGATACAAAGAAGTTTAGTAATTTGTTCAAGATGCAGTCAAAATCAGGGTTTGAAGCCAGGTCTCCCTGAACCCAAAGCCCGTATTCTTTACCTTTACTCTAAATATCTCCAATTAGAAAAAAGTAGCTTTGAAGTTACTAAGTGTAACAGAAACATCAAACTGGATTTATAAATATAACAGGTGTGATTAAGGGACCAGCCTGCATTCTAGTTGAGAGAGCGCCAACGTGAAGGTCCAGATTAGCTTGCCAAGTACTCTCTAGAGACTTTTCCATTCCAGTCCTCACGATAACCTTGGTGTCTGCCTGAGTGTGCCCCAGAGGAGAGGAGGTGACCTGCCCAAGGTCACCCAGGGAGTGCAGTAGGAGAGTCAGCCCTCAAAGCCAAGTCTTCCCTCTCAAGTCCAGGATTCTTTCCACCAGGTAAAAAGTCTCCAGGGACAGAAAAGGACCCTTTTCTGCTCCCTGCCGGTTAGATGAAAATCCCAGCCATGGCATAGGCAAAGGATGGGAAATGTACAGATGTCTCCCTTCTCCGCTTTTATTAGCGTGGGAGCGGATTAAGAAATAGTTATTGTTGTACCCTTCCTGCTCCTTGATCAGGAGGAATCAGCGCAGCCTTTGCTGCTCACATTCATCTCTGGCAGCCGCCTAGGCAACATTCCCAGCCAGCAAGGGACACTACGCCCTGTCCTTTCACCTCCCATCCTCCAGAGCAGCAGGAAGACTCTACGCACGTCTTCTGCCCCACACTCACCTGTTCAAGAAGGCGTTTCCAAAGGCATTGAGTTTCCTGAAGGGTTTCTTAGGATCCACAACCAGGGCATTCCCGGGGATGATCCCCTCCACGTCCCCCTGCATTACTGCTATGAAGGAGTCGGTTGTTGGCTCAGGACCAATCCTCATGCCCGGAAAATCCTGCTCCAGCAGGTACCTGGCAGAAAGGAGCACAGTCGTAATGTGGGGATTCTTCTGGTAGAGCACCGTGGTAGATCGCTACTTGGCTGGCCACACATGAGTTGGGGGAGAGGGACAGGTCCGGGGCAATGAGATTTCATAAATCCTCAGAACTTTCCAGTTCCACATGGAATTTCAGCCGCACTTCAAATCTCTGCTGTTCTTTTTGACCCCTTTCCCTCCCCGAAGCAGAAAAGGTGAGGGAAAGCCAGGTTTGGATTCGGGACAAAAACCTAAATTGAAGCTATTCCTGGCTCAAGTACAGTGAATCTCACAAGGGAGGTGACCTGCTGAAACTCCTGCATGGGTGTGGTTAGTCAGACCACCCCCCAGAGGCTGCTGGCTTTTCATAGCTCACTATTTGAGTCTGGTTATTTAATGAAAAAAAATCACTGTATATGATATAAAATTAAAAAGTGTGAAGAGTAAACTATAAAAAAATGAATGTTTCATTCTAGACCTTTTGTTCTTCTAACACCTGTATTTTGCATTCCGAATCCTTCTAAAAATGCTCCATACACGCATGCATGACACGTTATATGTTCACACACAGTATTTACACGTCACTGATTGAATTTTTAAGCAAAGAAGTTCACCCTTTCTTTCCTGTCATTATCCATTTAATTCAAACTTTCAAAGATGGGTCTGCAATCAAAATGTCTTGTGCAGTGCAAGGCACAGACAGGCGTTCAATAAGTTACTTGTCTCCCTTCTATCCTTGAGTTCTAGGCCATTTTCTTACCAATATTATAGCATACGGTAGGACTCCGGACTGAAGATTATAACTTTGCTGTTTTTTATTTGCTTTACCCAGAGAAGCTTCTATTTTTTTAATCTACTGATGCTTTTCCTATCGTATTCACTACTGGCACACACATACCCTGCCTCTAAGCAACGCAGTAACCACCAAGGTGCTGTGTGTGGCACAGACAGAAATTTATCTGTGAGGATTACTTTGATAATATCAATGCACCTCTCTTTTTTAGGCTTAATGTATTTAGCTCGGTGGTTCCACCGCCTGCCCTGAAGCGCAAGGACCTGAGTTCGGTCCCCAGTGCCAAAAAAACAAAAACAAAAACAAAAACATTTACTGCTAACTTTTGATAATTTTCAATACCTAGGTGGAACCAAAATGGTGGTAAGGGAATGTATATATTTTTTTTGTTTTTGAACCAGGGTCTCATGATGTAGCCCAGACTGCCCTTGAACTTGCTATATAGCCCGGGCTGGCCTTGAACTCATGGCAATCCTCTTGCCTCAGCCTCCCCAGTGCTTGGATCGTAGGCATGTGCCACCATGGCTGGCTGGGGAGTTCATATATTATCTCAACCGAAAGATAAAGAAGAGAAAGAGTTTATTTGATGGGACAGTTTCTAAGGTTTCCACTTCCTGCCTTCTGGTGTGGGCCAGGAGAATTAGTCCCTCAGTTACTTCGAGGCCTCAGGCAGGCCTTCTCCCTCGCCCAGCCTTGTCATCTATCCCCTGGGGAGACTGGACAATAATCACCACGTTCCTTCTGTTCCCTGAGCCACTGTGCCAGGGATGCACTTCTGGACAGTGTCGCTGCAGCCACTGAGCCCACACCATTCTAGTCCCTGGGTGATGGGTACTCTGGAGTGGGTAGGGGAGTGGTGAGCTAACTGCCCCTCAACTCTGGCTGTGGCCTGAGGTGGCGGGTGACTCTCTGCTCTTCTCCTGGCGTGGGCAATGACAGGCTCAGGTCAACTGCCCTCCTCACAGCCGCAGAGGCCCAGATCAATGGCACCTGGAGACCTAGAGAACAGAGTGTGAGGACCACACAGCTCTCTGGGATCCCAGGACAGCTCTGAGCACAGGCAGCACCGGAGGCCAGGCTGAAGGAAGGAGCCCGAATTCTCTCCTCTGCCCAGGAGTGCTAAGGGACACTACCTAAGAAAACGGATGCGTGTGTGGGGTGAGCCCTCAGGAGCCGGGGCACCTTCCTCCTCCTCACAACCTCGAGGACCCACATTCAGGCTCAGAGGGAGAATCCAGGAGACTCTGGGAGAAGAGACGTAAAGTTGGATACTGTTATATTGGAAAGGGAACTTGGAGGTTTTCTGCTCCTTGATCCCCAACCCTGGCCACACATTTGAGACCTTAAGGGAGCATTAGGTGATGGCGCTGGAGCCCCAAGTCACAGGTTCTGACCTGTTCATCCACAGATGAGACCCTAGCAATCACTACTTTTTAGGTGTTTTCCAGATGACTCAAACCTGCAGCCAGGGTTGATAAACAGCTCTGAACACTTTGAGGGCACTGTCTCTTTCAATCCTCACAGAAGCTCTGGAGATGGGTACTGAGTGAGGAAACCAACTAGCAAGGGTTATATGGCTTTCTCAAAGTTAAACAGCCAGTCATACAGCGGGAAACCAAAATGAATCAGTACCCCAAGTCCTTCACTCTTCAACTGCTTTCTTTCCTGAGGATATCACTGCCCAGAGACTGTGGCTGCCCAAGTCCCAGAGGTGGGGAGGACAAGCCGGGGTGGGAAGCTGAGCTCCCTGCCATCCTAGGCCTCCCCGGGTGGGCTGGAGCCAGAGAGGCTCACTGGGTTTCCTCAGGGTCCTTGGCGTGCTACTTGTGCCTTCAGGGAGGGTGTGGAGCTGCCCTCACTCCCAGGTTAGTTCCTTGGCAGTTTAAACTGGTTGCTATGTGCTCCTCCCCTGGGAGCCCAGGTAGGAAGCTGTTGCTCTTGCAGAGCCTGGAGCACACTGCCCAGGAGGCTATACCCTGGGCACTGCTTCCGGTGGCCTTGGGAAGCCCCTCAGGCCTTCAAGATCCCAGCCCAACAATCAGGGTGTGAAGGCAGGATTTCCTCTGGCCAGCGGGTCACGTTGGGAGCTGGCGCTGAGCTAAGAACATAGCACAACAGTTGTGCACTTGGATGGCACTTCCTGCTTCCTTGGGTGCTTCTGCTCTGGGTCCTCTAACTCTGAGGGGGATGCCTCATGAACACTTAACCACAGTCAACCTCCCTCTGAAACAGGGTCTTAACTGCTCATCCTTATTGTGCACCTGTGTCTCGCTGGGCATTGTTCCAAACATTCTGTGGATTAGCTCATCAATGTAAGCACCATGATCCTCATCAAAGGGGCCTAACAAAACCCATCTCATAGTGTTCTGAGGATTAAATTAGTTTCAGTTAACCAGTACCTGGCACAAACAAAAAAAACAAAAGTTAAACCGTATGCCTCAGGTTATGCATCCATCAAAGCAGGGTGAAGATTTACACCTGGCATTTGGACTTGAGAATTCACACTCCTGACTACTGCACCTGCTGTCCCTTTCTCTGCCAGAGCCACTCCTTGGACAGGGAAGCAGCCACCCCTGGGAACAAGCCAAAAGGGTTGAACCCCATGTGGAACTGGAGTGGGAGAAGAAAGGCCACAGAAGAATATGGTTTGGCGGGAGGCTGGCCAGGGACAGACGAAGATTTGAGGTCCAAGAACGGAGGCACACACGCATCTCCGTAAGCACAGTACCCAAGAGCACACAGCAGCCACAATGACTGCAATGTGGCAGGCAAAAGCTGCAGCTATCAGGTGACCAGAGGAGGCTGGCAAGCTCTAAGGGAACACTTAGAAACAGCAAAGCCCAATTCCCCATGAGAATCAGCGCTCTGATTTGGGAAAGTAAGTGCTTGGCGGAGAAGTCTATGTGCAGGGGGTGTGGTGATCATGGACTGGGAGGGACGGGTGGGGGAGTCATCAAAGGCTGCGGGGACAGTTGAAATAGAAAAGGGTAGAAAGACCCATTCTGAGGCAGGCCACAAAAATGCCCAGAATGAAGAGCGCCCAACAGCAGAGGCATGTCATGTTCCTTACACAGGCATCTCACGTTGCATCCCGGAGAGACACGATGTACTCGGCTGGTGAGCCCAGCCCGGCCTGTCAGGACCACTTCCTGGGAAGTCACAGAGCCACCACCTCAGAGTGGGCCCACTGGGCTGCTAGGCTCATATGACCCGAAACTTGCTGACCACATGTAGGTCTGGGGAAACAGAGAGTCACCAGCAAGTCCAGTGGGGTGCCGTCAGGCCGGGCCGAGAGCCTGGGGCTGGGTAAATTCTCAGGGACATTTGGGTATGGCTTGTGGCACTGGGTGCCCTTCTAACAAAGCTACTGCTGTGTGCGAGAAAGAAAAACCTACCGAGGAATCTCCTGTCCTGCTTATTTATGGGAAGCAAGACAGATTGCCTGTGTTGCTGAGTGAAAACATTCCCACAGCAGTATAAAAATACTTAATTCAAGCCGGGGTGGAATCAGCTGAGACAACAATAATAATAAGGAATAAGGGGGCACAGGACAGGACGGCTGAGGCTCCACTGTGTTGCCGGCATCATTCCCGGAACTGTACCTGTATCATTCCTCTTAATCGGGCCTACCAGCTCTGTGGCATGGCAGCATTATTTCACTCTTGCAGCAGAATACATTGTGGTTACGGTGCCCACACTCGGAGCTAAGTTCACCTATTTAGAGGTGTTAAGAGCTGAAAAAATTTTGGTGCCTGCCCTCACGGCCTAATGCAAAATAAACACTGAACCATAAAATAGAAGTGGGGAAGTCCAATGCAATTCTGATTTTTCCTATGAAGAGGGCTTTTCTTCACATTTTCATGAAATGCCTCCTCTCTGAAGCCTTAAGTATCCCATTCACTCTTTTCTAAAAGCCTCAGAGGTCTTGCTCTGCATATTTTTTCGGTACACTCAAACAGCAAATATCAGAAAGAGACAAAATGGAAACAAAGTCTTTGTAAATAGGGAAGGGTGGAGGGAGGGCGAGGAATGGGGGAAAAATAAGAACCAAGATACAAGATCTCAACGATGGATGTAACTGTACTGTACACCTAAACTGTACCAATAAACTTAGTGGAAAAAAAATAAAAGCAACCATCACTTTTAGCCTGTATTAACAGGTGTTTGTGCTATATATCCATATCTCTAGGTGCCTAGGACGTGGTACTTCAGCTGTAAAAGAGGGTCAGGATAATACTTGCCCAACAACTTCATGAGGGTTTTTGGGACAGCATTAATGCACCACAAAGTGAGGCAGCAGATGGGACACTCCACGGCCAACTTGAGATGTGTTCCACAGTCCATGTTCCCTGCCACTGTCCCTGGTGCACAGAAGCCTCAGCTACGGAGGGAGTACATTATCCCAGCAGGAAGAATTTAGAGGCCACACTACTCAGCCTCCTGCTAGCCTCCTCTTGCCCGGCACCACCCTGGGCACTCGTTGCTCCATCCACAGAGCTCAATGTCCTGCTCCCTCTCATTCTCAGAGGTAGGGAGAAGCAGGATCCCTCTCACCCTGACTGGCAGTGCTGGAGAGAGGCTGCCACGACCTTCTCAGCCTCTACGTCTCACGCCAGAGAACCAAGCTAGAAAGAGGAATGATAGCACAGTGCGCGGAACATAAGGGTGCTAAACTGGGTCTGACCCTCCTGGTGCCTGTGAGGTGTACACTGTCACTCACATTGCACAGAGAAGGACACTGAAGGTCAGAAAGGTTGGGTGGCCTGACCTCCACCTTCCTAACTTGGTCTCTTGGCTAGGAAGTAGTGGAGCCTGAGTTCTGCTGACCCAGCCTGGTTCCCGCGGCCAATGGGAACGAACAGGACGAACACCTTCTTCGAGACGTGCCTCTCTCTGGTACACACTTGTCCTGAAGTCTTCCAGACACCTGGCTTTCAAGGCAGATGCAGACACAGGTCCTCTGGCCTAGGGCCTTCTGCTCCGAGTAACAACCAGGCCCTAGAAGAAGCAGGTGGATTTTCACCCAGCTCCACTTTGAGACCAGCAGATCAGAGCCCTGCTGAATCAGGCACCTTTTGGGGGACAACACAGAGTCCCTGAAGAAGTGAAAGAGGAGGAGGTCAGCCGAGTAGGCCTCACCACTGAGTGCTCTTCACCCCAGCATCCCTGCCCTGTGCTCATACCTCATAGGCCAAGTTGCCCACAAGAAGGCCATGCCCACCTGGAGACCAGAGCAGGCCTCCCTGTGGGGACTCAGGCAGCTCAGCTCTGTAGCCCAGGCCGAGCCTCTACACCAGCCCAGCCTTGGTCCAGGGAAGCCTCTCTTGGGGCGCCCAGGAGAACTCAGGACCCCAGCCCCAGGAGAAGCGTCTGTTCATACCCACTACCGACACATAGTGAAACCACAGAAAGTGGGACGTGAGAAGGAGTGACCAGGGGTCCGACTGGTACACAGAAAAGAGGGGTTTAAGGCTGCCTGCTAGAGAGAGAAACAGGAGAGGTGGGAGTTAGACTGCCAGGGCCCAGGGACACAGAGCTACTGTACTCCAAAGAAGCAGTCTGTGTTGGGGGGAGCAGCCGCCAGGCCCATTTATTGTTTATTTTATTACTCTGGTTGCTGGGCTGTAGGCCAGGGAAGTTATTTCAGGCAGAGATCACAGCACATTAATTAGTTATTAGATGAATGTCCTTTCTGTGTATTCTTCCTGAGACAAGAAATAGACCCCATGGCAAGCACATAGAAATGAAAGTGGATGGTCACTCAGGAGGCAAAAAGCCAAGAATGCGGGGGACAGAGTCAGGGCTTTGTTTCCCAGGAAAAAGTCCCTTATAGGTTCAGGCCTGGGACCTGAGTGAATCAAGCAAAAACACTGGGGGGGGGCAGGCATGCTGAGAGCCAGGCCTGTGTGCACTTATCCTGGGGGATATTTATTTACTTTGGGGAACAGATGTTGGGCCCATTTACCCTCTTGGAAGGAAGGCACATATGAAATATAATTCTTAATGCAAAAGAGTAAAAAAGCTAAAAACAAAACAAAATGCACAACTTTTGGCCCAATAATTCCATGTCTAGGAATCTCTGAAAGAACAGTTCAGTATGTGGGAAAAATCTTATGGACAGAGACATTCAGGCTGATCTTACAATAATTAAAAACAAACATTCTATATGCAGTGAAATATTAGGTAGCTGTCAAAAATACGATTACATGGGAAATGCTCATGTTATAAACAAAAAGAAAAGCCAATATGCAAAATTACACAAGTGGCATGATATCAACTATGGTATAAATAGCTAAAAATATTGGAAAGGTAAATATATTTGAAATATTTTCTCTTGAGCTATATAGTATTATGGATGATTTTGTTCATCTTCAAATTGATTTTCTGCATTTTCCAACTTATAAAAGAAACCACTGGATTTAATGAGAAGGAAAAAAATATGTAAATTGGTTTTGGGGGGTTCCTTGTGCTTCAACCCCTCCAGTTCTGCTTGTTGACTGCCCGGAGAGGAAACAGCTTTTGATGCAGAAGCTAAATTCAGTTACTGGCATGAATGGGCTGGGGAAACTCCTGAACTCGGAGGATAAGAAAGAAGAGGGATCTGTCTCTCACAGCCCTCTGTGTACCTCAGATAAGGAATAATCTGGGGCACCTCACTTTGCCATTTTTTTAGACTCAATAACAGCCAACAATGACTCAGGCAGAGCTGGAGAGTGTCTTGGACAAAAAGCACTTAAACCCATCTGTTGTTTGGGGGCCCTGCCCTAAGGGATATTCACCTTTCCTCATCTTCCCTCCCATTCTGCAAAACATCCATTGGGAATTCCCTATAACTGAGACTCTAGAGATGGTAAGGCACAGATGCTGGAAGAAGGAGCTCAAAATAACACAATGTATTAAGAGTGATGGCCAAGGCCTGCCCAGAGAGCCAGGGATGTATCGTGGAACAGCCAGCAAATGGCCTTTGCTTCCTGGGAGGCAGGAAAATGGGCCGCGTGGAATGGGAGAAAAGATCACAAAGGAAACTTCATCCCCAGGAAACTCTGAAACATCTCTGGCAGCAATGGACGGACGTTTAAGCAAACAAGGGGGACAGAGCTTGGATCAGGGGTTCTTCAAGGATGGCTCTTGGCTCACCAAACTCAGATGTAAATTTGGGATATGTGTGCATTTTTTCTACAGCCAGGCCAACAGCTTCATTTGATTTTCAAATCAGGTGCTGATCTTTTAAGAAGTTAAGAAGCAATGGATTAGATTAATATCTAGGGGCCCTGGTAGTTGTAATAGTGTAAAATACCCGAGTCAATAACTTCAGCAATCACCTGCGCTATCAAAGCTGCTGTGCCCCAGGCTGTGTACTCCACAGACAAACCTGACTTAGGGTTCTGCTCAGATGTGACATGTTAGCATGGTGCACATTACTGCTCCCTCCTGGAAGGCCTGAGCTATAGGCTTAACCTTAGAGAAAATGAGTACCTAGAAAATGAAAGTTAACCAGACTGTTAACTTTCCGGCTCTCCTTACTAAACAAAGCACAGGCTTTGAATACTGCAGATGTTCAAACAGCCAATGAGTGGAAACAAGAGGACCCATGCTTTCAAATCCTCTTTTGATTTGGGGGTGGACCCCGTTTCCACACTGTAGGAGCAAGACTCTCAACGGAGGGTCACAAGCACCCTCCACAGTTTGCAAGACCGGTAAGTGAGCCCAAGAGGCAGCCTGGCCTGCCAGGTTGTATGCGAAGAGGACCTTGTTCTCGAAAGACAGGAAGGACGACATCACTCTGGTGCACACAGATGGACCTCTCTGAACAGGCTGGACTTCTTGAGGATTCTAGGAGTCTGTCGTCCAAGGGAACGGATGACTCACCCTCAAAGTTTAACAGTCACCCAGCCAACCATCTGCTCATATGCACCTAGGTCTTGCTGCCTGGGTCCATGGCCCATTATGTGGCTTTGAACAATTCATTTAACCTCTATATTGCCTCAATTACCTCACCTGCAAAGTGAACGGACTGCATGAGACAACGCCAGTAACTTCCACCTCTAAAAGTCTTTAATGTTATTATAGAGCCATTAAGATGAAAGAAAAACAGACTAAAAGCATTCTTCTTGGGGACTCTGCATCTGTCTGAGTCTTGGAGAGATACATCTAAGAGCTGTGCCACAGAGAGAAGAAAAATGATTTTACAAAAGGGCAAGTGGCGCCACCAGGCAGGGGGCCCCAGGGTCCGCAGCCCACCTTCACTCCAGTCCTGCAGCCATCAGGACTCCTCAGCAGCAACCCAAAGGCCCCCATGTGCTTGCTCTGAGCCTTTCCAGAGGCAAGGGAAGTGGTCTTGGCTGTGAAAGGCAAGTCTCTAAAAAGTGAGTGTGTAAGGCACGCCACCAGCATAACGTCCTCCAAAGACCAGGAGCCCTCCTCCATGTCCCTCCACCAGGCCTCAGTTTCAACATCCAGAAAAATGGGGAGAACAGGTGTGGTTCTGAATTTGAACATTTTAAATTGACCACCTTATCGAGGGCTAAGTACAGTGAATAGGCACTGCACAGGCTAGGGAGGGGGACTAGCAGGGCAACTGTAGGTTCAGCTTTTGAGGCTGCGCACAAGGATTTCTCCAGAGCCCTAAACTGAAGATTTCTCCTTCGTACCAGGAGGGTGTGGAGCCCCAGGAGCCGCCCGATGGTCTCATCGCTGAGGGGCAGGGTGGGCTGCCCGGGCTCGGCCCGCTCACCTGATGAAGGTGGTCTTCCCGGTGGAGTACTGGCCCACCAGCAGGACCATGGGCTTGTTGTCGAAATCGGCATCTTCCAGGGCGGGCGAGTGGAACTCGTGGAAGCGGTAATGCTCTTCCAGGGGTAGCAGCTTGGTCTTGTAGAGTTTCTTGAGCCCCTCGCTAACCGTCTGGAAGACCTCGGGGTCCTTCCTCCGGCGGTCGTCTGTACCCAGCCAGCTGAACATCGCGGCAGCGGGAAAGGCCCCTGGGGAAGTCGCGCCGCCGCCGCCGCCTCGCCTCAC
>NW_022900914.1:12024998-12025349 GCF_012274545.1 Fukomys damarensis | reverse complement strand
CCTCGGGATCGGGCCAGCGGAGCAAGACTATCTGGGCTGCAAGAAGAGGCTTGCAACCTCGGGAATTAAAGTCGAACCTGCAATTACGCTGCCCAGTGCCAGGTCTGTGCGGGTCCCCGTCCCCGCGGCCCTTGCCTGCTGTGCCCGGCTTGCGGCGAGGGGCTGCCTGGGCTCAGTGCCTGTCTAAGGCGCTCAGAGGAGAAGGCGATACTGCTCAGCCGGAGGGCGGCTCCGCATCCGCAGCAGCATCCCGCAGCCCCGGCGCGCATTTAAATGCCAGCAGTGCAGGAAGCCGGCCCGTGTGGGAAGTCCCCGAGTACTGGCAAGGCCCGGCCGGCCCCACGGTGCGGG
>NW_022900914.1:12002155-12024719 GCF_012274545.1 Fukomys damarensis | reverse complement strand
GGTGCGGGCGACGCGAAGCCGAGCAGGGCGCCGCCATGTCTGTGGGCAGGCGCTCTCTGGCCGCGCGGCCGAGGGATGCGGACCGAGTCCTGTGGGAAAGAGCTGGCATTTCGGGACTCGCCTCTGGGGGTTTGATTTGGGAACAGCGCCCTCTCAGGGACGGCAGTAAAGACAGCGCTGTCCCTGCTTTGCTCTCTGTGCTCCTTTAGTTACTGAGGTCAGTTCCCTGGGAACACAAGTATTCTAGTAGTTAGGAGTATATTTCGTGGCGGTTGGATAGAGGGTCCAATTCAGGTTACATAAAATAACCAAAACTGTCACTAGCCAAGCTCTTTGCTAGGCTTAGGGTGAAGTCAAAACTGCTCCCATTCATTCCGATAAAACGAAACAACTTCCCCACACACAAGTATTGAACAGAATATTGAGTAGACATGGTTTGGGTGACAGAGGGTAGCGCTAAGATTCTTCCAGAAGCTGTACTCGAGGCCGGCTTTACAGAGGAGACATGAGCAGCAGGCCGTGGAAGAAAGCTCCAGGTATGAGCCGTCCCTCTTGTGTTGATAATTTGATTCTGCTTTCACAGAAAGCTTGCTGAGAACTGGATCTTCAGTGGTAAACCCGTAGAGAAGTAATGAATCCATTCCAGGCTAAGAGAAGGGCATTGGCAAAAGCTCGGGGCTGTGGAAGAACTTGGGGTGTCCAAGTCAGGTATAGCTAGAGTATAGGGTTCCAGAAAGTGGAAGAGGTGAATGAGGCCAGACGTGGAGGCTGTGCGTGCCAAGGCAGGAACCAAACAAGGCCCGAGGAATCCGTAACACTGTTCTTAGTAATGAGGGTTTTATTAACAAAATGCTCACCATGTGCAGATGCCTGGGCTAAGACCTCCATGAGCATTGTTTTGTCAGATCTTCTCTCGGCTGTGACTGAGGCACAGCTAGCATCTCCGCTGCATACCAAGGAGAGTGGGTGGAGCAAAGGTCAGGTGTAGGCAAAAACAGATGCATTCATTGCTAGTGGAAAGTTTAAATGCTCCAAGCCTGTCTGCTCTGCATTAGCACCAAGCTAAACAGCGTGGTGAGAAGCCACTCCTCCTCCCCAAGACAGAGGGCTCCGCTGCCCTCCCTTCAGCCTGCAAGGAGGCACTTAGCTAATTGACCCAGTGGGACTGGTAATGCTGGGCAGTGCAGGGAGGAAGTGGAGAAGCAAGGGGCCAGCGGCTAAGAGCTGAGTTAGGAACCTACAGGCACCACAGCAATGGGAATGGAGGAAAAGTTGTATTTAAGGGACTTAGCGGTATAGCAATGGCTATATAGGTCTTGATACTCATCAAAAGAGGAAATGAGAATGAGGCAGAGCTAAGAGTGATTGCAAATTTTCTACTGCAGGAGTCAAGACATTCGGAGAAGTGCTTCGGCTACCTGGGGAGGTCAGAGAGACAGCAGACTTAGCAGACCGATGATGCATTCAGGCTGACATGTACTGTAGCTCAGTGCCTCAGGGAGCTGCAGGGAGAGACAGGCTGCTGGGATTTCCTTGGGGATCTTCAGAGGGGAGTGCTTGCTGGAATCACCTTAGTTATAACTCGGGCCTCCTGACTCCATTCTTGAACTCCAAAGCTGATCACATTTCTGGGTTCTCTGCACCCCAGTATGATTCACAGTGCGCCCTTGGTGTTTACACGAGCACCAGCTTATGGGGCAAAGCGGTAATCTTACAGATGTTTCACTCACGTGGCATGGGAACTGAATAGTCAGCACACCAGCCTTCTTGGTTTGAGGAAAGCTCAGGGTTGTGTACTGTGCCAGGTGCGGCTAGGGTGGCTAGGGTGTCACCGGCTTTGTGACAGAACTGTTTCAGTAGTTTTTAAAATCAGGATAGATGTTCTATTTTGTACCACTGAATTTCAGCTCTGAACATCTGATTTAACTAAAGCCTGTTGATATATCTACTCCATTCTCAACTCTGAATGGTTAGAAATCTAACTTCCTTAAAAGGGATTATAAAATACCATTCACAGAAGTGGTATACTGGAGGTACAATGAAAGTACAATGGAATTAGGGATGGGCACATGGACAGCTTCAAATTTATTTGCAGTGTTTTATTTCTTAAATTAGATAATGGGTATTTGGCTGTTCATTTATTATTCTCCCTGTCTTTTACTTTTTAAAAAATTTTCTGGTCCTTAGATGCAAAAATAGGATTTTTGCTTTTTTTTTTCTTTTAAAAATAATATAATGAAGCGCTTGTGAACTTATCATCCAGCCTAAGAGCTACAAAAATTAACCGCAATTTACATCTATCTGTGTGTTCCTCCTTTGTCCTGTCCCCTGCCCCTCTGTACTCCTGGAGGGACCCCTATGATGAATTCAGTGAATATTATTATGACTTTTGAACTGCTCTTATATGTATATTCACACACACAGACATACAAGCCTGGGAAATACCTTGTGGTGGCCTTCTGTTTGGGGACTTTATGAAAAGCAGATCCTGCTGCATACAGTTCCCCAGACCTTGACTTCTCTCCCTCCCATGGTTCTGCCAGCAGCCTCTGTTCCTAGCCCTCTGCCTCCTCCTGGCCTCCTTCCTGCCAGGCTCTGTCCCCTGAATTCTCAGGGGCCTCCAGTGACTGCGGAAAGGTGGCTTTGCTCTTAAGCCTCAACTCCCTTGTCTCTGCAAGGGAAATGGTGACAGCATTTTTCAGGATTAAAGGACATAGTGTATGTCGCATGCCTGACACAGTGCCAAGTCCCCTGAGACCACTCAGTTTATCCTTAGCTCTTAATATTATCATCACCGTTGTTATTATTCACTACATGGTGCTGCCTTGACTCCTACTTAAGAAGCGGTTTAATAGGCTGCTGGATAAGGTTAACACTTAATAACATTAATGTTTAATAAGCTACTTAATAAGCTTATGCCTAATAAGTTAGTGAGTAGTTCCTTCCGGTTCATTTATATCCTAACTGAGGATGACTCATTGGCTCAAGGAATATAATTGCTAATAGTGGACTCTTTAGCAGTTGGCATTTGTCAACACCCTTTGGGAATATGACTTGGAAACAGAGACTTTCTCCTTTCTCTCCCTTCTTGCCAAGACCACCAAGGTCTGGGCAGAAGGAAAGGGAGAAGATGGAGCCTGCAGGGACATCCTGAGATGAAAGCTTAAGTAGTCTGCCAGGAGAGGTGAGAGGAGTCAGGAAGTACCCATCAAGCAGGGCCAACTGTCCACAATCAGGGCAGCTCAAGGTCCCTCTCTACCTGGCCCAGGCCTGCTCCTGTAGCCTGGAGAGCCACCCATAGCCTCCCACATATGCATGTGGGCTCCTGCCCCCAGGATTGTTGGGCACTGTTCTCAGCACCTCTGACTTCCCGGCTCACCCCTCTGCCAGGGCACACATCTGCCCGCCACACCTCCTTCCTGAGGAGCTGACTAGCAGCTCTCTCCTAAGCTTGCTGCTCCCTCCTCTCCACTCCCAAGCTACTTCACAGGAACCTTGTTACTGCATTTACTGCACTTTACTGTCATTACGTATTGAAATTATTTGCTTCCCACTGGATAATGCACATTTCGGCCCACTACTGTGTTTTACTTGTTTTATTGATCTCAGTGCGAGTGGAAAGTGCATCGGTTCAGCCACTTCCTACAGTTGAGAATCAGGCTGAGTTATGGCCTTAGTCCATTTTGTGCTGCTACAACAGAGTACCTGAGACTGGGCAGTTTATAATGAGCAGGAATTTATTGGCTCGTGGTTCTAGAGTCTGGCAAGCTCCAGATGGAGGGGCAGCTGTCCGGCAAGGACTTCTTGCTGCATTAGCCATGGCAGAGGGGTGAGGAGAGTGTGAGAGAGCAAAAGATTCAACTGAGCCCTTTTATAATCGGCATCAATCCATTCATGGAGGTGAGGCCCCACGACCTGGACGCTTCTCATTGTTCCTCCCTCCCATCACTGTAGCGTTGGGGATTAAATTTCCAATGCACATTTTTTGGGAGCACATATCAGTTGTTTAATCTTTTGTAATGAAAATGTTCTCCTATGTGAAACCAGGCCTCCCAATGAGTAATACTTCCCCATGTGGTTATGGGGCTAAAATAAATTGTGTTTGGTCGAGGACCTATTCTATTTTTTTGTATATCTATACTAAGTTTTCAGTAAATAGCAATTCATTTGCTCCTCGGATGAATTCTGCATGGACACAAGGGAAGGGAAGTTTGGAATGAAAATAGAAAGATGAGGAAATTGTTCTGGGAACTTTGTAAACTGGAAAGGAGACAGAAAAAGGACCAGGTGAAGTCCAGGGTCCAGCCGTCCGGGAGTGATATTTCTCATCAGTACCATCACTGCTATGTCTGCTTTGATGCTGGGCCTGGCTCCGTCCTGGGCTCAAAGCTGGCTTCTTCTCCAGATGCAGCAGGAGGAGAGCTAACCCGAGAACCCCACCATTTCCAGGAGGAAAGCCCGTGCTACAGGAGGCCATGGGGTGTGTGTGTGTGTGTGTGTGTGTGTCTAGATTTATTTATTTATGTATGTATGTATATATGTATGTTATAGGGGATAGAACCGAGGACCTTGCACTTGCCAGGCAGGCAGTAAAACCACTGAAATAAATCCCCAGTCTCCGTGTGTGTCTAGTCTTACTAAAATGCCTACTGAGAAACTTGAAGATTTTTTTTCTCTTGTTTTTTTCTTGGGTTGTTTTTGTTTTTGTTTTTTTGGTACAGGGGATTGAACTCGGGACCTTGTACTTACAAGGCAGGCAGCAGAACCACTGAACTAAATCCCTGGCCCTGTTTTTTTTTTCTCTCTCTCTCTCTCTCTCTTTTTTGTTTTTGTAATTTCCCAGTGATTTTAAATTTTATATGTGACAATTAAATTCATCATCTTTAAAATATAAATTTGTGGGGTGGTAATCTATTTGAAAGTATTTCCAGATTCTTGGCCAGTTCTCAATGCGCTCAGTTTTCTCTCCAAGAACCTGCACTCCCAAAGATAGGACATCTGTAGCCTGCAAGACTCATGAGCTCTACTTGGAACCCCCCCACCTTCGTCTTTGTCTCTGCTTTTGAAGCAAAGGCTGTTTCTAGAGGGTGGCATGGTCCTGGCAACATTGAGGGATTGCAGTCCTGGAAGGGCAGAAAAGGGGGATTCACATTTTTTCTGAATTCATCTAAGAGCAGAGTACTGTATAGTATATTAAATAATTTTTAAATTAGGAAGGTATCTAGGAAAGGGAGTTTCCCATTTCTTTTATAGCCTTCTCCAATACTTACCTACATAGACCCATCCCCACATCCCACACCCATTTTTCCTCATGTGATGGGAAAAAAGATTTGAAGATATTTCTCTTACCTAAAGAAAATTTTTTGTAGGTACCAAAGGTTTATTAATCACTGTGGGAAAGATGCACCTGTGTCCACTTGTATGCCTGCTCTATGTACAGTCCGAAGGTCGGAGTGCAACCCGTGTTCACTGACATTTACACCCAGGAGTCCTGAGGCTGACCGTGCACACGGATCGAAGCGGGGCTGAGGACGCCCTATTGGGTCACCAGGAGCCATGCCAGGCCCCCAGTGTGCCTGGCCCACCGGCTGCCCACCGGTTGCCCACCGCAGCAGCTGGGGTAGGCCCAGATGGGCACGACACACAGCACCCCTCAAAACTGCCCACATTGACACTCACGCCAGAGGTCGAAGGCTGTGCCTGCACTGATATCTTTTCTGACCAATGTCCTCAGTTGACTTTCTTCAACTCACAAAAAGCCTGAAGCAGTTTACCCAAATCCCTGGAGCTCCCAAAATTAACCTAAGCCTTGATGCAGCAGTTATGAGAAGGGCCGGTAGGGGGCGCGGATTTCAACGGGGAGATTGAGCTCCTAGCAGTACGTTTGGCTCTGAGCAGAATTCTTGATCGAAACCAAAACGGAAACGGTGAATGTCGTTTCTGTGCCCCTCTCCCCACTAGAGGACGCTAGCCCGCGCTCCCGGGGGAGAACAGCTGTGTTCTGAAACCCGGCCCGGCTGGCATCGGCGCCCAAACTCGGCTTGCTGCTGGTGAGGCTCTTGTTAGCGAACGGGAAGACTGGCACTGTGAGCTGCCTGCAGGTGGCCAATGATTATAAAACAATAAGGGTATGGCCATCCTAGGAATGTCTGTGAGCGCAGAGACACTGACGGGGACGGAAGATAGGAGCATAATGATTAGAAGTCAAAAAGCAGACGAGGGGGTCTTGTTGCCTGCTCGGGTGAAGCCGCCCACTCCATTAAAGTCCTGCTACTCAGTGACGGCCTCTTGCTTTTAAAGTTGTATTTTTAATTTTGATGGTAGGATTAGGTGCAGATGATAAGATTTAGTTAAAGGAGTTTCCAATTGCTCTAAAGCAAAAACTACTTTTCCCATTTATGATTTCTCATATTATTACATCAGTCTTCCGGCTCAAAAACCTGGTAATTGACTTTCTCCTAATAACGAGGTGGGGTGAGGGAGGGTCTTGCTGTGAAGTTCTAGTTGGCCTTGCACTCTCAACAATCCTTCTGCCCTGGCCTCCTGAGTACTAAGATATGTGATTTTCTTTTCTTTTCTTTTTTTCGGTGGAAGTGGAAGAGGTGCCGCTGCCGCTGGGGGATTAAGCTTGGGGGCTTTACGTTGAGCTACATCTCTGTATATTTTATATATTTTATTTTGAGATGGGATCTTGCTAAATTCCCCAGGCTGGGTTTAAACTTGCAATCTTCCTGCCTCAGCCTCCCAGGGTACTGAAATTACGTGCTTGCACCAGCACGCCTGGCTCTCATCTCCTCCTCCTCCTTCACCTCCTTTATTTTCTTCATAGAAATTTGTGAGGTGATGATCTATTTGAAATTACCTCCAGATTCTTTGTTAGTTCTTTCAGTTGAATCATCTTCCATTTTCTTTTGTCAAGTCTTTTCCAAGATAAATTATTATAAATTATTGGGTGATATAATCCATACTTCAGAGTTGTCTATTTTGATTTTTAATTGAGTTTATTGATACATTTTATGTATACAGTACAGTTACATTCGTTATTGGGAACTTGTACCTCTACATGACAAGTCTTGGTTCTCATTTTTTCCCCTTGTCCCTGCCCTCCCTTCACCCCCTCCTCCCCTCCCCGTTTACAAACACTTTATTTCCATATTTTCATTTTCTTGTATTTTTTTCTTTTCCCTTATTACCTTTCCCCTACCCTTCCCACTTTCCCTACACTGTTAGCCCTTTTCTTCCTTTTTACATTGTCAGTTATCTCATTACAGAGTTGTCTATTTTGTTTCAGTGAGCAATTTGTCTACTTTTAATAACATGCCATTTAAATTACTATAACTTCATTACAATTGTCACCCCCTCTTAATGGTATGTTCTAAAATTTTCTTGGTTATTCTCACTTCTTGTCATTATTGTCTTTTTCCTCCTCTCTGTCTTTTATTTCTCTTCATTGAATTATAAAAATTTGAGGATAATTTTGCTTCTTTTTTTTTCCTGTACACATAATATACTGCCTATCCTTTTCTGCTAGCCAACAGCACATCATGGCTATTTTCACATATTCTGAAAAAAATTTTTTTTGAATAATTAAATTGAAATTAATGCTAATGTTCAACTGTATGAAAAATTTTAAATTAATCACAGTGATAGACATAAATCATTTGCAACAATAGACGTATAAGTTATTTCAACAAATTTAGTAAAAGTTCTATTTCAGAATTATCCATTCAGTGGGCATGACATCGAAACATGAACATTTCTGCACATAAATCTTCACTCATGATTTTTCTTATTGTATGTTTTGTAAATGGAATTGCTGGGAGCAGTATTAATGCTTTTGATACTTATCACAAAATTGCTTTCCAAAGATAGTACACCAATTTATATCTTTACCACGATATCAGTTCTTAGTGTTTTTTCCTTCCAGCACTGTATATTGTTTAAAATTATTTTTAATTGTCCTATACTCTAAGTAACTACTTTAGAGATAATGAGATACTGCTACTGTTATTATTCCCTTATTATTTTGTTATGAAATTTTGTTTTAATTCATAAAATATTTTATTTTAAAATACTTCATTGTATTTTCTTATTTTGGAAATAAATAATAGATCATTTAAAAATGGTACATATTTCATTACAAAAAGTTAAAAATTGTTTATTTATTACATTTTTCTGATAGTATATTTTATTTCATTTTTCTAAAATATACAGTGTTTAATTATTCATAATATATTAATAATATATCGTGTCTAATTGTTTTGAAAGAACCCCTTATTTTTACAGTAAGGATATTAATATTTTTTCTGTGTTTAATTTAATTTGAAAGAAGTTTTCCCAGATACCATCTCCTGTGTCTTCTCTCCCCAACAAAGCAAATACATTAGAATTTTATCAGAATCTCGTTGAAACTATAAATTACTTTTAAGAGGAATAATCTTAATCCTCTTACTTATCTTCCCATCCAGGAATATGGCATGACTGTTTTTAAAAATATTTTTTACATCTCTATAAGCTTTTTACAGTTCCCCTGGAATATATAAAAAAGTTTTCTTTAAGATTATACCAGTTACTTCGTATTTTATTGTTGTTATAAATGAGATACTATTATGGTAGCTTCTATTTATTATTATTTGTAGCAATGCCATTAATTTAAAAATATCTTGTATATAGTTATTTTACTTGGTACTTTTCACTTTATGAATTTTTTTAGTTCATTTTTAAGTTTTCTACTTATGTGAAGATCATCAACTAATGTCATTATCTCTTTATTGCTAGTATTTTGGTTTATAACCTATATTTCATATTTGGCAGAATTTTCAGAACAATGTTGAAAATGGAAAGGAAGTAAGCATTCTTGTTTTTCTAAATTCAGTGATATTCTGATACCTACCCAGGTATGAAAGAATCCAGTTAATTCATCTTTCTAGCCTGGGAGTTGTGATCTTTTTCAATATTTACTTTTTCCTTTTTTGGCTGCTCAAAAAATTTTCTATTAAAAGCATCTGGTACGTAGCATCTTCCTAGATTTAACAGACATACACAACCCTAAGTGCCCATGCATAGAGCAGACCCTGAGTGCTGTTTCTTGGAAGCCTGGGTTGATGGCAATGCCCTTTCTAGAACCTGAGGCCACAGTGGGGCAGGAGGCTGGAGGAATTTCTTACTGGGACTTCCAAAAGGCAGACTCACTGTCCGAGCATCTTCTTAAAGAGGTTTTGCTTTGCAGGGTGGGACAGACAGAATCCACATGTTGGAGACATGATCCTTAATTGACAGCACCTCCAGTATCCTCAGGGCTGAGATGTAGATGTCAACACGACTGTAAGGGTGTAGTTGCACGAACACGAAGCTAGGAAATGGCCAATATCAGTGCTGACAGAGATTCCAGTCCATGTTAGGTGGTGTGCAGGGAATTCCCACAGAGAATGCTTCATGTCCCATTCCCCACAGCTACAAGGTCTGTCTTCTCCTGGATGAAGGAACAGAAGCACAGGGGTCAGAGTGCAGACTAGCAGGGAGGGAAGCACCAGTTATCCTGGTGCCTGTGGCCTTGAACTGAATGAGCTTCTCCTGATGTGGTCTCTGGTGACGTGTTTGACAGTGAGGACAGAATCATTATATTGTGTCATGAATCATTTAAAGAGCTAAAACATAAAGAGTGCCATCTGAAGGGCTGTCACACAGTAGAACAAAAACTGGAAAGAGCGTGAGCCAAAACTGCCCACCTTCTCCTGTGGTATCACCCACTTGCCAGCTTTCAGTGACCAGCTAAATGTCAGTAAGTCTTGAGCATTTGTCTCCCTAGCCCCTCTCTCCCCTTCTGTCTTTATTGGTCTGGTTTGCTATAACCAAGTATCATAGACTGGGTAGTTTGTAAGCAGACATTTATTTCTCCCTGGTCTGGAGGTTGCAAGTCTGAGATCACAGTGCCAGCTCAGCCAGGTTCTGGGCTGTGTGTTCTTTCTGGTCTCAAGCTGTTGACTTCTTGCATCCTCATGGAACAGAAGGGATTTCTAGGGTTCCTTTTATAAGGGCATTAATTCCATTCATATGGGCTCCACCCTTTTGACCTAATCACCTCCCAAGGCCCGCCCCATCCCATCATATTGGGGGTTCCACATGAATTTAGGGGGACACAGATATTCAACCCATGGCAATTTTGACCTCTGCATCTGTTTCTGATACCTTCACCTAGATGCCTTATTGGGAAATCACACTCAGTCCCAAGGGCTAGGAGGTCCTGAAAACCTCTCAGTAAGTGCCAAATCCAGTCATTAAGGAGTAATCATAATTGCTATTTGGGCAAAATTTGTTGAATGCTTGTTGTCTATTAGCTCTTGGGCAAAAGGTTTGATATTTGTTACAAAATGAATAATTGAATTTTCCATTTATCATATAAAGTGTCTGTTTTACCCATTTTGTAGGTGATAAAACTGGGACCTTCAGAGGTATTAGTGGTCTGAGGTAATCTGACTAGTTAGAAATAATTTGGACAGGGTCGAATCCCAAGTTTATCTGGATCTACCTTTTGGCTTTTAGTAGGGTGCAAACCCCAAAGTTCCAGAAAGAATAGATCAAGCTACCAAACACCACATCTGGGGAAGCCCAGATCTGAGGTCACCAGGATGGTTAATGCTTGTGGGGCTGCTTCCTCATTCCTGAAAGCCCAGAGTCACAGGTTTACCAGAGATTGTTTTTCACTTAAAGGGATATTTTGAAAGGAATGAAAGCTTCTATGGGATTTAAGAGGAAAATGTATTTCTTTCTTTATTTTCTTTATTTATTTTTTTGGTACCAGAGATTGAGGAAAATGTATTTCAACTTAAGTCCATGCATGTTCCTCGTGAAAATTGTAGCCCAGATAATTCCATAAAAGCATTATTTCCTGGATACAGGGAGATACTATTCAACTGCAAGCTTTAAGATGGCTTGCGGACGGAGTTGTTAAGGTGAGAAATCCCTTTGACTGGCAGCCCCAGAGACTCATGGGAGGGACTTCATTTCCGGTGGTTATTCATGACAACACTCAGAAGTGGGCTGCTGTACTGACTTCACTCTGACCAGGGAGCTGGGGACCTCAGGACTCTCTGTTCCTCCTTTCTAGTATCTTCTGAGCATCAGATACAGTGCACTCCTTGCAGCCTTAGGATTAGTCATGGTTCATTTCCCGTAGGGCCTCTCTTCTAACTGTGTCTCCCGTGATATGAAACAAAAATTGGCCAGCACCTCAAAGGAGGAAATGCAGAAACCATACTATTCTTTCTGGCAATCAGTTTTTTCCTGTTGAGAGCACAGTAATGGCAAAGAAATTTTCTGTCAATAAAGATAGGCCAGATCACATCAAAAGGAAAACAAAACAAAGCAAAAGTAAGCAATTAAATAAGGCAGGTAAGCAGAGGCAAAACTGTGAAACACTCGGGAGACAATGACATCAGGAACAGGAAGAAAAATCATTAGAAATGTGTTCTTTAGCAGCATATTGATTTGGATATATTTGACAATGCCAAGTTTACAGTTAAGAATAGAGGCAGAAAATAAGAGATGAGACTTTGGAAAAAAAAAAAGTCCAGACAACACTTAATCTATCAGGTGAGCAGGCTAAGAGCTAAAAAGGAAAAGAAAAAGCAGATCTCATTGCAGAACATTTCTGTTTTCTCTCTTTGGACGGCGTTTGTTAGGAAGAAGGCTATCGCCTCACAATTGTGTGATTTCTGGGCTTACCAGGTAGGCTCATCTTTCCAAAAGGGTCTCCCCATTGCCGTGTGAGTGGAAAAACCGTGCTTCTAGGAGTATGCTTTTAAAATTGAATCATTAGCCCCTGACAAACTATCATCAGTTTATGAGCATCTTTTCGTAAACTGGGTCATCAAATTCTTTCCAATGGTCATGGGAGAAAATATGTTTATTTAAAAAAGGCTGCAGTGCTAGACGAAGGCACATTTCCTGAGCTTGCTGGCGAACTGCCCACGTGAGCTGTGCATCTAACTGGAATATTACGTGCTTGTCATGCGGAAGTGTGTACCCGCACTATTGTGTGCCCTAGCATGGCCCCAAGGGCCATACAAACCTGCCCCCTGGACCAGCACTATATCAGAGAAGGTAGCTAGAGAAACAATAACCAAAATAGAGGGACATAAATGCTTTCATTTATCCTCTGCCCCCCCAATATTTAGTGACCAATTCTGGCCCTAGAATGGGCAAATAAATAAGGCCCAATTTAAGTGTGTCATGGCCCTTCAGGTCTTGTTTCAGTAACTCTGTTCTTTGTTTGACTTCCCAGGATCAAGCAGTTGCCCTGCACACCAGTACCTATCAGGGCTCTCTCTGTAGAGCACTTTTTCCTGTAAGACCATGATCTTCTTATCTCTGCTAGTTTCTGTGGGTCAAGCTGTGCTCTGTGGACAGGTTATTGTGGTTGATTTGGACCCTATGATGCTGCCTGCCTGCCTGCCTGGAGCTTGATGTAGTGCATTCCTGCGTGTGCTTGCTCCCACCACCTCAGGAGCCCTAACCCTTGCCTGGTGCGACTATCTTGTTGCCTACCTGCCTTGCGTTCCTGCTGGGTGTGGCGCACAATGCTGTCCGCGCACCCTTCTCATATCGAGCATCCTTGCTTGATTCGAGTTCTCTCCAATTATGGATTATAAATAAATGTCCTCAGAATTCTAAATAGCTCTCTGATAATTTAGGAAAACACTCCTTTGTTGAGAAAAACAGCTCATCTGCCTTTATTTCCTAACTGCACAATGAATTTCTTAAAGAATATTTTCTGGTGGCATTCTGAATATATTGTGTGTGTGAAGGAATTAGTAATTTAGGTCACGGAATTGATTTTGGAACCTGGGAAGTGACTTTTAATTTCTGGGCTAGTCCACAAAATCTCTTTTTATTATCTTGATTTAGGGATAAATTTCTAATATTTGAAAGGTCTGGACAGAGGCACCTTTTTTTCTTTCATTCTTTTGATCTTAATATTGACCTTTTGCCCACTCATAAATCAAAGCCCTTCTCTTTGACTTGTTGGAGCCTGGTTTTGAAAACATATAATCAAAAGAACACAGACAAGTAGGGGCAAGGCATCAAGGAAAAGTAAAATCTGTCAGTTGATTTTATGAAGTTTAGGTGCTTCGGAATCCACTGGCACCTTAAGTTTATCTACAGCACTGGCGAAGATACCCCTTTGCAGAACAGCGCTATCCTGTGATTTTATCTAATTTTTTCCTTCGGATTTTACTTTTGTATTAGTACATATTGGCAGTCCCTGCTGGTTACATCCCTTGTGTGAGGTTGGCGCGGGTACACAGCACATCTTAGTTACTTTTTTTTTTCATCCTTTTTTGCTCCCCTCCCTTCCCCTTCCATCTCTGGATCCTTTTCCCATTTGTGAAGGATCTACCTCCTTATATGTTACTGTCTTTTATTTTGCTCTTTATTTAGATTTTGGGTTTCTCATATTAGAAAATTTGTGTGATGATTTTTTTTTAAAGCTTGTGTGTCTGATTTATTTCACTTAACAATACGGTCTCAAGGTGCATCCATTTCTTACGAATGACTCAGGTTTAGCCTTCTTTGTGGCAGGGAAGTATTCATTGTCTATAAATTCCACATTTTCTTTATCTATTCTGTTGATGGACATATAGGCCACTTCCAAGATTTGTCTATTATGAATTGTGTTGCTGCCATAAACATGAGTATGCATGTATCTCTTTAGCTTTTGAGGGGAAGATACCTAGAAGGGGAACAGCTGGGTCACATGAAATTTCTAGTTATTTTAGGGATCGCCATACTGATACCTATAGTAGTTGTACTAGTTTACATTCCCGTCAGTGATATAGAAGGGTTCTTTGTATCCACAGCCTTGCCAGCACTTGTTATTATTTGATTTCTGAATGGTAGGTGTTCTTGCTGGAGCAAGATGGAATCTCAGTGTTATTTTAATTTGCATTTCTTTAATGGCCGGGGACATTGAACAGTTGTCAGGTAGTTATTGGCCATTTGTAATGCTTCAGAGAAGTGTCTATTCATTTTAGTTGCCCATGTTTTGATTGGGTCTTTTATTTTGAGGGTTCCAATTATTTTTTCTTTTATACATTCTAGACATTAGTCTTCTGACTGAGTGAATAGCTGGCAAAATTTTTTTCCATTCTGTAGGTGGTCTCTTCACTCTGTTGGTCGTTTCCTTTTCTGTGCAGAAGGTTTTTAATTTGATATGATCTAATTTGTTGATTCGTGATGTTATTTCTTATGCAATTGGGGTACTGTTCAGAAAGACCTTCCTCAAGCCTATGCTTTTAAGAATTTTACCTATTTAATCTTCTAGCAGCTTGTTTCTGTTTTAACATTTAGATCTTTGACCCATTTTAATTTTAGTTGAATGCACAGTAAGATATATGGGACTAGAGTCAATGTTTTGCATGTGGATTCTTTATTCTTATCTCTGCAAAAAAAGGAAATCAATTTTTAGAGCTTATCCATAAGTATGTTAGTCATTTTCCCTTTTACAATTATGTTGGACACATAAGAGTTTCACTTGATTTTTAATGCGCATCTAATAAAATAACACAAATCATCATGTAAGAATAAATCTTTTGAGTAGTTATTTTTCACTCTGTGCCACAATTTATTGCTTAACTGGACCTTTTCACTTCTTATTTCACTGCCTGAAATTCTAATAATTGGGGATTCACTTGGGTACGGATTTTTTCTTTCCTTTTTCCCTCCTTTCTTTCTTCCTTCCTCCCTCCGTCCTTCCCTCCTTCCTTCCTTTCTTTTTGGTACTGAGTAAGGGATTGAACCCAAGGCCTTCTCACTGAGCTAGATCCCCAGCCTGCCCCTTTTAAAATGTTTTAATGTTGAGACAAGTTCTCACTAAGTCATTAAGTTGCCCAGGCTGAGCTCAAACTTGTGGTCCTCTTGCCTCAGCTTCCCAGAGTGCTGGGATTATAGGCATGTAATACTGTTTCCAAAAATGCCAAATTGTGGTGAGGTCGAGAACTTGTGATGAGCTATTTACTTGTTAGTGAGAACTAGTTCAATCAGATTGCTTTCCAGTAACCAAAAAAAAAAAGGGAATTCTGAATGAAGGAGTGAGGAGATACCTTCACAGAGTGCACCTGGGTCTGTGGGAGGGCAGCTTGTTCAGAGAGAGCATCAGGAAGTGGGAGATAGGAGACAAATTTGACCACCTTTGAATGAGTCACAGGATGTCATAACAGCAAGTTGAGAGCTGATTGAGCACAACCTCCCTGTTTCCTGTAAGTGATCTGAGGTGCAGAGAGGGAGGTGGCCTGACTAGTTTCATGTGGTTGGTGACCTGAGCTCCTGTTTCTTGGTCCTGAACCAGTGCTCCTTTTCCAGTCTGCTGCTGTGCCTCCAGGCTGAGCAGCTTCTTCCTCTCTTTCCCTGCTCTGCTTCCAGGATCTAGAACTGCAGCAAGCACCCAATCGCTGCTGCCCGGAACACAGGCAAATACCATGGGAATTCCTGAGAATCTGGACATCCTGAGGCCTTGTTTCCACAGGAAGCACATTCCTGACCATAAATCACAGCCTTGGGACCCCATTTTTGGCCCACAACCCACTGCAGGGTCAGGGGCTGCCTGTCCCATGCAGCAACAGAAGGGTCTTTAACAGGTGTACTTGACTCTACGAACTCATTTCAGAAACACCAGTCTCGCGTGGGAGGGGAATGGTGACCCCTAATAAACCAAAGGGTCACAGGGCAGGTGTGAGAGGCCAGTGAGTCTCTCTGGCCATATGTTTTGTGTCACACAGGATGAGATTTGTCAAGGGAGGAAATGACCCTTGGGTTTTGCTAAACTTTGGCACAACTCATGCTAACTCCAATGATGACCAGAATGACAATTACTCAGACACGGTGAGCCCAGCCCTGTGCTGTCTGGGATGGTGTCTGAAGGGTTAAGATGCAGCCCTCCAGCGTGGAGGTTCTAAAATGATGACTAGAAAAAGAAAGATAAAAATGAAGGGATGAAAATGAATAAGTTATGCCTGCAAGATAGAGATCAATAATAATAATAATGATCCACTACCTATGTGTAGTCAGAGATTTGTATAGTTTTTATAAAATATTTTCATGTTCCTGGTTTGATGTGAGCCTCAAGTTAGAATTGAACTATTATTCTGATTTTTCATAAGAGAAAATCAGAGCTTGCTTAACTAAGTAGGATTTTACCCCCGTCTTTAATTCCTACATCTATTTCTCCTGCTATCCCCACACAACTTTCAGACAAAACAAAACTGTGTAAGGAAGAGTGGGGTCAAGAAGTCAAGGAGCTTTGAACTAGAATAAGCACCTTGGATTTGACCAAGTGATAGAAAGGCATAGTTTCTTGACCAGCATGATGAGAAGTTGATCCAATATGAAATGCCCAGGGATTAGTCCTACCTATCTCTGCTATTTACTATGTGTGATTATCTTGACCAAGCTATCATTTCTGTGCCTCAGATTCCTTTTTTGGTAAAACGAGGACAATAATAGGACCACCTTCCAAAGTGGAGAGGATCCAATGAGATCCTGCATACAATATGTTCATCTCTGTACCTGGTGTGTTATAACTCCTCAGTGAATGCTGGCTATTTTTGTCAGTATCACCTTCTTTATCAATACTAATAAAACGAGTGAAGTGTCAGTCATACAAAAAGACCAAGATGTGAGAGACTGGAGTCAGGGAAAAGGTAAAGAAGCTGGTGAGGAAAGAGACCAGAGGAGCTCTAGAGGCAAGGGACTCTAGCTCAACTGACACAGGTTGAACATACAGTGCATTGCCGGCATGGCTCTCAGCTCTGGATCTGAGATGTACCGGTGTGGGGGCAGGCAAACTGAAACCAACTCAATCGTGCTAGTGAAAATCCATGTAGTGGTGGTGGTAACCTGGGGAAAGGGTCCTGGAGGAGTCAAGAAGTCTTCACACAATTGATACACGAGTGCCAGATGCTTTGAGGGAAGAATTACTAGATGTGGAGCAGCTCAGCCAAGGTGAAATGTGAGTACACACTCAAGAGGGTCCGGGGTTTCCAAGCCAAGTGGCCACAGACACGAAGATAAAATTGGCCCGAATGGAAGATTTGGAATGTAGGGTGTAGAGGGAAGAGGGAGAGCTCGCAATCGCACAAGAGACAGAGTTCCTTCCCTAGGCCAGCATCCAACTCTGAAGAAAACAAAGCCCTCAGCCACTGCTTGCTGATGCTTCCCTGGCTTCTGTCAGTGTCTAGTTTAGATCAAGGAAGGCCCAGGAGTTGTGGCCTTTGCTCTTTGGCAGCCTGTGAATGAGTGGGGCTGTGAGCAGGTCGGGTCCCATGTGCTCCTGCAATGAAACAGTGCTCTAAGTCACATCTGTACATATCTTCCCTAAAACTCTGTTTTGTCAAAGCATTCCTGGAAGAAGTTCTGTTTGCAGGGTATTTTAAGAAAATAATTGTATTTGTGTAATACCTTCACAAAGCTTTGGGTTCTCCCATCCCAGAGAACTCATGGTGGGGAGGAGCCAAGACTCCGGGAGGTGAGTTCTCAGCAGGCACCTATGTGTGGAAAGGGTAAGCGCTGAGGTTCCATCCAGCTCTGGTTTCTGTTTGGTAGAGTTGCTGATGATGCTGTGTGCTGTTGGGAGTGGACTGGAAGCAACAGGACCCTGCCCAAGGCCTGCTGAATATCCAAGGTCAAGCGGGTAGGCTGCTCTCTGGCTCATTATATTACGCAGAGAAGCTAGTTTGACTTCTGTGTAATGGAATGTGAAGAAGATACTGACAATGCTGTCCACACTCCATGAGCGTGAAACAGTGCCTCACGTGACAGTGTCAGTGTGCTGCTGGTGGTGGCCCTTGCTGTACTAGGAATCTAGAAATTGTCTTTATCTGAGCATTTTGCTGACCTCTGGGTACTGAATGTCACCAATCAAGCCTCTGGAGGACTCTGGAGCAAGGCAGCCAGCTCTCAGGTCAGCTTCTGACCCTTTCCTAGGAGGCTGGAGGTGATGACATTTGATAGGTGGACAGAAAAGTGGATATGGGTTAAACATTCTTGTTCTGGAAATGCCTAGTCTAATTTATAGGAACTTATGGCTGGAATCCTAGCTTAGAATACTAGCATGAGCCAGGGAGGCTTTGACTTAGGGCTTTGGTCTGACAATGTTCTCCAGGTCTGATAGAATGCAGGTATCTTTGACTTTCCAAAATAAAGACTCTTGGACCACTGAACCAGCCATTAAATAGACTATTCATCTTTCCCTGTGAAAAGAAGAGGGTCTCCTTAGAGTGTGAGCCCAGCCACTGGACTGTGACTTCCCCAAAGATGGAAATTCTATCTAATCCTGTAACCCACTCATCTCAGGCAACATCTGGCAGTGGAAGGTACTCAATAAAGTCTCGTTTAATGAAACGAATCTACCACTTTTCAAATTCCCTTGCAAATCTCTCCTGACCGTCACAACAATCAATGGAGAAAGAATGGAATTGACTTAACTATTAGTGGTGTAGTTGGTTTGATGATAAATTGCTCTACCTGCAGGGTAGCCACTAAGCTGATTTCTAACATATAGATTGGTTCTGCCATCTTTGCAAGTTATGTAAATGGAATCATAGCTTTTGTGTCTGGATTTTTTTTCACTTAGACTTATGTTTGTGACTTTCATCAAAACTGTAGCATGCAGCTCTGCTTTGGTCATTCAGAGTTCTGTTTATTATTCTACGGAGTGAGCGAACCTCCATATTGTTTATCCATGTTCCTGGCAATGTGAGTAATTTCTAGTTTGGGGCCATTTTGAGCAGTTCTGTTATGAATATTCTTCCATATATGTTTTTGCCATTGAATTTAAGCATTTCTGTTGTCTGTGTGGGAGACAATCAGACAATCAGAGGCAGACCCCCTCCCCACAGCACACATCATTAGTTCTGCCTCTCTTCAGGGCCCACCACCAGTTTCTGCTGTGTTCCAGGAATGGAATTTTTGTATCAGAGTCTATGTAGTGTTACCATTAGCATTTCCTAAAAGATGTTTCTGATTGACTCAGTTTTCCCACCATTTTCCCTAGGTTTCCAGCTGCATACCTTGGTACTCTGGACTAGCATGGTTCCTAGGCTGAGAGCCCATGGCTACCATTACCCAGAAGCCTCCTCTGCGGTCCTCAAACTGGACAAAGAGCAAGTACTGGATCCTAACGGACCTATGACTCTTGCATAGTGGTAGCTCCTAATTCCCCCGGCCCCACCACCACATGAGCTCCCAAGTCCTCACAATACCTTTGCCGAGGAGAAAACATTTGTGTAGCAGTGAGGCAACTCAGCCATGAGGAGAGGATAAACAGTAGACAGAGAAGGCTCCTTGGGAAAAGGTGAAATTTGTGCTGAGCTTTGAAGGTTGAGTGTGATCAGAGGCAGGGAGGAATAAGAGGAAAGAAATTCCTCACTGTCCATGTCTGCTCAGATATTTGGACAAAGCACAGGGTGTGTGCAGGAAGCTGTTTACACGGAAAGAGACCAAAACACACAGAGCCTGCTCATGTAGAGGTGAGTTCATGGGCTGTGTAGTTCTGAGGGGAGTCATCTGAACCGGCCACTCAGATGGGAAATGATGGATTAGGGTGGGGAGAAAAGCTGCCTCTGTCTGCCCACTTAATGCAGCTTAAATTTCATGACTCATTTAAAATGAAAATACTCCTATAAAAACATAAGAGGAATTAATTTACATGTGTTTTTAAATTCTTTCTGGTCCACATGTGTTTTCAAATGTGTAGAAATGTGAAAACTGAAGGGGCTGATCCTCTAAAAGCTGTGAGGTGATGGAGAAGCGAGAGACTGGACAGGGGTCTGCTCTCTCCCGGGGTAGGAAGTCTCAGACCTGAGAGGAAATCGTGTGATGCCCCTGGGGTCATGGTCCATGAGGAGGAGGCTGGCTGTGGAAGGAGAATGTGCTGAAGAGACATCCCAGGGCTCGCCCTAGTCAGGCTGAGCAGGCCGAGAGCCGCTTTGAATTTTTCAGGGTCTTTTTTCTGAACACATGGGTATTGAGTAGGTTAGCCACCAAGTTTCTTCTAGTCTGATATCTGGATCCTGCAAAAAGTGACACTGGAGTCTGACTTCCACAAAGGCTGAGTGGGTGCTCCAGTGCCTGGGGAACATTGCCTCTGAGATCTGGCACCTCGAGCTGCACACCAGTGCTCTGGGTGTCTGTGGGTGTGGCATCTCCAGAAAGATCTGTAGCAGTGTCACCTGCGTGGAGCACGATGAAAGATGGGGTGGGCGGGAGACGATCAGATGATCAGAGGCAGCCCCCTCCCCACAGCAAGCATCATTAGTACTAGGCCTTCGTGCCTCTCTTCAGGGCCCACCAGTTTCCGAGATGCACATTTTCTTGGAGACTCTTTCTCTGCTTTACAACTGACCCTGATTTTACTTCTTTGGGCTGCTTTGCCCTGGATCCCACTAAACCCCTGGAAAGGAGGCCGGAGGGAAGCCTGCTAGGGAATCGAGAGAGTAAAAGAGACCCCCCTACAGCAATCAAGTCTGCAGAACGTGGTCAGAGCAACAGCAGAGCAGTGAAATGGTTGACCGTTCAGCCAAAACTTTTCATGTCCATTTCAGCTTCACAACAGAAAGAGAGGGAAGGGCGGGCTTTATTTTCTATACATTTTATAAGTCAGCAAACACCCATGAGCTCAGTCCATTGGTCAGCAAATGTTTATCAAACATCTCTTTCTTCCCCATCAGAGCTGCGTTTCTTGTATTGAAGAGCTCACAGTTAGGCCACATTCTTCACCGTTTCCTGAACAAATGAAGAATCGTGTGCGTTGTGCCATCTGTTAAAAACTCAACCTAAACATAGAAAGATGTCTAAAGAGTGAGAAAAATTAAATCCTTATAAAATCGTTCCCCCCTTTACAAACCTTCAGGGAACAGGCCTTGCTGTGACTTAGAGGTGTGGGTTTTCCTGTTTGTGATGAGTAACCACAGAACCACCTGGAAACTCCCTGGGGGCTCCTGATGTCGCCACAGGTAAACACTGGATTAGAGACCAAGACTTACTAATGCGAAATCTCAGGCTACTTCTTTAAGTGTTTGCAGACATAAATGTGAACTGTGAATATTAAAAGTCTTTGAAAAGCCCATGAATTGATTAAAGATAAAATTCTATTGCCTTAAGATAAATTCTTAGCATTGGATTCAGTCACCCACATTTTGTTCTGTGAGTCGCTGTGTAGAGCTGCACGGCACCCTCCAGCAGTCTGCCCTGAAGGGACAGTGCTTAGAGCAGCAAACTTTGCAGAAGGTCTGAGAATGAATATTTTAAGCTGTGGCCCATAAGATCTTGGAGGCGTCTGCTCACTTCTGCTGTTGTAACAAAAAAGCATCCTGAGACAATATTCAACAGGTAAGTATGGCTGTGTGTCAATAAAATTTTATTTAAAAGAACTAGTGGTAGGCCAGATTTGGAGTTTTATTCACATCTTTATCTCCTTCGATTGCTGAAAGACAGCACAATATGCATCATCCCATTTTATGGGTGAGCAAAGCATCTCAGAGAGGACCAGGAGTCTGCTCAAAGTCACACAGGTGAGAGGTAGAAAGCACAGCCCACTCCTGGGTTTTTGAATTCAAAATCTAGCACACCATGGTCACTGTGCACTGCTTACTAAACAAAAGGAGCACATTCCGGCTCAGAATAAATCAGGCAGGGCCCATATTTAGCCAGTTCTCTTTTCACTCCATTTCATAAGGTCTCCCTTTACCCAGCTTTAAAATCTACCACATACTTCTCAACTGCTTCAGGGGAGGGTGGAGAGGAGGCTGCTACAAATGAGAGCCAGTGGTCAGGCAGATTTTATTCCAAATCAAGACAATTGTTTAGCATGACAATGCCAATGGAAGTCAGACCTCTTTGGTAGTTTTTCTACATTAACTGTAAAAATTTAATTTGAATGAACTAAATGGAGTTTTAAATGTGTTGTGCATTTGTAAGTGTATTATATATGGTTTATTGTGTTTTGGCAAAACAAAAAACATCACCACCAGCAACAAAACTTTTCCATTACCCTGAAAGTGTGTGTGTGTGTGATAATGTCAGGTCCCTGGTGATTGCTTACATGTCTATCATGACTGTCTGGAATCACCATTTTGCTCCCAAAACTTCTGACTTTTACAGCCTGTTGACACAACACCAGTGGACTGGGTTGCTATAGGAATAGATTTTTTTTCCATTACATTTTCTAGTTAGTTGTTTCTGTTATAAAAGGAACACCACTAGATTTTGTGTATTAGGTTTACCTTGCCTTCATTGATCTTCGGTTTTGTTATTTTCTATAGTTTCTTCCCCATTTTATTGGATATTCAACATGAAAAATAATATTTATATAGCTAATAATCATTTGTGTTTGCTCTCTGATTTTTATGCTTGTTTACTTATTTTATCTCATTGGGTTGGCTAAGATTCGCAATTAAAAGTAAAAATGGTGCTGGGGTTTTAGTTTAGCGGTTTCGCCATTTGCCCTGCAAGCACAAGGGCCTGAGTTTGATCCCTGGTACCAAAAAAAAAAAAAAAAAAAAAAAAAAAA
>NW_022900914.1:11977242-12001836 GCF_012274545.1 Fukomys damarensis | reverse complement strand
CAAAAAAAAGTGAGTGTTGTTTCCCGCGTAAAAAAAAAAAAAAAAAAAAAAAAAAGTAAAAATGGTAGTAAGTGGCATCCTTATCTTCTCTTTAAGAAAAAAATTTAAAAAGTTTTTTTCCTCAAAAGGTAGGCTATTGCCCTAAATTTTTTAGTAAAGGCTTTTTTTTAGGTTAAAGAAATTTCATTCTGTTTCTAATTTATCTCAGTAGAATAATTAGAAATATGCCAAAAAAGTAGCTAAAATATAGTAATTCCAGCACTGTTGAGAGTAGTGGAAAATCTGGAAACACCATGAAATTCTACAGATAGTTGATTTTAAAAATAAATTTTGGCTGATCTATGATATACCATACTTGGCAATAATTAAATATGCTTTTATATATTCATTTTTTTCCAAAGAAAAGTGTTCATCATTGGCAAGTGAAAAAGGGTATAATATATCTCACTTTCATAAAATATAAATGTGGGAAAAGTGCTCTAAAAGTTATAACAACATTGCCCCTGAATAATGGTAATATTGATGATAATTTATTTCTTTTTCTTTTTTCCTGTCAGTGTCCCTACAATAAATATTTGCTCTTCAGAAACAAGTCACCTCATAGGTGAGCGAGAAATTATTTCCTCTTTTAAAGTTTGTTTCTTCTTTGTAAGAATCTTTTTGTCTGGTAACTACTTTGAAGATAATGACACAGTGTATTACCTGTTGTTATTCTCTTATTGTTTTGTTATGAAATTTTTATTTTTCATAAAATAAAAAGGAAAAGCAGAGCACTACACAGCAGTCTAGCTGGGGAGCTGGAAACAGAGCTTCCAGATTGGGTAGTATGCCTTCAAACTGCATGCTCTCCTATCTTGTGCCCCAAGTAAGCTCTCCCTTCCGCATCTGCACAGTCTTATTTTATGGGCTTGTCCAACACTCTTCACTTCCGCTCATCACAATAAGTTTCCAAATATCACCAAGACCCATCAAGTCCTTGGTAGAGTGAGCTGGGCCAATCTGAGAATGAGCCAGTTTTATTCACAGCTTGTAATATACAAGAGACAGGTGAGAACTGCCAACCGTCCACAGCTGGGCCTAGATTTCCCTCAAGGTGATTTAGGAATGCTTTGAAAATCAGATATTAGTGTCCATGTGTGGCCTCGTTCTGAAATTTGGAGGGTGAGAGGATTCCCTAACAGGCATTTTGTCCTCTGAGCCCGTGAGACACCATGCTTGTAAAGAGAGGTTTGGAGAGGAGCCTGAGTGTCACCCAGCACTTGGAAAGGAGGCCACAAGCCTGGGTCAGCTCTGGAGCCATTTGTCACCTCACAGCAGTGAGGATTGCTGTTCAGGCTTGAAGAGACACAGAGGTGAGGCCTTGCCTTTGTGTGGCCTTGAATTTGCTTACAAATGTATATATGGGAGAAGAAATGGGAAGAAAATGGGGTTAGGCTGGAGGAAGCTGTCTGTGTTAGGAAGAAATACTCAGAGGCAAGAGGTGAGTAACAGTTTTTGAGTTCCTACAACCTGGATTAGGAGTGAGTCTTCCCCCAGAAAATGTGCATGAGGCAGTGACAAATAACAGCTGAGAATCAGGCTGTCCTGAGTACACAGAGAGGTAAGGGTGTGAGTAAGCAGGCCACATTCCACCACTGTTAATCCCATAGATTATAAAGAAAAACCCCACATATTATGTGAGGAGGCATCATGCATAAATCACTCAGAGCAGGCCATTTCACGACTGGTCCCTAGAAGTGTGCCGAGCAGCTGCAGAACTGAGGGTAAGTGTTTAGAACTTCTATAGCAACTGACCAAATAATTCTATTTGCAAAGAATCTAAAAATGTTTTTTTAAAGGGGGGAGCTTGATTTCATATGTTGTAAAATTTTCATGATTTATTAATTCATTTTCATTAAATTTCTGTGACGAACTAGAAATAAAAGAATACAGGTGTGTGTTCCGCTAGTGACAATTTGAGGACAGTACGACATATGGGGGGTAGGCAGTGGGTTGATGGATGACAGGATGAGGGGACTCAGGGAGAGCCAGGCACTCAAGAAGGGCTTCCTGGTAGAGGATGGAAGTGATCTTGACATACAAACAAGACTCTCAGATCATCCCTGCAGCTACGAGGGAGCACTTGTGCTCTGTACAGACATGTTTTCTGCTTTTAGTACACGTACGTTGTGCCCTGAGCTCTGTCCTAGGCACACCAGGCAAATGCTGGCATCGATGGCTGAGCATTGTTATGGGATTCAGGGGCCTGGGTCTTGGTTCTCATGCAATCTTTCTGTGTAGTACCAAGAAGAACATTTTACTTTCCATTAAGAGCTGTGAGGATGGGGACTACCTAGCCAACAAGGCCTAGTTCAAGCCTGGCAGATGGCAAATCTCTAATGAAATTTTTAGTGGATAAATGGGATTTAGTTTTAACACTAGACAAATGAGGTGAGGTGACTAGATAAAATTGATGGTTTCCAAACCAGAAAATGAGAAAGTACATTGTGGTCCAAACTGCAAACTCAAATCTCCAGGCTTTGGTCTCATTTGATGAGATAAATCCTACTGCTATGTTGAAAAATACCAGATTAGACAACTTAGAAGACCTCTTCTAACTTTGATTTTTTAAAAAAAATTATAAGTGGACAAGAGTGGAAATGAGAGAGGCTGTAAGAGCATTGAACTAACTAATCACAACTGAACAAAAACCGATGCAGAAGTTCTAAGGGTTTGCTAGAATATTGGAGTTGGTGGGGTGCCATTGGCTTACAGAAGCTTGTGAGTAGGCTTCGGAAGAGGGACCATTGCTCCCTAACAGTATGTGTAAGAGTTTTCCATGTCACTGTGTCTCAGTGAAGTGTGCCATGGTTGTGTATACAATGAGTGACCTAAAGAGCACCAGAGATGTCTAGCCACTCCAATGGCTTGAGTGAGAGTTTATCCTTCTCGCATATTAAGAGATCTATAAACAAGGGGCTATATATTCCAAGAAGCCATCAAGATCCAGTCTTCTTCTAGCATGTGTTGGGGTTTTTCCTAATGGTCCCCAATACAGTTGCTCCAGCCTAGTAAGAGGGGTGTTAGAAATCAAAGTGATGTCCCCTAAGCCAATGGCTTTTTGTTGAGTAAAGCTCCACCTAGTGGACCTTTATTTCATCAGCCAAAACTAGATAATGTAGCCAACCAGTCTGGCAAGAAATCCCACGAAATCATTTTAAATCAAAACTAGAATTCTGTTATTAAGAAAAGGGTGAGAAGAAGCAACTATGAGTATTTACCAATCCATGTATATGAGTTCTTCTGCTTTGCCAACAACAAAAAAGTTGTCAAGGAAGGAGTTCATTTTGAAGAGAACATAGGAGACTTTGCAGGGAAAATGAGGAAGGTGTTGAAACAGGAGTTTGGCAGTGTGTGCAGCTGGAAGGAAGAGGCCAGAAGCAGCAGCGGGCAGCCTGTGGGGGCCTCTGACAGAGAGATCAGCACTCAGTCAAAAATACCAGGGACTCGAGAGTTAAGAAGCGAACCACCCTTGTGGCTGTAAAATTAAGGAAAGGCACTGGGAGACAGGAGGATGGAAAGTCAGTTCAGCGTTCAAAGACTGGTCAGTGAGATCCTGAGAACCAGAGCCAAGGAAAATCATGATAAGCCCACTGAGACTGGAACGTGATCTGCTCTGCCCGCAAACACTATTGGGAACTTTCTCAGATGATAAAGGGCAAATTCCACACAGTAAGGCACAAATGTGTGCATAGAAAAGCCATTAAAGCAACCTAGTAGTTACCTTTACTTTATTAGCAGAGTCGCACTCCGCACTGGAGTCTAAAGGTGCTAATGAGACCAATACGCTTCCATGAAGGGGCCCGGTGAAGAGTGCAGGAGCAACATAAACTCCACTTGACATGCGATGCTATTAAGAGACCAGGGCCTTGCATACCCAGAAGATGTCTGAAAAGCTTTCCACTTTGTGTTTTGTTTGGGCTATTCTGGGGTCCCTGTCCTCCATGATTTTCCTCTTTGTGCTTGAGCATAAAAATGAAAGCCTTGTTCCTGTGCCAAGGTGCTGCTGTCTGCCTCTCCCAGTGGAGAGCACAAAAGCCCACTGAGCAGTTGCAGCTGACGGGTGGGGAGACAGCCCGGCCGTCACTGCCTGGGCAGGCACAGGGACCACAAGCCCGAAGGGCTTCCTACTTCTCCTCTCCCCCTTGTCTCTGCTCATTTTTCCTTTCACATTCTCTACAGCTCACCCTCCAGTCTTTGATTCAGGAACGGACACTATCAGGGAGGACTGTGGGGCCACAGCCAGGCCTGCCATGTCTCTGTGTCCACCTCTGCGAGGCAGATGGAAGCTGGGGTGGAAGGATTCGATGCAGGGCTCTCTGCATCCCCCCCAGCAAAACTATGAGGCGCTGCTGGACCGCTGCCTGAGGAACCACTGCCTCTTCGAAGACAGCAGCTTCCCGGCCACTCAGAGCTCCATTGGCAGTGGGGCTCTGCTGCAGAAGCTGCCTCGACGCCTGCGGTGGAGGCGACCCCCGGTAAGGGCCAGGCAGGGGCTGCCAACAATATGCCCAACACGTGGCACTGCCTAGAGCTCGGGTGCTCGACACACAAGTGTCTAAGACAAATGGGAAAAAACAGAGTATTTTCTACTCTCTAACGTCCACTCAACACGCCACACACTTCTGACACCAGATGTGTGGAAAGTTTCCCCCCACACGCTACACAGTGGGTGTCATCTAGTTCAACCTAATTCTGACGCTGTCGGACCCCATAGGTTAGGGCTCTGTCCCAAGAGACTATTCCCACCTTAGGTGCCAATCACAATTCCAGGTTGCTGTCTATGCTTCTGACCCACTGGCTGTAAATCAATTCCCGTGACCCTGTCCTTGGGGTCTGTTAATTTTCTAGAGAGATTCACGGGACTTGTGGCAATACTGTACTTATGTTCATTATAAGTGATACTATAAAGGATACAGATGGAAACGATACGAAGAAACATGGGGGAAGAGACGTGGAATTTCCATGTGCTTCTGCTCAGCTCTCCAGAAGCAGTCCACAGCCTGGCCTTTTGGGTTTTTATGAACGCATCATTACATAGGCATGACTGACTTCATCACTGGAGTCCCTGTCCCCATAAGTGAGCAGCTCAACCTTCAGCCTCTCTCCGCTCTCCAAAGGTCAAGGATGTTGAGGGTCTTTCGGTGACCAGCCATCATCCTGAAGCTCTCTATGGGGACCTGGCCACCAGTCACCTTATTAGCATACCAAAAATACACATCACTCCATAGAGTATGCAGTCTTCAGGAACTGGGAGGAAAACCAAATATATATATTTCACATACCATACCAGGTCTTACTATCTGTCATTAATCCTCATGAGAAGGGAACTGGGTACGTTCCTACATTCCTGTTTTCCAGGTAGAAAAGTTGGGAATGGTCTAAGATGTAGCCCTCCCTTAAACCCCTCCCAGAAATGCATCCACAAGCATATCAAGGTCTTGTATGGCATCATCCAAGAGAGAAGGCATCCTGAGTTACAGCCAGTACCAGCTGCCCAAGAGACCGTCTTTCACTGTCTTCCTTGAGTCAGGTCATAAAACATGGAAATTAATGAGCTATCAGTTACTTTACAAAAGTATTCTTCATTTTGTAAACTGTATCAATGATTCCTTTAAAAGGGCAATTTCTTACTTTGAATGTAATTCATCTCCTTCAAACCTGATTATATCCATGATGTTTGGGAACACCGTGAGCTCAACCTATGCTGTGGATTCTTTTCTCTTTTTGTTGCCTACACTGACATTTCCAACCCCAGACTTACGAAAATCCCTCCTATGTGCAAAATTCCCAAGGAGACCCACTAAACTAGGTGGTAGCAAGATCCCCCTTCTCCCAGAGAGTCCTGAGCACTGCTCACATAGAGACTGAGGCCCCAGAGGGAACTGTCTGCACGCAGGGAGGAGGGATTCAGTTCTTGGCACAGAGCGGACTGCCCCTTCTTCCCACCTCCACCCAAAGGTGCCCCCCCACTGCAGGGTGGGAGTGGGAAGGAGGAGGAGGAGGGAGGAGAGAGAACAAACTCTGGGAAAAAGTAGAATGCATAAGAGACTATTTTGATAGAAACTTTGAGAAAAGGCATTTCTCAATATCTGTACAGAGTTCTCTAGGACTCTGACTTTCATGAACTGGAAGAAGGAATGAGAAATACGATAGACAGAATCTATATCCCTGATTTTCTGGAACAGCACTGATATAGTATGTTCTCTACCTTTGTCCCTTTGGTTGGGTTTTAGAGTATGGGAGAACATGCTTACTGTGACTCTAAGTTTCCTTATTCTCCATCATAATGATAATTCCGTTTGTTCCCCCAGGAGCTGCACAGCAATCCCCAGTTCTATTCAACTGAGACCAAAAGGCTGGATCTGTGCCAGGGAGTAGTAGGTAAGTCACATAGCTTCTGAGGTCCACACCAGGCCAAGGTAGGAGGAAGCCAGAGAGCCCATCTGAGGGAGCTGCAATGGGGTTCAAATGGTCACTCAGCAGCAAACCCTGAGCTCCTTCACATGCTTTTTCCTTAGCCGGAGGTTCATAAAAACCAGTCCTCTGGGTATGTGTAGAAATGTCACACCTTGTCTAAGTCCTCAGATAGTCCTCAGTACCGGTTTATGGTCTAAATTGAATGTGAGGAAATGTGCTCATTCTTTTTCAGTTCCCACAATGACTTCTTCTGGGAACACCAGCCATTAGGACCCAGGCAGGCCTATCATAGCTCAGAGTTTTTTAGAATATATACAAACAACTCTTGGCCATCAGTGAAGACACAAGTAAAATGACACCCATCTCACAGATGGAGAACTGGGATCCTGAAGAGCATTCTCCAGAAAAAACATAAGTCAGTTACAGAGGCAGAATTTACAAACTATCATTGTGTTTGGGTTCAAATTCCCAAGGAGGAGGCATTTAATAAGCTGAACACTGGTTCAGGAAGACGGCTCAATTCTTGATATCAGGTCTGGATTCCGGCCACAGTTTCTCTCCCTCTATGCTGCTCTCTCACTATCCTCCTCCCCATTATGTTGTTTGCTTTTACTAAAATAGGCTGTGAGCCCAGAGAGTATAACTGGGACTGAAAGTTTCTTGCACGTAAGAAGTACTCAGTAGAACCATGCAGAGGCTGGTCAGATGTACATGCGTGTATCATAGATTCGTGAGAGTCATTGTGCCATCTGGCTTAGGAGACTGCTGGTTCTTGGCTGCTTTGCAAGCTCTGACTTTGCACCAGGACATCATGAACCGGGTTGTTCCCCTGGATCAGAGTTTCACTGAGAATTACGCAGGCATCTTCCGGTTCTGGGTGAGTGTACTCCTGATACTTCAGCCCACTGGTGTGAGGTAGAGAGAAAAAGCAAAGATGGCTGATGGAAGAGCCATGTCTTGGCCTCTGGGATCATGGCAGTCTCTTCCATGGCATCTCACCAGTGACTCCCCCCCACACCCCTCTCCAGTTCTGGCACTTTGGGAAGTGGCTTTCTGTGGTGATAGATGACCGTCTACCTGTGAATGAGACTGGCCAGCTGGTCTTCGTGTCCTCCACCTATAAGAATTTGTTCTGGGGAGCTCTTCTGGAAAAGGCCTACGCCAAGTAAGACAACCACCAGAGGTGTCCTCCTTCCCTTCTCTTTCTTCATCTCTCCATCTTGGAGCAAGGAGGGGATCAGATAAAGTTCAACAAATGAGGTATGAGGTGTGTGTCAACCAACATAAAAGTGAGAACCTGCTCAGTCTTTTTTTGTAGGGGTTACCCCCTTTGAACAAACACTCAAATGTTGCCTTTCTCTCATGAATGAAGGTGTGTGGAGGGGAAAGGGACTGTAGGTGTATATTCAATCTTTTGATCCTGCAGTGAAAGGAAGGAGCATCAATTATGTACCCAAAGAATAACCAAGTGAGGTCTTCACAGCTCTTTCAGGCCACCTCATCTGCCATATAAATGCCCCTTACCTTTGTATCTCATATTTATTCCTTCTCTGAGCAGGCTCTGTGGTTCTTATGAAGATCTGCAATTTGGACAAGTGTCTGAAGCCCTTGTGGACTTTACTGGAGGGGTGACAATGACCATCAACCTGTCAGAAGCCCCTGGAAACCTGTGGCACACCCTAACCCAAGCCACCTACAGCAGAACCCTTATTGGCTGCCAGACTCATTTAGGGGTGAGAGAGGATGAGAGAGAGGCACACGGTCTCCCCTCCTGCTCCATTCCCTTCACCCACCAGCTCCTGCTCTCTCCTCTACATGAGCCCCTGGGCCTCCACCAATCCTTGCACCAAGTCCTGATGTTCAAACCAGGGTGGTACAGCTGGGTCCTAGGACAGGCAAGGTAGCAGGAGAGTACAAATGGTGTGCAGAGAAGAGGTTTAACAATTATTATTTATTTTTATTTTGGGGGGGTACCAGGGATCGAACTTGGGTCCTTGCACTTGCAAGGCAGGCAGCGGAACCACTGAGCTAAATCCCCAGCCCCAAGATTTAACAATTATTAAATGTCAGTTGCCTGCAGGGAGCTTATGTGTCCAATTTCTTAACAGCAAAGAACATGGAACTGGAGTGGGAAGCCCTCGCTTCATGCCTGTCTCAAACAGGGATATCACACTGTGATTCTTTTCCAGTCTTCTCCCCCAAAAAACCCTCAGCCAAATCCATTCCAGGTCTACCTAGACTCCTGGAGGAAGCTGCTGGACTGACCGGGGCCTCCCTTTTTTTCTCTGCAGAAGGAAGGGGTGCTGAAGAATGGGCTGGTGGACGGCCATGCCTATACTCTCACAGGAATCCGGAAGGTGGGGTTATCTAAGCCACTCATTTCCCACTCAACCTCCTCTTTCAGATCTTCTCTCCAAGGCCTTGGCTTGTCTCAGTGGATGCAGCATCCTCCCAGTGTTGAGTGGGGATGGGGATAAAGTCTCAGGTAGATCCTCCAGGGCTCGCCAAAGCCTTTGGTGGGCTCCTAGTAACTCTATATCTAGTTTCTAAACTAGCATTGTGTCCAACCTTTGTGACTCCCAGGGCACCTTCCAAGCATCTTCCTGTGGGCCACCCCTCAGTCAGTTGGCCACTGAGCCCTGCTGTGCCTACAACCCTTCCTTGAGCCTCACCTGCCTCCAGGCTGCCAAAGGCGGCCTTTCTCCTGGTTCTTCCCTTCCAAGTTGCTCCTTCTCTCTCCTATGCTCCTCTACAACAGTCTCTCAGGCTCCTTCAATTCTGTTTATCTTTTGGGCTCTCCTAAGCATTGAGAGAAGGCTCAGACAGGAGTCCTGGCTGCAGAGAGCTTACAGTCAAGGTTCCAGGCAGCATATACTTGAAAAGGATGAGGAAGCAAAGTAGAACGTGAGAGCTCAGAGGTAGGCTCTGACTTTGGAAGCTCTGAAGTAGGAGAAAAGACATCTGTTTACCTAGGGAAGAAGTCTGAAGGGGCTTCACAGATGAAATAGCATTGATTTACCCGCCACAAGAGGGCAGATCTGTGTGAGGGAGGAGGGTATTTGGTAGAGAGAGCAGCATAGGCACAACATGAAGGTAAGAAATTCGTAGGCTGAGACCCCAGGGCATTCCTTGGTAGCTGACTCTCCAAAGCCCTCCCCTTTCTTTTAATTGTTTCACATTTCTTGAGCTCAACTCACAATAACATTTTCCTCAATCTTCAATCACATTTGTTTGTGTGCCAATGACATTTATTTTCTGTATATTTAACAAATTTAAGTAGCGCTATGTGCTAAATACGATTGTAACCGTTTGATGCATGTTGGCTTCCTTAATGCTCACAATGCCGCCATGGGTTGGTGCGTTCATTTCCTAGGCTGCTGTAACAGATTACCCCATGCTGGGTGGCTCAACACAGCAAACATTCATTTTCTTACTGCTTACAGAGCCAGAAGCCTGAAATCAAGGTCTCAGCAGAGCCACACTCCTCCCAAAGGTTCTCAATGAAGAGAGCTTCCTGACCCCTTCTGCCTTCTGGTGGCTCTGGGTGTTCCTTGCCGTAGGCTCCATGGCTCCTGTCCGCACATGGCCTTCTCCTATGTGGGTCTCCTTCTCTCTTCTCTTGGATTTAGGGCCTGCAACTTAACTCAAGGTGATTTCACCTCAAAATCCTTAACTTAATTGCATTTGCAAAGATCCTTTTTCCAAACAGGGCTACGTTCACAGGTTCCTGGTGGACATTTCCACTGGGCATCCGCTAATCAAAGCACTGTTATTGGTATGACTATTAGTCTCATTTTATGGATCAAAACACTGAGACACAGAGAAGTTAGGTAATTTGTCTTGCATATTACAGGTAGTAAGTGCAAGTAGCAGAGCCTCTTGCCAACTCTTTCCAAGTCTTTGATTTTTTCCATTGGGAAGCCTCAGCTGCAGGCGTGGGTCTCAGACAGAGATACCTGTGTCAAATGTATTTAGCCCTGACACCTAAACTGCTCCTCATTTTGTCCAGGTGACCTGCACATATGGACCTGAGTACCTAGTGAAGCTACGAAACCCCTGGGGAAAGGTGGAATGGAGAGGAGATTGGAGTGACAGGTGAGCTGCTGGACTGCCTGGCACGGGGAGCATGAGACAAGCCAGGACTGCAAAGGAGGTTGCTGCTAGCACAGGTTCAAATGTGTGCTTCTTTTAGACTCAGGTTAGACCAGAAAGCTTTCAGACTGCAAGGCTTGGTCCCTCACATTTATAATGCTTTATGGTCTGTAAACAACTTTCTCTTTTGTTAGAATAATTAAAGATAATGCTATCTTGAAGGCTTGCCAATGCTGCTAAGTTCTTTGAACTTTTATGATCTCATTTAATCCCCCAAACAGTGCTATTATAGAGCAGATAGTTGTATCCCCATTTTTCTTAAATAAAAGCTTAAATAAAGTGAATTAGTTAAGGTGACACACTGTGACTCAATGAAGGACTTTGGTGAGTTAGTCCAGCGTTCTGTGCCTGACATGATTCAGTGCATTATTGGGCATATTAAGTCCACGGTAGACAAATCTGGTTTGGCCCAGATTTTCTGCTTATAGTGGCTCTCTGGTTACATTTAGTGACCCTGGAGCATTCTGATTGGATGCCTACACTTAGGTCATTCCAGTCTAAAGGCAGCCTAAAGGGACCTGGGTTTAGAGGCCACAGACTTGCTATAGAGAATGGGTGAAATGAGAGTTCAGGTGTGAGAGTCCCTCCCATTGTTATGAAGATTCATAACATGCAACCCCGTGTAACACTTTAGAGTATACAGATATGTCTACGTATGCATTATTGCTTGAGCATTTTGAGAGATGAAAGATGAAGGTGAAGAAAAACATTTGAATTTTAATCCTGGTAGAATGTGCTACATTACATGTGTTGTAGGTTAACAGAGTTGGCAGAGGAACTGGACCGATGTGAAAAACTGTCACCCAAACAAATGCATACATTTTAAAGTGTGACAGGATGATACCATCATTTTGTTGTTGGTGGTGATTCATTTCCTAGAAGGACGAGTACTAACATTAGAGATAGGTAATGGGTAAAATTACAATTTTGTTGCTTTCTAGTAGAGTGATTTTCAGGCAAGCTTCCTAATATTTTTTGAGCTAGAGCTGTTGTGAAGTTTCAATAAAATGAAAAAAAATTAAATAAAATGATGGGCTTTTATTCCACAGGGCTTAATTTGTTTTTAATCTCATTCAAAATACTTTTCATTTCAAATGTCATATTTTTGAGTCTAGAAATTTAATTTTTGTATATTTATTATTTCTTCTTTCATCATGTTCTTATTTCTCTTTACACTCTTGAGACTTTGGAACATATTTATAGTAGCTATTATAATGTCCTTATCTTCTAATGCTAATCTCTTTCATTTCTGGATCAGTTCCTACTGACGTTTTATCCTACTCATGGATCACGTTCTCTGCTTCTTCATATAACTAATACTTTTTTTTATTAGGTGCTAGACATTATAAATTTTAGTTTCTGAGTGTGGAATTCTATTCTTTTAAAGAGTCTTCTTTTTTTTCTGGCAAGTACTTACATTGCTTAGGGGTTGTTTTGATACTTTGAAGTTTTTCAGCACTTTTTGGGCAGGTCAAGAGGGGACACCTTTATTTCAGTGGTAATTTGATTCCATTTCTAACTTGTGGACTCTCTGGGATATCTAGTAAAAACTACATGTACACAATAAGGTCTTTCAACTCTTGCTGGTGAGAATTCATGATTCCCCACTCTGGGAATTGTTCTGCATCTAGCCCAGTCTTGTGGATTTCACTTTAAGAAAGCACAGATTAGATTTCAGCCAAAGGCTCCAGGGAACCCTCAGGAGGTTTTCTAGGTCATCTTTAGGTAGCCTTTCCTCCAGGCACTTTCCCCAGCATTCTACCTGCCTGGTCTCTGAGCTCCAGGCTCTGTCTCCTATATACTCAGTGAGAAAGATTGTTTTGTATTGTTTTGTGTTTTCAGTACTGAGGATTGAACCCAGGGCCTTTGCACTGAGCTACGTCCCCAGCGCTCTTTATTTTTTATTTTGAGTCAGGGCCTTGCTAAGTTGCCCACCCTGGGCTCCAATCCAGAGTCCTAGGCATGCACTGGTAGGCTCTCTTTTTCTCTCACTGTCCAAGAAATTCCCTTCAGAAAGAAGCCTGGGGCTGCAGGGTTCCTTTCATTTGTTCCCCTTTTCTTGGGAACCCTGTGCCGACTGCTGTCTCATGTCTAAAAATAGCTGCTTGCATTTTGTCCCATTTTTAGTTATCTATGGTTGAAAGGCTGATACAGTTTTACTCCTTTGTAGCCAGAAGTAGAAGTTCAATATTATGGGCTTTGAAAGTAAGTAATACCTGGCTAAAGGATACCTCGGACATTTAATAGTTATGTGACTTCAAGCAAGTGACTTCACCTCTCTTCATCTGATTCCTGATCTCTACACTGGGGATAAATAACCCCCCCATCTTTCAAAGTTGTTAGCCTTAAATGAAATAAGATATGTCAGGAGCCTGGCCTGGCACTTGGCTCAGAGTAAGTGATTCATTCATGTTGCATGGTACTTTTATAATGAAGAATGTAAGGTTTAGTTGCCTGAAAGCAGCATGAAAATAACACCAAATAATGACACTGCAGAGCAGTGATGGCGAACCTTTTAGAGACCAACGGCTGAAACTGCAACCCAAAACCCATTTGTTTACCGTAAAGTGCCAATACTGCAATTAAACCTGAATAGGGAGGTTTTAGTTGAGAAAAAAATAAAGGTTATTTCATGCTGGGCTGCTGGGGTGACTTGGCTCTCTGCATATCTTGTTATGTCACTAGCGCCATAAGTTCGCCACCCCTGCTATGGGTTCCCTAGCATGCCTTCCCACAGCTTTTTCATTCCCCATTAAAATATTTCTGTTTTTCAGCTCAAGTACATGGGAGCTTCTGAGCCCCAAGGAGAAGATTCTACTTCTGCGGAAAGATAACGATGGAGAATTCTGGTATTTGACTCGGGGACTTGGGACAGAGGCCCTGGCTTACTTCCAGCAAACACTTACCGGGTGCCTCGTGTATGCTGGGCATCTCGTGTACAGGGTCAGTAAGATGCCACCCCTTTAAGGAGCCTGCAGGGTCAGCAGCCACTGTCAGCAGACTGTCACCATCTCTGTGACGCAGGCCACGCTGAGCAGGAGCTAACTGCCTGACTTGAACAGAAGCCAATTCTATGGCTCTGGGTTTCTGGAAAAAGAAAGAGCTTTCATTGACGGCCACTGGAGAAGGAAACAGGGCATAAACTCAGATCTGTCTTCTTGGTTAGTCTGCAGCAAAGGAACTGAAACAGCCCAGGGTAAGGGGGAATAGAGGGCTGATGGATGGGTCACACCTAAGAGCTTGGTGGAATAGCTGCACTCTGTAGGTTGGCCCAGGAGGGACTTGTAGGTGATCCCGCAACTGTTAGAGGCACTTTTCCTTACAGTTCGGGTCTGCATGGCCCTGTTCTTATTCCTCAGGGCTGCTGAGCTCCCTGGAGCGTGGTTCTGCCAGCCTCTCAATGTCACATCAGGGCAGATCATAGCATTCTGCACCTGCATTGTGGAAAAGGCTGGAGCCATTTTTAGGAACAGAGAAGATACCACTGCATGGCTGGGTTCCAAGGGCAATGAGCCCAGTGGGTGCTCAAACAGGACTTGGGCTCACCAGCCTCCCCCTCCTCCTCTCTGGCCTCCATCTGCTCACTTGATCAATACACTCAACCCAAGGCTTTGACTTTCCTGTTCTGAAACAGACAGGAGGAGCTGGGTGTGGTGGTATATGCCTATAATCCCAGTTCTAGGAGGCTGAGGCAGGAGGATGGCAAATTCAAGCCCAGCCTGGGTAACAGTGAGTTAGTGAGACCCTATCACAAAAAAAAAAAAAAGAAAAAGATTAGAGATGTAGCTCAGTGTGAAAGCCCTGGGTTCAATTCCTAATGCTGAAAAACAAACAAAAACAAAATGAAAAAAGAGAAAGTGATAAGGAAAGAACCCTCTACAGAGATCTAGGTCCTACAGAAGAGAGCAGCACTACTCCCTGCCACCTCAAGCTGCTGACCTCGTTTTAGGAAAGGCCACCAAGACTGCCCGAGGGGTGCTGCTCCCGGAGTCTCACAGAACCCCTCTGTCCCCTCTACTCTTGCTTCTCTCCTTTCCTAATCACTCAGCCCTTGTTCCTGGCTTTCTGCCCCCTGTTCCTACCCACACCTCTGTGACCCTCTCTCTTTTGAAGGTCTTCCATTGAGATCAAGAGCCCTGCAAGTCCTGTTTTCTCCACTTCCTGGACAAGGAATCTGAGCCCCTGACAGTTTCTGCTGTAGCAGCCTCAGCTCACAGTGTTAGTGTGTGGCAATTAATGATCGAGGACTGATTTGTGCAATTCCCACTGAACATTTAGATATAATGGACTGGTTGTGGATGCCCCAATCCAGCTCTCGTCCCTGCCATCCAAGAAACAGTGCCATTTTCCTCTGTTGGTAATGGTGCTGAGTGCTTGCACCAAAGGGTCACAGAGCTTCACCTCCGGCCCAGGAGCCTCACACTGATCCTGCAGGCCCCTTTCTCAGGCTGCAAGGCCAGCATGGCTCTGCACAGGAGCTGGGGGTGTGGGTGGTCTGGGAAGGAGTGCATGTCCTTGGTTCTCAGGACTGGGAGTCATCTCACTTGCCTCTCTGTGCTGTTCCCTCCTCCTTTCCAGGATGACACTGCGGGACTTTAAAGCCCATTTTGCACTCCTGGTCATCTGTAAACTAACTCCAGGCCTGTTGAGCGCAGACATGGGCCAGAAATGGATGTACACCACGTGGGAGGGCCGATGGCAGAAAGGAAGTACAGCTGGTGGCCGGATGGAGTCCCCTCGAGGTGGGCACAGGGCTCAGGGGGTGGGGTGGGGTGGGAGGAGCCACAGCGGTTGGCTGTGTGATCTGCAGCCCCCACAGGTGGTGGAGGAGGGGGCTCTGCTTGCCATAGGGAAGAGAGCATCTCTGGTCCTCTTTGCACAGAAGAAGAGTCCTCTCCGCTGCTTCCCAGAGGGTGCCTTTTCCAAATCACAGCAGGCGGCCATGGGCAGCCGGCACGGTGGATGCTGGGTGAAGTCTTTGGTTTTAGGACAAGGCCATTGATGCGCTGAAGTCGTTACTTTCTAAAAGACAGAATTGAAATAGTAATCATAGTATGGTAATTAGGTCTTACCCACTGGACCCTGGTAGGGACCTAAAAGCAGGACTCTTGATTCTTGGAGGAAACAAACATGTCTGAGTTCTCGAGGAGGAGAGTTGGTGGCTGTGTCCCCTCCTCTGGTGGAGGTGGCGAGCCTCCCTTTGCTAGGAAAGGTCTCTGGGTATGATCTCAGGGGGCCAGCGTGGCCTCAGCTCTGGTCACTGTTCCCTCCTACTTCCTTATTTCTCCAAAGGCTGGAGCTGCCCACCTCTGTGAAGGCCCCAGGATCCTGGGCATATTCCCCCACTCAGTCAGGAAGCAGCTGTTTGTAGGGCACCACATCCAGGCCAAGCTCTGTGGGCACAGGGGCTATGGTGGGGCAGCTCCAGGCATGGTGTGCAGAAGAGCGGGGCACGGAGGGGGCATGGAGCGGAGGTCACAGGGCCCAACCCTGCCTCGGTGGCATGGGGAGCAGGATGCTGGGGGCCGTTACACCTTGCTGTGCTCTGCCCAGACACATTTTGGAAGAACCCGCAGTTCCTGCTGTCCATCTGGAGGCCTGAGGAGGGCAGGAGGTCCCGGAGTCCCTGCAAAGTGCTGGTGTCTCTGCTCCAGAAGCCCAGACACAGGCGCCGCAACCAGAAGCCTCGCCTGGCCATCGGCTTCTTCCTCTTCAGAGTAGGTGTTGCTGGGGCTGGGGGTTTGAGGCCCAGCAGCTGCCATTCATTCCTTCTTGGTCCCTGTCCTCCTTATCATCATCGGTCTCTGTCCTTAGACCTGGGTCCAAAGGCTGGCTCTGTTCTTAGGAGAGTGAGTCATTGCTCCTTTCATTTGAACGTCAGTTTCTCCACCTGTAAAGCGGGGTCTGTGATATTAATGCAGAGCATGGCATGAGAGGAGGCCAGGTGAAAGTCTGTGCCCTGTGCCCTGCTCATAGTTGATACGATCAGTATTGCTTTCCTTTTTTTCTCCCAAGAAGCCAAGGCTTCCTTTCCTCACACTTTCCTCCTATCCCTGATGATGGATTAAAGTGCTTGGAGGGGGTGGTTCAGGGTAGAATCGTCTCTGTCAGCTCCCACCAGGAAGCGTGTGCTTGTCAACAGTCAGGGGGCCCATGACTAATCAGATTTCTCTTTCTGTTGTTTTTCAGATGAGCAAGGTGAGGGCCACACTGGACCAGAAGCCCAAGTTTGGAGTGGTATGAATGTGGCCAGGTTACTGTGTGATTGGTTTTCACTGAGGCAGCTATGAGAATGTCCAATGTTAGTGCCAACTGTGTGTGTGTGTAAGTAAAGAGTAGCTGCTCTTTTTAACCCAAAGACCCCAATAAACCCTTGTTCTTCTCTAAGGAGGCTCAACCTAGCATAGAACTAATAAATTTTAGAAGTCATTAAATCTCTACATAAATACCTCGGGCTAATATGGAAGGCTGTCACAGCACAGAAAGGATGACAAATCACAGTCTTCCTGAGTGATGAAGCCCATAATAGACCTGAAACATACAAGGACATTCAAGATACTTCACAGCCCACCTCCTCAGGGACAGGGAACCAAGGTTTGGGGGACCCAGGCAGAGGGACAGAGGAGCTCCGTTTTGTGTGCCGTTGTAGCCTCTCGGTGTTGGGAAGAAAGCCTGAGGTGTCGCAGAAATGGAGAGGGGCAGCTATGATTTTTGTTCCCTAATGAAAACTCTAATTTTCTCAGGTCGGATTGAGTCAAGTGAAAGGGCTTTTTATAAATGAAACATTTTGCACTGGGTCATGATTTGGGTTTTGTGTTTGTTTTTTTTTTCCCTCTTGTGGGAATTCTGAGTGCTCCCAAAGTTGCCTTTTACTTTAAAAACAAAAATTTATGTCATGCCACCATCTAAATAGAATTTGGGTCAATCTGCAATAAAAAGGTAAACAAAGGAAAACTGCAAATCAGTTATGAAACCAAAAAGGGTAAATAAAAGTCATAATTGGGTGAGGGCAGGCAGTTGATTCTACAAGAAAAACCCAGGATAACTACTATGCTGGTTGTAATATTTAGCTTTGAGATTTGTAGCAGATAGGCAAAGAAGACATCTCATGTTCTGATCGGAGAAATGTGTCATCAGGTGATTCTGTTTTGCGTCATCAGCCCTGAGTGGAATCTGCTAATGTTTTGGGGTGGATGAGCAGTGTCTTTTGTGTATAAACCGGAGAAAGGAGCCTGGTGTGGACTGTTTCTTCCTGCTTAGTCTTGAGCGAGAAGAGAGAGAAGAGGAAACAAGAGGAGAGATGGGGAGGAAGAACGAAGGAAGGAAAGAAGGGAGGAAGGCAGGACGCATGTGCAGATCCAGAGCCCGATCTCGGGTTGTCTGCGCTCTCACCAGTTTCACTGAGTGGCCTGCAGTGTCCAGTGCGTCCGTGGGTAGCTGCTACAATGCAGGCAGGGGATGGCGGTGGTCCGTCGGTATCTGTGACAACCAGTGGTGTCACAGTCAACCTATGCTGCACCATATATGAAGGCAGCATCAGAAAGTACAGGGAGTTAGAGCTCAGCTGTCCCGAATTCCAGGCCCAAGCAGAACTCTTCCCAGGACAGGTGACTCACCTTCTGTAAGCCTTCAACTGTGAAATGGATCTTGAAGGCACAGGGACTTTCCTTACATCATTTGATGTCCACATTGTTTTAAGTGTGACATCAAATCCGTTTACAGCAGCCCCTGACAGGGCTCCAGTGAGGCTGATCCCAACACACGCATATTCTGGCTGTTTTGCTGCTCCTCGCCCCTCAGCCTCGTCTTCCACCAGAAACATTGGATTTGAATCACCTGAGGCCACCTCAGCCCCGGTTCCTGGCAGATGGCTCAGGCCCAGGCCCTGGCTGACCACCTCCACTGGTGTCCTTCCGTCCCCCACCCGTAGTTCTATGAGGACCAGAGGAAACTGCCCCCCGAGTTCTTCTGGAGAAATGCTCCCCTGAGTGGGCCCGAGGTGTTCCTCACGGAGAGGGAAGTGACTCGGGAGCTATGGCTGGAGCCCGGCACGTACCTCCTCGTGCCCTGCACATCCGAAGCCCACAAGGAGGCAGAGTTCCTCCTCAGGCTCTTCTCCAGGAAGCACACCTTACGGTAAGAACACAGGCTGGGCAGGACAGAAGACAGAGCAGGGCACCAGAGTAACTTTGGAGCCCATCCTTTTCCCTCTCCTTCTGCTGACCACCTAACCACGCTTCGGTGCCAGATAAAAACAGAGAGCAGCTGTGGGCCCTGTCCTCCTGCAGCTGAAGGTCTGGGAAGGACACAGGCAAACGAGCGGTCGGTGGTGTGACAGTAATTCCCAGTGTTCATGCCGACAGGCATGTGAGCTGCTCTCTGTGATCCCAGGGGAGCCTGGTCAGGCTGGTGGTGACTCGGGAGAAGCACACAGGGCTTGTCGGATGAGGGGAGGCTGCCGTTCACTAGCAGGCTCTGAATCAGTGTGCACACACTGGGTCTTAAACTAGTAGGGGAGGGAGAGGAGAGCATGGGGAGTTAGGAGCAGGGAGTCGTGTCGTGTGTCGTGTGGCTGTGGCTGGCCAGGACACTTCAAGGAACAGTTGAAGGTGAGGGCTGTGCTCAGGACGAGCCCACAGGTGCCTCAGCTTTGGAACTTTGAAGATGAGCTCCCAGGGGAGGGGCAGCGGTGGTCCAGAGATTCCCAAATGGTCCCAGAACAAAAATCTCTGCCCTTCTCTTTCCTCAGTGAACTGGGCAGCAGTTCCAGTGTGGTCTTTTCTAAGGTGAGTGATCAGGGGGAAGGCCACGTGCTGGGCCTGTTTTCAAAGCTAGAATGGTATCTCCTGCCTCATTAGTGAGGGGAAGGAAGAAAGATTATGCATATCCGGGCAGGGCCGCTGTGCAGCAAACGTACCATGTGGCCCACTTTACTCTGGGAGCTCCCGGGTTGTGCTGTGTCTGCACCGAGAAAGAGCAGAGAACTACACACTCCTCAGTCCTTATCCCTGAGGACCCAGACCCCCAGGTTCATGAGTAGCACATACACTTCCTCCTTCTCTCTACCAGGAATTTCTTGTGCTCATTTGACTGCTTGTTTTTCCCCCAATGTCAGCAAGAATCAGAGCAAGAAAGATGTTTGTGAATGCCATGGTGGGAAGTTGAGGGCAAAGTAGATCCATTTCAGAGGCCACAAGGCATTAGCATGTGCACACGAGTCCTTTATACAGGTGCAGAATTCCCTCTCTGCATAGGTTCCTACGGGAGATAGTAGACCACAGTGACGGGCAGGATGTATTCTTCACCAAAGTCTTTGAAATGGTTAGTGGACTGGATATGGGGACAAAGTGGAGGGTGTGATTTTATTGCAGTGTGTGTTTATATCTGCATGATGCTGTGTATAGACAGCGATTTAAGGTCACCTACCCCAAATCACCACTTTCTATTAAAGTCCTAACATTTTTAGACAGGTAACTGGAGTTATCTCCAGAAGGCTCATGTAAATGATGGTCTGTTCTCAGAAGCTGCACTGATTACTTGTCAGAGAAACCACTTTAGTCTTTACTCTTTGAGAATGTGGAGTATTGCAGAGCTGAGAGTCAGCATTTGAGAACAAGGTGGAGTTGGGGGTGTGTGACAGTGACAGTCCTGGGGGTCTGCGGGTGCACATCTGAAGACAGTTCCCTTGGGTGGTGGCCCAGAGAGGATGTAGGGTAAGAGGGTACAAGGGTGGAGGGGGCCCTGCAGCTGCAGCTCTGGACCCCTCAAGTTCTTTCCTGGGCTGATCCAGATGGAGACTAGCAGAAGGCCTTGTAGGTAAGTACAAGGTCCTAGGACCCTATTTTCCTAAGCTGCCTGACACTTAGGAATCTGGAAAGGGACAGAGTAGAAATCTACAGCCTGACATTTGTCACTAAAATTGGAAGAACATGAACTCTGTGTTACTGAGGCTCCTAATTTAAATTCATGGCTCGCTGCCTCCCCGATCTAGCATTTCACTTAGTGTAGCCAGAGAAAGCAAATCAGAATCTCACATGTGTTGTTTTCCTCCCTATCAGGACTTTCCGAACATTTTATACGGCAGTCCTTTGATCAAATGAAATCTCAGTGAGAATCCCAATACAGTGATACCTCCATTGTCAAATGGCTCCAAGTTCAGACTGTTCATAAACTCGGTGTTCATAGAGTCGTCAAGTAGTCAGTCCAAAAATCTGACTTGAAAACCCTGTCCGGGCCAAGAGTGAGTCGCGTGTCACCTCTCACCAAGAACACAAAGGGAGAAGCTTCAGTCTAAGAGCAGCCCTCACCCAGACAACCTACAGTGCTGGTTTTAGTGTGTTACAATGCTGCCCTTTTTTGTGCTTTCTTTGTGTAAAATATCATCACCATGGCTCCAAAAAAAGTGATACCAGCGGTAAAGCTAAGAGGCAAACTAAGAACCACAATAGAGTTAAGAAAAGAAATCATTGTGAAATTTGTTAAAGTCCTGGAAAAATAAATGTATGTGTAATTTTGGGCCTCAACACCAATTATTTGGTTTTCCATTATTTCTTATGGGAAAAATAGTTCAGTTCTCGAACTTTTCAGTGTTCAAACATGAATTTGGAATGAGTTGAGTTCCATAGTCGAGGTACTGCTCTATGTATAAAACTCAGGTTAAAATTGTACGTTTATGAAGATTACCAGTTTTAGAAGTTCAAGTGTATGGTACTTATATTCCACTAGTATATATATATTTTTTTCTTATTGAGTTTATTGGTACAATCTAGGTCGTCTACAATACAGTTACATTCATTACTGGGATCCTGTCACTAGTATATTTTAAAGTCAAATGTTAATATAAAGAGTTGCTTCTAATAAACTCTAAAATTGAAATCTAGAATTTTGTCTGATGACATTTTATAAAGAAGAAAACTCAAAGCAAATTGCTGAACTTCTAAAGCACCTCTATTAAGAGTGGCTGCTCCCTATTAAATCCTGCCAAATTGGGGTGCTCTGGACTTGGCACCCAGTTACAAAAGCATCATAGGTCTCATGAAATCCCAGATTCAATTACATTCCTTATAAGCAATATAATGGCGCTAAGTCTTTCCGCTCAGAAATGGCACATAATCCTCCTAGATACGATGCCCTCAGCTGCCTACTTGTGGCCTCCCCGTTGTCTAATGAGCTCTCAGTAGCCATGGTTTTCTCTTACCAGTCTGCTTTCCCTTCAGTATCCAGAAATAAATGCAGTTGAGCTGTGGAAGATCCTGAACCACATGACCTGGCCAGGTAACTATTCAAGAGTCACCCGAGGGGACACACTTGCAAACGCTGGCTCTGCTTCTCCTCCTCCTGGGGGGACTTATCGGTCACCAGGCACCAGCTCCATCTAGCAGCTGTGTTAAGACACCTGGGCGGGTTACATGGTTTGACAAAGCAGAAGAGTACTTTGTTTGGCTTTTAAATGGTTATTAACTTGTTTAGCTTGGGTGTGAGAGACGTGTGACAGTGACAAACAGATCTGTGCCACTTGTTAGCTTCAGAGGGATAAGCTGAGTCCTTTCTTAGTGTTTCAGTGCCACATGCAAGGGTTGCACTCGTTTCTGCAGCCTGTGAGATGAGAGCATTAATGAGCTACCTAGGGGGCTCTCTGATGAACTCACACTTAAGTCTACCAAGCTCCATAAACGTGGAAGGGGAGGATAAGCACATCACCTAGGGAGACTGCCAGAGAGTAGCACTGATGCTTTCCCACAGAGCCTGGAGTGAGTTACACAGAAAGCTTCATGTCCATCTAGAAATATTTCACACACCTCTTTGAAGTGAGAAAAACATGAAGAAAACAGGCTGATTTCCCCACAAAAGTGAGTGAGCTTCAAAGTGACAAAATTACAACAAATAATTCAAGGGTATTTGCTACCTAATTTACATGATTGCTTCTCCTTTATGTGAAGCCAAGATTTCAAACGCAGACAAATTACAGTCTAACCTATTGTATGGGTCGAGCTTCGAAATCACTTCCAGATGGTTTCTCAAATCCAGATTTGGTTATCGGTAAAAGAACCAGAAGGGAAGACTTAAGAAATTAGGCAAAATTCTAGATTAATTCTAAGGAAATCATCTAGAGGTGATGCCTTAAAATTCTTTAAATGTCTTGATCACAAGTATGCAAATCAGTTTTATAAAGCAGGGTTGGTAAGTATTCCATGAAAAAAAAGGAGTTAGGTTTTATGATTAATGACATTTGGAAAATACTTTATCACACAGAATTTCATCATTGGCTAAGGATCTTGGTGAAGGAAAATGTTGGGCTACGGATACAAAGCATTCTTTGATCACAAAATGCTTTCTCTGCAGAGCATCTCCCTTGGAACATAATTTTGGAAATGTGGACTAAAAACTTTGACAGCCACAGGCCTATTATATTCTGATAAAATTGCATCTCAGGGGTTGTCTTCCAAGTTTTCGTACCATGTTTTAGACAGATACTGGCAACACACCTTGTCCAGAAAAGGCCAACAAGGGTTTAAAAATCCTATCATCTGAGGAGTAGTTCAAGATGTTTAGATATTTAGAAGAGAGGGGAAAAGTCAAAGGGGAGAGAGATGCCATTTCCTGAGGTATAACTAGGACCAGTGGGCGAGGGTCCTTTGGGTTTAACGTAAGTTTCTCATGAGTGGAGCTGTCTTTCAGATTTGGGAGCCTGTGCCTATGACCCCAGCCCTCCATAGGTGCAGAGGGTATGTGCATCTGGCCCAGTGGGTAAGCAAAGCCACCCAGAGCTAGGAGTCACCACCAGGCCCCAGCCTCTCCTCGTGCTGTCACTCCAGCTTACATGGGCAGCATAGCCTCTTTCTGTTCAGAACGGGGGCTGAAGCTCTGGGCCAGCCCTCCATGCTGATTCTTGTCCCTTACAGGACTGGCAAACGCATGGCCCATCTTCAGCCTGGATTCCTGTCAGAGGATCCTGGCTCTCCTGGATGTATCCTTTTAGGTTTGTGGGCAGATGTGTGCTCCTGGTTGAGCACTCCGCTCTAGACACGGTCTATGTGGGTTTGAATCCCATGTCTGGGTGTGTGATCTTGGACAGTTGCTGAGCCTCACTGTGCCCCCAAGGTTCATCTGAAGCAGCGAGAGAATGTCAAGACCTACTCCTCGGGACTGGTGTGAGAATGCAAATAACTAACACAGGCAAAGGGCTGAGGTCAGAACTGTCCTCTAAAAGTGATCGAAATAGCTAACAGCAATAATAACCTCACTTACTGGGAGTGGGGGTGAGGCTGCTGCAGAGTGGTGGTCAGCTTCGCGAGAGATTCAGGGTCCCAAGACTTGTATTTGGTGACAAGAAAGTAGCTTACTCCATTTACCAGAGCTCAGGGAAGTTAAAGACAGGCTATAAGCTCAGCCTTCCTGGCTCTCAGCCCTTTGCTTTTTCTGGAAAATGCTCTTTCTAAATGGACAATTTAATCAAAGTTTAATCATACTACAGAGACATGGAAAATGGGTAGCCTGAGGATTATGAAAGCAAAGGTCATCTTTGCAATCACTCAGAGGCAGTGCGGGATGGCAGCTGGATAGGCACGGGGCAGGTCCTGGCCTTGCGTCCCCAGCTGTGTGAACTTGGACAAGATCATAACCGTTCCGAGCGCATGCTTATATCTTCCTCCAGCATGTGAGGGAGGTAATGCCTATCTGACCCCGTAGGCATAATTGAAGTGTCATAGGGAAAGTGTGTAACTCAGTGCTAGGCCACGTGAGATGGTGTGCTGTGGTATTTGGAGCCAGTCTGTCTGGTGCCTGGCAATGTGCATGTGGTCTACAAGGCCAACCATTAAACTTTCAACTTTTTTTTTTTTTTGAGACAGGGTCTCACTATATAATTGAGACTGACCTTTAACTCACTATGTAGCCCAGGCTGGTCTTGAACTCACAGTGATCCTCCTGCCTCAGCCTCCCGAGTGCTGGGATTACAGGCGTGTGCCTCCACGCCTGGGGATA
>NW_022900914.1:11956507-11977194 GCF_012274545.1 Fukomys damarensis | reverse complement strand
CGTAGGCATAATTGAAGTGTCATAGGGAAAGTGTGTAACTCAGTGCTAGGCCACGTGAGATGGTGTGCTGTGGTATTTGGAGCCAGTCTGTCTGGTGCCTGGCAATGTGCATGTGGTCTACAAGGCCAACCATTAAACTTTCAACTTTTTTTTTTTTTTGAGACAGGGTCTCACTATATAATTGAGACTGACCTTTAACTCACTATGTAGCCCAGGCTGGTCTTGAACTCACAGTGATCCTCCTGCCTCAGCCTCCCGAGTGCTGGGATTACAGGCGTGTGCCTCCACGCCTGGCTAAGCTTTCAACTTTTTAAAGGATGACTTATAGACATCCTTAGCCACCCTGTGCCCAACTGCTGCCGTATATTAGTTTTAACAACAATGAAAAAAAAAGTTAACCAGGTTTTGTTTAAATCGCATGGAATCAGTGTGTCAACATATCCTGCCTGCTTCACCACATGATAGCTCTTGTCATCACTGTCACCTCTATTATTGTCACTTCTGTCAGAGCTTCTGTGTTTGGGCTCATTCTGTCCTTCCCTACCACGGGTGAGGGAGCCTTGGAGTGGACCGGATAGCAAGAGAGGCCAGTTAGGGACGTCAGCCATTGCACAGGGCTGCATGCAGCTATGTAGAGTTAAGGAAGGGCCCGTCCCCTGGCAGCTTTTACCTTAACTTGTTGTCAGCTTGATGTGTCAGGTACTTTGAGTGTCCAGGAATTCAGGGGCCTATGGAAGCGGCTGTTGTGCCATCAGGTAAGAAATCTTACCCAGAGTCCATCGGTCAGTGGTCCTGGAATGGCAGTCCTGCACGTCTACCTAACACGCTTCTCTCCTCTTCAGCCCTTCAGCCTCGGCCACTTGCCACATCTCCTCTCCTCTCCCTGCAGCGAGCCTTTGCTCTTCCTTGTTCCCAAACTCAGCCTGTTTCAGTAGTCTTCTGAACTTCTAAAACACTGTCTGATCAGGTTGCTTCCCTATAGAGAGTGTTTTTTGTTTTTTGGTTGTTTTTTTTTGTGTACTGGGTATCGAACTCAGGACCAGGCAGGCACTGTGCCCCTGAGATACATCCCTGCCCCTCTATAGGGAAAGTTTTATACTCACTCCCACCTTCAGAGGAAGTCCAAACTCCTCAGCACACTCAGCCTCTAAAGTTCTTTCTCTATACACTGGCTTCTTGCTACTCTTCCCATCATAAATCACGACTCTCCCACTTGTCTCCCAAATCGTAAAGTTGGAAAGACCTCCGAGAGTGGATAGCGTACCTCAGACTGCTTGGGTTCAATGAGAAGATGACTTCTACCTTTTCCAGAGGCTGCAGGAAATTCGAGGTGGTAGGATCCCAGGCTGGACCCTCTGCCTAACTCTTAACCGCACCCGCTGTTGCTCTGTGACGTGATGGGGCACACAGGGGCTGTGAGGTGATGTGTGGGCAGGCCTGGCTTCCTTAGCCTTTGGTTCTGGTTCTCCCCAGGAGGCGTTCTGCAAGTGAGACAGTCTTGGGTCAGGATACCTCAGCTGGGTGCAGCTGCAGGCTGCCATGAGGGAGGCAGGTAGGCACGGTGGAGTGGTACTTCTGGGCATGAAGGGCAGTGCTCACACCCCAGGCAGAAAGGAGGGGGGATATGTGACATTCTGAGGTGACTCCAGTATACTCCCTAAGTGCAGAGGCCCAAAGACACAGATGTGCAAGTAACAAAAACACTGGCGATCATAGCTGACACTTCAGAGGGTTGCCACCTCCAGGCTTGCTGTTGATCTCCAACAACACACTCTAGGGAAGAAGACATTGAAGCTCAATGAAGTTAAGGGTTTAAATCCAGGATTAGACAGTTTCAAAGGAGATGCTCTTAGCTGGGTGTGGTGGCATATGCCTGTAACCCCAACACTCAGGAGGCTGAGGCAGGAGGATCGCTGTGAGTTCTAGGGCAGCCTGGGCTACATAGTGTGTTTCAGGTCAAGCTCAACTACATAGTGAGACTCTGTCTCAAACAAAAAACCAAAGGAGATGCTTTTGATCACTATGCTCTGTTCCTGCCTTGGAGGCCGGTTGTTGCCAGGGGTCTGAGATGGACATAAAAATAAAATTAGTGTATTCAATAATTTAAAATAAACCTTATAAAAGGATCCACATGCTGTCTGGATTCAGGTCCCTGAAGCGGAGGGTCTCAGACAGGTGGGACGTGGGTACACATCCCCGCAGGTAGGGCAGGTACCTGTGTCCATGCAGGAGTCGTGCTGAGGGACAGAGTCTGCCAGCAGATGCTCCTGTGCTATGGTGGCCCAAGCCTCCAGACTGACTCTGTCGACTTTGTCCAGTGGATGCTGCGTGTGGAGACCGTGGAGGGTAAGCAGTGAAGGGGAGGGGCTTCCGCACCCCCTATGGTTGCCAACCTGTCCCAAGTTCAAGCTCAAGGGAAGCTAGATGCCACTCCAGAAACAGCAGGCTGGGCAGCTCTGGGGGTCACTGGCCATGTGCCTGTGCAACTTGACTGCATCTACCCAAACCACTTCCTACCCTGCCTTGCTCCAGGAGCAAAGGTTTGAGGAAGCTCGCGTGTAAGAAAGGTGACCACGCATAGTCACACGTTGGTGGAAATTGGTTTCCTTTGCATTTTCAGCATGGATGTGGTTCAGGTGAGGAGATGCGTAGAAGAACCTCGTTTATGTATCCAACAGCCGCACAAAAATTAGCTGTGTTCCTTTCTGTTGTATTTTCTCAGATGTCTTCCAAACCTTAACCCAAGATGGCAAAGGGATAGACCTGCAGAAGCCAAGTGGTAAGACTCCTCCTCCCTCCCCAGCAGTCAGCTCGCAACAGTTTAAGTCAAGATGGTCATTGAAGTCCAGGCTTTTGTGAAGAAGTCAGGTTCTGGGGACGCTTCAACTACTGGGTAGGATAGTTAGCACTCTACTCATTGTGCTCCTCCATTTATGCAATATTTACTAAGCACCCACTCTGTGCCAGACATGTGTGAAGGGACAGGAGATGAACATAGCATAGTCCTTGGCCCTTGGTGCCCCATAGAACTGAATGGAAGTGTATGACCTCACGTGCGGTTTGCTGAGCTCCCAGTGTTTGTGTTCTGGTCACCTAAATGGCACATGATGATCCGCAAAACTTCAGCAGCACACAGCAAACCCTTACCTAGCCTTGAGCAGCATTGCCGGGAGTCATCATGTCTCCTGACTTGCTCATGCATCGGTAGGTTGGCCGGGGTCTCTTTGGGGAACATTAACTGAGGAAACTCTGACGAGGCTTGCCCTTGGGCGGGGGGACAATGTCAGAAGTGCAAGAAAGTGAGCTTAAGCACGCAGGGCCTCTAAGTCACCAAGGCTCTGCTGGCACATTGTCTTGCATCTTACTGTGTCATTCAAAGCAAGCCACATGGCCAAACTCATTTCAACAGATGGTGAATAGCCTCATCCTCTTTTAGGTCACTTGGCAGAAATAGCAGGGTGTAGACACGGAAATGGACGGAGACCTGGGTCCACCTGTGACTGTAGCAAAGACAGGGGAGCAAGGCTAGACAGTGTTTCACAAAAGCCTCGGAAGAATTGACGTTAAAGCTGAAACTTCAAGGACAAGAAAGCCAGCCAGGAAGAGTAGAGGATGGGAAAGGTCTAGGCTAGATGGAGCCATGTGCAGACCTGGGTAGAGCACAGAGGATGACAGGAAGTAGCTCAGCATGATTTGCAAGATGAGGGTCAGATCAGGCAGGACTTACAGGCCAGAAATAAACCTCACTGAAAGCCCAGCCATAACCTTCTCCCACATCATTTCTCATCTTTGTGACCTTTTGCCGAATCTCGTGCAGTGCTTTGCACAGTAAGTGCTTGACAAATGTTTGTGAATGGATGGTGTGATCAGCTTAGGAGAAAACAAATGCATATATGATACTGATTGTCTTCCCTGATCAGTCAAACTGCACGGGTTTATTGAGCACCTGTTATGCACTGGGTGTGGTGTTGTGTAGTTGCCTGCAAGGACATTTGAGTCTTGACTCAAATCACTGGCTCTTTTTTATTTCTGCAACACTTCCTTTATTTGAGCTGCTTAGAAAGGAACCAGTGAAAGCTGAGGTTTCTTCCTTGATCTCACATGACCATTTTATGAACTGATTTTATACAGAGCCTTAGCCTAGGTATCCCCTCAGCCACTCCCGCAGTTGGTGTCAAGGTGAGATTCAGCTGGGAGTGCAATGGCTAGAATATTCTGGGTCCATTCTGCGCTGCCTGGCCTCACACGTGATGGTGTAGGCCTCGTCTCTGGATCCCGGGCAATCCTGCTCTCACGGCAGACTCGTGAGTTGATTGCACCAGACAATGGGAGTAACAGCACCTGAAACAGGGCACAGCCCGAGCAGCATCCAACAAGGCGCTGTGCAATCAGAGAAGGAGAACAGGACTGGAGAGGAGAAGCTCTCCTTGTAACCAGCTGCCTGGCCTTCAGAAAAGTACATTAAAGCTTGGGGCTGCAGCTGCCTCATGGGTGAAGCGGGTGGGCTTGGCTAGGCTAGAAGGTCTGTCTCTAAGATTCCCCTCCAGCTCTGACCATCTCAGGCTCACTAAAGAGGAGGTAAGCAGGCCTGCAGGGAATGGAAGCCACCTTGTTGGAATTTCACTCTGGAGCTTTCTCTGACCCCACTGGTAATTTCAGTAGCCTCTTTGTCAGCAGCATCATTTTGATGTACTGGTCTCGTTTCTCCAGGGTTCCTCTCAATATGAATTAGAGGTACTGTTCATCACACCCACATAAAGCTATCAGATCAGTTGGCCCATAAATGTAAACCCATAGAATATGCTCTAGTGGATTTGTGCTGCCCAGTCGCTTTGCATACCTGCAACTGAGCTGGCACGAGCATGGTGAATGGAGTCCACGGGGGGAAAACTGACTGCAAATTGAATACACAATCAGCCTGTGGCTTGGCTGTCATCATTCATAGGCACTGTGAGAAGTTAAGGTTGATTATATTTCAGGTTGATTTATACTTACGAGCAGGTGGTGTGGTCCCTCTGGCTAAACCATTCATTAATGTGCCATCTCTCTGGCTCTCCAAAAGTGAGGGGGAGAAAGTCTCAAGTCAGGTGGGTCTGAGCTGATCATCGTTTCCTTTCCTTTCATGTCCAGTGGCTGAGGACGACCCTGTACGCCTGAGAAGGCCAGAGTTGGTCTGCCCTCAGTAAGGACTCTGCATGTGTCCCAACACTATGGAGACCAACGCTTTGTTCAGTCCACTTTCTGCTCTTCCAGACCATATACCAGCCATCACCCGCTCAGATGGGAAGATTTCTTTCCTGCAGGAAGATTCCATTCCTTTCAATGGCTAGTATGCAAAAAGGGAAGGCAGGGAGCAAAGATTCCTTGCATTTGTTAAATCCAGCTACCTTTCCTTGGGGCCACAACCTTGCCGCAAGCAGAGATGTTACCTGGTACGGCCTACACTGTCTGATTCCAGAGCTGGGGTGGCTGGCCTCTGCAGCACCTCCGTGACTGGCCGACTTAAATACCACTTAGGATAAGAGCCTCGGTTTCAAGGTCTGAAGAGGGAATGCTGTATCCTTAGATATCTGTAAATTGGCAGAGGTATAACCTGAAGTTTCAGTCATTTGGGGATGAGGCTAGGAATTTTAAGAACACAGGGAAAAAGCATTGGCAAGACCAGGTGGGCATGCTGACTCTGAGGTCTGAACTCACCATAGTCTTCAACTAATAATGTTGCAGATGACTAAATTTGGGGCACTGGTGGATTTTAAACACCTGAGTTCTCAAAGGCCTTCCTGCTTTTATCAGTCTGTTTATTTGACTGATGGACTATCAGATCCACTTCAGATCACAACTTCTCTGCGTACCTCCTGCAAAGAAGAACAATAAATCCATGCTAAATAGTCAAGTTAATTAGTGGATGGCTTATGTTTCTGATTTTTTGAACTGCTGTGATGTACCGTGTTTGTGGCAACCCCAGAACCTAGGGACAAAGCAAAGCAAGAGTCATTTCCCAAAACCCATGCAATTTGTAGGTTAGCATCTCGGAGCCATTCCTTACTCTTTCATTTACTGCTAATTCACCAGTTCTCACAAACATGTATATCTGGTTTCCAAGTCCACTGAACATTTAAGGAAGCCCCTGAGTGAGAACGTAAGTGTGCCCATGGGCAGCAGAACTGAGGAGCTTGAACAGCCCGATGGGTGGGCGCTCTAGTTGAGGAATGGAGCCATTCAAAACCTATTTTAAAGAGGTAGAAAGGTATTTTACTGTAAAAAAAAAAAAAAAAAAAAACTTCACTTATTCCAAATGATGAATGTAAAATGATGTGCCATAAAGTGCCAAGTACTTAAGGTCTTACTGATCTTATAAATGAAGATCACGTATTTATAGTTTTTAAACAGTATCTATGTCCATTCATTTCTTCGTATCTTTATCTTTCGATTGTGCCATTGTAAATATTTGTTTTAAAAAGCCACCGTCTTGGCCCATGAATACAGTTTTGGAGAATTTTGGACTAGTGGGAAAGTGATGCCGTTTTCCCATTTGTGAGAGATGACAGTGGGTATAGATGGATACATTTCCAAATTAAGTCAAGAAAGCCCCCATTCCAGCTTCTCGGTGGTCTGCACAGCTCTCCCATGTCTCTCACACATCCCCTTACTCCCTTGTGTCCATGCGTCGCTGCGGCCACTCAAAGGTGATATGTGCTCCACTGATCTCCTTCTGATTGCCCCAGAGCTGAGCACTGGAGATCAGGGAGCAGGGTCATCTCCCCTTCCCATCTTCTGTTATCCCAGACCGTGGGGCAGACAGACACCTGGGCAGAACAGGCTGGACAGGGGTCAGGGTGAAGTCCAGGAGGTGAACATCGTCAGTTCCACAAAGCCAAAAGTTTGCTATAACCCAGAACAGGTGGAAAGTGTACAGCCGAGGAAGGGGGAAATGTCCGTCTTCTGGGGTTGAGGCAGGGAAGATCAAGAATCTAGACGGTCACATTGTCCACAAGTCTAACCTAAATGGAATTACAGGACACTGAAGTGAATCCTTGTTCTAGGCTGTCAAAATTGTGTAGAAAAGAATGATCCTTAGAAAAGAACAGTAAAAAAAGAGGGCTTTGTCCCTTTTTTCTTCTTTATGTTTCGCATACAAATTCAGTCACTACAGGTAACTCTCTAGATTGCAGATGGGCTCCGACCAAGGCAGTCAGCAGCTGCCTGCAAATAGCATTGCTTTCCTGCTGCTGCCGTGCTGGGTTAGAGAAATGATTTTATCCTCCAGGACTTTCAGTCTGATGATTCCTCCATGAAATGTATGTATGTATAATAGAAAAAAAGGAGAAAATGAGCATCACAGGGTGTGGGTAGGTAAAAGTAGGCCAGCACTTCCTTCGGGGAGGGATAGGCTGTGTGTCCAGCTCCCAGGGAGCTCTAGAAAGAACACGCTTGGGTCTCTGGCCTCAGGTGCTAAGTTACCATCCTTTCTCCAGTGTCCTGAGGACAGAGAAGTACAAAACCCAACAGAATGAAGAGAAGGAGTGTCTAGGAAGGGGCATTCTAGCCGTGTGGCATTGGATCTGTTTGTCCATCTGTAAAATGGAGCCCAGAAAGCCTACATCCCTGGATCGCTATGAAGATTAAATAATGCCAGCCTGCTGCAGGTACTCAATACATGGTGCTACTGTTTTTCTCGGGTAATAAAGGTATTTTTTTTTTTTACTTTTTAAACTTTTTTTAGTGCATGTTTGTAGTACATAATTCTGGCATTCACTACAGGGCATCGTACACGTGCACAGCACACTTTGGTTTGTAAAGGCATTTTTATGACTATTATTTCTTTGTTTTTTATTGTTTTCTTTTTTAAAGGACACAGTCCCTCCTAGTCTTGTCACTAAAGCTCCTCTCAAGTCACACAGAGGAGAACTGTGCCCTCTGCTTACCTCTAACCTCAGGAGCAGCAGATTTATTCACCAGAGCCCAGGTTAACAACTAGGACTTTTCTGGACCATGCACCAACCAACTCTGGGACACTTGAGGCCTGACCAGCAGTCGCCCCAGAAACTCTGCTGAGCAATTTGGTTGCGACTTAGAACCGGCACAGTGGGAAGGCAATGGGGAGACTGCAATCTGGGATGCAGTTGCTCCCTGTGGATTTCCACTGTCATGAAGGTGCTGTGAATGTGGTTGGTTAACACGTGGCCCTGACCAGGCCCTGGACTGGTGAGGCCAGTCAGGCGATGAGCTTTCAACGCATCCATCTGTCCATCTGTCCAGACATCTAAACATCCATCCATCCATTTGAAGTCATTTATTAAGTTCTTTTTTTTTCTTTTTTTTGAGTTTATTGGTACATTTTAAGTATACAGTACAGTAACATTCATTATTGGGATCTTGTACCTTTACGTGACTGGTCTTGGTTCTCATTTTTTCCCCCTTGTCTGTGCCCTCCCTTCACTCCTCCCCTCCCCATTTACAAACACTTTATTTCCATTTTTTCATTTTGTAATTTTTTTAAATTTCCCTTATTACCTTTCCCCTACCCTTCCCATTTTCCCTACACCAAGTCATGTATTAAGTTCTTCATAGCGGGCAGGCACTGTGCTAGGCCCTGGAGACACAGCTCACTGTCTACTGGCTGACAGATGGTCTATGGGTGATATGAGAGGGGACTCAGAGCACTGTGGAAACAGGACAGGCATCTTAGTCTAGCCTGAGAGGCTCCAGGAGGCTCCCCGAAAAGTAGTGCTGAGCCATTTTCTGAAAAGAAGCAGTAGACAGGAAAATAAAGGGAGAAGGAGGCTCCGGAGAGAGGATACTGCCTGTGGCAGAAAAACCCAAGAGACAGAAATGAGCAATGGAATGGTGCCTGGAAAACAGCAAGCGGCGCAGAGGAGCTGAACTAAGCGTTGTTGCGAGGATTAGAAGCAGGAACACGGCCGAGCGGGCAGGCAGGGGCTGACCCCCGCAGTCCCTGTCACAGGGTTGGTTGGGCCACTACGCTGAGGGGCTGAGTGTCACCCAGGAACTCTCAGTCAAGCCAGGAGAAGCCCCACGTTCTCCTTTCCACTGGCAAAGCGAAGGTGCTAGCAGGGTGCAGGAGCGCCGAGCTAAGTGCCTGCTGGCTCTTGCTTTAGGGGGCTTTGGTCAAATCAACCTTTCTAACTCTCTCAGGCTTACTGAGGAATTGGGGGCAACAACGTTTCCTCTCAGGGTTCCTGAGCAGAAGCGGCATTTTTGGCTTTCCCTCGGGGGAGGGTTGCCGAGGCTGAGGCCAACGCTAGATGGCGCGCTGTCCCCACACGACGGCTCCCTCACGACCCGGAACATCTGCGGACAGCTTCAGCTGGGACCGGCCTGAGAAGCCCAGATTAATGCCGTGCCGCCGCTGCCCGCCAGACTCAGCCCAAAGGCCAGCCGCACGGGGACTTGCTCTCCTCCCCGGACCTCTTTTTTCTTCTGCTTAGTTTTTAGTTGATGGACTGTACTTTATACCTTGCATTCATTTCTGAAAAACAGCACACCTCTCATTTAAAAGCTCGTTTTGAATGCGTAGCCATAAGGGACAGAGCCGCGCTCTGACGGCTCGCCCTCGTGTCGCAGGGCCTGGCTGGATGCTTAGCTCACGGTAGTATTTATGAATGCTGTAAACAAAAGGCTTGTAAAGTCGATGTAATCCAGGTGAATCCTGTCATTTTAAAATTCAGTCGCTGTTCTGGTTGCTAACTGAAAAAATGTCAATATATACGATTTGCTTAAGGAGTTAAATGACATCTGTTATGGTTTATAGGTGGATGCCCGCCCAAAGCCGAATGTGCTCCTAGGCCCTGATTGGACCACAGGGGGCGCTATACTCGTGGGTGGATTGGTCCGCCCATGGGCCTATAGCCACATGTGCTGTTAGGAGGAGGGGCCTGCTCAGAACAGCTACTCTGTGGGCGTGGCCTGGGAAGGGCCGTTTCCCTCCCTGGCTCACCCCTTCTCTCTCTGCTTCCAGGCTGCCAGGGGATGAGCAGCTTTTTCCTGCACCACGCCCCTCTGCCCTGCTGTCTTCTGTGAAGCCCTTTGAACATGGACTGAAACATGAGCCCAAGTAAACATCTCCTCCTGTAAGTGCTGGGGGTCAGGTATTGTGTGTCCAGAACAGGAGCTTCTTTCTAAAAGGGCCTCTCTGTCGCCACACAGGGTTGGGTGTCACGGTGACCCCAGATGCCAGGCCCTCGCTGAAGGGGCTGCTACCTTCTTCCTAGCTTGGGCATCCTTCTAGGTACTTGGGTAGCATATTCTGTAATACGTCTAGACTTGGTTCTCCTAGGAGGATTAACTGGCGGGGTGAAGTTCCAGAGCCCTTTGCCTTCAGGCTGTGAGTCACGGAGTAGATGCTCTGGCCGGAGTGGGAGGCAGTGGTCCTGGGCTAGACCCAGGTTGAGGGGAGGTCAGGTTTGGGTGGCCTTTGCCCCTCATCCCACTATGGGGACCCATCTGCACAGAGAGAGCCCCACACGCTGAGGCTGACCCCAGGCCAGCTTCCGTACTCATCCTCATCCTCATTTTGAATGGGCTTCCTTGGTGCAGCTTGGTTGGTTGACTCACTAGAACATTCCTTCCTTGGACCCTGTCTTCCTTGGCGAGGAAGAAATCAAAGATCATGAGAGAGGCCTGCTCCGGGGTTTCATGCTCAGAGGAGCATGGTATTCTCATCATGCAGCCACTCCTGTACTGGGCGGATTAGCTCGTGGTCGGGGCCAAGCCACAGGGGAGCCTCCTGTGGCTTCCCATGCAATATAATGACCATGTGGTCAGGCTTGCAAGCAAGGCCCAGAAGGCCCCTTGAGATCCCTGTGCAGACCTGCCCAGGGGAGTGAAATCCTTTCTTGAAGGGGCTGACTCACACTTTCAGGAGTGACGGTTTCTTTAGATCCATACTGTCCCCATGTCAGGAGCCAGCTAAAGAGGTGTGCATTTTTCACTCTGTTGTGAGGATTGGGGCCCCTTGGGGGGGCGGGTGAAAAGGATGCAGGGGTGGGCTGGTGAAACAGGAAACACACTGACCAGAAGCCAGGGGTCTTGTCCCGTGTCCCCTCTGCCACCACTGCTTGTGTGTGCCTGTGGCCTTAGGGAAGTCACCGTAGCCTGGCTCTCGGGGTATTCCCCGAGTGGGGTTTGGGGTAGGTGTTCACTGTCCTTTCAGACAGACCTGACCTCATGTGCCTTCACTGGACTACTTGGGAATGTTGGATTCTCTCTAGTAACTAAGAGAAACAAACAAAGAAAAGGGCTAGTTAAAACTGAGGGTAGAAGTGAATAGCTTGTGAGACAAGATAAAGAAAGTGGAGCTCACGTGTTTGAACGTAGATAGGAGGAATGAAGGAGCTGACTAGGCACTGAATATTTGTGATTTATAGTAAATGTATGTGAGGCACACGAAGCACCCAGTATTCACGATGTGCTGACCATACAGAAGGACACTTGGTATTCAATCAGCCACCCATTGGTAATGCCATTATGGCCCCATTCAAGCCCCTAGAATGCAGACAACTGCCAGTGGCTCCAGCACACTGATCAGTAGGATTAGCTGTGGCCAGCCACACCTGTCCCATGTCAGTCTGATGGGGCTTATGCATGCTTGGACCCCAGAGCCTTGCTCACACCTCAACTCAGTGCTCATAACCACACCGGCAGCAGGAGGGGCTGACACAGGAGCATCGTGCAATGCATGGTGGAAGGTGGTCCTTCCACTGCTCCTGAGGAGGGTGCCCTCACTCTCTCTCTCTCTCTCTGCCCTAACCATCTGAGCCACTTCCCCAGGTCTGTGAGCTCACCCTTGGGTGACTAGGACAGCTCACTGGAGGGGAACTTGAAGGCTACCATTGCAGCTGGAGATTTCCCCCAGGACATTTGGGCTAGAACTGGGGAGCTAGAGCTGGAGCAGAAGAACTAGGCTTCAAGCAACCTAGCTGACTCCTGAGATGTGGGTGCTGTGTCTTTGGGGGGTGGAGGATGTCTGCTGCTCCTCTGAGGAGGCCTCTGAGTCTGTCCCCACCAGCCCCGATCAGAGTGAGCCAGGTCCCAGACAGCAAATCAAGCCTGTCTCTGACTGAAAGCCACAGGCAGCCTCCCAGGGATGCTGTGGCTCCCTCCCCTGGGGCTAAGGGCACAGAGCGAAGGGAGGTCAGCAGCCAGGAGAGTCTCACAGCTTCCCAGCCTGATCCATACTCTTAACCCATCTCCGTCCCACCTTTCTGTGGCCTCCAAATGTCACCCATGAGAGGCAGCTCTGCCTCTTTCACTGGCTGTGTGACTTAACCAAGTCACCTCGATTCTTTGTGCCTTGGTTTCTTCTTTAGGAACGAAAATGGCACCTAACAAGGTTGTAGTAACAGCAGATATTTACTTAATAGCACTGAGTTCAGGTCAGATAGGTAGTCTCATGTTTAATAGCATTCATAGACGTTTCTTGTTTTCTTTTTCAAGGCACATCAGAACCTGGTATGCAGAAAGGACAATCCAATTCCAGTCCTTTTGGAGATAGTCTGGTCGAGGGAACATACAAGAGAACCAGCCCAGCATAAGGTATGAGAAATATACCCAGTGTCTTTAGACCAGCCTGGGAAGCCTTAAAAGACTTTCCTGGAGGATGTGGTACTTGATTGGAAAGCTCAAGCAGATGTTCCTGGAAGGAAGAGCAGGGAAAGTGACAGAGCCACAGGCGGTGGATGCACAGGACAGTGACAGTGATTATAATGGCAGATGGTTGAAATAGGGTATAATGGTTGGGAGATCTTGCTCTGGCAGCGTGGCAGAGGAGGGGACGCGTTGGCAGGTGTAGAAATGGGAAGAAGCCTGGTGGATGTTCAGGACCTACGAAGAGACTTCCTCCCAGTTCCTCTCCTCAGGATTTTTTAGAATCCAGAGGGCCCCGGTAGGTGTATTTCCAGTCAAGTGTGCTGCTCATCCCCACCCTCACGGTGGCGCGTTCCTCCTCTCTCAAAGCTGAGGTTGAGAGTTGGACAGGGAAGGGGCATTTCTGGGCCAGGTAAGGAGAGAGGCAGCCTCACCAATCCCAGCTGCACCCCGCACCCCCCGGCCACTCACTCTCAGGAGAGGGTTAAGGAATGGAAGGAAGAAAAGAGAAGGAAGAAGAAACTTCACTGTCAATTTCAAAGCTGCTGTTCGTTTCTCCCCCCGCCCTCGTGCCCCATCTCAGTAGGAAAGCAGTTTTATCCCATCCATCTTGTGAAAAGAAACAAGCACCACAGATTCATCGTGCACGCACACACACGACCAAAACTGGAGTATTCAGCGAACAAGACCAGGCATTTCCACCCAGACTCACCCAATTCAAGAGCAGGCCTTCTGAGTAGGGCCTCTGAAAGGCTTGAGAGATGCCTAGGAGATTAGTCAGGCACATTTCCGGTTGTGTCTGGTGGGTCGTGAGTGTGTGACCTCGGGACTAGGTCTGGTTTCTGGCCCCTCCTCTATGGCTCATCCTCTCTGATTCTGCTTCCTGGATGCCATGAGGTGAGCAGCTTTTCCTCCGCCATGCCCTATGCCATGATGTTTGTGCCTTGAAACCAGTCAAAAACAGACTGAATTCTTTGAAACCATGAGCCAAAAGTAGAAACAGAAAACACCCCAGTCCTTTAAATTGTGGGTGTCAGTAATTTGTCCCAGTAACGAAAAGCTGAATGATAGAGAATCTAACGAGCATTTGAGGGTGCTGTTGAACCCAGGACAGGAGTGGACTGGAGGCTCCTTGCAGAGGAAAGCATCTTATTGGTGGACATTAATCTGGGTCCAACCAGGAGAGAGACACCATACAGGAAGTTGTGTAGGAAAGCTTGATATAAGGGCTTTTCAACTATAACAGGACATGGGAGTAATGAGGGTAAAACGTAATGAGAGAGCTAAAGCATACAAAAGTAGACGTAACAGGCATCTACCACCACCCCTGGAGCTGGGACAGAGTGGCCGTGGACAAGCCCAGAGCTGACCCAGACTTTATTAGACAGGACCTGCCGTGGCTCACTGAGTGGCGGCGGAGTCACTGTGGCACCTACCGGAAGTCCGTGCTAGGGTAGCAAGGGCAGCTAAGGACAGCGGTCCACGGAAAGGCAGCTCACCAGCGGCACTCAGCTACTCAGCCGCTTGCTCTGAAAAGTACGAGTTCCTCACAGAAAATGTTGAAAGGACATGTATGCAAGGGCTGAGGTTTAATAAAATTAATCATTTTTACTGCCTCACTGAAGACATTCGTAAGCGAAATTGATTTTTTCCTCCTTTATTGCTGCAAGCATGTGGCAGTAAGGGACACAATGGCGCGCTGCTGGGTCTGGTGCCACTGCCTTGATGGGCCCCACGATTGCTTTTGCACCTTCAGCCTAAGGGTCAACACTGCCATAAAGGAAAACAGCATCCGCATTGTTATTAAAACAGTTTTGATCCTTTCCATGGTCGATGGAGGATGCCCCTTTACAGTAGCCAGGTTTCACATCTGCCCACTAAGAAAAGCCACCTGTGGGCACCTGGAAAAGTGAACAAGTCCTTAGACGGAACACAAGCCCGAGCTGCCATACTACAGCCTCTCTTGTTATTAAGTATTTGTGTTGCCAGTGCCCTTGCCCCTCTGGCCAGCCCTCTGCAAGCAGCGGAGAGACCTGCTCTCCAGGACTTCCCTGCTAAAGCCTGCATTGCTCTCACCCATCTGCTGGTGGTGGCTGTCACGCCACTTTCTTCGTTTCCACCACTGCAATCTTGTGGCAGGCCACACCACACCACCTGGGTTTACAGGTCGCTTTATGTTGTGGCTGCTTCTCAGTGGCCCTCTCCCAGCCCTCTCCCATGGCACAATTTACTCCTGGGAGGATTTCTTTTTAGACCGTTAATCCCTATCAGGAGTGCGGCTTCCCATTAAGCCTGATCAAACAGCTTCCCGTAACCTGCCATCCCCTTAAAGTGCCACTTGAGTGTTGATTCATTTAACTAAGAGCTGCTGGATGAATCTTGCTAGGAGCCCATGGGGGTTACATAAGAACCCTTTAAACTAAAAACAATGGATGGCATGTAAGGGACTTAGGCAGAGCCAATGCTTTGAGCTTAGGCGTTTGGGATGTTGAAGCTGAAATCTTTTCACATCCCCTTATGAAGACTGTTGAAAGAGGTAGACAAACATTAAATGTTGTCAATAAGGCACTTAAGAGCTAATCTTTAGAAGAAATAAAATCTTATCTTTAAACCCTAGATCTCTATCTTCCAGTGTGATTTCCCCCCCTTCAATTCCCACATTTAGGAAGTTTCCTTTAGGGGTTATTTTTTTCTCTCTCTCTCTAGCTTGGTGTCTGTACTATTTGTTAAGAGCTTTTGCTGCAAAAACCTATTCCTAAAGGAAGTGGTCTTCCAAAGACTAGTTATCTTCAAAAGAAAAAAAAAGGAGGCGCATGACTTAATAATGAATCACCTGGTTTAAAAGAATGGTCTCACTGCCAGGATCCTAAATCAGAAGCACCTGGGAAGACTTTAGACCCATAGCTTCCTGGATTGCCTTCTTCTTGTGAACACACCTTGTGTCCCTCACTTAGATTATGGATGATCGTGGGTTCCCTTTTAGAGTGCTTATTTCTGAGGTGTACACGGAGGCACCTTAACTCACAAAAAGCTCCTTCAGCGATTCTGCTGTTTGCAAAGACCAGTGTTTCCAAATTTCTCAGGTAACCTTTCTTGACCAATCCTCCTTTCCTGGATTCCTCTCCAAGATATTCTCCAATTGTTGCTCCTCCACCTAGGACTTTTCTGCTGGGTTCAAATAGAGATCATGAATCAAAGTGCAGCTCTGCCAGCATCCTGATGTCCCTGGGTAATGCTAGATGCCCACATTTGACACGGCCAACTGCTGGTCACTGCCACTGTCGGCCATCACCATCCAGTGCCAGCTTGTGCTAGACGGCTGTAGGTCAACTCTGCCGAGTACTGTGTCTGTTTCTGGTCTTTGTTGGCTGCTGATCTCTGTGGCTTCTTGGTGTTAGCAGCTCTGTGCATTTATTCATCTTCCTTTGGAAACTGACCACTCTATCTGTACCACTGAAGAGAAAAATCCGAAAATTAAAGACTTTCAGAGACCACACTACTCTCACAAGCAGGTTCTTAGGAACACCAGAGTGAGTATTATAACAGGGCCTGCACTGTGCTACGGTGAGATAGCATATAGGAGAGAGCGCTTCTAGACTAAAACCTTAGAACTGTCTGAGAAGTGCTATTTATGTAGCAGCTTGAAGGCCTGTTTCAGCGAGGGTGAGGGCTGAAACCAGGGAGTCTTCTGGAAGGCTTGCTGTGAATGTTGGGTATGCAAATCAAGGACCTGGATGCCCCCTTCCTGTGTATACACCTAGCCGCTGTAGGGTGCCCTCTCTGGTCTCAAAAGCACAACAGTATTATCCAAAGTGGCTGGAGTAAGGAGGGCCACCACAGTGCCTGGTTGTACACATGTTGGAGCAGGAAACACTCCAGGTAGCCAGGGAAGACACTGAAGTAAACTATTCCAGTCCTTCCAGGTGCACGGAGAGGTAAGGGAAGCAAAGAGGAGGGCCAGGCCACACCTACCCCCTCCAGCCAGCCAGGAAAAAATGAGTCAGGGGTCCATCCTCACAGTCAGGGTTCCAGGATGTACCAGATTGCCTAAAATGAGCAGCTGGCAACCTTGGCTTCTCGAGGTGATGGGAACATCGGGTAGTCTGCACACTTCTGCAAACTTCCCTCAGTTCTACACTCGCAGGCTTTCACTTTCTCCAGGGCTCCCCAGCCCCACAAACACATCTAGAGATGTGGAATCTGACCTGGGGCAACATGTGTACAGAGAGTGAAGGTGTGAGCATTTGATGTACCGATGCTTGCATACGCATATTAATTTTAGGGTCTTCATCTGCTTTGGGAGACAAATCACAAACATATCCATGAATAACCACGTCTGTTATGCAAATTGGTTTCCGTCTGCTGGTCTGTTGAGAATAATCTTCCATAATTACGACAGTTATTTACTTATGGGCGATCAGCTTTCTTTACCACCTTCTCCCTTCACCAGAGGGCTCCCTCCAACTGCTGCAGGAGCCCAAGTGACTGGGCCTGCAGGTACCAGGATGGGGAGAATCTGCAATACCTTCGGCCACGGAGTGGGGGTTCTGCTCTCCTGTGCTTCTCTGTAGTAAGGGTCTAGGACACAGTCCTCAGGGTTTCACAGCTAGTTGGGGAAACAAGTCTTATAGAACCAATGGAGGATAATTAAGCCCTAAACGGTGTAGTCCTGCTTAGAATCAGTGCAGTAAGTACCCAGCAAAGGAGACAGGTGTGGCCCAAAGAATTCTGAGCTGCCTTCCCTGAGAGGGACTTGCCGGGGGCAGAATTCCTGGAGAGGCAGAAGCAGCCTCCCAGCCCGGAAATAACTGACATGGACCGAACCACTATCCTCTGACCTTTCTCATAGTGAGCTCATTTGAGACCAGATGAAGCGTGATGAGGCAAGTAGAGAAGTTGAGGCAGGGAGGGATTAGACTGCTCACGGTAACAAAACCAGGAAGACTGAGGGACAGAGCTGGAGATGGCAGCGGAGTCAGGAGGCCATAGAAGTTCTAGAAGTCTGGGGGAGGACAGCTCGCCCTCCTCATCCATGGTTTCTCATCTGCAGATTCAACAAAGCGAGGTGTGAAAATGTTTTAAAATTTGTGTTTATACGGAACATGTATAGTTTTTTCCTTGTCATACCTTAAACCATATAAGAACTATTTATATTGTATTAGGTATTGTAAGCAGTCTAGAAATGACTTGAAGTATATGGTGGGAGTGGGTAGGTTACAGACAAATGCTACGCCATTATATAAGGGACTTCAGCATCCATGGATTTGTGTATCTGTGGGGAACCAGTCCCCCAAAGGTGCTGCAAGATAAGTATTATTGGGACATAACTGTAGGGTCTTGATCTGTGGAGAAATATCTCATGTTGGGAGGACAAACCAGTTACAGGTATGGGTTGGGGAGGTGGTTACACTTTCTTTTCTGGATCTTTCATCCTCGCTCCCAAACGTGGTTTTCACATTGATTTTGTAAGTTGAACCCTGTGAGAACATTGCCCAATTAGACAGACAAGATTTACTCATATTTTACAGATAAGGAAAATGAGCCCAAGCAAAAATGTGTGACTAGCCACTTGATCCAACCCCAGGGGGCTGATTCTTCTGGGATGTGGTCTGTCACACTTAGTGATAATGAATAATGTTGATAACATAAGAAACTAAACACAGTGACTCATTCTGCACTTTCCGTACCACCCTAAGTACCTTGCTGGTTCTGTGCCTGTCTCCAGCCAGCTTCAATTCCAACATAGAAGTTTTCATTTTTATTGGGTTCAGGTGTAGGAGAGCTGTTGGATTACCTACTGAGGAGACCGCTTCATTTACCTAGTTGCTGCTACCTCAGTGGAAGGGGATAAAAAATCTGAAAGCCCAAAGGAGTATATTGTGTTACATGAAGAGGCTACTGATAGTTCCATATCGTGCTAAAATTCGAGGGGAATGAACTCGTCTTCTTCTCTCAATGTCTATGTGTAGACGGAGGACAGGATTGACAATGAAAGGGAGATAGATCAGCTGTACAGAAATAAAGCAGTCATAGGTCCTCTGCGTGGTAGAGTTGCAGTGTCAGTGACTGTGGTTGGTCACACTGGAGCCCCAGGCAGTTTTACGGAAGGAGGCATCTACATAGTATTCACTTACACATTTATTCAGTGAGTACTTAACTGGGCATCTGCTCTGTGCCAAGAACTGTGCGTGACTGGTTCCTCAGAGATGAACCCACACTGTCGCCGTCCTCGTGACTCACAATCCAGTCCAGGAGATCCTGACGCGGTGTTCCTGGAGTTGATGTCAGTCAGTGCTGTGATGAGAGGTTCGTGTTAAGGGGCTTTGCAAATCGAGGAGGACTCATAAGCCAGGGTCAGGAAGGAGATGACATTAACTCACTCTGTCCTGGCTACACTGGTGTTCTGGTGGCTGCACAGTCCCACCCTCGGGAGGGCACTTGCACTTGCTGTCCCTTCATTATCAAACACTGTTCCTGCCCCTTTGACTGACTGCTCCCCTTTGTCTTCAGTTCTTGGCACAAGCTCCACTTCCTCAAGTAAGGCTTCTCAACTCCCTCCTCCCCTTTCTGTGAATTTTCTTTCCCAAAACTTTGTTCCTTTCCTATCTGATGCACGCATGTTCATATCTATGCAAATTTTTCAATAACTGTTTACTTTCCCCACTTAGCTGCTCCAAGTCGACTTTCCTGCACTTTGTTTGAGACTAATTATAGTGTCTGCCACAAAGAGAACACTCAGTAAATGCTGGTCAGATACGTGAATAAAACAGGACACATCAAAAGCAAGTTAAGAAACCCTTGAATCTCAGCTTCTTCACTTAAAAGTGGGATTTCTGTAACTACTTTGCGGGTTTTCTGCAGTGTGGTAGGCCGAATGATGTTCCCCAAAGAAAGAGGCTCACCTTCTAACCCTTGGAATCTGTGGCTACGTTACCTTGTGTGGCAAAAGGTGTCCTGCAGAGGGGATGAAGTGGAGGATCTCGAGGCCAGGAGGGTCTCTGGGGTTATCTGGACAGATCTGATGTGTCACACGGGTGTCCCTGTGAGAAGGCAATAAGAAAGAGATCTTTACTGGGCCTTCGGAAAGAACCTCTCCTCGTGGCGCTTTGACTTAGCCCTGTCAGACTGTGGACTTCCAACTTCCCGAAGAAGAGGAAGCAATTGCATTATCTTCAGCCTCTGGATGGGTAGTAATTTGGTACAGCAACAATAAGAAACTGATGCGCACAGAGATCAAGAAGGATAAGGTGGGGGAAGGCTCGGAAAAGAACAGAGCTGGCAATCACTGTTAGCTTATGACAGCTCATCCCTTGTTTGGCCCATTTCTGTATGACACTGTATAAGTTCCAGCTCCCATAATGAGGAGAGATGCTTGAATAATTGCCCTATACCCCAAGAAAGGGTATTTTTTCATGGTTTATAATTGCCATAGAGCTTGAAAATCTTCCAGGTCTTATAGTTCTTAATTATGTTCACATACATATGCATCAATTACCCACATGTTCCTACCTAGCTTGTTACTGCAAAGATAATTTAAATATATATTTATATATTTGGAACTTTCCTCTGCATGCATCTCCCTCTGAAAATATCCTATGAAATATTTTACTTCCACTGCAGTAATCTGTTCCAGTTGGGAAGCACTTGCCAATCTTCCCTTGCACAATGGAATTAAACCTCAGCTCTCATCTGCTCAGTCCTAGCGCCTCTAAGACCTGGCAGTTTTCTCCTCATAACTCCCAGTGATTGCAGATTTGGTTCTGTGCGCTACTGTCTGCTTTTCTGGAGATGATCTGCCACCCAGGAAGGACCGGGGACTGTCTGACCCAGGAGATGATATTTACGTGGCAGCGGATGGGGAAGACAATAAGGTGACATTTTGTGCCTGCTGCTTCTCCCCCTGGGAAATGGTTTTGTTGGGTCTGTGCTCCTGCCCGCTGAATGCGGCTGCATCTCAGTGTTAGAGCCAGTTTTACCGGTGAAGCAGTGACTTTGCCACATGCCCTTCTGGGGACTTTCTGACCCATGTGGCTCTGTTGTCTACGAGTTAGTCTGTAAGTCAATCCCCCCCCCCCCGCTTG
>NW_022900914.1:11939694-11956387 GCF_012274545.1 Fukomys damarensis | reverse complement strand
TTAGTCTGTAAGTCAATCCCCCCCCCCCGCTTTGTGCTCTTTCCTACCGCTCTGGAGGTGTTCCTAGGAACTCTGCCTGCTGGAATGTGCTGGGAAAATCATGGTGGATCTTTGTTGAGGTGCTTTCATCAAATGAGCCAGTATTGTCCTCTTGTTGAACCAGAGGGTGGTGAGCTGCCCTGTTTTTGGCTCCTAGACTGGACTTTAAATTTTTGTGTGTATGATGGGTGAGATTTCTCCTTTGGAAACTCCACTTAGTGACATACGAGCTGTATTGTTAGGTAAATCTCTCAACCTTGCCACATCTCAGTTTCCTTATCTGCGAAGTAGAAGTGATGGCATGTCATTGACAGGATCGGAGGAATTAATGTGTAAAATGCTTGTCACATACTCAGTATGGTTTCTCTGAAACTGCTTGTTCCTTCTTCTGCCCCTCAGTCCAGTTTGAGAAAGTGTGTGCACCCCAGGCATGTTACTGTGCAGGGAAGCCTTGGGCCCTGGGCCACAAAGTCAAAATGAATTGGTCTGAGGAAAAGCCTGGCAACCTGCACTTTGAGCGAGCTGCCTGGGTGACTCCACTAATCGAAACTTTCCCTGGCTGTGAAGAGGTGAGCTTGGGGCATGAGTATTTTTAGGGCAGAATCTGTATGATGTCTCCTATGTATGCCCACAATGCCTGGCACAGCAGAGACACTCAACGCACTGTAGCCAATGTCAAATGAGTATCTCTGTGCAGAGTTTTGCCCCTCGGTGGGTAATTAGAAGCTGACATATAAAGTATGCTTGCATAGTAAAGCATCATCGGCAGCTTGAAGCGTTTCCCTTAGGACCTGAAGCTCTCATTGTCCCCCATGCCAGCAGGTCCAAATCTGACCATCTTTCAGTGAGTCCCAGTTCCAGTGCCATGTTCCCTATGAAAACTTTCCCAATTACACTCGGCACTGCCCAGCTCTCCTACCCATTTCTCTACGGCATTTAAAGCTGGAGACCTCTATTGGTTAGCTTTGTAAGCAGCTTGTAAGCTTTTGATGGCCTTGCCCCTAATGCTTGGCAAATCCAGCCCCTTCTGCATTTTGGCCACAGTTGTCGCAGTGCCAGCTCCACCATCCTGCTAGTATTTCCTACACCAGCTTCTCCTTTGCCCTGTGCACATCATTCTGGCCTCTTCAGAAAGTAACTAAAGAAGCCCTCTGAATCCAGGTATCGGAAAACAGCCTCCACTATAACCCGTATTTACCTGCATTGCCACTCAACACCTTGCAATGACACTTTTTCTTGTGCTAGTGGGATCAAGCCCAGAGGTTTTTTTTTTAGTACTGGGGATTGAACTTCGATCCTTGCGCTTGCGAGGCAGGCAGTGGCCCCACTGAGCTAAATCCCCGGCCCCAAGCACAGAGTTTTTAACATGACTTCAAGAGCTCTGCTCCTGCCTCTCCAGTCTCACATTCTACTATCTTCCCTATCTCAGGTCTTCTTGCAGTCCCATGAATGTGACATGACCCTTCTGGCCACTGGGCCTTTGCTTATGCCTGGAATTGTTTTCCTATCCTGGCTCATTGGCCTAGATAACTTTATTTTCAGCAGTGAGTTTAGAATCTCATTTCTTTGGGAAAGTCTCCTCTTTAGCCCCCAAGTATAGGTCACATTCATTCTGATGTATGATTTCCTCGAACTGTTCATTTCCCTCCTTGCCCTTCTCTAATTTTATAATTCTGCATCAATAATACAAGTACTTGATTAATGTTTATCACCATGAAAGCAAGAATTTTTGCCCACTCCATGTCTCTTTCACCTTAGCTAGTACACATACCAGGCCCTCGGTATACATTTGGAGAAGGAAAGAGGAAGGCCTAAGTAAGGAATGCATGGTGTTAGCTTTAACTGTGGGCTTTTGAACCCACTCAGAAAGGCCTGTTTTTCATTAAGTCCTAGGAATGAGAACTAGGCAGTTGGTCTCTGGTTAAAAAGGCAGAAATTAAAAAGTATTTTTTTGGTGAAAACTAGTGATAGCTTAACTTGGACTCAGGAACTACACTGATTGTGATACTGACAATCTTCATGAAGTTGTCCTCAGAATTCTCAAAAGTAAATTTTGCTGAACATGTGACGTATGGAGCAGACTTGGGTAAACAGATGGCTACAGAGTCCTATGTCAGCGTGAGTTTTGGAGGCAAATTTTTTCAGTGAACAAGAAGGTGATGGCTGTGGTGAGGTAAATAGAATAGGAGCTAGGGGTGGAAGATGTGGAGACCCCGAGCTGAGGTCACATCTTCTCCACCGACCCTGAGATCTGGCGATATAATGTAAGAACACATTACATGGTTGTGTTGCATGATGGGAAAATGAAGGACATAGTCAGAGAAAAGATGTTCAAAATACATAAAGCAAATGTGAAAGGACAAGGAAGGGTGTTGCATGAAGACCAGCACTGTACGTAAAACAACAGGAAATAAAAAGGCACAAGAGATTCCGATCATGGAAGCTGCAGGTGGCATAGTTTGGGGTGTCGGTCCCTGGCTCCCAGAGCTGCTTTTCAGATGATCACCCAGAGCCTAGATTGAGGGGATCGTCCGAGGCAGCCATAACTGCAATCTGCTCTCACCCGCTGGCTTTCCCATACTGGTTTCCCATACTGAGCAAAAGTCAAGCCAATAAGGTTCCTCTCTTGAAATCTGTGGTTGGTTTATCAAGGGAATATGAGAGTTATCTGTTAGAGAATCTGAGTCTAGGCCAGAGTCAGCTCCCAGGCAAGCCAAAGCAGGAAACATGAGTGAGGAGGCAGGACGGCAGGGAGGAGAAGACAGCACAAGGCAGGGCAAGGCAGAGACACATAGTTGCTTACACTACACAGCACGGCTGCACGGCCCTGTGCTTTCCACCTCCTTCCATTCTGCTTCCCGGAGGCCTGGCTTGGTCAGTAACTGAGTTCTCGATCTTTTCATTCAGGTTTTCTTTGGACTTCTTTTTTTTTGGCGGAAGTACTGGGGATTGAACTCTGGCCCTTATGCTTGCAAGGTTGCAAGGCAGGCACCGGAACCACTGAGCTAAATCCCCAGTGGCCCAGCTGGTCTTTCCTTAGGCTAGTTCAGCCCACTCCCTCTCCCTCTCTCCTCTCTCACTGTTATAAGAATTTGAGAAGCAATCAGTGATTGCTCAGCACCAAGGTGCAAGCTTCATGCTCAAGTTTAATAAGCTGAAGGCAGATCTCGTACTTGTGGACACAGCCAGCACACTTGAGTGAGGGGTGCTTTTCCTGACTGGGCATCTGACCTAGCATGAGTCGGCCTAATGGCCTGCAAGGAAGCGGTGATGCTATGGCAAGGCCCCTCCGAGATGAGACTGAAGTCAAAAGTGGAGAATCTTCTTGGTGGCTTTGGGAGATGGCAGTGGAGGTGTCCATCTAGGCAGGAACTGGCCTGGCTTTTCCCTCCCACTATGCGTGGCAGACTGGCCAAGCAGAAGTCTTATAGACATCTTCCTGCTTTCCCATATTACTTCTAAGAGGTCAGTACCACATTGAGGTTCTCATAAAATCACACTGACTACCATTCCCCTTGGACAGAGTCTCAGCCACCAGCTAAATGCTTTCAGATGTTCAAGACTGCTGACACTACACCTGCCTTCTGGGCCTGGGCATTTCCAGGTAGTCAGCAAGTGTTTACTGAGCATCGCCTGGGTGCTTGTTTCTGTAGTAGGTGCCCCACATACTTGGCTTATGTGTGTGAAGAAAATAGCGAGTTGACTTCTTCTCAACGTGCTATTCTGTTGAAAGGGTTCACTTGCTTTGGTGGGCATCGCCAGGGCAACCAGACCAAGAGGCGACTGATTAATTAATGCTGTGGTAGTCACACCCAACCCTAGCTAAACAGAAGAAGAAACTGGTTGGAATGATTCCCCCACCTTGGGGAGGGAGGAGGGTCAAAGAGAAGTATAATTTAAGAGACTTTGTCCCAGAAAGCTACCAGAGAAAGGCAGAGTGAACCAGTGGGGCAGCAGTTATGGATGATAATAGTTCATCTCATAGCCCAGCGGATGGCCAGAAGCAAAATACTTCAACGTTTGCGTAGGAGAGAAGGAAACCAAAGCATCAAAGTCTATCAAGATTCAGTTGCTGAGTTAGATTCACGGATCACAAAAAGGCTTGCTGCCTGAGAAGATGCACTTAGATTTTCGTGGACAGCCTGGAATTCACAAAGAGAGATACACCTGTGTTTCATGTAATGTTTGTTTTTGTTTAATTTTATGTGTGTGATAACTGCCCCTTTGTACTGTGATATAACCTCCTCTATACCTAATAAGTTACCCTCTTTTGCTTAAGCCAGTTTGAAAGGTTTTCTTTCCTTGCAGTTAATAGATTCCATTTGTCAATCACAAGGCAAGTAAGTCTAAAGCAGTTATTACAGCAACTAGAGTTTCACTCAGGGCTCACTGTTCGTGCATGCGGCTCTTTATCGCCACCTGGTGGCAATGTTCTTAAAGTGCGGCTGTTAACAAAGACAAAAAGCAGTTTGGGGGCAAGAGAGTTGTCAAGAGATAGTAACTCTGCAACTGTTTCTTATTCCAGCTTTAGAAAAAACTTGAGCTCAAAAGGATTACATTCTTGAAAGCATTAAAAGAGCATTTGTTTGTGCCGAGCTCATTCCATTCAGGCAGGGTGGCTCAGGGAAGCTTGGAGAGATGAGCTGTGATTTCTTGAGTCATGACCCAGAACTGACCCCCATCCTGGCTTCACTTTATACAGATCCCTCTTTGGTCTAAGATTCTATATGTAATCTCCTTCTATTCTCTAAGAATGAACTCCCCTCTAAAGATGAGGAAACCAAACTGCAGAGATTAAGTACTTTGCTCTGGATCAGAACAATTCTAAGTTGCAAGCTACTGAAAATTAGTGTGGTTGATACAACTCAACAATTATTAAAATATAACTAATAATAATAATAATATATAATAATATGTGTATTATAATATATAACTCCACAATTATTAAAATATTAAAAGAACTGAGGGAGCTCACAGAAAACCAGGAATGAGCTCCCAGGGGGTGATCCTAACACCTCACTGCTGTGATTGGCGGAGTGAAACATCTGAATTCTAGCTGCAAGAGAGGCTGGGAAAGAAGTAGCTAGTGTACTCTGCTCTGCTGAGAGAGGATGAGTCAGCCTCTCATCGTAGGGTGGGGGGTTGTTCCCCAGAGATAGGAAGTAGCTCAGATATAGGCAGCCAAAGGAGAGTTACAGGCCCATCAGAGTTGTGGAGAACATTTGTCCTGTGAGGGGTAGAGCCAGTGCTTTATTTTCTGAGCCCACCTCTTTTTATTTCCCCCTGTGGGACTACTGGAGTGGAAGTTGATGCTTGCTTTAAAAACCACACTCATGACACAGAAATAGCATTGGGTATTTTCAGTACGTCTCACATCTCTCTAAATGATGATGTTAGATAAGTACGAAAAACGGCCCTTATCTTCCGGGTGGTAGCTTCGTCATCCTCACACAGCCTGAGCAACAGTAACTTGTGACATCAGGTGTCTTTTACACACTGTCTCTAAGTCCTGACAGCACCGCTGCAAGGAGAGGTTCCTAATGCTATTTCTCTCCCTGGATGATGAAAATGGAGCTCAGAAAGGCTGATAGCAAGGCTGGGGCCAGAACCTAAGCCTCGAGCTAATCTGGCTTTATACCAGTGTGTGTCCTTTGTACCTGCATAGCACTCACCTTCCCCTTCGTGGTTCAGAATGACTTTTATTTGGTCCTACAATTTTAAAATCTGTCCTGCCAGCTCCATCTTTCTGAGCTGACTCTGGACAGGGAGTTCCTAAAGCCAGAACACCCAGAGACCCCAAGGGCAGGCTAGAGAGAATCAGGGCCTTGGCCAGCTGACCTCAGATGTCTGACTGTCCATAATGAGGGCTCAGCCCCAGGGCACGTGGCCCCTTCATGGCAGGAGGTGCTGGAGTTTAGCTTCCTCTGGGAGACTGCTGGGCTTTACAGTCTCAGGCCCTTCACCCTGACACCACCAGTCTTTTCCCTTAAGGACAAAGACAGTGGCCAGGGGTCATTAGCCTCCTAATGAGGGGAAAGGAACCTGATCTGTAAACACCATTGTTGTCACTCTGGTGGGAGTGTCCTGAGGGCCATTATGGGAGGTACCTTCCAAGCAGCCAAGTCTAGAGGAAAACTTCAGTATTCTGAACGAGGTCACCAGTGGAGGCCGGAAGGAGGGAGGGTGATGAGAGAAGCAGGCGGGGAGAGGGAGAGAGAATATAAATGAATTAGTGAGTGGAGTTAGCATGGTTATGTAGCCTTAGTTTTCATATTGTGCCTTCATGGGGCACATGGTCTATATCTAAGGGTTTAAACATTATTATGGTTGTGTTAGCATCTCTGGGCAATTTCCATTCAGTTTCTGTAAATGAGATACCACCTCCCTGCCCGTAACATTATTCTCTTTGTCACACACACACACACACACACACACACACACACACACACACACACCCCAATACCAATGAAACTTCAGAGCCATTTTCTACACCCTAGAGATTCTTTCGTCTTTGAGAGACCTACAAAAACCCATCAGCCGTCAAGGATTTTAATTATTTATTTTTAATTACACAAGGAAAGCCTGAATATGCTTTGGTAGTAAAAATTTCACACAGTACATCTAAAATGGAAGTCTCCGTCTCCCCAGGCGAAGAATTTTAAACAGCTTCGCTTTCACCTGTCAGCCCCCAGAGCTGCGGCGGACCCGCTCTGGAGAAAGAGTGAACATAGCAGGGGTTACGGGACACAGAGCGCCTGTATACAGGGGAGGTGGCGAAGTTGAGGTCACTTGGGAGATGAAATGAGGGTCTTTAACAACTTAGCCTTGCTGATGAGAAGTTGTTGCTTTTGTCAGTGACGTACCCTTAGAATTTGCTGTTTTCTTATAGAGGCGTGAGGGTGAGGATGCACGGGTCCTGCCCTGCTGTGGAGAATCCCTCTTCCCTCTAACTCTGACGCTCAAGGCAGCGGGCACGGGAGGCAGCAGGCACAGGAGGCGGGTGCCCGGCATTCTGGCCCTATTTGGCCATTGCAAGTGGGAAGATTTTTGTCAAATTCATTTCTTTCTCAACAACATTCTAATAGCGTGTATTTCCCTCGTGACTCAATAGCTCCTGTATAAATTTCCTACGGGGCCGGATGGAGATGAATAAGGAGTTTTGGAAAAGGAGTCAGAAATGCCCTGAATGAAAGGCTGAGATGGAAAGGGTCTCAGAGACCACCGATGTAGCTCTGCGCTTTACAGATGGAAACCTGGAAGAGTGGGGAGAAGTTCGGTCTCGTGTCACGAATCACACAGGCGGAGTCGGAAGCACAGTGAAAAGCGCCCGCCCGGTCCTCCTTCTGAGAGACGGTGAGCTACACGTCTGCCCACCGCACGGCAACGGTCCTCGGGGCATGGGATGAAGAAATGGTAGGAATTCAGATGGCCAAGCGTTTTCAAGAATTGTATGAAAAAGTGAGCTTTTAGTTATTGGAAAAACGTTCTTAGACATCTATAGTAGCATTTCTCAAAATACCGCCATTACCTAACTGAAACAAAATGTGGGAGAATCCGACCCAGAGCTTTCTTTTCCTTTGCTTTCCATCCCCTTTTGTCTTGTTAAGTTCCCTAGAAACTTGATGATGGGATGGGTATTACAAGATCTTAGATCTTCACTTTTTAATTTCTTTTTTTGGTACCGGGGATCGAGCTCAGGTCCTTGCTCTTGCGAGGTAGACACCAAAATCACTGAGCTAAATCCCCAGCCCAAGATTTTAGATCTTATCTGAAAGCCATTGAGAGTTTGATAACGGGCTGTATTAGGTTGGAGAATGTCATTAATTTGGGCGGTGCAAACTGAGGTATCCACAGGTTACTTAGGGTTGTTATGATGGTTTGGATGTTGTGTGTCCCCCAGAGAGGGGCCCAGTGGGCTAAAGGTTAGATGTGCTTTTGAGAGATGGTGGAAGTTGAGAGGTGGGGCCTATCCAGAAGTTGTCAGGTCCCCTTAAAGGGGATTATGGGACCTTGGCCCTCCTCTTCCTCCTTCCCTGGCCATGGGATGAGTGGTTTGGCTCTTCCACATGCCCCCAACATGATATGCTACCTCACCACAGGCCTGGAGCTACGGGCTGGTCGGTCCTGGTCTGAAACTTCCCAAACTGTGAACCAGAATAAATCTTTTAAAAATAAGTTGATGATCTGAAGTGCCTGCTGCAGTAACAGAAAGCTAATGCAGTGTTATGGATCATGACCTCTGTTATATAGCTTTTAATTGTTCAGTAGTTACCTACGAGGCATGATCACAAAATATGGTAAATGCTTACATTTACACTTTTTTCATAGTAAAAGACACACTGCCATTAATCCCCTTCACTGCAGACACACACATTCCATCGTCCTTGCCCCTTTATGAAGCAGTTCTGGAAGTCCTCTTTCATGTCTTTTTGTAGCTATTTTAAGGTCCTGAAGTGATTCAAAATATTTATGGCAATTTCAGTTGAAAAAATTATATATATATACACAAGAGGAAAAATGAGAACCAAGACCTGTCACATAAAGGTACAAGATCCCAATAATGAATGTAACTGTACTGTATACCTAAAATGTACCAATAAACTCAATAAAAAAATATATATAGTGTGTTCTCATCCACTTTAGTCACTGGATCTAGCTCCATGCAACTTCTGGCTCTTCCCAAAGTCAAATTGATCATAAAAGGTATATGTTTTGAATTGATTCAGGACAACAAAGCAACTATGACAATGCAACTAAAGACACTCATGGAAAAGGACTTTCAGAACTGCTTGAGAAAGTGGAAAGAACCATAGATAAGTGTGTTTGAAGTGAGAGAGAGTATTTTGAAGGAGAAAAATGGCAATATATCTTTTACTGTAATACCTCTTTAAAAATATCAAAGCACCTGTACTTTTTTGATCGTACTACACACACATGCACATACATATCTGGCAAAATACTAACAATTTTGGAATCTGGGCTGTAGGATAGTAGATGTTTGATTGATTGTAATCCTGTTCTATTTCTTATACATATGTTTGAACATTTTTATAATAAAATGGACACTAAAATAAAATCCAGGTGATTCTGATTCTCTTTATGGTTTGAGAACCACTGTTGTAGAGCTGTGAACCACTGACCAATGAAAATCTGAGTAGTTCTTTCCACATGTCTTATTTTAATATGGAATTGCCTGTACCTCTGCTTTCAGTTTTAAAAAAAATCAAAGAAAAAAAATTTTTAATCTCCTCCTTGGGGTCTTATCCGAATTAGAGCCATTTCCCCTCAGCAGCATGGGTGAGGTTCTCTTTCCCTTTGCTTTGGTTTGCCTGTCTGAGTTGCCTCCACGGAGAAAGTGGACCGCCTTTTCCATCTGCAGGAGGCCTATGGGTGACCCTGGGTGGTTCCCAGACTTGGGTCTCTACAGGCTTCACCCAGAAAGACTTCTGCAGGCTTAGAGTGTGGCAGAAGCCTGTGACTTTTTACAACATTCGAAGGTAATTCCAACATACATCTAGGTTTGGATACCATTGTTTTAGACCAGGACAAAACATAGCCAAGGTCATGGGTATGAGTCATAGCTTAGGAGCTGTTTAACTTTGCTTGAAGAAAAGCTCTGCTCCTTGCTGGCATTTTCTATACCTTATCACTTCCCCCCAGGGAACCTGGTAGGAAAATGAACTGGGAGAAAGGAGGTGAATGAATGAACGAGGGTCATTTTCTAATGACTTTGGGGAACCATATAAATAAATAAGCAATCTTTTGTCATGAGAAATGGGCACATACTCTTATAGAAGTTGCTGCATTTTATTGAAGGGTGAAAAAAGGCTTTCCTCCTTTTTGGTTGAAAAGGTAAAAATGATTTGTCAGCCTCAGTGAATTACGATCCAAATGGGTGATATTTTTAATGAGAAACACTTGATGAACACTTACCAGCAAGCATTACAGGAGAAACAGAACCTCAGGAAACAGAAAAACTATCCCCTCCTCCCTGTCATCTTTATTAACACTTTTTGGGGCCTTTGATGTTGTAAAGGAAGCCACTCGTAGGCATCGCCTGGGTTCTGCAGGAGGAATCAGCAGGATCCTTCACGGGTGTGCCACAAAGCAGCATCCCTTGTTCTTATGTAATGCATCTTTGCAGCTTAAACCTTTAATTAACCAGAGATGTCATCAAGAAAAGTTTGCCAAGGAAGAGGACGCCGGGTTTAATTAAAAAGATCTTTAATAGTTATTAAGGAAATCAATTTGGAATTCAGGCCTGAGAGCAGTGACAGGGAAGAAATCACTGAGAGGAACTTTCCCATCCCTCTGGGTAATGGATTTTAACCCTTTGATCTACATTGCTTCAAAATCTCCCAGGGCGGGGGTTCAGGGCCTGGAGAGGGATGCCTGTCACTCATCATTTTTGAATCTACATCTCAGATCCGAGAGGCAGCTCTGTCTTAACAGAGGAGAAGCCTAACCTTTCTGGAATGCAGTTATCCCAGCAAGCAAAAGAAATAGGAAAGCTTTATAAATCGAAAATCTCATAAGTATACAAGATTTCTTCTCCCCAAAGAGATGCATTTCTCCCTGAGGATTTGTGCTTGGATTGCACATCAGGCTTCTTTCGGTTACCACTCAAACTGGCCTTTGTTGGATCAGGCCAGAAAAAGGGATGTGGCTCTTTGGAGCACAAGAGAAATATTATTTTCACTTGTCTCATGAAAATTATGACACAAAAGGTGAGATGGCCAGAGGATGGGCAAAACGAATTGCATGGAGAAAACTACAAAAAAAAAAAAAAAAAAACAAAAAGAAAGGAACATTTATTTAAAAAACAAAACACAACAGTATTCTGCCACCAGAAGGGGTGATGTTAATATTATTTTGTGATGCAGCCCAGATGAGTTCAAATGAGAAAAGCACTTTTCGAATGATCTTTGTTTAACTAATATTTGTACTGCACTTAGAGGGGGAAATGGAAGACAGGTGCAGAGTACGGCTCCAGAAATGACTGTGCTGTTGCAGCGTAGCTATTTCTCAGGCATACTGAATCCCTCTCTCTGAAAGTCATCTCATCACCCAACAGAAACACACGAGGAGGACCAGGCCTTGTAACACTCCAGGCTTTTTTTTTCCTTCACATTACTAACTTACACTTTCTGGAAGAGTTAGGGATGGATTGAATTTATTTGTATTTCCTCACAGTAAATTGCCCAGAGTATGTGCTTACAATGTCTTTGTTGATTTTTTTTTTTTTCCTATTTGGAAACTTCTGGGTTTAATAGCCATGTCCCCTTCTGATTTCTCAGCTGGGTTCCACTTGGGCTGTGAAACTCAGAGAGGAGTCACTTAGGAGCAGAGGGTGGGCAGGGTAGATGTGGTATAACCCATGAACTATACCATGTCTCGGTCTAGGCAGATCGTGCAATTTTTGGGCTGCATACTCCTCAGATACAGAACAAAGAGTATTGAATTGCACGAACTGCAGACTACCTTCAGGTATTCTGGTCCACTTTCCCCTTTTCCCTAGCTGGGTATATTTGCTTCCAAGTTAGGAGATGGTACCCAGGGTCATCTCATTGCTTACTAAAATATTTATGGCCAAGTACAGTTTGCAAACTGGCAATAAGCAGGCTGGATCCAGATTTTAAAAACCTGTTTAGTTTAAGCTATCCCATGTGGGGAGGGGGTGGACTAGTCAGTAATAGTTAAAATCCAGGGGTCGAGACTTAGTGAGATCCTGTCTCAAAACTTAAAAAATAAAAAAGGGCTGAGGATGTGGCTCAATGAGACTGTTCTGGGTTCAACTCCAGTACTGAAAAGCAGCAGCAGCAACAAAAGCAATAAAGACGAAACAAAGAAAACTCCCAGAAATGTTACCTCATCACCTGGACTTCTGCTTTCTGTTGAGGAGGTAGAGAACTCTGCCCATGCCTTATCTGCACTGGCAATCATCAGTCAGAGCTGATTCCTCAACTGTCCTATGGACCCTGCCATTCCCCACTGTGTCCTCACAACAAAGGCGGAGTGTTAAGTCCATTGCTATTGCTGTGTTTACACTCTTGTTTCTATGACACCGTCTCCTTTCATTTATTTATGTTATTTTTATGGCTTGTGTACATATCTGCATGAGACGAATGGCGGTTAGTGGGAGGCATGATTAGAGTCTGAGCTAAGGAATTCTTTGCTGGTTCCTAGAGTGTGTGAGCTGCTACATGGGTGAAACATTTTCATTTGGGTGAACAGGATCAGGTCAAAATTGGCTGATGTGTGCAAGACAATTACTCCCTTATATAAAGCCAGCCACTTTTCCACATTAGCTCTTTTTTAGTTAAATGTCTTATATATTATTTACTCAGAATAGCAATCCACACACATATTTAGGGTACCTCAAACTAAACACACACATAAATATCAAAGACTCATATTTTTAGTCATTTAAGAAAAAGTGATCCTCTGTTTAGAAACATCACAGGAAGTGTTATTAGAGTGGCCATCTAATTCATCATCTAAAATAGGAATTAGTTCAACGTGAAAGAAGCCTTATTAATAATTTTGCAGGAAAACGAGCAGAGACCAGGACTGTCCCAAGAAAACTGGGACATGGTCACCTGTTCGATCTGCTGACACTCATTAGTGACTTGACAGAAACGTGCTATTGGTCTCCAGAGCTTGTTCTGGTTTGGTGGCTGCTCTTTCCTGAAACATGCTGGGCCCTTCTTTCTGCTGAGGGTCCAGGAAAATTGGAGAGACCCTGGCACAGTTCTGCTTCTTCTAGGACTTGAACTCTCCTGCCCCCTTGATCTTTCACTCCTGGCTTAATGCTCAAGCCAACCAAAGGCTGTCAAAGATGATGCAGGTGCCTGTCAGACCTGCTGAAGCCTGACATCTGACAGCTGATAATGGGACCCGGACATGGTATCTGTCATTGGATCCCTCTTTTTCTTCTGCTTGTTCTCTTTTCTCTGGTAGTCCCATTTAGACATTTCAGATTAAATTTTCTTCCACTTCATGTTAAACTGACTGGGCCACTCCTTCAAGGTAGAACTTTACATTTTCTGTGGGCACGAAGGGGACTAGGTCTCAGGCCACCATGTAGAACGTCATCACTGAAGATCAAATCACTTTCCACAACCAGAGAGGACTTATCATGGTAGCAGTAGTAAGTTTTACACTTGCCATTTGGGTGAGGAACAAAGAGAGTTTGGAGGCCTTGCAAAAGAATGAAAGAAGCAGGCTTTTGAAATGCAAAGATAAAAATCCCTTCTAAGCAAGCAAATTATACAGTGGTACATAAGAAGAAAAGTTGGAGGGATGGGCTGTGGCTAGCGGGAGGGTGAAAGGAATTGTTTAATGGATACAAAAAGATCCAGAAAGATGACTGTCAGATCCCTTATTCCTTGGGTAAAGCTACCCATCTACTCATCAGAGATGAGAGGGAAACCAGGTTGGCTTCATCCCTTTGGCAAAGGCTCACCAATGTTGGAGAGAGAGAGAGAGAGAGAGAGAGAGAGAGAGAGAGATTAAGAGTTGATAATGGCTCATTCTTATTTACCACTTGGCCTAACTATTCTTTTGCTCACTGTGCAGAAAGCCCTTGCAGGCCAGACACCTGGACACGTGATTTTGACAGGATATACAATGATAAGAGAAAGGAGCACAGAGGAAAATGGGGCTGATGTATTATTTACAGCGAGGGAACTTGAACAGCGCCCACTGCAGGGGTTGGCCCAAGAACCTGTGCCTCTAGGGCCGTGGAATTAAAAACAGACATCTTTACATTCACGCTACCACTCTTTCTGCTGCTGGGGAACCCTGCCAGGGCAGGGCCAGTGTGTCTGCATCTCATTTCCTCTCTGTGCTGCCATCTGCCTGGCCACTGCTTACCTTTCCCTATGGCCTGGAAGAGGTAAAGACCTGCTCGGAAAACTGCCTGGGCCCCTGTGCGGAAAATTTCATTAGGCTGGCTGGAGTCATCTCACTTGTGACAGTTCGTATGAACACGCAGATGGCAAGCTACACACATAGCCACACGAGTACGCACATGCATTTCTACTTCTTGAAGTCACACAGTGGGCAGAGAGGAGGGATTTGGGAAATCAGATCCAAAAGGAACAAAGGCTGCAGCCTCTGCAGCGAGCTGAGCGAGTGTGACAGGAGGACAGCCAAAGGAAATGACAGGCAAAGTGTGAAAACCCACAGCAAATGCCGCTGGAGAGCATATGCATTGGACTTCACAGCTTCCTCCTGTTTCCAGCTTACATTTGTTCCATATGCTGCTTTACACAGCTTTCCGGGGCCATAATGGGTTTTATTCCATAGTTTTTATACTAACACGAATGACTCACATCTGCTCCAGTACCCAATTTGCTCTCTAATGTCTCTGGCTGTGAGGAGAGAATGGCTTACACAGAACTCGCCGGGATAGGAGTGGTGTGCGCAGTCTCAGCCTGGGGACAAGGAAAGGGAGCCCCCCCGGATGTGTGCTGGGAGGGTTTTTGTGACAATGTGACAGTACAGATAGGGAAACCGAAACCCAGACAAAGGAGGAATTTGCTGAAAAATATTAGGATAGAGGGGTAGATCCATTTTAGGGCTCCAGAATAGTCCTTATTCAGAGCACATTTATTTTTCTCATTTCCTGTCATGTTAAATGTTTTGCTAGGAGCTTTTCCTCCCCGTATTGGCCATGAGAAAAAAGTAACTTGGATTAATCACCGGTGATAGCTAATCCCCCACTGGCATCACCTGTGCTCTGTGTTACTTAAGCTGGTTATCAAAGGGACTTCAATATCTTCCCGAGCATGGGGGACCCCTGGGCAGGCTGGGTCCTGGGAGAGACCTCCAGGACTGGGCCCTACAATGGTGACTCACCCGACTTCAGACCCATTTGAAATCCAGTGATAACCGATTTGGCCACCCAGACCACTGTGCTCTTCGCCTGGCTCAGGTAATGACACTCAGCCAAATCAGGTTCTCCTGAGAGCTTCCAGAGGCCCAGGGAATCTCCCTCATGTGAGTGGAGGATGGAATGATAGCTCAGGAAGCAAGTACCTTGAAAGAAATCTCTGCTGTCCCAGGTGTTACAGGTATTATGGATCTGCCACACCCCAGGGCCTTGGTCTCCCCGTACGCCAAACACCGGGAGTAAGGCACCTCTGCTGCAGGCAGTTTGGGGCTACAGCATTTTGAAAGCCTGGCGGTGGCGTTGTGTAACTGTCTGCCATCTGTTACTCAGAGGCAGCATCACAAAGCGCTGAGCAATGGACTCCAGTGCTGCAGCTCCTGCCTGGAGCTGACAGCAGCTCAGTGGCTTGCCTGGGGGTTGCCCCACAGAGCCTGCAGCAGCCAGGCCTGCAATCCAAGTTGAGGCTCCTGAAAGAGATCCAGGCAGCTGAGGATGCTGCCAGGATGGGTACCCTTGCTGCGCCCCCACGCTCTCAGGACAGCAGTCTAGCTGGACCTTTGGCCAAATCTTTGGCCGGAGAGCCTACACCCAACCTTCCAGTGGGTAGGGTTCTAACAAGAGCCTGGACCATCCCCAGTGCTCACAGTGGAAGTCTGCGAGCTCAGCTACATTGCAAGTTGGGCTGGCCAGAGTGCTCAGCTTGTCCCAGCTGCTTGATTTCCATAGCTGCTCTGACCATAAACTTCTTACCCACACCTGGTCAAGGACCTATGGGGTTGTCCTGTGGCTGGAAGGCAAGGTACCAAATGCCAGAACCTTTGCATACACGCCCCTGTTGCTCAGTACATGTCTTGAGGACTCCATCTTCATAGATGAGGAATTCTTATCTCACCTCAGTCAGGTGTGGGAGCTTCCCCTACGCTGAGCTCAAGGCACAGAGGCAGGCAGGACGGTGGCGGCAGTAGCTGGTACTTGTTCTTACTCCCTTTAGAAACCCGAGGTAATAATGCCTTCCAATAAAGTGACACAGTTCCAGCAGCCGCCGCCCCGCTCGGAGCTCTCGGATCACACCAGCGCTTTGCCTTCACTTTTCACAGCTAGGTACTGAGTCCTCAGAGGAGGTCCTGTTTTCCCCATTTTACAGAGGAGAGGAATTTAAGGGTCAGGGAAGGTAAAGGACTTAGCTATGATTCATCCAGCTAGTGTGGCTGGGTGAGGCCGAGGTTTGCTAGTCTATTTACATCACCTTATTCTAGCCAGGCAGAGGCCTAAGGGGAATAAGATTTAGAAGGCCCGCTGGTTTTAACCTGCAGCTGAAAGGAGGATGTACTTCCTGTAGGTGATAGGGAAAAGGGCTTTGGAAAGATACCCTGCACCCTGTGTACCCCGACCTAGGGCCACTTTCCCACGTGGTTGGCACATTAGCCCAACTTTGGGGCCTCTTTCCTGGCAAGCACAAAACCCCAGCGCGTACAGTGAAAGGAAAACCTTCAGGGAGATAACTGCACCTTAATTTTTAAAAGGACATCTTTAAAGTTAGATTTAGGCCAGCCAGCTTCTCATCTATGCAGAAAAAAGTTGCCAGACACCAGCACGCAGGCAAAGCAATACCCTGGGGGGGGGTGACCGAACCCGACCTTGGCCCGAATGGCCAGGCTCGAGAACTTGGGCCGGAGCAGCACCTCTGGCCCCACGGACACCGAGCACCCGGCTGCTCTCGGCAGGCAGAGCCCGGTGTGCCGCCACGTGCACCCCCTG
>NW_022900914.1:11850009-11938509 GCF_012274545.1 Fukomys damarensis | reverse complement strand
CCCCTGCCCCTGCCCCTGCCCCTGCCCCAGGCCTTTGCCAGCCGACTCTACGGCGGAAGTTGGATGTGCCCAGAACACCACTACAGAGCCTGGGAGAGCAGACGCCTTGGCATTGGGGAATCCGGGAAAAAGGAATCCAAGTGGCTTTTCCAACTCCTACCCAGTCTGTGCATCTAAGCAGAGCCGGCAGCTTCCTCTTCCAGGCTCACTTCCAGACTTCGCCGTGGGGCACAGAGGGGAGGCCCGGGGTGTGCGTGCGTGTGTGTGCGTGCTGGCAGCCAGGCAACGTGAATAAACTGGGTCCAGAGCAGTCCTCCAAGAATTGGGGGGGTGGGAAGCCTTAGAGGAGCTTGATGTTTGAAAGGTGCGGGAGTGAGAAATACCAGTCAGTGTGTGAGGGAGGAAGTCTGAGAAGTAAGGTAGGGGCTACTGTGTGCCAGGCGGCAGTGGGTGCTTTCTTCATGAGTGGTTGTGTGAGTTGGGTAGTACTGCCCTTCATTCACAGGTCAGGAAGCAAGTTGAAAATCTTTTTAAGTTACTCGCCTTTTAGGTCGCTCTGCTGGTTTGAGCCCAAACCTCCACTCTCCGGACCTGCCTCCCCGCCCTTCCTCCAGGTTGCACTTTTAACCAACTCTTCTCTTACTCCTGCTCTGCAATCTTGTCAGTGTTTGGGTGATTTCAGCAGGCTGCTGAAGAGCTGCTGAGAGCATTTATACAGCTGTGTGCCACGCAGCGTGCTAGGTGCTGTGGGTGCAGAAATGCAGACCTGCTCCCAGGGCATGCACAGTGGAGGCCCCCGCTGGTTCCTAGTGTTGGGTGTTATGGGAGCTCTGGGGCTACATCTAGGAAGAGGACGTAACGGACTTGAGGTGAGGAGGATGGTCAGATTTGCCAGTAGGTAGGAGGGCATCCCGGGTGCAGGCCTAGAGGAATGACACAGCATGCTGTGTGAGTTTGGCACAATTGGAGTGCAAAGCGTGCAAGCATTCCGCGAGGAACCTGGGGTCCTGTGTAGGGTTGAGGTGGTAGGGAGCCCGGGTGTTCAGCAGGAAAGTGACACAGTCAGGATTGGTGACTTCAGACAGCCTTTGTAGCAGTGGGTTCTTTTTTCCTCACCTCAGACCCTGCCCGGGGGCCTAGAGTCTTTTCTTTTTTCCTAGGTGGTTCTGTTTCTTGTGAAGCCGTTGAGGATGCCTGCAGGGACTTGGACTTTCCCTTTTTGGGTTGGACCTCATTATCTTAAGCTTAGTTACTCTTAGTTTGCCCCAGTGATCCGGGACAAGAGATGTGTTTTGTGTGTACTTTGTCCTTCTCTTTTTGTCTGTTCTCATCCGGTGGGCACTCAGCACACACTTAAGGGCAGCACCCATGCACCAGGCGCAGTGCTGGGCTCAGAGGCTGTTGCGATAAACACACGGACCCTTGCTTTTTGGAGGTTTCTGTAAGTTCTGGAACAGAATTATAAACAAACGAGTGGTCTCACGTCAGGAGTCCATCGTGGTACGGTGCAGTTCCAGAAGACAACTTGCCATTTGTTGGGACGTCTTATCCTGCCCCCTCCATTTTGTGTATCTTTTGTGAATTTTGATCACTCTTAAAAATCTTGATATCTTTAATTATTAGGTGGGCTTCTTTTGTTGTTGTTTTTCTCTTTCCCATTTTTCCACCTCTGTGTGTGGCTTTGTGTCTTTGCGTGGGTGTGTGTTGGGTGTATTCACAGGTGTATTTTATGGCTGGCAAATAAACATCCCTCTGTATTTTAGCGTGTGTATAGAGAAATCCCCTCTTAGATAGCACCCGAACTCTTTTAATTCCCTGGACTGGTGTGTGCAGGAAGTTGGCATGACATAGTCAGTGGAACATAGCGGTCCCCAAACCTAACTGTATCTCAGAATCCAAGAGCTGATTAGTGTACAGATTCTTGAGTTTATTGTAGAGCTTATAGTTCTCTGAGTTTGAGAGAAAGTCCTAGAGCTAGTGTTTTTGAAAGTACTTCATGTGGTTCTGAAGCAGCTTATGGAAAAGTACCAGCTCTGTTGATGTTTTATAAGTTGGTTGGCACGTATAAAAATGACTTGAGTGATTTTTCTTCTTTAGCGTGCCGATGGTCCTAAGTGTGGTGAGCATATGCACTCAAGCTAGATAACAGTTGCTGATGTTTGTACAGTGCTTTACAAATTCACAAGCTCCATTTCACATATATTAACTCATTTAATCTTCACAACAACCACACTAGGGTGATAATACTTTTATGCAGATAAGATTAAGAGATTAATGTTTGGCCCAAGATAACGAGGCTCAAGTGGCAGTGTCAGGATAAGAACAAAATGGGATGTTCTAAGAATTGCCTATCCCATCCTCCATGTGGGTGCTACAGCAAGGTTGGAGCATGAGCCCTCTACTCACTTTCCAGTGTTTCCTCGCTCTCGGAGGGGTCCAAGGGTGCAATTGTGGGCGTGCTAAGACAGAAACCACTTCAGAAGGAAACCTGGCTTTGCACTCAAAGTCCCCAGGGAACTGGGGAGTCCCCTCTGGCTGGACAGAGTGCCCTGGTGGGGAGAGTTCTTTGGATGCATCGTTGTAGCCAGTGGTTGCAGCAACGCTGGCTTAGGAATCATCTGGCAACGCAGATTGTTTTCTTAACAGTGGGGATTCAGGTGGGACATTTGGCAATCATAGGGAAAAAAATCGTTGGGATTTTGAGAGAGTTCAGTACACTAAGTATTTCTAGGAAATGCTCATGCATAATTACAGGGAAGGCTCTTGCGTGGACATGCTTAAGTCTTGGGGAAATTTTTATCCTGGTTTCTTCCCAGTGTAGGGATAGAAAAACGGGTGATCCCATGGCTGGCACCCATATAACAAGACAGATGAACAGAGAAAAGCAAAACAAATTTAGTACAGTCTTATATGACACAGGCCTTTCAGAATGAAGATCCCAAAACTCAGGGTAAACTTTCCATTTCTATGTTTAGGTTTGCTGGATGAAGGACAGCTATGTAGAAATTGGAGTGGACCAAGACAGTCTGGTCTAATACTCTCTGTGCAGCATTCTTTCTTCCCAGTTTTGGATGGGAATCTTTCTGGAATCTAGGTCTTATGATCCACCATAAGGTAAGGTGGGTCAGAGAATTTCTTTATGGCCAGCTCCAAGACGCAAAGGCAGTGAAACATTAATGGTTTTAGAATTTATGGATTACTTTGGGGAAACATGTTCTAGTTTCTATGACTTGCTTTGGGGAAGGGAAATTCTAGTTTCTGTGGCTTGCTTTGGGGAAGGGAAATTCTAGTTTCTATGGCTTGCTTGATTGGAGGCTGAAGAGGGAAGCAGGAGATAAGAGCACAGGTAAAGTTTGAAAAGAAACTATGCTTCTGAGCCCTTTCCTTTGGGATTTTGCTTCCTGAGCTCAAGATCAGCATGGTGGAGGTGGTCAGCTTAGTTTCCAAAGCAAGAACAGTGGATTCGCTGCCCTTTAAAATCTTCAGAGAAGATTGGTATGGGTTGGGAATGGTATGGAGAGGGAGAAAGCTCTTGGGCTGGACATGGGCCAATTCTTAAACCTGTGGGGTGCACTGCCTCTGCAGGGGCCCAGGTCAGGTCTGGCTCTAGGCGCTCAGGCCCTTGTCCTCTTTTCCTCACTTCCCCAGGAAGTGCCGCCATTTACCTAAAGATGGCTTCTCCAGCGCAGGTGCAATACAACCTGTGCCCCATTGGTCACAATGTAAGTGATGTGGAAAAGGCAGGCTGCACTCCTGCTTTAAGAAAATTAATTGGATTTTTTTTTTTTTTTAGTTTCAAGGACGGATTCTATTAATAGCTCAAGTAAAGATTTCTTTAAATTTGACTTTTTAATGTTGATTCGATTTTAATACTGGTTCCCTGCCCCCAAATTCTTCAGCAAAGCTCTAACTTCTAATTGAAAATCATGTAACAAGTTTGATGTTTTAATTCAAACTGCATTTTAATGATAAATACTATACCACTGAAAAGGGCCTAAAAAGGTTTTCATTCCTTTTCTCTTCTGTCATTTGTTTGCCATTTGGGGAATTATACAATAACTGACAGAAATTTTTAAGAGCAGCAAATTTGCCTTTTATTTCCAAGAAACTAAATTTAGTCCAGGTTTAGTAAAAGCAAACGGATATTAGGCCCCGAGGATAATTTTTGAGGAAAGTATTAGAAATTTAAAGGCTTTGAATAAAGTGCCATAGGCCCCTGTAAATGTGCTGGTTTAGTACTAGAAATACAGCAAATGTTATTAGAAAATAGCTTGTCTTTTGGTAGCATTTGCATACCTTCGGTGCCTTAAGTATACGGCACCGTTGTTTTATTCACCATTTAGGAGATAATCTCTCCCGTTAAAAAAAGTTATGGATTTTAGAGGGAGACCCTGTTAATCTGCTGATTCTCAGAGCATGTACACTGGACTGTGAACAGGGAATTTTGACTCTTTCAGGTGCGCGTTTGTCCTTTCATCTGGTTTCCCTTCTGAGGTCGGTTCCTGGGGCTGGGGTCACGGATCCTTACCTGGTGGTTCCAAACACCACTGGGTCCTGCGGCAAGACTGGGAAATGTGCACATAGCAGGTTGGAATCATCGGTATTTAGGAAATAGCCTGACCTCACTTTCTAGGTAGCACTAGATAGCAACAAGGTTTTTGTGTTTTTCATTTTTATGTGTTTGGGGCAGATCCTGGGCTTCCTGTTCAGAGCACTGAAAAGTACTGATTTGCACTCATCAGCGAGCATTGATAAGGATGCTGAGAGCCCAGGGTTCCCACACAGCCTGTTGCCCATGTCACCTGTCTTAGCGCCTTTGCCACACCTGTGTATCCCCACGTTTCCAAGAGTCTTACCCCTCATCAAGCTCCCAGGAATCAAGTTTGAACAAACGTGCTACTTGTGCCTTTGCTTGATTTCTAATGTTTACAGTTTTGTCACTCTTCCAGACTGCCTCAAAGTCCCCAGTGTAGTTTTGGAAAACAGTCTGAATTAGGAAGCAGGGACAGATCCCCAGCTCTGACCTTCGGGGGAGAATGTGAACCCTGCCATGCTTTTGCACATCTCACTCCAGAAACCCGGAATGACAGCTTGGCCATCTGTTTGGGGAAGGGAGTCTGGAGGTACCCTGGTCCCTCTGCACTGGCTGCTGGCTCTTTCCTAGGCCTCAGTTGTCCTGAGCTTACTCCTGCCCTGGCTCTCGCTGCTCACTAGACCAAGGAGGTAGAGTCTGATCCTCCCCATAGCCCCCGCATCACTTCCGGATCAAGTACGGCTTTACCGTCTGGTTTTTCTTCTAGATATGGCAGCCCAGACATCTCTTTCTGCCCTTGGCAGTGCCAGGGATAACTCAGACTTCACTGCTCCTGGCTCAGTGGCCCTAGCTATGAAATGGGAGCAGCACACTAACAGCACAGCCTGTCTCCCACCTGCCCTCTCACAGCCTGAGTTGGTTCAGGTTAGTTGTGAACAACTCTGAAGGGAGATCTTGTGGCTAGAAATAATTACACTGCAGATACTTTGTGTCTATTACTTATCTCTTAATGATTTTACCAGAAATGCTAAACCCAAAAATAAATCAGTCTTTGAATCCTCAGATGTTGAGCTGATGAGGAAAGAACCCCTTTGGGACGCTGAAGAACATGCACACATGCACGCACATGCGCGCACACACGCTCGCATACACACACATGCACATACTGGTACCCTGGGGAGTTTTACAGAAGCTCCTGAAATTTGCTGGCTCTGAGACTTTGGTATTTCAGAATAAATGGCCTGATGTGACCTTCTGGAGCAGCACTCTGCATTTGGCAGTGGCTGCTGCCATCACAGGACCTGATGAGTATGAGGAAACTGCTGGGGGCAGAGAGGAAGAGAAGGCTGTGGTGTGAGAAATGCTGTGCCACTGCAGGTGTCCTGTTTCCTCTTGCTTTTCCATCCCTCTCTTCCCTGCTCGCCTCATCACATCCTTCCTCCCGCTCTTCCTCCTGTCTCCTGAGAAGCTAACGGGGCTGTAGAGTTGGAAGCCCCAGGGTGCTGGGTCAGGGGTCCCAGGGAGCCATTTCCAAGGTCAGGAGCAGCCTGTCTTGCTGGTTCCTGGAGATACAGGACAGCTCAGGACACAAAGGCTGTTCTTTCTAATGGGAGAAAGTTGCTTCTCTGGGCCACTCCGAGCCATTCAGCTTTCTATCAGCAGGAGCCCTTATCTCTGGAAGAAAGGAGCCATCTGATCCACTGCCTCCTGGATAATGCTGATTTCAAGTACAAAGCTTCTTCCGCGTACCATTTCCTGTAGACAAGATTAGGCACTTAAAAAAATAATTAAATTCTCCTCATGTCACTTGTCCTCTTAACTGGGAGCGCTGCACAGATCTTTCAAGGAAACACAGGGGAGCAGAGCACACACGTGTGCCTGCCACTGTTTGAATGCCCGGATGAAGAGAGCAGCCACCCCGACTACCCGCTTCCTGAGGACTCTGCTGCTCAAACCCATTTTCCGTCTTCTTCCAGGCCAGGAGATGTAGCTGTGTAGGACCCTGTCATCTTGAGCGGTTAATCCTTCCTAGTCTGTGTCCTCACAGAGGCTCAGAAATTGGGGGTTTCTTCCCTACTTGTCTGTGCTGAAATCTCTGTTGCTTCTCTTATTTGTCCGAGAGTACTAGCCATTCATGTTTCCCCCCAGCCTCAGAGAGATGGGTCCAATCAATATTTATGCGCCTATCACTCGCAGCTGCGGCATGCAGGCATAATGGATGCCAAGTTCCTTGATGGCCATTGAAAAATTAGCGGGTGCCTGTATTTCAGGCCCATTGTTTTCCAGGAGCTGGGGGAGATCAGACTGTGTGGTGCATGGATTAATTAAGCTACCCAGATAATTGGTTATTAATAGATGGCCAATTGATGGATGCCAGCTGGGTGCAGAATTGACTGAGGTCCTTCTGGTGGGCAGGTGGTCTTCATCAGAGAGGAAAGGGCAGAGGGACTTGACTGATGAAAGGGTGAGTCAGAAAAAGGCAGAGGAGAGGTAGTTTGTTGCCCTTCACCCTTCCTATGATGTTCTACAGTTTACAAAGCATTTGTATTCACAGATGCCTCGTCTGATCCTTATTGCGCCCTTGTGAGGCGGATGTTGCTATTCTTATTTTCTGAAGTATGAGGAATCTGAAGTTAGAAGAGGGAGGAGACTTTGGCAAGCTGACCTAACCAGCAAGCAGGCTTGAGTTCCCTATTTTGACATAAGCATGTGCTGTTCTGTTATGGCCATGCTTGCTTACTGCTTAGATTTCTTTTCCAGGGAAAATGAAATATATTCTGTGTGTGTGTGTGTGTGTGTGTGTGTGTGTGTGTGTGTGTATTTGACATGGACAAAAAGCAAGTGGTTTGGTTGAGAAATTGTGCCTTACTTTTGATAAAATAGCAGCATTACTTTTTTTCCCTCCAGAAGAGAATTGAAGGGATTAAGGGTTATGAAAAGCCTGTCTTTGGGAGCATTGGCAGGTCAGGAGGACTTTGGGTTTTCTTTCAAGATAGGCCAAGTTTACCGCGCCCCTGTGTTCTTCACTTGGAGCTGCTGGAGTTGCAGACTTGGCGGCATGAGCGGTGGAGAGACTGTTTCACCCATACCCATGATCCCAGCATGAGGCACTGGCTCCCCCTCATGCTGGGAGCTGGCTGCGAGGGTGTGACCACAGGAAGTGAAGCTCGGTCATTCATGAAGCTGCGTTATCTCAGAAGACAAGAAGATTGTGGAACTAAGACAGAAGCTGTTAATTTGCTCTCTTTCGTGATGAATATGGTCTTTAAACAATCAGAAGTAATTCCTTTTCAGAGGAAAATGGTATTTGAAAGAACACATCCTGTTTGAAATGCAAGGCAGGTTCAGGGGGTAGGGATAGGGATGCTCCATGGAAATGCGAAGATACTCGCCTCACCTCAGAACCTGCCTTCCCTCCTGCAGAGGGGCCCTCTTGGCCAGTGTAGTATGTGTTTTGCTGGTTAACCTTGAGAGCCCACTGATAACTGCTCACTTCTGCCTGGTGCATGGACTACTGGTTCTATGAGGCTGACTTGGAGATTGGATGTAATGTGTCTGCTTATAGTTAGGAAATGCTAATTGGGTGCCTGCTAGGGTCTCCCTGAGTATTTTGTCTGCAATTTGGGTAAGTTACCGAGGGCTTATGGTGGAGCTTTTGTTGTGGGCCTAAATGACAGGGCCAGTGCTTTTCCTCAAGATCCTGACTTTTCCACTCCCGTCCATTTCTGTCCAGCATGGCTACCTTAAAGGGTGTTGTACTTTTTGAGGACCGTAAGAATGAAAATAAATGTAAGATAAACTGGTTCTAATACTTTCCCTCCCTGCTCAGCGGCCCTGATGGCTTTTTTATCATTTGCTCAATTCTGGATCAGATCAACTCTGTAGTTCTTTCTGGCTCCCTTCAAACTGAGACAAGGATTCGCCCTCTGTGCTTTAGCTTTTCACTCAAAACCGAGAATGTACTTTGGAAAACTTTTGGCAGTGTCTACTACAACTGAATCTAGGTGTACATCTATGACCCTGTGATTTTGCTACTAAATATAAACCCAACTGCAGTGCAAAGGCACTCAGTTGCAGACTGCCACCCACTCAAATTGGAGTCAGCCAACTTTTTTTGTCAATGGCCGGATAATACTTTTTTTTTTTTTTCCTCCCATTTTAGGTTACATGGTTTCTGTTTTAACTATTCAACTCTGCATTTGGAATGCGAAAGACAGTGTGTAAATGAGTGAAAAGCCCTAACACATCCTGCTTGAAACACAAGGCAGGTGCAGGAGAAATGCCTAAGAAAACTTCACTTATTTCACTGGAATTTGAATTTCATGTATTTTTCACATCGTGTGAAATATTCTTGTGTTGATGTTATTTTCAAATTTTTGTAAGTATAAAATCCATTTTTAGTGTGTAGGGTGTATCGAGATGGGTGGCAGGCGGCCCCAATGGGACTAGAGATTGTGGGATTCCACTTAGTACAGTGCAGGAACAAGCAAAACTGATCTCTGGTTTAGGGAATCAGCTTTATGTGGGCCTTTGCTGGACGTGGTGAGTGGGGGTATTTTGGAGGGCCTGGTGCTATTCAGGTTCTTGATCTGGGTGGTGGTGGTGATATAGGTGTGTTCACTTTGTGAAAACTCACTGACTACATATTCTTTTTCTCTTTGTATGCTCCACTTCAATAGAAAGTTCAAAAAGAAATATCTGAACCGAGTGTGAGGCTAGAGTGTGACTTCAGGTTTTAGCCCCTCATTTCAGGGCAGAGCCTTCACAGCAGTTTCCATTCTTTTTATAACCACTGATTTCTGTTCCCTGAAAAAGAAAGTCTTTGGAGAAAGGTCTTGGTTTGACTTTGCAGTTTCCCAAATGTGTTTCCTTTTGTACCGAGGAAGGCATTTCACAAGTGGTGTGGTACTGTTGTCCATGCCAACTGTTAGGCCTTCCCTTGCTGAATCGGAGGAAGATGAGGACCCTAGAGGGCAGGCTAGTGAGAAGGCACTTGGGGCAATGGGAACTGTAAATAGGATTTTGGTCCATAACATAGCTTGTCTGAAATCTACCTCTGCGTAAACATTAAAAAAAAAAAATGGTGGAGGCTTCATTGTAGAGAATGCATTTATATGGTATAAGCTACTGGCTCATAGAAAATCTAGTTCTGTTTTGCATCTGTAAAAAAAAATTAAATAAATAAAGGTGGAGAACTAACCCTGAGTCCATATGTTCTGGCTGCTTCCTGTGTTAGTCACCTGTGCTTTATAAGCACCCTGGGTAGTAGGCATCATTACCTTTGATTTTTAGGAGAGGAACACCAAGGCTTGAGCACTCAAAGTTAGGCTGCCTATAAGGAAGCAGAGGCTCTAGATTCTAAACCAGACCTGTCTGACTCCAAAGCTCCTCTTCTCTTTCCACTCTGTTCTCTTTCCACTTCGCCATGCTTGCCCGAGGCTGGCTTCTCTCCCCATATAGTCATACTGGAATTGGTCTCTTCAAAGGGAAGAGTTGAACATTTTTCCCCTTTGGAAACTAGCCTCTAGAATCTTGTGTTTTTATTTTGCCTCTCAGAATTATGCACACTCTGTTTAGATCACAAACTGTTGAATGAAATAATTTTGTCTCCAAAGCTGTCTCTTCCAAGATGAGTCATCGTTTTTAAAGTAATATTCAGAGAGAACTTTACGGTGTTTTCAGAGAACAATATGTTATGCCTTCCCCACTATCTGACATCCCCTTATGAACACTGCTCTGCTAACGGGACGAGGAATGCTTCATGTCCCCAGCTCAAAAACCGTAAAATGGGAAGTCTCCACACTATCACTTTTTTGAGAATGCTAGAGAAGTGACTGATTACAGAGCAGTCAGAGAAGAATTAGTCAACAGATGCTCAGAATACAAAGGTTGGAGTAGATGGCTAAAAACTCTCCAGCATCACCCCTCAGAGAGGAATCGTCCTGTATCTAGCATAATAACACCAATTATTTGGTTGTTTGTGCTGAGGAGTTGAAAGCTATCATGTGCCGGGAAAATACTCAGCATGGAGCAGTAATTATAGATCAGCTGATAGTAGAGGCTGCCTTGGTTTGACTGCTAATTAGATTATTAGCACTCAAAACAAATACCTGCTATTATCTATAAGCACATTTATGATATTCTCTGTTTTTAAAAATATATTCCTTTTTGTGGCGTGCTATTTTCTTTCTCCTCTTTCTGTGTTGAAATTTCCCATGTACTGTTTTACCATCGTACTAAACATGTTGTTTACTGAGCTGCCATCCAATCCTGTTCTGGTTTTGTTCTGGTCTCAGCATGGGGCTCAGGCAGCTGACAGGACTTGCGTGTCTCAAGTTGGGGCCTTGATGGAGTGTGGAAGGTCTTCTCAGGAAGGAAGTAGGCGGCTGGATGCTGGTCTACCCCATGGGCACAGTCTTCGTGAGGGGTGAGAAATCAAAGGGTTTTCTTTGTGAAAGCATGAGCAGGTTAATAACCGAGGCAGTGACCTTGTTGCTTTTTTGTGGCACATGAGTGTTGGCCCTTGTTATTCTGGATTCAAGGAGAATGGGATGGGGAGTTGGGTTCTTCAAGTACCCGAATTCCCTCATCCTTCCCCACCAAATAAAGTCTCTCTGCAGTTGACTATGTGTCCACAGCAGTGTGAGGGGCCAGCTGCTTCCTGCCTCAGCTGGCTCAATTTTGAGAGCAGGTGATCTGGAGGAGCCCTTGGAAGCTCTCCGAGATACCTGGAGAGAGAAGCTAGGGTCAAGGCAAGCTCTGGCTGTGTCCTCTGTAAGTGGTATGAGTGATTTCTGGTACCCGGCATGAAGTGTGAGAAGTGAAATTTGTCAGTGGCCTCCTTTACATGCTAGGTATGCATAGAAAGGAGAGGCTTCTCTTTGGAGAAGCCTAGGGGCTTTATTTATATAAGTCATTCATCTTTTACAACCTTCCCATGAGGTGGGCAGGCTGAGATTTCTGTGCATGTCAGGACAGTTGTGCTGGCCACTTAAGACTGGCACTCTTCTCATTAAATAGTGGTAGGCTCAGGATTGCATTTCCCAGGGAGTCTGAGAGCCACAGGACCTGGTTACCTGCTGAGGTCAGGGGCTGGGGCAGTGCTGGGTGGGCGTGATCAGGTGAAATGCAGGGAGGGCACTTACCAGATGCTAAATTTTTCTCTTTTGAATATTGTCTTTGGATGATGTATTGATTATCCTTATTTTCAGCAAGGAGCTTGAGGTTCCTAAAGGTCCAATAACCTGCCCGTGTCAATAGCAGTTATAAGTGGTAGAGGTAAGACCAGGCTGGGATGCCACTGGGATATTTAGCAAAAGCAAAAGGTAAGGTGAGCTCCTTGAGTTTTCCTCTTTGAGTGTCTGTTTAATGTAGAGAGGCACAGTGGGCAAAACCACCTATACCGGGCCCCTGGGTCAAGTTCATCTGTTCATCCAGCAAACTCACTGCTGTGGGGATGGACACAGAGATGCCTGTTCTGGGTTCTGCCTGCTTTGCCCCCAGGAAGTTCTGAGGGAGTAGTGAAGTGTGGAACAGTGGTTCTGCTGGTCCCTGGCCATCTCTGTGTCTAGAAGTCTGCATCCCACTGGACTCTGGGATTCTCTGATACATTACTGAAAAGATAGAACTGTCCTGAGATGACTGCTTAATGGTGGAAGGGACTGCAAGGTGGATAGGAATCTTTTGTCTCTTTTGAGCTAAAGTGCAATGTGAGTCTGAGGGGATGGAGAGAATCTTTGCAGAGCTTCACTGGGATAAAAGTTGGAGAAGGTTGCTTTTGAATTTACTGGGAGTTGTTCTGCAAGATTGACTCTCTCCCCCATCACGTCGTTCTTCTGTTAGCTCAGAGAACTGTGGTTGGAGTTTAATCTCATCCTTAAAGCTGTTTCACTAAAATAGGAACCTGTTATTCCACAGGGTCTCTTATTAGAAGAAGGAGGATTTAGGGCAGTCTTTTAAAGTTTAGTGATTTTTGAAAAAGTATTTGCCAGGATCCATTTGTCCCCACAGCGTCTGCTGTTTCAGAAATACAGCACTGATGCAAAAGAGAAGGGGAAAGAAAAGAAAAGAAACAGCTTCAATAGAGAAAATAGGCTAACTGAGCAACCCACTTTTGTGGAACCAGTCAAGGAACCAGTACCATGGATTCTGTGCTGTTCGGGACAGTTTGACCTGCGGTCAGTCCGTGGACCATGTCCAGCTCTAGTTTTCCTTGCTTTCTGGTTGGTCTATGGACAAAGAATGCTGGCTGTCTCCTTAACTGGTTGGGAAACAACTCCACAGAAGAATACTTCATGCTGAAAATTACATGAAATTCAGATTTCATTGTCCACCACTAAAGTTTTGTTGGAACACAGCCACACTCCTTTAAAAATTGTCTATGGCTGCTTTTGTTCTATAATGGCAGAGTTGAGCACTTGTGGTCAGGACTGTGAAATCTGTGGCTCGTTGTAAGAGCTGTTTGCTAATCTGTGTCCTAGATCTTTGCTTCTCCAAGTGTGATTCATGGGACCAGGGCTGTTAGTGTTGTCTGTAAGTCTGTTGGAAATGCGGAAAAATCTCAAGCTCTTCCAGGCTTACTGATTCAAAATCCACACTGTAACAAGTTCCCTAGGTGCTCTGTGTGCAGTGAACGTTTGAGAATTTGTATACTGGGGGAAGGTCTTGTATATAACGTGCTTGTGTGAGACATATTCCACAAATCAAAGCCTGTAGCTGGTGCCACATTTCCTTACTTACTTCGAGTTAATTTGATTCTTAGCTTTTGTTCTCTCCAGGGTATGGGAATTCTTCATCTACTTAGAGCTTCACCAGGACTGAGGAGGCTCCCTGGATGCCAGGTAATGTGGGAAGAGCCTTTAATCTTCTAGGCATCAGGATCACATCTGTAACGTCATTGTTGGCCGGGTCTTCATCATACTCTGGCTCTTCCTCCTGGGTTCCTGGTGATGACAGGATGCCCTAGGGCTAGGGGCTGGCCTCCATAGTGGTACCTATTGGCATTGTTCTTGGGCCCTGCTTAACAGCCCTTCCACCACCCCACCACTCTCAGACTGGCTGCCTTCTGCTCTTTCCACACTCAGGTGTTCCCTCTATCTCTCTCTCTCTCTAATTCTCAAAGACAATGCATTTTTCTTTACCCTCTGGGCGTTTTATTCTTTCTGTTAAATATGGACTTTGGGAAAAGACAGGAAGTGGGCTGTTTCCTGGCATCTTTGCTCTAGGCTCAGGAATACACTTCCCAGGGAGCCAGGGAGCCCCTGGGGCCTGGTTATCTGTGGTGGTTAGGGGCTGGGACAGGGCCAAGTGAGCATGAGTAGGTGGAATGCAGGGAGAGCACAAGCACGTGGGTGTCACCGTTGTCTTACCACACCAACACTATTTTCTAAGGCAGTTGAGGGGACATGACCAACACAATGTAGGAAAAAACTTCCTCTAGGATTTCTTCCTGCAAGTCAGGAGGTCAGTTTTGTAGGCGTTAGAGATGGGGAGATTGTGTGGGCACAGGCTAGGGCGAGGGGGGTCCTCCTGAAGTGTGGTGTTCAGCAAGCATAACCAGAGATCCATGGAAACCAAGAATGGGCCAGATTGGAAGGATTTGAAAATAAAGCCATTTGCTTATTTTTGTTCTAAAATGAGAATGTGCCTGAAAGTAAACAGATTCTCCCAGTTGGAAACATTATACTGTACTCACTGGGGACTGTATTCAGTGCAGTGTTTGGGGTTTAAGGGTTTTAACTGCTCAGAGCCTGCCAGTTGCTCTAAAAGGGGGCAATTCAGTGAAATTTGAACTTGGCATTCTCTTGCTCTTACCCTTCCGGCCTAAATGAGAGTTGCCGTGAATGTTCTGTATTTCTCAGCAAGGTTGATTTTGGCTCTTTTGCACTACCAATTTTTTATCTTTAATTCATGTCGCTGCTCTTAGGAAATGCCCTGTGGGGAAATCATCTCTGCAGATGGGGCCTTGGCAGGGCTGTGGCCAGAAGTCACTTAGAATGTTCTGCCCTGGGAAGCGGGGGTCCGGAGTTCAGAAGGCCCGAGTCCAGGGGCATTAGCTGGAGGGTTAAGATGTGAAGGCATCCGGGCTGGCATTATCAGTGCCCGGAAGAACGTGTCCTCATAAACACCAGAGGCTGATGGATCCTTGGGTGTTCTCTGAAGTATCTGTGTGGCTGATCCTCTGTGCCTCTCTTCAAATTGCCTTTTTGGGAAGCTGGACCTGGAAAGGACCTAACATTACAGATAGGGAAACACACACGTGATGTACCAACTTTAGGAGAAAATGTAGGATTCCAAATCGTATCCAGGGTAGGATCCCATTGTGTTTAAAACAAGATACATACTGAAAAATGTCTTAGCGTGAATTTAAAAATTAGCTTTGGTACATGTTACATTTCCTTCCTTTCTCTCCCTCCCCACCCCTCTTTGCAGTACTGCAAGGCAGGGACTGTGTCACTGAGCTAAATCCCCAGCCCCACACGTTACATTTCTTATTGCAGCTTCCTCATCTTCTCCCCATTTCCTCCCACTAACCACCCTCTTTATCACCCTCTTTTGAGTATGCGGCGTTCCGATCTGGTATGCAAACTTCCGTGTCTTTCTCTGTGCACTGTATAATTATATATACTATGTATATATGTATAGACATATATAGATCTGGTCATTATTAAAAATGAGAGTGAGGATGGGTTGCACTGTGTACGCTCTGCATCTGTCTTAATTTACCTGTACGTCTCAGAAATCCTCCGGTCAGCTAGCTCACTGTTTTTAATGACCCTGTAATATTCTACGGCGTGAGCGTGGTTTATGTTACTCAACTTTTATATTCACCTTGGCTCTTATCTCTTGTCATTCACTGCAGTGCTGCAATAAATACTCATGTGTGTGTGTTCTTACATATTAGGGCTTCTACTTCTCTGGGATAGAGTTTGAGGAATTCTGAGTATAAAGAAAATGTGTAATTTTTATTTTGATGGATATGTTAAAGGTGCTTTATAAAGTCGTATGACAGTCCACATTTCCACTGACAGTGTGTTCCAGCCCAGCATCCCCTTTATTATAAATTTGCCTTTTTTAAATAATTTTATTTTGGCAGTCCTGAAGGGCATAAAATGGAATCTGATTGTAATTTTATATTCCTCTGATGCCAGAGTGGCAGACTATGTTCTCAGATATTTATGTCTAAAGGATCTGCTCTTCTCTGAAGTGCCTGCTAATATCTTATTTGTCTACTGATCTGTTCGTCTTTGTTGCCAATTATGGATACTCTTTGTAGCTTCTTGTTATAGGGAGCTCTTTAGTGCTCCTAAGTGTTGTACAAGTTTTTCTAATATTTGTTATGCTTTTTAGTTTATTTATGATATCAATTACCAGGGAAATTTCTTGGCTTATTTCTATATTGTCAAATATGTCTTTCTAAAAATTAATGTTCTGCCTTAGTGAAAAAGATCTTCCTAATTCTTAACTTATATGTAGAAGATCCTCAGTTTCCTCTTCTCTATGATTTTTTTTAAAAAAACTTTTACACCTTTAATCCATCAAAAATTTTATTTTTGTGTCAAATTTAAGATCGGAATTCCACTCTTATTTTCTTCCAAATGGATAGTTACTTGTGTCAACACCATTAGTTATATAAACTGCCATTTCCTTTACTAACTGAAATATTCTTTTTGTCCTATGTTTATTCCCCATAAAAGTAGGTTCTAGTTCTGGGAACTGCATTCTGCTCTCCTGACCAACTTGTTAGTTACTGTAACCATATCATACCTTTACCAGAATTTTATTATTAAACCTAGTTTTTATTTCTCAATTAATCTATTATATTTCCTAAATATAAAAATCTTGTACTTAGACTGGGGATGGAGCTCAGTTTGTAGAGCACTTGCCTAGAATGCATAAGGCCCTTGGCTTGATCACCAGCACCAACACAAAAGATGATGAGTTAAATTTATCTTTTCTTTTGAATGTTTATCTTGGCTTTCTTTTTCTTTTTTCGTTGGTACCAGGGTTTGAACTCAGGAGCTCCCATTTGTCAGGCAGTCTCTGTGCCGCTGAGCTACTTCCTTGGCCCTATCTTGACTTTTTCTTTATCTTAAAAATGGACTTAGTGTTCATTGTTTATGGTTTATTTTTATTAAATATTATCCGTCATAGTTCCTTTTATTCATAGTTTTAGTAATTTAAGTTTTTAGTATAAATTATTTTGGACTTTTATCATCTTTAGGTTGAACCATATAACTTTTTCTCTCATTGATGTATTTATTTTGATTTCTATAAATTTTCCTCATAACACTGCTTGAATTGCATCCCATCAGTTATAGTATGTTGTATTGGTATTATTTGATTATAGATACTGTTTAATTTTTCCTTTAATTTCATTTGTGACCCACTGGTTATTCAGAGGGTGTTATTTAATTTCCATGTGTTTATGGGGTTTTTGTGGTTTCTTTTGTCATTGATATCCAATTTCATTGCACTGTGGTCAGATGATATGCATAGGATAATTTCAGTTCCTTTGCATTTACCTAAGCATCTTCTATGAGCTGGTATGTGGTCTGTTTTGGAGAACATCCCATGTGCAGCTGAGAAGAATGTGTATTCTGAAGTTTTGTGGTGGGACGCTCCTTAGACATCTATCAAGTCCATTTGTTCACAAATTCGGTTCATTTCTGATATCTTTTTGTTGATTTTTTTTGTCTGGTTGATCTGCTTGTGACAGTGGGGTATTAAGGTCCCTCATTACAATTGTGTTAGTGATTTTTAATGTCCATTAATATTTGTTTTATATAACTGGGTAGTATATTTATGGTGAATATATATTTATAATTGTTATCTCTTCTCCTCCTCCCTCTGCCCTCTTCCCTCCTCCGTCTCCTCCTCCCTCCTCCTCCTTCTTCTTTCTTCTTCTTCTTCTTCTCCTTCTCCTTCTCCTTCTCCTTCTCCTTCTCCTTCTCCTTCTCCTTCTCCTTCTCCTTCTCCTTCTCCTTCTCCTTCTCCTTCTTCTTGTACCGGGCATCGAACTCAGAACCTTGTGCTTGTGAGGCAGGCACATTGCTGCTGAGGCAAATCCCCAGCCCATCTTCTTGGAGTTTTCCCTTAACAGGTAAGTAGTGACCTACTTTGTCTGTTTTGATCAGTCTTGACTTGAAGTTCACATTGTCTGCAAATAGAATAGCTACCTCTGCTTTTTTTCTGGGTTCCTGTTGCATGGAACATTGTTTTCCACCCTTTAACTTTCAGTCCATGAATTACTTTTTGAGTTAAATGTGTTTTCTATATGCAACATATTGTTGCATCTTGTTTCTTGATCCATTTTGCCAGTCTGTTTTTATTGGTGAATTGAGACCATTTACATTGATGGTTATAGCAGGTCTATATTGTTATCCTTGTCATACTGTTTTCCGGCTGTTGGTTCCATCTTTCCTGTCTGTTTAATTGCTTCCCCTGCCTGGTGGCTTCTTTCTGTTGGTGTTCTTATAATTGTGATTGTCCTTATCTCTTCCTAAAATGCCCTTCAGTACACTTTATAGAGTTGGTTTGTTGGTTGTGAATTTCTTCAGTTGTTCTTTGTCATGGAAGTATTTTATTTCTCCGTTGATTTTCAAAGATAGTTTTGTGGGGTACATCAGTCTGGGTTGGAGATTGTTTTCTTATAGGGCTTGAAATATTTCACTCCCGGCTGTCCTTGCTGGAAGGGTTTGTGTTGAGAAGTCTGCTGTGATTCTGATGGGCCTTCCTTTATAGTTGATTTGTTTCTTTTCCCTAACAGCTTTTCATATTTTGTTCTTGTGTGGAATTTCTGGAGTTTTGATTATTATGTGAGTTGGTGTGGATTTATTTGGTCATGGCTATTTGGAGTTCTATTTGAACCATCCTTGCACTCCTGGAATCAACCCTGTTTAGTTTACTTTTATTTTTGCTTCTGGATTTTATTTGTTAACATTTATTTGGAATTTTAACATTAATTTTCATGTTAGATTAGCTGTTAATTTTTTGTACTCTGAAGTTTAGAATCAAGAGTATAACTGCTTCTGTAGGATGAAGGAAGAGTTTTTGTTTTAATTTCATGTTGATATAGTTTAAATAACTATGGCACATGTGTCATTTAATGGCCATATAAAACTGCTCAGCGTTGAACTTCCTGACCCTACCGATTTCTCCAATGGTCACACTGTAATCACCTTTCTGACATCTACCATGGTGTGGTGGATACTTCAAATTGTTCACCACATTGTACTATCTCCTTTGGTCACAAGGCAAGATTGCATTCCTTATTCTCTCTTGCATTAGGTGGCACCAAGTAGCTAATAGTAGAATGGGATGAAAATGACAAATTCTACCTCTAGAGCAGATCATAAAACCCCTCGCGTGTATTCTGTTCTATTTTTCTCCTTCTGCCACATTAATGCTGATGCCATACTCTAGGGATAGGGAAGGCAGGACCACATGACAAATGGAGCATTGGTCTCTCAATTACCAATGAAGGAAAGCTTCTCTGTTGACCAGAGAGTTCCCTAAGAATATTATGTAAGCTGATCCGAAAATGTTGGGACTATTGATTATCACAGTCAAGCCTTCACTGTTACATAGTCTCTTCATATTTTTCACTTATTTTGTCAATTTGAGCAGAATTTTGTTAGTAAATTAGCCATGTTCTTTAGGTTTTCAAATTTTACCAGTGTTGCATATGATATTCTCTTGTAAATCTGTTTCATATCTATATTCACATCTCCACATTTCTAACCATAGACATGTTACTTTCTTCAGCCTACTTGTAAGGAGCTTATCCATCTTACAGGTATTTATTTTCCAAGGGCCAGGTTTTGGAGTTATATACCGTCCTACATTATTTTCTTTCTCTGCAGAATGCTGCTTTTTCAAGTATTCCTTTACGTCATTTGTATTTCCTAATTCTAGTCTCCTTGATACTGCCTGTGTGTCTGTCTTCCCTCCCTTCCTCCCTCTCTCTCTCTCCTTCTTTCTCTCTTGTCTATCCTTCTTTTTTGTCATTAATTTAACTTCATTTGCTAGTAATTGTTTCTATAGTACTTTGTTTTTTAGTAACCTTCTCAAAAGTTAGGGCATGTAAGGTTATTATTACTATTATTTTGTATATAGTATGTACTCTGGTATGCTGTGACTTTGGTAATCCTTTTCCTCTTTTCATTTTTTACTAGCTAGTTTGTATTTTTAATTTTTATATTCTGTATGCCCAAAGCTATCTAGAAGTATAGTTTGTTTTTTTTTCTGGTACAGGGTCTTGAACTCAGGACCTTGCACTTCCAAGGCAGGTGTGATGCCACTGAGCTAAATCCCTGGCAGAGTAGGAATATGTTTCTTAATTTCTAAGTCTTTAGGATTTTTGATGCTTTTAAATTATTTTTAATTTTATTGAATCATGAGAACAGAATATGGGCTATCAATCTTGCTTTTCAGATTTCTGAAGTTTTTATTAATTGTCAAATCAATCCTTGAACTATTGTTAGGACATAAAAAGAGCTAAGTATTCTTTATTTGATAGTTATAAAATCTCCCTATATATATATATTAAATACAATTTCTGGATTGAATTTATCCCTGCCTGCCTTTGTTTAGGTCATTCTCTGGTCTTTTGGATCTGTTTAGTTCTGAAATCATACACCATAAATTTAATGTTATCAAACTCTCCTGCCATTGGGAGTTCTAACTTTATAACAATTTAGTGCTGTTTTATTTACTTCTTAGAAATGAGCGATTCACATTGTTCCTAAACTTCTTACCTTTTACCATATATTAACATTGTCTGTCCTGCCTTGCTTTCATTTGCATTTGTCTGTGTTGCTCTTTCTTTCTTACATAAGATATGCTCCTTATAAATCACTCATAGCTCTTTGTTGACTAAATGCCTATTTTGCCCTTTAATCCAGTCTGTTAGAATTTTAATTTTATTTGTTTATTTTTGTGGTGCTGAAAATCCCATCCCGGGCTTCATGCATGCTAGAGAAGTGCTGTACTACAGAGACCCATCCCAGCATCTATATTTGAATTTTAACAGGGAGGTTCATCTTATCCTAATTATGAGATAATTGATATAGTAGTCACTGTTTACTTTTCTTTATTTTCATCTTTCTTCATTGTAATAGTTTCATTGGTTTGGCCAATTTCTCAACTTTTTCTTTTTTTAATTTGGACATTTTACTGTACCACCTATGCTGACTCTTCCCTTTCTTTTGGGGACATTGAAATGCATGTTTAAAGATGACCTCCCCCCTCAATTTTACTCACACATTCTTTATCATTGTAATAAATTAAAATTTTCAGGAGTACTTTTACTTTCCCATGCTAACACTTAAAAGCAGTGAACCTTTAGAAGTCTTCTACTCATCCTGTTTTTTTTTCCCCACTTCTGGAACTAAATGTCAGAAGTTTTTCTCTGCACATGCCTCCTCTTTTTCAAGTAATCCCATTAGTCATCTGTATTTCTTATTCCCGGTCACTTTGATACTGCCTATTTAGATCTATCTGAGTGGGAAAATTGCAAGGTTCGGTTTACCACTGTTTCCTGTTCTTATCATTTCACCCACCTTGAAGTTTCTGTTTGAGTTTGTCTGGTGTTTGTTTATTTATTTTCTGGTACCGGGGATTGAACTCAGGACCTTGCGTTTGTGAGGCAGGCACAGTAACACTGAGCTAAATCCCTGAGCATTTTTCTCAGATGGCAGCACATGGGACTTATATTTGCAGTGAACCCTTTGTGTTTTCACAAATATCCTATATGTCGGCAAGGTGGCTGAGATATCTGGCAGCCTGAGTGGTTTCTCACTGTTCTGGTTACCAGTTTTGCAGATGGCAGGACTCTCGAAGTCTGTTTACTTTCCTCTGTAAGTTACCTGTTCAGTCTGTTGGGAGCCTGCGATTTCTTCTTATCCTCGCCACCGGGGTGCAAACCTCAAAGTGTGTCCTTTCCTTGTGACTCCTGCACAGAGCACAGTTCCATTTTTGCTGACTCAGTTCTTTCTTCAAGCCAGGAAAATTTTCTACTTACTTTGTTTTTTTTTTTTTTAATTGAGTTTATTGGTACATTTTAGGTACACAGTACAGTTGCAATCATTATTGGGATCTTGTACCTTTACATGACAGGTCTTGGTTCTCATTTTTTCCCCTTGTCCCTGCCCTCCCTTCACCCCCTCCTCCCCTCTCCGTTTATCTACTTATTTTGTTTAATTCTCATCCTTCATTTGTTCTTTTTTTTTTTTCCTTTCTGGGATTACTGTGAATCACAAATTAGAAATTACAAATTATGTCTCCATTATCTGTTATACACATATCTTTTGTCCCTGATAGTTATTGCTTTGTATTTTTGTTGTTCTTGTGACTTTTTTTCCTGCTGATATTCTGAGCACTAATTTAATTCTCTACAGCAACGCAGTCTTCCTCAACTTGTCTGCTGAGCTTCCTAGTTGGACAATTAGGATTTTTAGTATCAGAGAGGTTTTTCTGTATTGTTTTTTGCTTGTGTTACCCTCTGTCTCCTCTAGCTGCTGTTTCATCAGTGTCTTCCACTTCTAAGTGTTTTGCTTATCTCACCAGCTCCTGGTCCTTTCTGTAGAAGGTTTTGTCCTTATCTACATGGTAAGGCTTAGGACCAGCTGCAGGGGGCCTGGAGGTGAACTTAACAGAGTGGTGTTAGTGTTCTCAGATCGTGTACCTTGGAGGAGTGGCACTGCTTGCCTTGGGGTCAGTTCTCCCATTGCACCAGAAAGACCCCCATGAACAGTAGTAGCTTCACATTAGTGAAGACTTAGGATGCCTCTTTAACTCCCTTGCCCTTCCGTTGGGCCACGGAGACAGGATGTCTTCAAGAATGTTCATGTCAGCTGGAGCTTTCTTCCTCCTGGGCTGCATCGAGTCGAGGTCAAGCTGTCACCAGGATGTGGGGCCATCTGCTCTTGCTCATGTGTCCGCTATTTGTTACTGTTCTTCAGGCCCTGTCTTCATCCTGCAACAGACTTCTGTCTCTTATTTACTCCATATCTCGACTGTGTGTTGGCCCAGTCAGCTGCCAAACTCAGCAGAGCAATTGCAGTTGGTTTGGAGTGAGAGAGACATTCGAGTTGTCATTAGGGCCATCATTGTCCAGGATTGCTTCACTGATGTCAGAACTTTTGACAGAGAATTTCCAGAAACTTCCAAACAAATACTCTTGAGATAGAAATTTCTTTGTAAAGCAAATTTGGGCTGATAGGAGAATGAGAAAGTAGAATCTTTGCATTTATTTTGGATCTTGCCATGTTGCAAGAGGGATTTTTTGGCTTTAGTTTTGAAATAATTTTTATTCATTCAGAAGTACTTCTAGATGTATATGCAAACACCCCTGGATAGGCCTGATGTATCTAGACAAGGATAATGTCTTTAATGAGATCTGTTGGGGATTTCCAGGTTTAATCCCTCACAAAGAGTTCCAGAAGCTTGTGGTAATGAGATGCTATAACCAAGGAAAGGAGGAGTTGGTGAAACCTGAGGATCAAGAGGAAACCTTTTGAGATTATAAAAAGGAAAAAGTTTGGATTAAAATCAGAGACAGAATGAATGGAGTTATCGGCCACCGAAGATGATATTGGATCTAGTTTCATAGAGGAGACGGAGGGCCAGCTGGCCATAGGGTGACAGGTGGACTCTGGCTTACTGAGAAATTATTTGTGATCAGATGCCCTTTCAAGTGAGAAGGACTGGAACACAACCTAAGTCACAAATGTTGACCTTTCTCTTCAAAGACCATGACCTATAACAATGATTAGCTCAGGAGGAATTCCAGAGATCTTCACCTTTTGTAAAACCGAGGCATCTGCTCCATACAAGCATTGTGCTTTGTCCCACGCATCTCCCAGGATCTTACCCCAACCCGCTGTGTTAATAGCATTTTTCACAGTTTACAGTGAGAAGCTAAGGGATTTATTCAAGGTCACACATCAGTGAGTGCGCATGGAACTTATTAGCTGATCAGGAGGCTTCCACACAGTTGTAGTGAGTTGTGAGAAAGCACAGGTTTTGTCTAGGTTTTCCTCACACTGTGCATAGATTAAAAAAGCAGCAGTGGTCTCTTCTGCTCTCCTGAGTCCTGGGGGTGATTGTATTACTTTCTGCAAGGGACATTTCAGAGGATGCTGCTGCCCGGGCAGGAGCAAGAAGGCAGGAGTGTGACCTCTGACGACCCCCCCACCAGTGTAATCTTTTATGACACCAGTGACTGAGATGGGAGCTCAGTGCCCAGACAGTGGAGGGTCCTCTGTGGAAGGATACAAAGACACACACACACACACACACACACACACACACACACACACACACAATACACAGAGCTGTTGGGATAGAGGCACCTTGGCCCACAATGGAGGCCATAGCTCTCTGTATTGTCCATGATAGTGCATCTGATGGTCTATTTTTTTTTAAAAGGTGAATAAAATATAAGAAAGATGCAAAATAGATACAGTAAATAGAGGAAAAGACCGAATTGAAATTCATCATGCATAGGAAAAAATATGACTAATATCAGATAAAGACCTTCAGCCGGAAGCAAAGTTTTAAGAAGTTTCTGTTTACTTACATCATCTCAGGACCACTTTTTAGAAAGCACAAAGCCCTTACAATGCACTCTAGACTGTTACAATGATGAAGGGCTCGGTTCTGAGACTGAACTTCAGCGTAGTTTGAGGTTTGATGGGTTGCAGTTTGAAGTTGTGGGCAGAAGCCACGTGGGGGCTTATGGGGAAGGTGTTACCCAGTCAAACCAGCCCAGAAGACAAGCAGCTAGTCCTCCCTGCCCTTGCCTTCTGGCTTCCTTGCTGTTGGTAATGATTAAATTAAGTTTCACAGATGTTTAGTGAAGTTTTACTTTGTTTCCAGTGCTGAGCCCAGCATTTGGGGAATAAAGTGTAAGCTGTGCTCTTTGCCCTGGGGACTTGTGTGTTCCTGGAGGTTAGGAGTTCTGGGAAGTCCCTGGTGCTATGTGTCCTTTGGGATTACTAATGCAGAAGCTATGGATCTTCATTCTCAATCTGTGCTGGCTTGTGTTCTGTCTTCTGGACAGCTCCAAATGTGGCATTGTCCATCCATATCCTGGCTGGCCCCCCGTGGCTTTGGAGTGGAAGCAGGGAACAGCCCTGTGTCCTCTGCCTGATCCAGCTTGCTGTGTTGGGGATTCTAGAGTTCTAAACCCTCTGACTCTACTGGAGCTTACATGGGTAGGGATAGTTTGTCTAACTCCCTCTTTCAAATGAGCACAGGAGTGGGAGAAGACCAAAAAGTACTTGACCCTTAGGCCATGGGGGTTATAGTTTTAGATCCCACCTTTTGTCTTAATGCATCCAAGTCATATCTTTGTAAATCGGACCTTTCAGAATTCTTTTTCTGCATGAATCTAATGTCTATATGAGAGTTGATAGAAGTCTTACAGATTTCGTTTCTTCTGCTCGAAGAAAAAGACCAATCAGCCTGACGTTAATTCCTCCAAATTTTAGAACAGATGGTTTTCTGAGCATTAGGAAAAAACATGACACTTAGCACAGGGCTAAAACCACTCCCCTGACAACCACACATGCCGGTGCGAGCTTCGGTTCCCCTTTCCTGTGGCTGTTCCCCTGGAGGGTCGGGGGGAGGATGTAGCAGGCAACAACTTTCCCCCTCCTTCCCTAAGCAGTTCACTTGCCCACTATGCCAGAATCTGTGCACAGTTTTCATCCAAGGCAGCAACATACTTGGTATTTCCCTTTGTGTTTTGATTTTGCTTGTTGGAGCTTGCCTTCTGGGTAAGAAAGATTGTTCTTTCTTTCTGTGACTTTAAATCCTTGGACTGTGTAATTTCCAAGATGCTTATTATTTAGGAGATGTTTTCCTTGAACTCATTCTTTGCCTATAGATAGGTCTTAGCTAACCAGCAAATAAAGAGTAGAGTGCCTAGAAAAGGGGCCCTGGAGGAATCTGTTCTCTGCATTTACAGAGAATACAAGGACTTAGGAGGTAAGAAAGGGAGAAGGAAGGAGCTGGTGGGACTATTTGGGGGACCTGGAAAATTGTTTCCCAAAAAAATCCAATGCAGAAATTAAACTGCTTTTTGAAAGATGGGGCTCAAAGACAAGGACAAAATGGATTTGTTTTTAATGATTTCAGGTAGAATTGAGGCTGTTCCTGCGATTGTTGGAAATAAAATTGGTTAGAAAATGATGTCAGCAGAGAGTGGAAACTGTGAACCAGGAAAATAAATGAGCTCTGAAATCACCTTCTATTTTATAAATATTGTTTCTGGAGCTGAGAAAATTGAGATAGATTATTCCTTTCTCTCTCTCCCAAGCCATGGGCAGAAGAAGCCCTGAGTATCCCATTTGGACCTTGTGAGGAACATCTCATCCTGTCCTGGTGCGCTAAGTGGCTTTGTCTGCATTTAGACACACTCCATTTCTCTTTCAAGGACCACTATCAGCAGTAGCCAATTACAAACACACCTCATAACACATTATTGAGACACACTGCATGCAAATAAGCTGGAGAGATGTTTAATGATTGTACCACATCACGTCCGTTACAGTCTGTCCTCACTGCCATAGGATGGAGGGACCAGTTCCTGGGTGGGTGCATCTCTCTCTCTCTGTGTATTTCATTGTAACTGTGTGGTAATTAGAATAACTCAAGCCAAGCCAGTTTATACTTTCAAGGAAGGAAAAGGAACATTGTTTCACATTTTGACAGCCTCCTTTTAAACTGGAGACTCCTGGTGTTTGATTTTTTTAAAGTATCAGTGCTATTAGCAGCTGAATTCATCTGTGAACAAGAGTTGATGTGTTTTCTGACTCAATGAGTGGCTTCCTTTTGTTATCTGTATCTCAGGGAGAGGAAAAGGTGGGTAATTTAGAGAAATGTTATAGAGGCACTTTCCCAACTCTTTCATTCGCTAAGTTTGCTTTCGCTGCTAGTTTGGTTTTATAGAAAGAATTTGCCATATTTTATCTTCTTTGCCATTCACCACGGCTGTTGATTTTGAAGTAATGGTTGCATTTGACCGCAGTAACAGCTGCCTCCCAGCCCTGAGTGACCAAGCACGAGGCCTTCTGTTGTGGTAATGATGGGTGTGGAAACTGGGAATGAGGTCACAGCTAGGCTCAGCGGGTGAAGCATCATCCTCTTGTTAAGGTTGGGAGCCTGACTTAATCAGAGCCATTTGCTGTCTCTGTAGGTAACACTGAGGCTGAGGAGGGAGGGGGAGTTACTCCCTCAAGAGTGTCTTGGCTGGTTAACTGCAGAACCTATCTAGAACCTGTCATTTTGGTCCCTAGTCCTAGTTCTCTGCAGATGCAAACTGTGCTGTATTTGCATCTGTAAACTCCAAATCTCAGTAGGGAGCAGGGAGCTGCCAACAGGGAGGCTGGGAGCCTGCCGGACCCTCTAGCCATGACCACCATCACAGAGCATGCAAATGATTAGCACTTGTACAGTCCTTATTCCCCAAGGACACTATTTCCATGCTGCAGAGGCTTTGGTTTCAAAGGATTATTTTATCAAAGGATTGTTTTCATCGTCATTCTTTTAGAAAAACTGAGTGCCCAATGCTCCTACCAGTGTTGCCTTTCTTGTTTTGCTCTTGAAGTTCTGGGACTTCCTTAAAGAGGTAGCACAGAGAAGAGAGAGTCAACCCTTGTGTTTGCCTTTAAGTCAGCCAGAAAGGTTTTTTTGGCCTTATGGGAAACTAGATGAGGCCTTGTAGAACCTGCTCATGTAATTGTGTAGTGGACGTGCCCAGCCTTCCAAGCTTGGAAAAAATCACTGTTCATGTTTCATTCATATGGTACTTGGTCCTTGGCAAGTGGATTGCTTTTGAAGAATTTATGTTCCCATCTGCCACTTCTGTCGGTAAGGGTGATATTTGTGACTGATGTAATGATAGGAGAGTCCTGGAACCTTGGAAACTTGACATTGATTGTCTGCAGCCTGAAACTACAGGGTTCACACTGGGTCACAGGTAGGAGTCTGGGCCTGGTATTTCCTGAATCACACTGCCTGGCTGAGGAAGCCTGTGTTTGTTCACAGCCAGGCAGTTGATGCCAAGTAGTGGCACGTTCCTACTGCTGCTTTTGCAGCTAGGAAGAGAAATGAGACGGGGCAGTTAGCAAATTGGCAATTTGAAGGATCTGCTCTCTCTTTGAGTGTGTTTTGCTGGAGAGGCAGTGAGAGTCTGAGGTGCTGTGTAAGATTCTAGTCCTGAGGAAATAGCTGTCCTTGGCTGGACATAACCCCCAAGGGGAAGCTAAGGGAAAATTAGTTTGTAGGGTAGCATGATCAGCACCAAGGGCAGCACCACAGGTTCTGATGTTTGGACAAGATCTGGCATGGTCAGGGTGGTCTGGCCATAGACATGTCCTGTTGTTTAGGAAACTAACAGCTGAGAGACTTGGCCTCTTGTCTCTGCCCACCACACTCTACCCTGATGATCTTGAGGAATAGCAGGAGAGACAGCAGTTCCTTCTGCCCATTCTGCTAGCAGAGACCCTGAGCTTCAAGGAGTGACTGGTTTGAGAGTGAATAGGAACCATGTTTTAGGAAAAGAGATTTATAAACATCAAAAGGGAGAAGGCCAGAAAGAACCTAGAATGCCATGTTGGAATTAGAAGTATTACTGTGTGTATATACATGCGAATATCTCTTAGCTCTAGCTCTTTCTGTTGAGATGGTTCAGAGGCAGTGGATCACCAGTAGCATCGAGTACAGGCTGAATATTCACACCTTGGTTTCTAAATCCTATTCTACAGTAAAGTTACTGGGGAGCCTCAGAAAAATGGCTGACTCAGGAATGTGGCCGAACTTGAAGTATCTTGTTATGCCGCAAAGTCTCAGGACGTGCTTGAGAATTGATGGGAATGTGTCAAAAGTATAGTAATGCAGTATCAAGGAGGTTCCGTTGGTCAAATCGAGGACAGTCTGAGCACCAAGTAAAGGGGAGAATCACATTATAATCTACTGAATGAAATAGGAATCCACGAGTCCACACTGGTATAAATGAATAAGTGCATGAATGGATATACAGATAAGTAGGCAAGTGAGGAAACGATTAAGTAACTTGGAGGAGAAAAACTCCCTTACAGTAGAATGTCAGCCGATGAATCCAGAAGGAACAGAAGGAAAATGGCTGCACAGCATTTGGCAGTCATAGTGGTCGTCAGTACAGGCAAGCGTTGACAGTGAATGCCAAGTCTTATGGGTGTTAATTTCATAAGGAGTAGAATATTGCCACAATATTAGAACAGCTTCCCACAATGTTGTAATCCAGTGCAATGGAAACTTGATCCAACTTGCCCAGATGATTGAAGTTAGCATCACTAGAGGTGGGATAGGTGGTCGTGGTATGCTCACAGATGGGATGCCCTGAACTCAGAATCATTTCTATTATATTCCTGCAAAGGATGCATGGCTTGCACCTGGTCAAGAGGAAATGTCCAATGGATACAGGCCCTACTGAAAGAAAGGCCTGGTAGGGCATGGTGGTGCATGCCTGTAATCCCAGCACTGATCCAGGCTGAGGCAGGAGGATCGCTGTGAGTTCAAGACCAGTCTGGGCTACATGGTGAGTTCTAGGTCAGTCTCAACTACATAGTGAGACCCTGTGTCAACACCCCCACCACCAAAAAAAAAAAAAAGAAAAAGAAAGGCCTGTACTCTTTGAGACTTCCGAGGACTTGAGAAGCAGAGAAGGCCTGTGGAACTAGTCCAGATTGGATGAACCTGAGACATGAGAACTAAATGGGACGTGTGTTTGTATGTAGGATCCTGGACCAGGCACAAAAAAGAGACATTGTTGGGGTGGTTAGAAAAATTCAAAAAGGGCCTGTGGTTTATGTCTATGCTATACCGTATGGACTTTTTGATGAGGATAGTTGTTGATTATATAGGAAAGATTCTTGTCTTTGGAAAGTATTCACTGGGGTGCTATGCCAGAAAAGCTATATCTGTGTGTGTATCTCTCTCTTTTTGCAAAGACAGGAAATACAGTCGAATATCACCATCTGGAGAATTTGTGTCGAGGGGATATATTAGTCTGTACTTCTCTTGAAACTTTTCCTTAGGTTTGAACTTACTTCAGAATTAATAAAAAGATGATGAAAAGAACAATAAATAAAAATACAGAATCTGCCTGGAACCCAGGCAAAGAGATGAAGTCACTTATGAGTAGAAAGATATCACAGTGGCCCCAGCTTCCTTTACAGCAACAGTCAATGCTCAGAAGACAGTGAAATGGCATTTGCAACCTAAGAAAGGAAAGATAGTGTGAACCAGTGATTTTTACCTATCCTTGCCATCTTTTAAGTTTAAAAACAGTTTTTGACATGCAATAAATCAGAGAGTGTTCTCCTGAGCCCGGCCTGAGCAAACTAGTGAGGAAGAACTTCAGCCCACAATTGAAGGTAGAGGTGAGCACCGAATGTTTTCAACTGTAACACTAAACTCAAGGAAAAATGAAGACAACATGAGGAGAAGAACATCAGACGCACAACGTAGAAATGATACTACCAACAGATACTGCAAGGCAAAGGGAGAAGAAAGAGGACGTTTGCTGAATACCTCATTCTATCATAGCACGGAGTCAAAAAATACAATCGAGAGCTGACAGATGAAGTAATATGAGTGTAATTATATTTAGCAATGAATAGTAAGCATTTAGAGAGGTAATATATTGATTAAATCAAGCAGTGGGAAAGAAACAGCAGCATAGCTGGGGTCAGTGGTGCACAGGGACTATGGGATGTGTCGTCCTCTCTGTCTTTGCACACAGCTCCGTGGAACAGCATCTCTGTGCACTTTCATAACTCACCCCCAGGAACATATGTCTCTCTCTTGTCCCACCCTAATCATATGTTTTCTGTGCCTCTGCAGAAAGAAAAATGAAGGGAAAGAAGAGAAAATACACCAATTTTATCTTTGCAGACACCATAGAATTAATAAGTCATGTCAGCAGATATGGATTAAGATCATTGAATAATGTGTAGCTGAAATGGAACCACAAGAATAAAAACATAAACCTTCCCAGAAGACTCACCCAGGGGAAACAATCACAGAAAGACTAAAAGTAATGCCCTAAAACCCCAGAAGATGTAATATAAAATGAGAGCTAGGAACAAGCTTGTTTTCCATATTGCTAAACATAAATGAGTCTAACTTACCTTTTAAAGAGATTTTCAGATTGGCTCACAAATCAAAACCCAATTTTATGTTGTTTATAGAGCGATCCCTAAAGGAAAGCCATGCAGGAAGGTTGAAAATGAAAGGATGAGTAAAAGAACACCAGGTAAATGCTTAACAAGGTCAATAAAAATAAATATAGATGTAAAAATAGTACTCATGAGCTTGTATCAGACAAAGTGGAATTCAGCTTAAAATACATTAAATAACAAAGAATTTCACAATAAAAAAGAAACATAGCAGCAATTTTGAAAACAATGGCAATTTCAGGAGATGAGAAAAGTAGACAAAAACTCAGTAGTAACAGATCACTTTAATTTACATGACCCAGTCTCCAGATAACTGGAAAAAAACCCAAAAATCAATAGTGAGGACCTAATTAACATAAGTAATAAAGTAGATTTGATAGATAAATATCAAGTCTTTCAGACTAAATGAAGAAAATACATCTTTCAAAGTCTCATGAAGCATCCACAAATATTGACCATCTATTAGGCAACAAAGATAACCTCAATAAAACCCAAAAGGCAGGAAAAAATGTAGGCAATATTCTCTGATTACAGTACAAATAAACTAAAAATTAGTACTAAATCAGGAAAATCAAAAGACCATTTGACTAAAATGAAAACAAAACAAACATGCAATACCTGGTTCAAAGAGGAAAGAAAATGCAAATTGAAAATGAAGATTTTTCTGAAAAAAATGGCCATTAATAAAAGCACTATCTGAGCAGATGTGATATAACTAGAGCAATCTGCAGAAGAAAACTGGTGGTTTTAAATATTTACATGAGATAATGATAAAACATGAATTAATCATCTAAGTCAAGGAATTCTGACAGAATAAAGCAGAATATAGCAAAAATAAAGCAGAAAGAATAAATAAGTGAGAGTAGAAATTAATGAGTTAGAAACCAAAGCAGTTGAATTTCAAAGCTGCTTTTTCTTGGCAATGAAGGGGGGAGAATACAGTAATCATATAGATAAACTATTAAACTTTTAGTTTACCTAGTCGATAAATTGTAGGAGCACATGCAGATACATAATAAGAAATGATATGTGGGCGTTAATGACATAAAACAAATTAAAGGGATCATGAGATTACTTTGCTGAAATCTATGCAATTAAATTTGAAAAATGTGGTGAACTGGATTGTTTTCCAAAATAAATAAAAAAATTTACCCAAGTGACACTGGAAGAGTCCAAAATTTCCAAAGCAGAAGCTTAAATAAATAAAAATGGCTATACCTTGCCCTATAAGACATTTGAAGATTTTACAGGGAAAATTCTTTCAAACCTCCATGGAACGGACAAGTCCAGTCTGTCCCAGGGCAAAGAAAAGAAGGGAGGTAAGCGTAACTGTTACTCAACCCTGACAAAATAGGCACAGATAGAATACCAAAGAACATTCCTATTTATGAATATCAGTTCAGAAATTATTAAAAAATTAGAAAAACAATTTCATTAGTACCTTTGAAGACTAATACATCATGATCAAAATAGTCTTATTCCTGGAATGCAAATGTGGATTTACATTACTGAACAAAAGGTGAAAGAAATGATACAGCTTCACAGTTGCCAGAAATGACCTTTGAGAATGTTCAGTGATCATTTGCTATTAAAAAAGTACCCCCCCAATAAACCTAAGAATAGCCAAGTCTACATGGTAGGATACTTTCCTTAACGTGCTAAAATAAATCAATCTCAGTCTAAAAGCCTGCATCATGCTTAATGAGGAAACACTAAGGAAATTCTCACTAAAGTAAAAAAACAAAGTCCTACACTTTAGTACTATTATTTTTCTCTGTACCAGTGATACTAATGCAGTTAAACAAGAGAAAACAGTTACAAGGAAAAATGAGAGGAGTCCGTTGTTACTATATGCAAATGCTATGGTTGCGTGGCTGGGAAATGTAAGGGAATTCACTAAAATTTGTTTCAAACAAAAGAATCTGGTAAAGTCGCATGCAAAAATTAGTACACAGAAATCTGTTTCATGTACTTGGGCATCAAAAAGAATGTACCATAGGAGGAAGAGCACCCATTTAACAATAATAAGAAAAGCTATAAAACAGCGAATCATAAACTTATCAAAAAACATGCAAGATCTATGTGAGAATTTAAAAATACTCCCAAAGGATACAGAGGGAATCTAGAGCAAAAGAAAAGATATATCATGTTCATGGATAGAAAAACGATGATGTCATTCTCTTTAAATTAACTCACAAATTTCATATGCCTTATATAAAAGTATCAATTTTCTGAAAAGTTGTGTAAGTTTATTTTGCAATTCAAATTGTGAAAAGTAATAACTGGGAAAATTCTAAAGGAGAAAAACATTTTTTTTTTTTTTTTTTGGTACCGGGGATTGAACTCAGGTCCTTGCACTTGCAAGGCAGGCCACTGAACTGCTGAGCTAAATCCCCAGCCCAGAGAAAAACATTTTGAGGGGACTGATTCTACTAGACGTTAGGACTTACGGTGTCTCATTTACTGAAACTGATTAAAAGGACACAAATAGTCCAGAAATAGACCCAAATGCATCTGATCATTTACTGTATAATAAAGGTAGCATCTCACCTCATTAGAGTAAAAGAATAAACGTGTATTATGAGGATAACTGGTAGCCTTATGGAGAAAAGTAAAATTGGTTCCATACCTCCCACCAAACATATTCAAGCATAAAATTCAAACTGAAAATGAAACTCTTAAATGTAAAAATAAAACTATAAAAGTGCCAAGAGGAAACTTTTGTCTCGGTTACTTTTCTCCTGGCTGAGACAAAATACCCAACACCCAAAGCTAAAGGAGGAAAGGTTTATTTCAGCCCACAGTTTGTAGAGTTTTCAGTTGAGAGCTGGTTTCAAGGCAGGGGGCCTGGCAGAGGAGCATTGAAGAGCACAAATAGTCCATGGTGTGGGAGGTCAGATAGAAGACAGCAACCAACAAGCCTAGCTCTCTCTTTTATCCCTTCCAGGCTACCCACCTTTTGGATGGTGCCACCCATACCCAGGGTAGGCCTTCCCATTATCCACACCCCAAATTATGCTTAACCAGTCAGTCGACTAATTTAGTAATCACCATCTTTGATCCCAGTATCACACCCTTAATCCTAGTATTACACACTGTAGATCCAGCTCCAAAAAGCACCACATATGACCACATGAGGCTTTAGGGGGGACACCTAGACATAAGTCATAACATTCCACCCCTGGCCTCCAAAAGACTCATATGTATGTATTTATGCAAAAGGCATTTAGGCCATCTCTAAGGGCTGCTAAAGTCCTAACAGTTTCAGCATTACTGAAAAGTCCAAGTCTAAAGTCTCCTCTGAGATTTCAGGCAAATTCTTAGCTGCCAGCCCCTTACAAATGAAAAGAAAGTTAGTTAAATGCTTTCAATATACAAAGGCACACGATAAACATTCCCATTCCAAAAGGTACAAATAGGGGGATAGAAAGGAACAGGACCAAAGCAAGTCAGAAGTCCAGGAGGACAAACATTAAATCCTGTACTTCCATGTCAGGAATCTGGGGTAACCTGTAGCAAGGAGTGAACTCCAAAGGGCTTTTCTTTGCACTGCTGATGATTGTAGCTCCCACAGCTTCTCTCCTGGGCTAGCTTTGCTCATGCTTGTGGCTTTCCTCAGGTGATCCACACTCCTGGCTTCTCCAGCCTTTTGCAGTCTCTGTTGCACCCTTGGCTTCACACAGCTGTAACACTGCCTGGCCTGCTAGGCAATTTTCTGAGATCTGAGTAGAAGCCTTCCTAAACCGCAACTGCATTCTGTACACTTCTGAAAGCAGCACCGTGTGGATGATTTCCAAGTCTGCCACCAGCTGGAGCAATAGCCAGGCTTCCTTCTCTCTTGGCTTTAGGGGTTGAGTGCTTGGATTCCTGAGTGCTATGAATCCAGTCTTGAGGAACTAATTCACTAGGCTGCCACCATTCTGGAACATGGTGCTCTGGGCCTCTTTTCTCAAAGCAAAGTCTTTCCACTTTGCAACTCTGAGGCTTCAAAGTCTGGAGTCCTGCTGGTTCTTGTGATGTCCTCAGGCCATCTTTTCTATTGTCCTGTTCCTTCTCAGCAACTAAGTTGTCTTCTGCTCTATCTTTGCAGTCCACAGATTTACTGGGGCTTTCGTTCTGGCTAACCTCAAAATGTTTTCAATTATTCTGCTTTGCTCTTGATTCTCAACACAGGTCTGGCTCAAAGCCTCCAGCAGGACCTGTCTATATTAGACATCCTTGAAATTTCTTCTGCCAGATTAATTAGTCCACTGCCCTTCATCTCAGCATCAAAGTCTCTGGACAAGAGCAAAATGCAGATAAATTTTCTGCCTAAGCATAACACAAATGGTTTGGAGTGCAACAGCTAGTGTAGCCTTTGATCCTAACTGAAACCTTCTGAGTCTGGTCATTACCAGCAGCATTTCTATCAACATTCTGGTCTTCTGAGCTCTGACCAAAATCTCTCATCGAGTACAGCTTAAAGTATCCTAGGGCTGCTTCTTCAGCTGGCATCTCCAAACCTTTCCAGACTCTTCACAGGCCAGTTCCAAAGGCTCCTGAACCACATGGTCAGGTACAGTCATAGTAATGGCCTCATTCCTGGTAGCAAAATCTGTCTTAGTTATTTTTCTTATTGCTGAGACAAGATACCCAATACCCAAAGTTAAAGAAGAAAAGGTTTATTTCAGCTCACAGATTGTAGAAGTTTCAGTTCATAATCAGCTGTTTCCAGAGACATCACAGCAGAGAAACATTGCATGGCATGGTAAGTAGGAAGGCAGCTAGTGGCCAGAGCAGCAAGCAGCAGCAGCAGCAGCAGCTGTCACCCCCGCCCTGCTTTCTTTCTGTTCCTTTATAGTCCATCCAGACTATAAGCATATTGATTGGTTGTAGGCACCATTATCCACAGGTGTGGCCTCCCTTATCCACACCCTTAACTCCAGTATCACCTCTTTAATCCGTATGCACACACCCTAATCCAGCCACTTGCAAAATTTCCCACTTATGACCACCTGAGGCTTTGGGGACATCTAGATACAAACCATAACACTAACCAAGATATAAGTTCAGATAAAAGTATGGTTTGTTTTATTTGACTAGGTAAAAATTAGGAAAAATAACCTGTGTAGCAAAAGGAATCTATATAAATAAACTGAAAAGACAAATGACAAGGGACTAATTACCTTAGTAATTAAAAAGCTCCAAAGAGTCAATTAAAAAAGGAATTTAAATCCAATAAAAAAAAAGTTGGACAAGTGTATCACTGGGAAATTCACAGAAAGAGAAATATGAATGGCCCTGTAAGATATACTTAACCTTCCTTCCGAAAAATACAGAAATCCATATAGTTGTAAATAACTTATCTATCAGCTTGTTCAGTGAAAGAAATAAAAGCAAGATGCAGAACAGGATGTTTGCTACACCAACTTTTGTACCAAAGACAGAGGTATGGGAGATTGAAGAATCAAAATAGATATTTATATTTTCATATAACTGCACAAAAAATTCAGAAAGCACGCACAAGTTAACAATGGTTTAGCTTTAGGGGTGGGCAAGGGTAGAAGGGAACCTTTTCCTTGTATCGCTTTTTAAAAAGCCATGTGATATATTCTGTGGTTTTTTCTTTTGGTTTTGTTTTTATAGAACAGGGTCTTGCTGTGTAGTGCAGGCTGGGCTTCAACTCGCAGTACTCTTCCTGCCTCAGTCTCCCATGTGCTGGGATTATAGGCATGCACCAACACATCTAGCAAAATATGTGTGTGTGTATATGTGTATATATATATATATATATGGCATTGAACTCATTATGAAGCCAGGGTTGGCTTTGAACTCATAGCAATCCTCCTGCCTCAGCCTCCTGCCACCTAGGATTACAGGTATGCACCCTCACACCTGGCAGTATGTATTTTTAAAAGGAAGTATGCTAATAGGATTCTGCCATATCACCGATATATTTATGTCACATTATACACTCTCCCTTGTCTTTCATCTACAGAAAAATATATAAAAATGCTTTTACTCCAACCACATTTATTTTGCCCAAAGTCTTCCCCATCCCAGTAAGTCAGGAAGGATAGAGGCAGAGCTCCTCAGAGTCCACTGTGAGTTTCTCAGGTAAAACCAGCACCATCTCGAATCACTAACTTTTATTAGGCACTGGAGTGTTTGTTTGCAGAATGGCAGTGCATTTGCTGAGTGTGCAGTTCGCATCTCCCTTGACGATGCCCTGTGGATCTGAATCAAGTTTTAGATGCTTGTTTTGCAAGTTTTTAATAGAGATATACATTGTGATTGTTACCAGCTTGAGATTACCCCGTTCACAATTATAATGTAATTCTGATCACATATAGCAAAGGACAGAAAATGTTGGAGGTGGAAGGGATCATGCTGATTGCCTGGTGAATCTTCCCTGTTTTAGTAGGAAGGAAACCCTCTAGCCCCAGTAGAAGGTAGCCAGCTAGTTAGTGCTTAACTAGAATGGAAGCCGAGGTTCTGAACTCCAATTCTAGGTTTACCCCACTTGTCTATTTCCCCAGGTATAAAAGTTTGGGTTCCGACAGCATATCACTCTGTGGAGCAAGACTGTTAGGGCATCTTGGCCTCAGGGGAGTGAAGACCACCTGTGTTTGAGCAGCAACCCAGGAAACTGACACCAACAGCCTTAAACAAAAGGATAATTAGCTAATGGGACTGAAAGGCCCCAAACCGAATTTTACTATATTTTTAAAAAGCATCTTGTTCTGGGATACTGAGACAGGCAGATTGCAAGTTTGAGCCCAGCCTGAGCAACTTAATGAGACTCTATCTCAAAATAAGAAGGTTTATAAAGGCCTGGGGATATAACTTAGTGCAAAGGCCTCAGGTTCAATTTCCATTACCGGGGAAAAAAAAAATAGCAACTTTTTTGGCTTATGTATTTGGTAAATAAACCTGATGGCAGAGGCCTTGTCTGGCCTATGTAGGTATTTCTCAAGCCTAGAGCTTATCTTATTACTCAATAAATACCTGAGAAGGAGTTAATTATCCACCCTGTAGTAGAGTGGGGAGGGCTGAGCAGGCAGGGGGTTTTCTAGTGGAGAGAGGGATTGTTCCCCAAAAGGCACTGAGATGTGGTAGTGGGTGCCACACATGCCCGTTGCACTGCCAAGACTTTTCAGCCAGTGTCCTTTAGATTTCTTCTTCATTTCCTGGAAAATGTCTTCACTCTCCATATTTTGCCTCCCGTTAAATTTGACTCAGCAGGATGGGAAGAAATTTCCATAGCTTTGATTATTTATCCTATGTTGCCTAACCTGGAGACAAGCTGCTGATGTAAAGGCCCTGAGACTCTGTCCCTGTCCTCACCTACAGGCTCCTGGCTGCCCGGACTGTGCTGATAGTGGGCAGTCTCTCGGGAGGAAGCAGAAATAGCATGTTGGGGTAGTGAGAAACAACGAGTTAAATTGGTATTTTCAGGGCAAGGCCTGTAACGGCAGTCATGTTGTTATGCTTTCGAAAAGGTTTCTAGACAAAGGGGGAAGGGTGTAAATACTAGTTAGTTAAGAACAGAATCTGCCAAGACAACTCAGGAAAAACAGAGTTAAGATGTTACCCTCGTAGTTTAATCATTTTCTTTTTTAAAAAAAAGGACACACAAAGTGTTTACAGAGCATGCAGGTCCAAGGTAAGGTGCCGGCCAGAGAGATTGTAACCTCCCAATACTTGGGGGAGAAGAGGAGGGACCTGCGCACCAGGGTACAGATGACTCTGTGTGCACACTCCGACAGGGTCAGGTTGTTTGTTGGGCTGTCACCCCATTCTTGCAAGGATGAGAAATAAATTGTCTCGGTTTTGTTGCCCTTCCTGCCTCTAATAGTCTGTTCTTTGGGTCTGGATAAGTGAATGCATTTCTCACAGGGTGACACTTTTGTAGGGCGCAGCCAGATAGCAGACAAGGACCCCACATGGGGACCCAGAGTCCCGAGTTATCTTAAGAGACCAGCATCTGCCTTTGTTCCACCTGTGCACTCTGATCGTGCTGTGATTCGTCTGGGTGGTGGTGGTAGTGGTTACATTTTCTCTGGGTGGACATGTGATCCTATTCAGAAACATGCACATGTTTTATCAGAGGACTTTAATTTGAAACCAGGACAGTTACGTGTTAATTGTGTGATCTTGGACAAATCACTTAACTTCTTATTATCAAGTCACAGTTCTACAAAATGGACAGAAATGGCAGCATCTTCCCTATTTATCTTACAGGATTGATGTGAGGATCAAATGCAACAAAGCATGGACAAATGCTTTGAAGGTTATAATGCATAAGACCAAGCTAATTTGATGATCCTGTCTCATCCCCATAAAGTTATAGATCTTTAAGATCTTCCTAGACAAAGGCCCTCAATTTTAAAGGAGAAAACCAAAGTGATGAGAGACTCAGCCACCAGGGCCATATGCTTAACTAGTAGAGGAAACTGTTTCTCAACCACTCCAAGACAGCTGAGATACAGTAGGTGCTATATTAGGCAGAGTAATGCTCCCCTAAAATATGTCTGTCTTAATTCCTGTGAATATACTATGTTATATGGCAAAGAGAAATTAAGGCTGCAGCTGGAATTAACTTGCTAAGCAGTGGGCCTTAAAATGAGAGGGTTAGTCTGGATTAACCAGATGAGTCCAGGCTAATCACAAGAGTCCTTAAATTGAAAGGAGAAAGAGGATGTCAGAGTGATTCAATAGGAGAAGAACTCAGCACTCATTGCTGGCTTTGGAGATGGGGGAAAGAGGCCATGAGCCAAGGAATGGGGGCAGCCTTCTGGAAGTTGCAAAAGGAAAGGAAAGAAATTATCTCCTAGAGCCTCCAGAAGGGGAGAACTCAGCCCTCGGTTTTAGCTCAGTGGGACTCATAATGAACTTGTAATCTGTAGAGCTCCAGAGCAGTAAAATATGTTTGTGCTCTTTGTTGTAGCAATGAGAGAAGACTAATACAGGTACTATCATGCCTATTTTATAAATGAGAGAACCAAGTGCAGAAAGATAGAGATTCTTTCCCTAAGTTATAAGGATCACAGCTGCTTGGGAAACTTTCTAGGAAGAGAGCCTGATATCATGAATATATTCTATAACTTCTATGGGACATAGCCTGGGAAAGATTAGGGTATTAAATAACTGGTCTTGAAAATAAATTTTCCTCTCTTTTTAGCTAGTCTGTACTTCCTTCATGGAGGGTCAAGAGCTTTATTTTTCACTTACCTGGTGCAATCATACTTGTATTGATAGTAGGCAAATGACTTTCTTTGAGGACCCTGGGACATCCTAGGGAAAAATAAAAACAGAAAGTCATGCAGAGAACATTTTTTTAGACTTGGAAATAGAGATTTTGCTATATGCCCTTTTGGGGGAATGGTTTCCTATGCCCCAGTTAATATAAAGTTGGAAAGGAGTGGCTTAGTGAAGAAGCTATGACATGTCAGAGACTTAGCTTGTAATTGTTCTGTTGTCAGAGCTGAGGAATATTTTTCAGCACAACTGGAAGGAGGCTGAAATTCATAGACTGAGAGCTGACTCAGTTGCTACTATCCCACCACAGATCTCCACCAAGATTAACTCATTTCTTTGTTGTCCTCTTTGTATTTTTGCCACCTTTCTTTTTCTGCTCCCTTTGTTGCTTTGATGACTCAGCTGTGCTTTTGGTCTCTTTAAGCTCAGCTCATTATTTTGCACTCGTACTAACTCAGCTGGAATGATCGTTGGGTATGTTGATTGAGTCTACTCCAGACTGGACACTTTCCTGGTGGTTCTTTGGCATCAACACCCAGTATCTTCCTGCTATTCCTACCTTGTGGCTCTGACCTGACTGATTTGCTCTTTGGATGGTGCTAGACAGGGGAATGATCTACCTGGGTCCCCACATCATTGAGGCAGCAAGGGGGCCAGAGACCAGTTTTCTTTTCCTATCTTCTGGCCCCAATATAGCCTTTCCCCTGCACAGAGCACCTTCAGGGGCATTGCTAGACCAGAGACAACCTATACTTTCCAGTCTCAAGATCAGCCTATGTTCTTAGTAAAAATCACTTAATGACATACTTCCATGCTCTATATGCAAACTGAGAACACAGAGGAAAATCTGAGAGACACTGGATGACCAGTGAAATCTGGTATATAGAATAAACCGGATCAAGGGTGGACCAAGGCCATCTTCTTGCTGGAGCAGAGAGTGATGGAGAACATCTGGCCACACATTACCCATGTCAGTTTCCATGACTGATCACACAAAGAACTGTGGCCTTCAGATGGAGCCAGGTCATATCCTACAGCTAGCGTAGAGTAGTCATATTTGCATTAAAGCAAATATGAATAACTCAGATTCATTGGCTTTCCAGTCAGTCAGCATTCCTAAAAGGTCCCTCTCAAGACCTCCTCAGGGTAGTTCACTTCTTAGAAGAACTTGAAAGCTAGAGTATTTTGTGCTCACGACTATTTTTCTTCATAGGAGGCTGGCTGCAAGTCTGCAGAAAACGTTTCTTAGTCCATTTGCATTCAACACCTTGGGGATGCTATAGAAATAAAATGATGTATACATGATAGATAATAATAAGAAATGTAGCACTTGTCATTTGTTAACGGTGCTATTCATTATTCTTCACTACAGTGTGGCATGATAGATTTGTGTTATCTTCTTCCTAAGAGAGCGATACAAACACAGTATGTGAACACTGACATACCATGTCTGTGGTCTGCTTGGGTGGTACAGTCTCAGCCTCCCTAGGCACTGCTTGTAGAAGGGTGGGGCCTCTCTCTCCTTTAGGTTGGCTCATAAAATCTCATACTCCCAGGCCCAAAAGAGACTAAGGACATTGGCTAGTCTGTAAGTTTTGAGCTTCTTTCTCCCTTAATGATACTACTTAAAAGTACTTTGAACTGTGAGCAAGAGGAACCATGTGTCTACAGAATGAAGACTATTTTACTGTGGAATCTAGGTCTCGTAAAGAGTTTGGAGTGAGAGACTGCAAGGCTTTCGGGGAGTCTGAGAACAACTTTCTCCCTCTTGTCCGTTCTCTCCTGTCTGGGTCACTTTCTTGTCACTGGGACTCAATACCTGACACTCACAACTTTAAAAAGGAAAGCATTAGTTTGACTCACAGTTTGTAAGGGAGCCAGGAAGGGAGGTAAACCTTTCCAGGCCATGCAACCCAGCCCTTCAAACCAGACCCCAACACAACATCAAGCCAGCTATACTCTCTGCCTCCCAGGTGCTATGCCATTACAGCTGCTGCTCTACCAGGCCACTCTGCCACGCTGTCCTGCCTTGGAGCCAGCTGGCTACAAACTATGAGTCAAAATAAACCTTCTTCCTTTAAGTTGTGGTTGTTAGAGATTGTGTCTTAATGATGAGAAGAATGACTAAGAAATCTGTCTACGTATCTCCTTCCTTTTTTTTTTGTTTTCCTAGCAGATCAGCTTACTCTGCTTCTTAGCCCATTTATGTGGCAGAAATGTTACAGCAGCAAGCAGAACACCTTGTCCTCTCCTGTGTTTCCACCATGACCTACTGTAAAGTTCATAGATTGAGGATCCCCCTGGACCCAGCATCAGACAGGAGTCATTCTTGGTCTGACAAATTGTGGTCAAATTGCTTTGTACAAACATAGCATCCAGGAGCCTACCTCTGTGGATGTTTATGGTGGAGCTAAGGAGGCTTTTGCAGGATGAATAGTCTTCTAAAGGGTCCTCATTACACCAACCCAATGGCCATCTGTCATTGATCCTCCATTTTATAATCATGACATTGTATTTCCTTGGAATATACGTAATGACAGGAAAATCATCTCTTGTGACAGCTCAGACAGTCAAGATGCTGCTTTCTCTTGAGCTGAAGTGGATCTTCAGTCTCAACTTTACTTCTTGCCACTGTAATGAAGGATCCTTATGGTTATGGTTCAAAATATTCCCCAAATTCTCATGTATGTGGAAGGCGATTGGATACGATGCTTTACTCATCAGTGGATTCATTCATTGATGAGTTCAGTAGCTGAATGTGTTGTTACTAGGGGGACCTGGTGGGAGGTGGGTCACTGGGGCTATGACCTGGAAGAGTGTGTTCTTGTCCCTGGCTCCTCCCTTCACTCTGCTTCCTGGCTACCATGGGTTGAGCACCCTTTTCCTTCATCCTGCCCCTTTGCCATCTTGTTTCTGCCTTGGAGACAGCGGACCATGGACTGAAATTGTGAGCTGAGATAAATCTCTCCTCTTTTATGTTGTGGATGTTGGGGATTATGTTCTAGAGATGGGGAAGTAACTAAAACACTTGTATTCCCTAATTGTCTTCCCTGTTTGGGAGATTGGAAGTCCCCTTTGATACCTGTCTAGCCATTCTCCCTGTGACACATCTGAGTGCCACATTCCTGGCTGCCCAACTCCCCATATGCTGGTGTTAGGAGTTAGGGCCTTTGATAGGTGATTAGGTTGTGAGGATGGAGCCCCCATGAATGGATTAGTGCCTTTATGAAGGGTACCCCAGAGAGCTCTCTCACCTCTTCTGTTGGGTTGTAATGACAAGACAGCTGTCTGTGAACCAGGCCCTCACCAGGTACCTTGATCTTGAACCTCCCAACCTCCAGAATTGTAAGAAATACATTTCTGTTCATGAGCCACCCAGTTTATGGTATTCCAGTATAGCAGCCTGAAGAGATGAAAATTTCTTCTTGAAGAGAGATTCTTAGAACCAAAACCTGAGAAATTCTACATCCCTTTCTAGAAGTAGCCTTGGGGCAAGTAGAAAGATGGTCTATATGAGGGATTGGAAATTTTTTTCATTAAAGAACCATTGAGTAAATGTTTTTGACTTTCCAGGCCATATGGGCTCTGCTGCAACTGCTTAGTTCTGCTGGTGTAGCACCAAAGTTGCAATATGTAAAAAAGTGAGCATGGCTGTGTTCCAATAAAGCTTTATTTATGGACACTGTCATTTGAATTTCATATCCTTTTTATGTGTCAAAATATCCTTCTTTTGAGTTTCTTCCAACTGCTTACAAATGTTAGAACCACTCTCAGCTCACCTGTCATCTAAACACAAGGGGTCAATAGGCTGTAGACCATGGGTCATTTGGCGACCCTGTAACTAAGGATCTGACTTCTGTAATTAAGGACCCTGAGCAGCTGCCCCAATCCAAACAATTGCATTTCCTTCTTTTGTGACTGCAGCATCTCTATTGCTGAAGGTAGGAAACATTACCTTCCACAGAAGACAGGAGGGGTCAGAGTGTTGTTTTAAAATGTGAAGGATGTTTTTGGGAGAGATACTATACAGGCTTCAAAACTTAAATCTGACTTAGGCCTGACTTGTCTTTGTAAAACATTTGCCAATTTATAAAACCATGGATGTTTTAATTCCACCCTCACAGCACCTGTGGGGTATTTTGATGTTCTCTTCACAGATGAGGTGAACATCCCTGAAAGATGAGGGATTGCCTCAGGTTCCACAGCTGGAGTCTTTCCAGGTGGGTCAAATGTTAGCATCCACTGGTGCCTGGAACCCTGCTGAGAACTCTAACAAATAAGATCTCTAGGGAAGGGAGCCTAGAGTCCAATGGGAGACATACCTAGTGCCATTGTCTGTGCTTGCTCTGAAAGCAGGGAATAGGTCACTTCTGGCTGCTCAGAAGAGGAGAACTTCACTCATCCTGGCCATGGACTGGGGACCCTCTCTCGAGTGTCATTCAGAGAAGGAGGGGTGGGGCAGTTTGATAATTTTGGTGTCTGGCTGTGATGGGAACTTGTGAGGGTGGATCAGAGCTCTTGAGAGGATGGAGGAATGGGCACCCTCACTTGCTTTACTAGTTTGCCTGCTGTGGCCCCGTTGCCAAGCAACAGCATTCTCTGGACCAGTCCTGTTTCCTCCATGTAGGAGTTTGGTGGGTGTTGAATATGGTGACATAGGACCTTCTGAAACCATCAGGCTGCGTCTCCAAGGTCCACTCTACCGGCGAGACTCAGGCTAGCAGAGCGTTGAGAGCTGACACCCTTTGCTCTCTCAGGCATAAATTAGATCCGCGTAGTTGGGATGGAGTGAGTGCACCAGCTGCTCATTATTTCTGGGACCCCTTGCATGAAATTCAGGCGCCCTAGCATCACCTGTCAGGGCACTTTTTGTTTCATTAAAAATAAAACAGAGAGCCCTTTGAGCAATGGCATTAAAAACATCTGGAAAGTAACCCTTCTCTGCTTTTCTAGGGAAGATGTCATTATGTCCAAAGGCAGGATTGATGAAAGAATTTTTGAGGTAGTCAAGAAAAGAAAACAGATCAGGCTTTGGTGAGAAGTGAGAAAAAAATAATCCCAAACCAAAAAATACATCGGTCTCTAGAAACAATAGTTCTAGTAGCTAACTCTTAACAGCTGGTCTTACCTGATTTGTTTTGGTTCAAGTCAGCTATTCTGTGAGAGGGAACAGTGACAAATACCTTTTCTTTTTGAGTCCCTTAACGAGTCATTCTTAAGCGTCCTGCTGTGACCATCACAACGATGTCATTGGTATTAGGGCGGGCTCCAAAGAAGCAAAGGAATGTGTCTCCACTGTCTTTCAAACTCAAGTCCAGCAGAAGGGAAAGGACACTTAACCCTGCAACAAACGATGAGGAGCGCTCATCAAGCAGACTGCAGAGGCTATGACAGACGCTACAGGAAAAGGAGGGCTCCTGGGAAGTGCGGGTACTTAAAGAGAGGCTTTCCAGCAGACGGAGGGCTCAGAATGTAGATCAGTAGAGAAAATTTGAAAGACATTTCAGGAAAGCAAAACAGCAGGCAACAAGACACCCCCTCAGCACTGTTGCAGACGATCTCCATTTATGAGCTTGCTTCACCGCTTTCATTGAGAAACTTGAGTGTCTCATCTTATCTGCTCGTCTCTGGCTCTACCTCCTGGCACCTATGTTCACCTTTTCCCCTCTTATTATAGTGGAGGACACAGGCTTTCTTCTCTTCCAAAACGCTAACCTCCCCTTTTGTCCGCAGGATCTTAGCCTCTTTTGTTCTCTTTGTGGGCATTGCCCTTCCAAAACTCTCTCACCTCTCTCAGACATCAGAGTTCTCTCTCATTTTGGCTCACCATTCCCGTTAGTATATGAATATACTTCTAATGCACCTACCTTAACAAATAACCCTGCTCCACTGCGTATTTCCAATTATGTTGGGCGGCCATATCCTAGTGATGCTTCATAACAAATAACCACAGCCAGTTTCTTTTTGAGGCAGTTAATGGGTAATTATTAAGCCTCCTCACTGTGACCATCACAACGAGAGCATACAACAGGCAGTTATTTCCTCCAGTCTTTCCTCATTTTTCTTCTTCTCCCCAACTTACTGCTGGTGTTTCCAAGACTTTGGTCCAGAGATCTTTTCTAGATTCTCTTGTTTTTCACCAAGTTTTAAATACATTCTCTATATGTTGATGACTCCCAAATGCATATCCTCAGCATAGTTATCTCTGAATTTTAATCTCTTCTCAGTCAGCTGCCTCATTACTTCCATTTGGATATTACACATAATCCTCAAACTTGATACGTCCCACTGGAATTGCTGTTTTTCCTACTCCATTTTGTCTCCCACTTCCTGTCCCCATCCCCAGGCATAAAGGTCCTTAGACAGACCACATTAGCACTGCCCCAGAGCCTTTGTAAAGGTTATTCTGCTTTGTGCTTTCTTGTCCCACTATACCATCCCTCCCCATTTTTTTTAAATCAAATGTTACTACCCAGGGGAATCTTCCTTAACTGTTCTTTGTGTTGGACTCCATATTCACTGCATTGCCTTATTTTCTATGTCAGTCTTAGATTTTCACCAGTTGCCATAATTAGTCAATGCTTTTATTCTCTTGGATTTTGTCTGTTTCCCTAACAAGAATACACGTACCCTTCCTAGCAGCTTCTTGATGAATCTTTGTTGCATTAATGACTCTGAAAGGCCTTTGTAGGTTGTCCCGTCTGCTGTTTGCTGTCCTACAGGCTCTGGACCCACAAGGAACTGTGAAATTACTGTCTTGATTTCAGAAGCCCACAGTGCACCAATCACTGCATAGTAGGAAAATGAAATAATAAATCTCACTCATGTGCTCACTCGTCCCCCATTCTTCTGCATGGGCTGTGTTCCAGGATGGCCAGTGGGTATTGGAAACCTCAGATAGCACTGAACCCCACATAAATCTGTTTTTTTTTCCCCTGTGCGTGCAACCTGTGCTAAAGTTTAACCTATACGTTAGGTGCAGTGAGAGATTAACTTATTCCAGATTTTAGAAATCTCAGATACTTTTTCTTATTATGTCAAGAACTTTCGCTTTTTTTTCTTAAAGGAAGCACTTTAAGGCTTTTCTTTTGGCATATCTGAATTGCCAGCATCATGTTAATGACCGTTATTAAAATAAGAGTCATTGGACCCAAGTACTGGGGTACTATCACAGTCAGTCTGATAGCAGAGGCAGTGTTTAAGTGAGTCATAGGCCGGCAGTTTAGGTGGACCATGGATACATTGGATAGAAGGATGAATCATGTCCTGGGTGGTCTGGTGCATAGAGACACGGCAGAACACTACACCATTTAAAACCTTTAAGGTGTTTCTTTCTGAAAATTTTCCATTGAATATTTTCAGGTCAAAATTGACCTGGCATAGCTGAAACTATAGACAGTAAAACTGCAAAAAAGGGGAGACTACCGTACTGCTCGCATGATGGTGTTGAAAGGTGTACTAAATTCAGACTACCTTTTATCTCCACGTCTTCTCTTAGTTAACATATATAAAGTAGAGTCTTACATGGGCTATTTTTTTTCACACTCAGAGGTTTGAAAAATACACAGTGGATACGACTCCTCTTTTATGGCTGCAAAAGCTGCGAATCCATAGAATCGAAGTTACTTGCTCAGTCACATTCTTCAGCTGTGGAAGTCTCTGGGATGATGAGAAGGAAAAGGTCAGAGCACTAGGGAGCCAGATGGACCTGTTCAGTGGGGCGGCTCTAGCCAAGGGTCTGGGCAGCTGTGCTTGATCAAACGGCTCTGACTTCATAGAGGATAGCAGCAGGTTGAAAACTTAGCCAGGGCATTGCCTGGGGTAGAGGATAGCCCCAGTCCAGTGATCCTGGAGCAAGTGTCACACCTGGGCAAGAACCAAGTGTTTCACTGCAAGAAACATCAAGAGAGCACCCAGGGGGCTGCAGCAATGCAGACAAAGGAGATGGAGTGATTTCAGATGACTCAGTTCTAGTGGAGGGGGTTGATGAGAGAAGGCAACAGTAGTATGACAGAGGCTGCCAAAGCTGGTGCGGGACTTGGGTTTTCCTGGGCTCTGTGGCGTGGGATAGATCACTGCCTAGGCTGCATGCTGTGGAAGCTGACTTCCTGCTCACCCGTCATGCCTCCAGCCCAAGGCCTGTGCCTCCCTGTAGCCAGAGCTTCCCTCCTTGTGTCCTGACTTGGAGTTGCAGCCTTCTGGGGATATTTTTGGGAGCATCTTTTTTAAAGCCCTGAAGATGAGGCTTGAGTACCAGCTCTCCCTCTCCCTGGAGGACCTTCTCACTGTCGTGCTGGCCCTGGGGTACCCAATGTTGTTGGTAGTCTGAGTGTTGGGGAGGTCCTGACCCACCCTTCCAGAGGTCTGAAAAAGGCTGAAGGTGTGCGGATTTTGAATCAGACTCCTAGTTAGACAAATTAGCCTGGCATGGTAATGTGCCCGCATTGGGCTACCCTTCAGGCAGATGAGCAGGTGTTGGCTTGAATAATGTTCCCACATCACGCTGGTCCAGGGCTCACTCTTTCTTTGGCCCTGAGGTTCCTGTTTCCAGCTTTCCCCTCTGGTGCATGTTCCCACTCTGTGTCCTGACCTTCCGTTTTACAGTTCCAGAGTCATCTGTTCCTAGTTCGGCCGACACAGAATCTTGTAAATAGCTGTCTTTCCTTGAAAGGCTGCCCTCTCTCAGCTTCACTTGCATCTCTGAGACCATTTCCTCATCAGCCAGGTGGGAATAACAGTGCTTGTTTCATAGCTTTCTGTGGAAGATTAAATGGAGACACATGAGAGACAGTGCCTTCCGCAATGCACGGTCCCCATGCTCACTCAGTATGTGTCACTGCATGCAGAACGGCTGAGCTGAGAGAAAAGGTTCCGACTCTGAATTCTGTGCTCTTTTTGCCCCTACTCTGCTTTATGTGAGCAGCCAATAAAAATCGAGTTCCTAAATCCATTCCTGGGTCTCAGAGTGACTGTGTGACCTCTGGCAGGTTCCCTGACCCCTCAGTCTCACACCGAGAGTCCTCAGGGTCCTCCTTGCTCCCACTGCGGACCCTTCACCCAGAGCATGGGAGGAGGTACGAGGTTGCGTGACTGCCCTGTCCTCAGATGACAGCTGAGGAAGGGCACATCCTGCTTGCCCGTGAACCATTGCGCGGGGATGGTCACCTCTAGCCAGGCTCCTCCGCCTTTCCACAGAGACATGCCCGAGGAGGTGCTCAGTGCCATCCCCACCCCACCTCGTGGCATATCCAGGTGCCGTGCATGTGGATGGAGTGTGTCCGCCTCCACAGGCTCTGCAGGGAGGCCCTGGGTGGGGGTTAGAACTGGGGGTGAAGGATAAGAAAGAAGATCACCACCAGAAGCTCAGTGACTCGGGCTCAGCAGACCCTGCTTCCTCACCTCCTCCTGCACCCTGTTCTGTTTTCTTTAACTGCAACTGACGCCTGGAAATGATTACACTGGACAGTGTGCTAACGATCATCGATTGACTACATCCTCATCACTGGCTACCTTGACGGGAAGAGCCAGACCACGATCCTCAGAGGGGGGCACTCGGCTGTACCCTCGAGGAGGTGTGATGCTCGGCTCCGTGCCTCTTCCAGCTGCAAATCCCCACAGCCATAGGCAGGTTCTGTCCTAGCCTGCGTTTCGTGGTCGGGCTGGGGAAAGGCAGGGATGGAACTGGCAAACATCCTGGGTTGCCCGGCTCTTTCTAGTTTTAGCACTGGTTGTCCCACATCCTGGGAAACCTTTCAATCAAGGGCTAGTTGGTGGCCCTAGCAACATCATTATTATTGCTCCTCTTCCTTCTTTGTTTTCACCATTGTTATTGCTGCTGCTGGCATCGGCACCCACACCGTCATCATCATCAGCCTTAGCGATAGCTAATATCAACTTCTTCCTGAATGCCAAGACGTGTGCCACTTCTTCAGTCTCCAGAGGTAGATACCCTTTAGGTTAACCATGTATGATTCTATTTCCCTGAACACTCGTGTTTTCAGCCTTGGGTCAGCCTCCTTTCTGGGGGTCCCCTAGAACTTTGCATCCAGAAACTGGTTTCCTTTAAGCCTCTGGCTGAGTCCTGGGTTCCATCTTCCAGCTCCTTCCTTGACTGTGACCTACTGACTGTTACAGTCCCTGGCAAGTTGAGACCAGCCTTGTTCTTGACCTATTTTACCTTAGGATTCTGCAAGAGCCTAGAGCAGTGGTGGCGAACCTGTGGCATGTGTGCTACAGTGTGCTGTTCGTGTCATTAAAAGCTCTAAAAGATTTACCATCACTGGCCTTGAGTGTTTTGTTTGAACTGCTATCGCTAAGGCTTGGCCTTTACACCTGTTCTCTGAATCTCACAAGGCTGTAAGGATCCCTGCCTTCTGCCTGCACCCCAGTGGCCCTCTTTTCATGCACTCTCCATTGGTCAGGAAACTTTCTGCTTTTCTCTATTGCCAGGATCATCTGCTGTTTCCTGACTGCCCAGGAATGTGCCTGAGCCCAGGTCCTGGTGTCTTTGGGACCATTGGTAATCTCTTGTTAATTATAATTGCTGGTTGGGTGGCCTTAGCAGGATTGTCTGTAACTGGTCTATGTTTGTAGGAATCTTTCTTTCCTGCCCTGTTGGTGCAACTCAGGGGAGCCCACCCTTTTCGTATCAGTTTGAGCATCCTATAACTAGGGAGACAGATGGACCACTCAGAGTAACATCTTACACTCCAGAGGCACATATAAATGACTTTTGGATAGGGTGGGCTCGATTAAGATCAAATTGATTTAAATCATGATTTGAATCACTAGTCGGGAAGAGTCGATTAAATCAATACTTTCCTTCAAAAATGCATTCGTTTTTGATACAATTTTAATGCACAGCCTTCACAACTCTGACAGAGATAGATGTGGTTTTCATTTTTAGAAGTTACATACCATGCATTTTTAAGCTGTGATTTATTTTGACATTTCATTGAATCAATTTTGCAACCACGTCGGAGTCTTGAGTGATGACTTGGTTATTTTATTTACCAAAGCTAATCAAACAAATGTGTATAATTTTCCCAACAAAATAAGCATGTGCACTTTGGAATGTTTAACTATTTTTTGCTGTAAATCTAAAAATGTGCATTTGCTGAGATAAATTAGACTGTTCCGGCCAGATCCAACCCAAAGCACTTGTGCTAAGTATATTTTCGAGCGAACCCAGTCTATACCTTTCTTGCTGTTTATGTGTCAGAAAAGAAAGGGAAACTTTTCTATTTGTGTTGTTCCCCAACCATTTTTTAAGTTTACATTAGGTTACAGTAGTCTCCTCTGGAAAACACTCTTGCTAGGTGTGGAGAAGAAATAGCTGTCATTAGAAAACTTGACATTCATCTTAGTCATTGCTGCGATCCTTGTGCTTGACCTCTGCCAGCCATTTGTGACCTTTGTCCAACCCTTATCAGCATCTTCTGTGATTAACTAAGCCTCCTTACCATATCTGAATACGTTTTCTCCACTAGGGTCAGTTGGATTTTATTTTCAGGACATATTTTAACAACCCCATGCTTGGAATCAGATTTGGTTTTAGAGGGGGCAGTGCTGTGGGAGGGCGTACTTCTTTTCCATTATGTCAGCTTCAGAATGTTGGAAGGGGCCTCCTCTATCTTGAGGGGTCCAAAGGTCCTATGTGAGTTTGTGGATGTCCCTCTGTCTTTTCTGAGACTATTACTGGCCTCAGCCCCATGACTTCACCTCTTAGAAGTGGGCTACAAGTTCTCTACCTGCTGGAGATTCAGGGATCTGCATCTTTCAGGGCCAGACAGGTGCCTGTGGCTTTGTTTTCCTGGGATTTGCAGCATGGATGGGAAACCATGATCTCCCTGCTTAGTGCACTTGTAAGTGAAAAGAATCCTGTGATTAGCATCACAAAGGACACAGTCATTTCCCTGGTCCATCTTTATTTTGACTACTTAGTATATAAATGACATTAGGAGTCACAGAGAAACCTTGAGAACCCACGTCCTCTGAGACTTCCAGAACAGGATGTTTGCTGTAATAAGTCATTCCTGCACTTGGCTAATTTCTCCTTTGTCATTTTCTCTGTAAAGTAATAATAATAATAGTAAAGCTTTCTCTTTATATGGATACCTATTGTTCATTAATTTCAGGATTTGGGTAATTTCTCCTTTGTCATTTTCTCTTCAAAGTAATGATTTAAAAAAAAACCCCTCCATATATGGATGTCTTAACTATTGTTTATTTGCAGCTGATCATTGCTGGGCTTTTATAGAGCTGCATTTAAAGTCTTAGCGGAGTAGAAACCACACAGTTCCTAGTAGGGATATCGGATTTAGCAAATAAAAATAAAGGGTACCCATTTAAATATGAGTATCAGACAAACAATAGCAATGAATAACTTTTTTTAGAATAAGTATATCCTCTGTGACATTTGAGATATACTAAAAGCTTATAAAAGGTGTAAACAAAGTTCAGACTTGACCAGGTGTCCTGCATTTTGTTTGGCGATCGTGTTCTCCCTATAATTTGTGGTAATTTTTTTCAGGGTCCCAGATGTGCTGAGTAATATAGTCCACTGTTTAGGTGGCAGGGCTTATTTGAGTTAATTGCATGTTCTGCTCTTCTCTGTCCTGTTTCATTGTAGGGGGAAAAAAATCCCTTTTCTTAGCTGATTTCACCCCCTGCTGTCCTTACCGTGTGCTAGTGCTTCCCTCTGAGTGTGTGTCCTGACCCTTGCAGGGCTCCTGCCTGCCTACGCCAACCCGGGCAGGCGCCAGCTCCCAGAGGACCAGCCAAACCCAGGACCGCTGAGATAGCGGCAGTGCCCAGCACTGGTCAGCCCTGGGGGCACTAAGAGGCCCAGCATCTGGATCAGCTGCAGGAGGAGTTGGGGGACATGAACGTCGTTGCGCCCAGGACGGGAGACCTGTGTGGCGCTGTGAGACTTTACATGGCGGAAGAAGCCTGTGGGTTGCTTCTGGTTGGATACTGCCTTTTTGCCAGTTGATGAGAGCCTCATCAGAAGCCTGTCTGGATTCGTGGCTTTCTCATTGGAGGAGAATCTCTTCTTGTCCGCCTGTCTTCCCTCCTGATGTGGAGTGTGGGCGGTGGCAGTTATTTCAAACAAGCTACAGTCCCAAAGAAGTGGTCACAAAAGCCAGCTATCATGGCATGCATTCCTGTGACTTATTATTATTTTCTAAATTGAACATAGTCTGCAGCAGGCTTCTGGACCCGCCTCTGTATCCCGGTCTCAACTCAATTCCAGCCACAGTAGGGCTTTTCCTACCCAAAGACTGAAGCAGCAGGTGCCCGGAGATGACGTGCATCCAGTGAGTTCTTTCTCTACAGCGCCATGCTGTAGACGGCCTGAAGTTGTAACCCTGTACCTGCTGGCTGTGAGCACAGCTTTGCTCTGTGCTTCAGCGCCTGGGTTCTACTGGCCTATGTCTTGTCCCTTCCGTCCGTCTCGTGACCCAGATCCATTCCCTGATGCTGGTTTGCTCCCCAGCCTGGGGTGTCACCAAGCCGTCCAGCTTCTGAGCACTTGCTTTGCTCATCCTGACTGTGCAGTTTGGCCACAGGGTCCCAGAGCTTCCTGTTCCAGCTGTCTTGTAGGGCTGGCCCGACGAGAGCTCCCATTGGCCCTGCTCAGTGCAGGGGCAGTGGTACTGATTGATCAGGTCCAGTGGGTGGAAAGAAACTTTTACTAGAGAAACCTGCCTATGATTGCTTTGATGAGAAATTCAGTCTTTTTCCTTTATTCTACAGCCACTTAGCTGGCTTTAAGTCTGGACATAGTTTTCTGGTAACCTTTAAAACAATGGGGCTTTCACATAAATCTGTGCTTCTATAATAAAAGCATGACCAATTAAGATGGGGTGGAGCCTGGTCAGGTGAATTTAGGATTGTCTAATGTTATCAGACTTAATTAACATCTTCCCAGGCTCACTCCAGCTCTGAAAGTTGTCCGGGAGGATCATTACCATTCACATTCTCTCCTTCTAATGAGCCTGAACTTTTGCTGCCATAGCTTAAGCCTGATACTTTTCGGCTGTTGTCCCTGTTGACTAATGAATGTAATTGCTACTGGGCTTTTTTCCAACCTCCTTGTTTCAGAACCACACCATCCCCACTGCAGCCAGTGCTCTCTCAAGATCACTCTGCCCCTTTGCTTCTCTCTTGCCTGTTGACCTCTGGCGCACAACGGTGACCTTCACTCCTGCCTTAAACTATTTTCTTCCATTGCTCCTACCTCTTGGCCTACCCTGTTCTCTCCCTTGCATGATGCTGATCTCCACAGCTCTGCGTATAACCTGGTGCACAGTTCTCCCTGGATACTTCATGGTAAACCTTGATCAGATGCCTCATCCAGCCCACACTGACCTGCTGTGACCAAAAAGCTATGTGTGTCCCATGAAGATAGAAAGGGGCGAAACTGCCCTGCTTATTATGGAATGAAACCCAAAGGTGATGGAATTGAGTAAGAAATGTGTGTATCTTGATAGTGCTCAGGGAAATTAATTAGGATGAATAAGATAGTAAATGAAGATTTCTGGCGATCTTGAAAGGAAACTTCTGGGTCTTTTTGGTGGCATTATAGGATGTTATGACTATTTCTATATTATTTTGAAGTTTATTTTTACAATGTAGGCTTTCACTTGATAGATGAACTCTTGGACTTATCAGACAAGAATAGCATCTTTGGAGGTTGGTAATAGGAGAGGAGATGGGGACAGAAATCTAGAGAAAAAATATTTTCTGAGGTGCAGTAATTGAAAGGAAAAGAAGCATGGAGGTTAAAGAGCAAGATAGATGGTAAAATGGAGAGAAACTGCTGGAGATGGCAGGAGCTGAGCTATGAATGGTGAAAATGGGTTGTCTACTAGGTTTCATAACCTTCTGGAGTAATGTAGGTGAAAAGAAATACTGGGAAGATCTACATCTTGTACTCAAGATGAGATCTTTAAAATTGGGTAATCCTGGCTTGAATTCTTGCTGTTATGATCTTGGGCATCTCACTTAGCCTCTTTGTGCCTATTTTACTCATCTGTAAAATGGGTCTCAAACCGATCACCTTGTTATCATTATGACAATCAAGTGTGATGATGTTTGTCAGGGCTTAGCACATTGTGTTTGTGATTATTCCAAGGATTACTACTCCTATGAATACAAATAGCAATGGTAGCTGTCCTGGCTTGTGTTTGGATGCCCCCCAAAACCTCATGCGGATGAAATGGGGCTTTCTTTCCCAGAGGTGGCTGAATCTGAAATGTGTGAAGCTGGGACTGAGAGCGTGTGATTATGAAACCACTACAGGTGAGTGACTGGCTTGGCGCAGCCCTAGTCCCAGTAGTCTGAATGAGATAAAAGGGGCAGAAAGACACTGTTAAGGTTCCTTTGTTGCTGTTGCTGTCTTCCGCCACCATGTACAGTGGCCCCTCTGTTACTCTGCCTTGGAACGAGCCGATTATGGATTGAAACCTCTATGAACTGTGAGCCAAATCAACCTCTCCTCCGGTAACTTTGGGTGTCAGGTATTTTTTTTATCTCAGCAATGAGAGAAAAGTAACTAACACAGTTACTATTGACTTTTTTTCCACAAAACTTCTGCAAGTTGGCTCTTGTCACAAGGGATGGAGTGGTATTATGCAGTACTTCAATACTTGCTTAGGATACTTGAAAGCTGTGTGTGCACATAGATATCTGGCACTTCTGACCTAGCGGTAGTGACCTTACTTCCGGATTCATCTTGGTCACTCTTAGTTTACACCTGTTGTCCCACAGCAAGACCTCTTTTCATTTTTAAAAGTATTCCTGTTTGGATGGTAAATCATAGGGCTCCCTGCCATGGTTCTTACCATCTAAATCAGTAAGACAATATTATTGCATTATTCATAGTCTCCAATTCTCTCAAATGGATTATGAGTGTCTTTTTGTTGTTGTTGTTGTTGGTTTTTTTTTTTTTTTTTTTTTTTGAGACAGGGTCTCACTAGGTAGTTGAGACTGACCTGGAACTCACTATGTAGCCCAGGGTGTTCTCAAACTCACAGCGATCCTCCTGCCTCAGCCTCCCCGAATGCTGGGACTACAGGCGTGCGCCACCACACCCAGCAGTTATGAGTTTCTTGAGGCTACTGTAGAGATGTAAATATGGGCATACACCCCCCCATCTAGTGCTCCATCTCCAAGTGCAACAGTGCTCGTCACGGAGATGTTGGTGACTTCTTCTTTCAGTGGTCATCTTCACAGGCCCCATCCCCTTCTCTGATGGACCTCCTCCAGAAGGGGATCTCCAGAGGATGGTGGGCTAAGAGGAGGTGTACTTCCAGGAGCAGAGCTGGTTTAGAAGTAGTGAGCTGTGGGTGAAGTGTGGATTTGCATCCCTGCCTGTCCCTTAGGGGCACATGCTTCTAGTTCAATCATTAAACTTCTCTAAGTTCTACCAGTTACTGAACTTAGCTCTGAATTCTGTTTTTCTCAGACAGGAAATGCAGCTATAATAAAGCAGAGCTTGAAGGCTTGTGTTCTGCCAAAGGCATTCAAGAAATGATGTCTCAAAAACATTGTGCTTTTGTGTGCTGAGGGCTTTGAACAGAGGCCATTTGAGGAAGAGCACATGTGGGTAGAGGCTTGCTCTGAGCTCCCCTGATCTGCCTGAAGATGGGTTCTCCAAAAGGAATTCGGTTGTCAAGCGCACCTCCCTGCCTCCTCAGCAGGTTCATCCACCTGGAAGTTAACAGTATCGTAGGAGAGGACATGAGAGCGACATCATGTCTGGCCAGATGTCACAGGTTCACACCTGTTCTTCTGAGACTCTCTTCATCTATCCCTAAATCATTGCTCCCAGCTGAATTGCCTTCTTTCCTTTCCTCTTTCCCAAGGAGGGTATATAAGATTGTAGGTCTCACTAGATTTTGGGGTGTTCACTTATTCCTTCATTCAATGCCCTTGTGCACAGGATGCATTTCTATTTTAGTATATATCCTGCCAAAGCGAGCACCACAGGATGCATTTCTAAGCTGCTTCTGCTAACCTATATACTTTCAGTTTATTTCATAGTCTTTATTATGAAGCTTTCAAGGGGTAGAGAGAAAGTTCTTACACCTACAATGCAGTGCCTGGCTGTAAGGGGTGTTTAGTAAGTGGAGGAGCATTAGAAGAGCAGCTTTCTCCCTATGTGTAGACAGCATCCCATCCCTGCTGCTCAGTACCCAGCTGTCTGACTCTTCCAGCTGCTCTTTGTGTATAGATTCCAGGGCTGTTGGCTACCTAGGTCTGCTGGAGTTAAAACAGCTTATGGCTAGGTGAGTGGGTTGGTGGAATGTTAGGGTTATATCTAGCCATCCCCCCTCCTGAGGTCATAGGTGGGGCTTTTCAGAGGTGGCTGGATCTAGGGTATATGATACTAAGATGTAGGATGTCATGTTGGCTTTAAGTATGTGATGCTGGATTAAGAAGACCCGCCCTGGGTGTGGGTGGCACCACCTCAAAGGCAGGTAGCCAGCCTGGGAGGGTTAAAAGGAAGAGGTAGGCTGCTGCTGATGGTGCTGTCGTTGCTTGCTGCTTACTGCCTTCTGCCTGCCCTGCTTTTCCATGGACTGTTTTTCCTCCGTGATGCCCCTCTGCCATGTGCCTTGACTCCAAGCCAGCCAACGATGGCCTGAAGCCTCTACAAACTGTGAGCTGAAATAAACCTTTCCTCCTTTAACCTGGGTGTTGGGTTATTGGTCCCAGCAATGAGAAAAATAACTAAGACATGGAATCATTCGTTCAAAAGTGAGAGAGCATCAGGTATAGTGCTTGGGTCAGGGAATTAACAACTAGATGCAGGCCCTGCCCTTGTGAGTCTCGGGTTCTGTCTGTAGTGGGCTTTAGAAAGAGTGCTGTCCCCAACTCATGCAATTGTCTGCCAAACCTTCCGGAGTGCAGAGCCTGTGTGGAGGAAGGGCCTCATTGTGTGCTTTGAACTTCTCGCCAGCCTTGAAGTGAAATCATGCTATTCAAATGGAATATTTCTGATTCAATAATCAATTCAACAGTGAAAGGAAAAGGAGCAGCCTGCCAGTCCTGGTGGAGTAAATCATCCCGAAAGCGCACACGGAGGCAGCAGCCCCTAATAGCTCTTGTAAACATGCTGTCACTCTCGGGGTTGGGCACGGGCCAGCAGATGCTCTACTGATGCCGCTCTTCTCAGCTTCTCGGAAGCGTTGCCACATCCAGCTGTGACATACACTCTGCATCAGTCAAAGAATGCTTTTCAAACCCCTCGTCTCCAGGACTGGAGATTGTTTATGATTGTTTCCAAATCAGTCCACAAACCTTTTAAGAGCAGCTCCGAGATGACTGGAGGCTCTCAAAGGTGTGTGACACATATGGACAATGGGCGATGCACGGGGACAGTCAGAGGAACCGCGCGTGTGTATTATCATAAGTGCTCCCTGCCCTGTTCATTGCTAGCTCCATTTTACAGATGAGGAAGCTAAGGTGTGGAGGTCATGCGATTATTTCCAAGGTCACATAGATGACCGCTGCATGGGGCTGACTCTGGGCTGTGTTCTCTGCTTGACGCTGTCAGCTGAAAATCCCCTTTAGAGCAAAGTCCTCTCCTGCAGCGACCTCCATTCCTCTGCAGTCTAGTTCCACCCTGCACCTTGGAGTCATTCCTCTCCACACTGACCTCTTCAGGATCCCCATCTAACAGGCAGATGTTGGCGTTGTGAAGTCCATCCCATTATCACAGGCAGAGAATGTGGGGCCCCGCACAAAATGTAGGTAGATAAGAAGGCAGCCAGAGTTAAGGCAGAGGACCCCGTGTGGCAGTGGAAAACCTGTCAAAGCCACTGTCATCTCTCCCTTGGGCTTTCCCCATAGTCCCACTGGTGACCCTTTTGATTTTTGTCCAGAGAGGGCAGTGGCACTTTAAAGCATGAATCAGGCCAAGTCCTCCCTCCTCAACTCTCCAGGAAGTGTTTGTCACTTTAGGATACATATGTGCCCTCCTTGCCAAGAGCTCCCCAGCTAAGCACAAGGCAGCCCCTCCCTTTCTCCCTGATCATGTCCTCCTGTTCTTTTCTTTACTCTCCCTGTCCTGGCCCTGCTGGCCTGTGGCTGGTCCTTGAACTTGGGCCCGTCCTGTCTCAGGGTCTTTGTAGCTGTTTTTCTTTTATGGAGCTGCATGTTTCAGTCTCGGCTTCCCTTTATTCCGAGGTAGTAGCTTCTCTTGTGCTCCCTGCAAAATGCTGTTCTCCCCTTCCGCTCTAGCCCAAGTTTATTTGTCTTCATCGTAGAGATAATTCACTTACCTTTCTACTGGAAGGCAACCTCTGCAAGGGCAAAGTCATTGTTGAGTTTCTTGGCCGTGATATATGCCCCTTGCCTATGTGTAGTTGGCATGCAGCAAATATTTAAGTACCATGCTTTCAACTAACATGTTTTAAGTACATAAAATATGACAGGCATGGGATAAAGTCCTTTATGTTGTTTAAACTTCATAGAAGCCCCATTGAGTGAATCTTCTCAATCTCACCTTGCAGATGAGGACTCCGGAGTGTACTTGGAGGTGTATCTTGCCCGAGATCACACAGCTGGTTAGTGTTGAAGCCAGCACTGCTTAATTCCGGATCAGAAGACCTCAAACACTCCTGTTCTTGAGTGACCACTTGCTGCCACCACTCAAGCAGTTGGGAGAGGGTTTTCTTCCAGCAAGATTGCCGGGCTGTTCCTGGCATTTCTGCTGAACATCGATGTTTTTACCTGCATCTTTTTCCATATACTCAGGACTCAGCTGTTTAAAAGCAAAATCCAATTTATCACTATGTGTAGAGAGCGTAGGGCTGAAATAAAGCACAGGCATGCAATTAGCAAGCCCCATGCAGGGCAGAGAGGCTGTGTGTGGTCATGACAGGAGCACTGGGCCAGGAGTCAGCACGGTGTCCTAGTGAGCACAGTTTCCTTCACTCCCACCTTATCGGGAGGGTTGTGGGAAGAGGGAAGGTCACTTTGTCCCTGTCCACTGCCATGAGGGATCCTTTTAGAGGGGGATCATTTTGTCTCTAAGTCTTCTTTGACTGCAGGAGTCCCTGTAAGGTTGTGAGTCCAGTACCGGAGAAGTAAAGGAAAGCCAAATTTTCCAAGCGTCCAAAGTAAGGAGCAGTGAAATGGGAAAGAAAGCAGGAAAAGTCTGAAGAGAGGAGAAACCAAGAGACTAGTGGAAAGTGAGGATGGCAGAGAAGAAAGCAACAGAGGAACAAAAACAGGGAAAAAAGAAATTATACATTTGGCATGTATATATGCGCCCCTGTGTCTGTATGTCTGTGTGTATAATGACACAGGGAGGAAGGCACCTGGACAGGAGGGAGGGGAAGGGCTCCCAGCAGACCCTCTGCCATGACCCTTGTCTGCCCCTGCAGCAGGTCTTTAGGATTGTGCCTCTGCTTTCCACCTGCCCATGCTGCTGTTTGCCTGGGCTCTCTGTGTCTTCTGTGATCTTCCTCATGTCTCTGGCTCACCTCTTTCTCTGCGCCGCCCCCGTTTCCCTGTTCTCCTTTGTCCTTCACTTGGCCTTTTCCTACCGCAGCCTGTCCCCTGAGTACCATCCCCACCAGTTACAGCCAAGTCAGCATCTTCAGTCCTAGGGCAGGCCGGCATCCTGGCTGTGTGTTGTGCTGTGGCACAGGGCCCTGCTCTTGGTTTCATGTGCTGCTACTGCCATCTTGAAATGCATAATGATGTTTGGATGAGGCCCCTGCATTTCCATTCTGCATGGGGACCTAGAAATTTTGTGGTCAGTTCTACTCCAAAGCCCAGAAACACACTGCAGGGTCTAAAGGAACTCTGAGCTGTTAGAATTTAGAAGAGGATGAGGGTGAGAGTAGGGGAGGCTCAGGCGAGGAAGGGCTGAGAGCACTTTGAAATCTTGGGGGCAGATTTTTGGTAGCAAGTGAACCAAATAACTGGATAAGGGAGGAGACAGGTAAGGAACAGACAAGGTCAGAACCTACAGAGCCTACACCACTTCGAGTCTGGCTGTGTGGTCCCCTCTCTCCTGGGTGTGCAGGGAGGGAGCTGGACTGGCCATAATGAAGATGTACTTGATACCAGTTTGTGAATGAAGCTTCTCTGTCCACCCTTGGGTTCAGATCCAATGGCTCTCCTCAAAGCCACTGGCTCTCCATTATCCTCTGGATGTTCCGATGTCCTCTGGACTTTGTTCAAGAACTAGCTGAAAAAGGCCAAAACCCACCTTGGTGACTGGGCACATCCTTGGTTGACCTTGGTTCTACTTTCATGCTTCTAAGTTCAAGGGGGCCCTGGTACCTCTCTGCTAATAAGGACGAACGGCTTTTATTGCTCCTGCCAGCACAGTGCTCGTGCCTGAATAGGGCCAGCCTCTTTATATCCCTTAAACATCTAATTACCCATACTCTCAAATGTGCATATTTGCAATTGGACAAAGGATCTCAGATCATCCCACTAACTCGGTGATTTGGGCATTTGCCTCTACGGTGACATTTGGATGGACCTGAAAAAAAATTCAGACTTCAGGATGCAGGATTTCAATTTAAAATTAGAAGTGTGGTTCGCAGCCTTGCCCTTGTTTGTTTCAGCTGCACTGGCTCGTGGCTGTCAGCTGCCTCTTCTCTAGCACACTGATAAATTGCTGCAGAGCATTTTTCAGGCTGGTAGAAAATGGATGAGTCACAGGGCTTTGTGAACCTAACTGCAAACTTGTTTGAGTTTAAGGTACAGTGGACAGGTGGAGGAAGATGGCCTCCCTGGAAGGGGCTCTCCCAGGCCTGACCAGTGTTGCCATTTCTAGTTTCCTTGCAGAAAAACAGCGAAACCTAAATGGTTCTTTTTCTTATACCCAAAGTGATTTTGTAGGTTTGTTTTATGGGCTCCTTTCAGGAAGCCTGGCACGTGTGCTCGGAGAATGAGCTACTGTGGATGGAGAAGCCCCAGGTCAGCCCCAGGAAGAAGGCCTTGGCCGTGGGATTCCACTGGATGCTGTGCCGTGGGTGGTGGGGCTTCCTCACACTGCATGAGTGCAGCTTGCAGCCTTGCTCCTTCCTTGCAGAGGTGCCTGGAAGATGCTTTGTGGGACTCAGATGGGAGGGGTGAGTGGACCGAGAGAGGACCATGGTGTCGCTGCTGGTGGATTGAGCCGTTCTCCTTGTCTTCACCTGGGTTTGGGCCAGCATGATGCGTTTCTCTCCCTGTCACCGTGCCTGCTTCTCCCTGAGTAAGACAGTCCATCTCCCCACCAGGATAGGGGAAACCAATGACAGCAGTAGCGTGGACCGAGCAGGGTCAGATAAAACCAAAGAGCTATCTCACACAGCAGTGGACAAGTCATTTAAAAGGAAATCCATCTCGCTGTTGCCCGGGGACTCCAGAAGAAAAAGATCTTCCAAGTGTGAGTTCAGCTTTTCCTGCCAGGTGTTGGTCTCCAGGAAGCTCAGGCCGTGCTGTGCCAGGACTGCACGTGAACCCTGTCAGGGTCAGGGGGAAGAGGAAGGTCTCTGGAGTCAGATGCCTGTGTTCAAATCCCGGTGCCGCCTCTTACTGTCTCTTGGTCCCCTGGCCAGGTGCTCCTGTATACTGAACTTCTCCATTTCCTCGTGTGTAAAGGAGCATAATACAAGCATTTGCTTCATAGAGCTATGGTGAACAATAAATGAGTGTTACAAGCAGAGGCTCAGCGCCTAACTAGGATGCAGTAAATGATAAATAGGAAGAGTAGGGAGCAGATTTGGTCTGTCTAACATGTCCGCAGATTAATACACAGCCCTTGTCACTTTCTGTGTGTAGCCTCTTAAACAGCAATGAGAATGTTTAATGTTGTTTTGGAGAGACTGACCTCCCCCTTGTCCCTCTCCAGAGAGGACGGTAAAGACAGTGACTGATGGCTGCTTGTATTATTTCTTAATTGCTTTATTGAGTATAACCTATATTCTGTAAGACCCACCTATATAAAATGTACAGATCAGTGCTTTTAGTGTATTGTTTGCCCTTCAGAAAAAGCCCCGTGCCCACTGACTGTCATACCCTAGGCCTTCCACCTGCTCCAGGCAACCACTAGTCTACTTTCTGTCTCCTTAAATCTGCCTCTTTTGGACATTGCATAGGAATGGAAACACGATTATGTGGCCTTCTGACTGGCTTCTTACACTTCGCATGTTTTTGAGACTCATTCATGCTGTAGCATAAGGTAGCACTTCACTCATTTTTATTGGTAAATAATATTCCATCGCATGGATACCCACTCACCAGGTGATAGACACTTGGGTTCCTTCCGCTTTGTTACAGGTGATGCTGTGTCACTTGAGACACGCAGGGGCCCTGTTATTGCCCTCTGGCGCCTGCTTGGGTGAGTTGTCCCTCCCCCAGGCCTAGTTTGGATGCTTTGTGGGTTGGGGTTGGAGAGGTAGAACAGAGGTAGTTTTGTGACCCTTGGCGTCATTCAGAATGTGTGGGCCAGTAATTATGGATTTTTCCTGGGGTAGTTTTTGTCTCTTTCCAAAGCATCAGAAGTTGGGGCCTTCTGGGAAAGAACCCAGGGTCCTGAGCAGAGCTTTCACTTGGGTCCCTGTCTGGGTAGGGCTGGGGGCCCGATGAGAATCCATCTGGAGCAGGGAGAAGGGGAAGTTCCTGGGCTTTGCTTTGGGTGCACTTGCAATTTGTATTTCACCTGTCCCCCAAGGCTTGTTGCTGGGGGCTTGGTCGCCCTCTGATGGTGCCATGAGAGGGGACACACCCCTCAGGAGGTGGGGCCTCGTGAGGGAAGCAGGTCCCTGGGGTGCCCTTGAAGGGTGAATCTTGTCCCCAACCCTCTCTCTCACTCTCACTCCTGCCTGCTGTGAGGGGAGCAGCTCTCCTCTGCCATGTTTGCCTGCCAGGGTCTCAGCATTGACCCCCACAGGAAGAAAACAGATTCCAGAACCAGAGCTTGTCCACTCTCTCCCTCCTGAAGATCACGGAGCAGCAACACTTCGTGCTCACACAGCCTGATTTGCTCCAGCTCCTGGGTGACCATTGAGTGAGTCACCGAGCACCTCTGAGCCTTAGTGCTTATCTGAAAAGTGGGAAGGGGCTGGCCCATTTAATACATTTTAATAAGAATTAAGTGGGCTGATGATAGTGAAGGCAGAGCGCTGTATCCATACGAAGAGATGTTTTTATCACGCAGATAGCATTAGATTTCTAAGTCTTCCCTTTGTCCCTTTCTTTGAAGCTGGGTAAACTGAGGCATGGGAAGCAGCCTCTGTGTAATCACCAGAGGCAGAGCTGAGGACACACCCCAGCTTCACAACAGACCTGCCCATTCCAAACTGCTCCCAGGAGAAGCTCAAAGGCACCTCGGTGTGAGCAGGTCCTGAGGCGCCATGAGGCAAGCCTGGCCCAGGTGGCTCCCATGCCTCTGGCAGTTCCAGCCCCTGGGCCTCTCTGGGTGTGTGCTGGGGGCTCTCAGCTTGTCTTTGGGCCTATGGGGATTTGATCCTTGCTGTATGGTTGGAAGGCAGGGGCTTCCCACTGCGGTCCCTCTCCACACAGAGCGGAGCGGAACAGTTAAGGGAGTCTCCCCACGTGTCCCCACCTCCCTCTTTCTCCCACGTGACACATGAGGGTACCAGAGGCCAAAAGGCCTGGTGAGCAGGGGAGCTGGAGGCCAGCTAGAGTTGGCAGAGCAGATAACGTAGTCACAGAGGAGTAACAGTGCTGCCTGGGCAGGGGAGAGGGCTCCTTGGCTGAGAAAGAAGCTGTCGCTGGTCCACTGTGTCACCAGGGTGACCAACAGGAGAGAGCTGGGGTCCATGGACCCCAGGCAGTGATGTGGGCCATGTGGACCTGGGGTTCTGGGAACTGGCTTTTCCCCAGCCTGGCCAGTTTTCTCCTTTTTGTTCCTGGAAGCCGGCCCCTTGTGTGTCCACTGTGCAGGATCCTGTGAGGTCAAGGAGGAGGTGGCAGCCTCCGGAGGGCCCAGCCTGGCTGTCACAGCACAGCCTGCAGGCTGCTCTGCGCCTGACTCTTCTCAGAAGCCAATATCTGCAGCAGGTTTTATCTTTCCACTGGGGTCCCAGGGATGGTGATGTTTTGGCCGCGATGTACTTCATGTCCAATTCCTGTCAGCATTTCCGAGGGGAAGAGCTCTCATTAAAGGCTTCCCTGCACGACCCCCTCCCTGCTTCCCAGCCCGAGTGACATAAATAAGCCCCTTGATTCTCCTTCACAAGCAAGCCCATACCCTTAAAGTAGTCTGCATGCTGCCCCCGCAACCCCTCACAGCCGCAGGGAGTCCTCAGGCAGAGCCGGTGAGGAATGGCCGCTGTCAAAGCCCAGCCTCACTCCTCTGGCTCCTGACAGGCTCCTGGGGTCTTTACAGCTGGGGAGGGTGCTATGAATTCTTGCTCCATCTTGTCTCCCTCTGCGGTGTTTCCTCTGGCTCCTGCAGGGCCCTGGAAACAGCTTTACTGAGAAGCTGATGCAGAGCGTTGGAAAGTAGGCCCCAGAGAAGGGAGACGTCCTGCAGTACAAAAGGAACCAGTCAAGGGAAGGCACCCTGCCATGTGAGCACCATGCTCTGGGCTGGGCACCTCTGGCTGGTGCCTCATGCCTGCCTCTCCCACAAATCAAGCTTGTGAGCAAGACACGGCGAGGGAGATTCAGAGAAGTTGAGATTCTTGCCTTAGGTCACACAGCCAGGAAGGGGTTGAGGTGGGGACTTGAATCTTAACTTGAAAGCCTGAGCTCTTGTCACTGTGCTCTATGGCCTTCCCATGCGTTGAGTTTTCAGGGAGATCTGTGGGAATATTTAGGTGAGTTTCAAGCTACAGTGCTGTTAAAGCCGGAACCCAAGCCCAGGGTCTCCCCCTGTGACCGCTTTTCATTCTCCCTGGACATCAGGGAGGCTGTGTGAGACCCCCAGGACTTGCTGGACACCTGAGTAATTCACAGAAGGGGTTGTTGCAGCCCTTCTCAAGGCATGAGGCTCCTGTATGGTTGGAATGTGATTGCTTCCCCACTGCCTCAGGCAGTTTTCTCGGTCTGCCCTGGAGAACCAGACCATTGTCAGACTGGCTGGGCTGCCAGGTGTGTGGCAGCTTTAGCTCAGCCCAGCGCCTTCCTCCTGGGTTCTTGCTGGTCCTCACTTACCTTCCCTGCACTGCCTGCCAAGGTTTGCCAGGCTTTTAGCTGGTGTTTTACCTGGTGCAGCTAATTTGCCTTCTTTCTCGCTGCTCCTCTGAAAAGTGCTCTTCCTGCCTTTCTGATGCAGACCCCAAAGCTCAGACAGTGTTGATGATCCATCTAAGTCCATACCGCCATGAAATTGAGGGCAGGGATTTAGATCCACAGAGAATGGTGTTTCCCCAAGTCTCAGGGGGGCAGTGATAGGAGGATGGGGAGGCCAGGGAAAAGAGTGAAAGGATGTCAGACATCAGCTCTGTTCTCAAGATCCTGGGGATTTAAAGGATCCACATGTTATTAGACTAACGAATAGACGAGTGGATGGAGACCACCAGTTTGGATGCATAGCCCGTGTATTCTATGGGAATAGAGCTGGGCCGTCTTTGAGCTGATCTGGAAAGGAGAGGTCCAGCACTCCCTCATCACCCCCACTTCCCACCTTCTTAGGAGGAGCTCAGCCAGCCTGAAAGTGTGAGCACTTAATCTGCTGGCACTGAAGGAGGAGACAAATCACTTTGAACATGCTAATGGTTTTTCACTGCTCTCTCCCTTCTCACCCTTGTTTATTCTGGAGATCAATGCAGACAAAGGAAAAGTTATTCTTAGGAGAGGACCTGACTCTGGAGCTTAAAGAAAACCCCACTTAGCCCTTCTTCCCCAGTCACCCTGGTCTTCCCCATCGGGGTTATTTAGAGGAGAGCCATTTCTGAGAAGCAGTAGCAACAGTAGTGTTGGCCTGGTGGGCTCTGGCTATCAGTGTCCTTTTGCTTAAGAACCCCAGGTGTAGTCATATTTGGTGAGGTCCAGAGGGGCAATCTCAGTTCTGCCAGCCCCACAGAAATCAATGTATAAAGTTTGACCTGTGCACATCTGGTCTTTAGGATTGAATGCCATCCACTCTATAAGTTAGTTAAATAACCCAAGGAAATTGGAATAGATGCTGATTTTCAAATGCTTCCTCCAGTAGCATCCTTTGAGTTCAGTTTAGTTCCCAGTTAGGAATCAGCTAAAAGTGGGGGTCCTCTGGCTTCGGAGGACCAGGCTTTGGGACGATAGGGCTGGGGACAGGCACTAGCTCCACTCAGTCTCCTCTGCACCGCTGCAGGATCCTGGTCTTTGAAGGATGTCTGGAAAGCACCAGACCAGTCGACCCCACAGATTGTTTCTGCACTTGATCTTAGCCAAAAGGCCGAGAAGCGATTCAGAGATTGTTTCTGGATCTACTGTTCTAGAAATTTACGGATTTTGTTCTAGAAATTTACTGATGTCATTGTCCAGTCTTTTCTGTGACTGGGTTCCCTAGGGAGCCAGTAAAGCTAGGTGGACAGATACATTCTTTCACAGTCGTGGCATATCTGCTGTGAGGTCAGGTCCTGGTAAACATGACCCCGGTCATTTCTCCTGCCTTCCCTCTGTACAGGGGTATTCTTAGCCCAAGAAGCAAATCCTCATTTTGGAAATGACTCGCATAGAGTTGTCTTTTCAAAATTTTTTTTCTATCCAGGCAAAATTATACTTCAGTACTGTCAGGCAGGAATTCAAATCATTTTCAAGAATTTACTGAGACTGTTTTGCTTTAGATACTGTGCTAAACGCTAAGGTATGAATAAATCTAAACTGTGTTTGCTTCTTGGAGGGTTGTTCTGGGTGGGTGGTGACCATAGGTACCCAGGGGAAGATCAGAGTTGTGAGTTACAGTGTCAAGTCCCGGCAATCAGGCTGGCACAGAATAGAGTAGGTTGCAGTGATATTATTCAGAAAGGGGAGCGAATTGGGCTTCCAAGATAAGGGATAAAGGAGAGAACAGTCTGGCCAGGGGAAATAAAGCAGCCAGCACTGGCAGGCATCAGTGGCCTGCCTGTTTGCTTCATGAAGGTTGCTGAGTAGCTTGCAACGCTTGGAGCGCTGGGCTTGTTGAGGAAGGTAGGTGAGGTGAGACTGGTCACAGAGTATAGGCCCAAGTGGAAGGTGATCAGCTAAAGCAGGATGAATTTGTTTCCAGGAGGGGAAATTTATGTTCATTAGGAAAATCACTCTGATGGCATTTTACAGAATCCGTTTGGGAACGAGGAGGCAGGGGACTCAGTTGTCCACGGGAGCAATGATGGAAGTCCAGGCTAAGGTGGGATGATTTCCTTTAACATAGGAGACAGGAGAAGGTTGGATGCCAGAGATGTTTGGAAGGAGATAGAGTCAGTAAAGAGAACTTAGGGAAGAGGCTGCCTTTCTGGTTTGAAAAACTGAATGAAGAAGGAGCTTGTTGTTGAAATTGGTGTCGGGTGGAGAATGTGCTTGGTACACGGGAAGTGAGGATAAGTTGTAGATGCATTGAACTCGAAGGGTCAGTGGGTCATCCAGATGGGGTGTCTGGGAGAGAGGTGAGCTTAGGGCTGAGGTCTGGTTCATAGGTGATCGCTTGCCACCTATGTGTGGTTGAATAATCAGGGAGGGCTTGAATGGCAGGAGAGAAACACCAACCATTAAGAAAGAACATGAAAGGAAGATTGGAAAGAATGCAGAAAAGGGTTGGATGGGTGTCTGCCTTCCTTTACAAGCCCCCTGGAAGGGTTATGGTACTCCCCAAACAGTCCTCATCCATCCTGTGGCAATAGGACACATTACCCTGCTGTACCCTGTGCCTTTCCTAGAAAAACTAGGACTAGGTAGAGGGTAGGCAAGATGCAGGGCCACAAAACAGCCAGGTGGTTCTGCAGAATTGGCTGTCTCCAGGGCCAGTACGGGCTTCCTTGGGAGAGAGCTGACCTGCTGGGCCCCAAGCACTGGAACTAATCGAGAGAGCTGTTTAGCTTAAACACATCACCCCAAGTGTGCTGTGGCTGGGCCCCGGGTGTCATGTTGACAGCAGTGAGCCCATTAAAGGTGCAGCTAGACTGGTGAGGCACAGTTCGGAGAAGATGCTATTAACAGCATTTAATAGCAGGACTGTAGTTAATGGTTAGCAAATGTTTTATGAACAGGTTCCTCATGCTCTGTGAAGGCTGAATCAATTTATTCGGAATGGATTTGCTTCCCCTATTAAGCTCAGGAGTGTATAATCAGTTCCTTCCCTCTACTGAAGGGCTTTCTCTCTAGTAGAAGTGGGACCTGTGTCACGCTGGTCATATTGAAGGTAAATAGGGCCCATCCTGAAGGATATCCTCAGTGCTGGCTTGTTTGTGGTCCAGGGGTCTATGCGGGTGGTGGGCAAGGTGGAGACCAGAGTGTTTACTTCTGGTGGGCAGAGAAAGACTGGAAAAGTGGGTGGTCATCAGTGATTCTTCCTAGCACAGCAAACTCTAACCTGGAACCACCTTGGTTCTGGTCCTGCTGGAACCCTGGCCTCCTCTTCACTCCTAGGCAAACTGTTTAACCTTCCTGCCTCTGGCCTCCTCACCTGTGAAGTACAGTGGATGTCATCCATCTTCCTCTTGTAGCATTGTAGAAATTAATGACCATGAAGCATGTAAAGGGCTAGGAGGGAGGGTTGTGGATGGAGTCAATACTCAGCATTCAGAGAGAGGCAGGAATTCCATCGTAAGGGTAGGGGAGACAAATCTTGGCCTTGTCTCAGACTGTTAGGCTGACGCACCAGAATAGCATCAACCAAGTAACTTATAAGCCACAAAATTGTGTTCCTCATAATTCTGGAGGCTAGAAGTCCAAGACCAAGGCAGTGGTGGCATCTGGAGCATATTCTGGTGTATACACAGTGTCTCCTTGCTGTGTCCTCACATGGGGTCTTTCTGGGGTGGACATAAGGGTCTTCCCAAGGCCTCTTTTATAAGGGCGGTAATCCCATTCATGAGGGTTTCATTGTCACGACCTACTTTCCCCAAAGGTCCCATTTCCTAATGCCATCACTTTGAGAGTTAAGATTTCTACTTATGAATTTGAGGGGTTGCACAAACATTCAGACTATAGCAGGCATTATCAGCCAATCATGTATTAAAGTGAATTTCTGATGATAGTATTTATTCAGGCCAAGTAGCATTTGTTAGCCATATAGAATGTTAGATTATTTCTGCTTAGAGTAAAACAGGTTGTAATTTGTTTTCAATTCAAAGATAACTAACACTGTTTTTGTTTTGTTTTTTCCTTTTTCATTAATGCTGATGGATGAGATGAAATACAAGTCACCAGGCTGGTTACTTTCCCCTCGATTTTTTTTTTTTTTTTTTGAGACAGGGTCTCTCTGTGCAGTTCAGGCTGGCCTTGAACTCAGAGCGATTCTCCTGCCACAGACTCCTGAGTGCTGGGATAACAGGTGTGTACCACCATGCCTGGCTACTTTCCCTTGAAAACCAAGATTAAGGCCCAGTGTGGTAGTGCATGTCTGTGTTCCGAAGCTGACAGGAGGTTCACAAGTTCCAGAACAGCCTGGGCAACTTATTGAGACCTTTTCTCAAACATAAAAAATGGACTGAGTATGTAGCTCAGTGCAAAGGCCCTGGTTTCAGTCCCTAATACCACAAAGCAAACAAAATAAAACAACAAAAACAAAACCCCCAAAACAAGGTTAAGAAAATGTTTCCCCTGGGAAATAAGAGAGGCTAGGATTTTTGAACCCCTCCAGCTGTACTTAAACATAGATGCTTCTTTTACTTCTGCACTTTTAACTAAAATTATTTTCACTACATTATACAATTAAGGCTACAGTGTCCAGATGACGGGAAACTATACCTCTGTAATGCCATTTCTGGTTCTCAGTAGAAGGACTTTTCTAGTTCCAAGGATGTTTTTCTTCCCTTACTACTGAAGGGGAGGGTTTTTCTCAAGTTATTTGTCTCTGCTATCTTAGGTGTTTTGCTGGGAAAGGATTTGAAGTATTGCCTTGAAGACTCGAGAAGTAGGCCCAGTTCTGGTATTTAACAGATACGTGACTTTGGACTATATCTTCATATCTTGAGCCTTCTCATGTAGAAAAATAAGTAGTGTCATAAGGCCTACTAGGTAATGCCGTGGAGATCAGACGGGACCTTGAGTATCTAACTTGTGCCTGTGTTGGATGTGGGGGTTGGCACAGCAGGGATGGAAGTAGATGAAGAGGAATCTGAAGGCCCTGGAGGCTGCCATCAGTGTCCTAATCCTCTGAGGCCCCTGCCTTCCCTGGGGCCCTCTCCACCTCTTCTCTCCTGTGGGGATTTGGCCCCTTCAGGCTTCCGTATCCTAAAGGCTGGAGTCTTTTGTGTCCACAAAAGGCCTCCCCTAGTGCGATTCTGGTCAAGGAATCTGGTAGGTCAGTTTATGGAGGACAGCTGCAGAGGCGGTCCTGCAGTCACAGAGCCCCAGGTTCTCTGGAGATGATGATTGCCACATTTTTCCTTCCACAGAGGAGCTGAGGCTCAGAGAGGGGAGGTGACTTGCTGAAGGTCAGATAGCTAATGAGAAGCTGGATCAGTAGAGCCCTGGTGAGAGACAGCTGGCACATAGAGGGGTGACTGACTGAGGGCACCTCAGTGAAGGAGCTTTTAAGGTTTTGGGAGTGGGAGTAAGGGAACCTCTCAGGGAGCAGCCACAGCAGGAAGCTTTTACCCTCCAGGGCTAGTGGAGCAGGGCTGGGAATGGGTACAGAAGCAAGGAGCCATGTTGGACCCTGGCAGCAGAGCCAGGACTATCAGGAAGGGTCAGGGAATAACTACCCCAGCCTCTCTCTCCTCCCTCTCCCAGGTCTCCTGCCAGGGTCTTCAGTTACCTGAATCCAATAGTGAATTAGAGGGCAGGGAGCTCAGGTGATGGATCTTTAGTGACCACTTTCCAGGACTCAGAGCTGGTGGAAGAGGTCAGAAACAGTAACTAAAGTGGTGGGGGGCAGGTACAGAAAGCAGGTGCCTAGTGATTGCTCTCATTGGTGACTGTGAGAGGCTGTAGCCTTTAGCTCAGCCCATGCCTCTGCAGCGAAGCCCAGGGACCCAACTTGTCCTGCCTTGGCCCTTACACACTGTTGCTATTGTGGGTATTTTGAAAAATTTTTTGTCTTGTCTCTACCTTGAGAACCCAGCACTTATTAGACCTGTTGGTAGATCTTGCTTAGTGCATTATTAATGAAGAGACTATATATTACTATATCATGTTTTTAAAATATTTTGAGAAGCTATATTTTGGTATTATTCATTTCCTTTGTAGCACTGTGCATTTTATTTTATGCATTTATAAGCATTATTCTAAGAAGGGATACATAGGTTTCCCCGTAGAAACACAGCTCTGAACCAGGCTGGGTGACCTTAGACCCTTCATACTTACAGACATCATCCCAAAGTCTAGACTAGATTCTAGGACTAGATTCTAGATGGTGCAGTGGCCTGGGTCATGGGACCTGGCCATTGACTTCCAACCTTACTGTCAAGGTCCTTGATCCAACTAAGGATGTTCAGAGAAATTTAGACTCTGCCTCCAGATGGCCTGATCCAAGCACTGATTCTTTCTCATGCTCACACTTCTGAGACAACTGTTTTGGGACACAGGTGCAGACAGATCATCAGCCTGAACCTGCTGCATGGGCACGGATAAACCAGATTTACCACCAAGTCACTGATTCCTTACTGGGTGGGTGAGCCAGCCGGCATCTGCCTCTCTCAGAATCACTTAGGAAGCTGGCTAAAATGTAGACCCCCATGATCCCACCTTCAGACCTGCTGAATCAGAATTTGGGGAGCATCTTAGGAGATTCTAGGTACACGGATGCTGAGGAATGAGAATCAGGGCTGCAGCGTGTGACCAGACCTGCTGAATCAGAATTTGGGGAGCAGCGCCTTAGAATCTTCACACTGTGAGCATCTTAGGAGATTCTAGGTACACGGATGCTGAGGAATGAGAATCAGGGCTGCAGCGTGTGTGTGTCACCGAAGTGAAGTTCAGGGTGGCCTGAAGTGAAGTTCAAAAGTTTATTTGAATCTTTAGTAGCATGTCTGATTTGTAAACCAAGCTGTATTCTGGATAGATGAAAAGAATGCGAATGAGGACTGAGGCAGTCAGTACTGTCCGGGTCTCTTCTTATCCCTGTCTGGCATAATTAGAGGTCTTGGTGGCGCTGGGCTGTGGCTCTTGTTGCCCTCTCTGGTGCAGTCACTTTTCCTCAGAGAAACAAGCAGCAAGTCACCCTGTAAATAGGGTCTTCTGCTGTTCCCCTGAAAGGCGGGGAAAACAACAGAGCCACTGCTTAGTCCCGACTTTCAGACCCTCAGGTAGCCCCTCTACGAATCCATTCTGGGGGCTGGGCAGCAGGGAACCTGGCCCTTCCAGTACTCCTGTTCAAATCCCCCTTGTCATACAGGAAGTTCTTTCTAGGCCCCAGTGCCCTGCTTGGATCAGTGGCACACTCAATGGCAGAGATTAGATAATGGCATAATGGCGCCTTTGGCCTTGGCAGCTGGAGTCTGAGCTGACCTGGGCTGTTCTGTTTTGACCTAGAAGTTTTGCATTCGAAAGGCCAATCATTTGATCAAGAGAAGTGGAAAGTCTGGGGTTTTGTATGGTACCTTTAATTCAGGCAGTTAAAAAGTTTTTTTGTATATGTGTGTGTGGTACCAGGGATCAAACTTGGAACCTTGCCCTTGCGAGGCAGGCAGCAGAACCACTGAGCCAAATCCCTGGACCTTAATTCAGACATTTAAAGAGCTGCCCAAAGGGCAGAGCTTCCAAAGGGAGAAGTGCTGGCTGTCATTTCTGTTTTTTAAACTTTTTGAATGAATGAAAGGCAGTTTGCTAGTGCTTGCTGATGGTTTCACAGGTTCCAAATTTTCATTAGCCCTTCTGATAATTCTCAGTGTTAGAGGGGTGATCTATTGATAACAGCGAGCCTGAATACACAGAAGTATCTGTGCTATGAATAATAGTTTCAGCTTTCATTGAAATTACTCCTTTTCCTTAGCATGATTTCTTTTATCAGCAATATTCTCATGCCTGAGTCGCATGCTCCTGTGCTCAGATGGTTCAGTGGGCTGAACTCTCGGGTGGGTCTCCTGCTGTGGCTCTGTAGGGCCTTGCCCCTCAGTCTAGCTCCCCTAGAAAATAGGGGCATTTCTAGTCTCTCCTCTTCCTGGAGGGTCTTTTAGTGTTTTCTGTTTTTCTCTGTGGCCTCCTGTTTTGAATGATGTCATCGACTAAATGGCTCTGATGTCCTGATGCTTTTGTGTTTGCATTTTTATTAACAAAAATCTCTTCACTAATTAGAGTTTCTGTGTAGCTTGGGAACCAGTAGTAGTGAATTGGTATCATTCCAGTTCAAGGCAAAGACATGTGACATTTTATTTCTCTTTTGGGGCTTTATCCAGAGTAAGCAAACAAATGAACATAGCCCACAGTGCCTGTTACAACATTTAGGGCCCCTGGAGGTTGGTGGCCACAGGATGGTTCCTCCTGCTCATTGGCTTGTGCAGCAGACTTGGATCGAGTAGGCACTGTGCGGGAGGCATGGTGTTGAAGGAAACGGAGAAGATTCGGCTCTACGCTGAGGACAGATAAACAAACAAGGAAAGGCCAGACACTGCTAAATGCCATAATAACAATAAGACAAGATGATAGGAAGAGGAGTGACAGGGCCACTATAGATCAGGCCATTGGGAAAAACTTCTCAGAGGAGGGGACATTTAAGAGGAGACTGCAATGACAAGGAGCCAGCTACACCAAGATTATCTTTAGTCACAATGACAGAGCGGTCTCAATAAGTCCACACATATGTTCATATGAATTCCGTCTTATCTCAAAGTAACTTTAAAAAATCACTCAGGCCGTTAAGCAGACCACTCACCCCAGGTGATCTTGATGTATCCGGTTTGCTTGTCTCTCTCCCAAAATAATAAGTGATCTCCTTGTAAGGAGGGACATTTTTTTGCTCCCCACTGAGAGACACAGAGTCTAAGTCAGTACCTGGCATGCACTGGCCCTTACTGAGTAGGCCTGGCATAGAAGAGACAGGCAGTAAATTAGATGGGGGAATGCATGCATGACTGGGTCAATTTCCACTTTTCTTGGGCTTTGTGTGACTATGATTCTCCTTACCAAACAGTGTCAGGGGCTCACAGGTGGGTAAGACCTGGCAAGAGAAATCAGGAGGGGTCTTATCAGTCCTGATCAGATTTGCTAGTACTTTGAATGCTCCATCCTGAAAACTGGCATGAGAAGGCAAGCTTTAGTCCTTCATAAAATACAGATGCCCTGGTGAAGTAGCTATGGTTGTACAGACCATGTCCGTTCTCTCACAAAGTTAAAGGATGAAATCACAGACAGGAAGGAGGCTAAAGTGGAAGAGTTTATTGGAAATAGAAGAAGAAAACAAGGTTCCTGGTGGCTGGGGAAGTGGGTGCCACGTGACTCCTCTGTCAAGATCTTGTTAGGGATAAGTGGAGTGCAGGAATTTGCTCAGTGATTTCAGGGCCGCGTATCACAGACAACTCTGCAGGTTTAAAATGATCAGTTGGAACTCAGGCTCTCTAAAGGTACTCAGTGTGTAGAGATTAAAGAAACCGATTTTATTTTTTTTTTATTTTTTATTTTTTTGGTATCAGGGATCGAACTCGGATCCTTGTGCTTGCGAGGCAGGCGGCAGAACCACTGAGCTAAATCTCCGGCCCCAAGAAACTGATTTTAAAGAAAACCAATTATTCTGCCTTTTTAAGTTCCCCCAAACCTGGCCCTGAATATAGATAGGGGTTGCATTCCATGTTGCCCGAGGAACCCTTTTCCTGGTCAAAAGTCCTAGTTTACCTGCCTGATCTTAGTTTATTTCTTATCAGTGCAGCTGACCACCCAGTTCTACCCCAGGTCCTTTCTCTAGCTAGCTGCATATTCATAAGCTAACTACAGTGGTATGTTGCTTGCTGGAAAGTTTGGTGCAGGATATGTGAGAAGCTGGTCCAGTAGAAGCACAGTTTTTTGTGGACTTGAACTACTGGGAAGCATTAGTGCCTCGAGGGCAGGCTGATCCTGACAGCAGAACACGCTTCTTAGTGGTGCTGGGTCAGTCCTGGGGTTCAGCCCACAAACGAAACAGATGCCTCAGGGAAATGATGAGATTCTTGGATGGCATGGTCCCTAGTTGTGTGTCTATGGGCTTTATTTTGAAGCATGGTCCTACTCAAGAACCGGGCTTGGCTAAGGTCTGCCCTCCAGCTGTCAGAGTTGCTAATGGGCAGAGCAAGGCTGGTGTGAACAACTGGGGTTCAAGAAGAGCCCCGTTTACCAGCTGCAGTTGCCACTGGGTGAGTTTACTCTGCGACAAGCACAGGGCTTGAGGTTATGGTTATCTTCAGATCCACCAGAGGGTGTGGTGGCACCCAAGAGGCAGTGGCCAACTTCTCTGGCAGTCAGGGTCCCCTGTGCATTGTGCTGGGGTGTTGGCACTGAATATGAGGAAAAGCAGGGTATCCACTGCTATGAGGCGGGTCTCTAGGTCTCAAAGTATCCAGTGGCCTGCAAGGCTGGGGGCCAGATGAGGGCCAGTCTGGAGAAGTGGGGCTGTATCTTAGTATGGTTTGGTGCTAGGCAAACCCCTGCTGTCTCAGCTTAGAGTTAAGTGTAGGCTGAGTGAGTACTATGGAGAACTGGGATGAGCCGCCCAGAGGCGAGCAGCGCTTCTACAGTCGCTCCCTCAGCTCTCCTTGATGCATGCCAGATAAGATGCAGCACCCCAATTACATTGGAATTTCAGATAAACAATGAATGTTTTTTTTTATTGCATGTCCCAAATAGTGCATGAGATATTTTATGGTTGATCTGAAATTCAAATTTAATTGAATGTCCTGTATTTTTATTTGCTAAATCTGGCAACTCTAATTTGAAGGCAAAAGACAGAAGCTCCTAAAGGAGCTCCAGATTTCTAAAGCATCTGCCTCCTCTTTCCTCTGCAGTCCAGACCGGTCTAAGCTGGTGTTTCCCTCCCATCTGCCTGAGCATGTTCAGGGGTACCTCAGTTTAATTTGTTTTATGATTTTGAGGAAGATGACAGTGTTTGTGTTTGTGCAAGAAAGGTGCTCATGGTGGTGTTTGTCACCCGATGCAGAGTTTGCCAGTGGAAGAAAAATTTTGTCGAACGCTTTTGTTTGCAAACAGAAGCGTTTGTAAACCTAGGTATTGCTGTACTTCTTCTGGGTCCTCAGAGGCACTACAGGCAGGAACTAAAGAGCTGGGGCTGCTGTGGGAGGGAAGGGAAGGGGTGTCCTAGCTAAATGGAAGGAGGATGCTCTGATGTCAGCCAGGAGGCAGGGCTTCCCCAGGGAGCAGATGCTATCCCTCTTTGCAAAGATGCCCGAAGTACAGGTTGCTGTCAGGCTCCCACCCTTTGGTTTGCCCACCATAATGTCCTCTGTTGCCTCCTAGTTGTGACCCCTGCATGTCACCCACCCAGTGTGAGAAGGTCACTGATGTTTCTATCAGGTGAAGGTCCTCCGCTTGCCCAAGTGGGGAAGCAAGGATAACAGCGTCTTGTGGAGATGACAGCTCAGAGCTGGGTGCTGAGACTGCAACTCAGAGCTGTGGCCTCTTGGGTCAGCTTTGTGCCAGGAACGGGACAGCCTCATGGGTGCTACTCTTCTCTTTGATGGCCCAGGAACTGCAGGCAGAAAGACACCGGTGAGGTGCTTCTGTCGGGAGGTGTCAGCTACCTCAGCGCTCAGTGGGGACATCTTCTTGGCAGGTGGCACATTTGTTTTAATCAGTGAGGAAATCCTGGCAGCCCAGCACACACGCGTCTGGGGACAGAGGGTGGGAAGCTGAGTGATGTGTTGTTACGTTTGAGTTGAAAATGAGAGATAGAGACGGAAAGGTCCACTAAGCTGTTTCTGAAATCTTTGTCATTTACTGTCACTTTGAGCACGGGAAAGACATCCTGTTGAGACAATCAATATGAAGCCTTTATTTTGGTGACTGAGTGATAAAAAGGTGGCAGGATAGGTTGAGGATGTTACGGTCTCTGAACCCACAGTGGTGATGTCAGCAGGGCAAGAAATGGAGACGGGCCTTGGCCTTCCGCCTGTGTGAGTTTCTGAACCTCTGCGTCCCTGGTTACTTGGTTGGTGTTCTTCAGAGAAACTGGATGAGAGAGGGAGAGAAGCAGAGATGGAGAGAGGATCGATTGACTTTTAAGGCTCAGGCTGGGGCCCTGCAAGTCTGGAATCCACAGCAGGCTGGAACCTCGGGAGGGTTTCTATGCTGCAGGTATGAGGCAGATTTCCTTTGTTGGGAAAGCTCAGTCTTTGTTGATAAGGCCTTTAAGTGGTTGGGTGAGGCCAGCGCACATCATGGTCTGTGATCGGCTTGGCCCATCACATGTTAATCACATACTTTAAAACACCTTCCCAGCAGCATCCAAGCTGGTGCTGACTGGGTAGGCGCTGCAGCCCAGCCCAGTTGGTACTTGAACTTGGCCATTCTGACCCTTCTGCGCCATCTTGATCCTCTGTGCTGTGCCTTTCAGAAAGTGGAGAAAAAGGGAGCTGAGGGTGGCCGTGTCCACCTGTGTTCAGAGGCAGGAATTAGACAAGGTCAGAGCAGACCCAGACGATTCACATCCACTTCATGTGGTTGCCTCCGTCTCTTAGTGAGAAGGTGGGTGCACCGAGGGAGAGCAGCATCCCATGCCAGACGCTTTGTCTTCTGTCTCTGTGGGAACAGCTCCCTCTCGGCTCCTCTTCCGCTATGACTCGCCATGGCCCCCCGACTCCCAGGGTAAAGTTGGTGCAAGGAAAGTCCCTGTGGGCATTGGGCTGTCCCCAGGCCCCACCAGCCCTGATGGAGAATTAATTCTTCACCTTCAAGATAGGTGTATATTTACTGTTTTTGAAAATAGGATGTTTGTTTAGAGTACTTTTAGATTTACAAAAAAAAAAGTAGCTAAGGTAATACACAGTTCTTCTATACTCCTCAACCGGTTTCCCCACGTTGCCATTTTACATTTTTGTACACTTCCTGCAGGTTGAAAACCATCGTGGGTCTCTCACTATCAACTCCAGCCCACACTTTATTCAGATCTGCCTGGCCTCCTGCCCTTGTCCTTCTCCTCTTCTGGGGCCCAATGAGTGATCTCTTGGTGTGTTTGGTGTTCCTCAGCTTTCCAGCAGGCCTTTTCTGTCCACCAGTTGCTCCTTGGCACGTCGTACCTCTTGGTTCTCCCTCTGCCCTCCTCAGTCCTCATGGCTGTGGTTGAGCAGGTCACAGCCTGGAAGCCTGTGGTGAGGGCTGTTGAGCTTTGCTCAAAGGCCTCACCTGGGGCTTTCCTTGTGCATGCTGGGAAGGAGGCAGCCCCTTCTGCTGCTTGGTAAATATTTTACAGCATCTAATGGAATCAAGTTGTTTACTCTGCAGGAAGTAGGAAGGCATTAGTTAAGGAAAGTAACAAGCTGCTGGTTGCTGACGTTTTAGGTTTAGCAAGAGGTTTGGGAGCTTGAATGATTTCCACTTAAGAAGTGTGGTGCTGGCCTGTATCTAGAGCATCCCAGAATCAATTTGCCTCTGCTTTTTCTTGGAGCAGGGCTCTGGCTATCAAAGCCCCAAGGAGCCAGGATATGGAATACAAGCTTGCCCTGCCTTAAACTAAGTAGGACCTTGCATGGTTCCTGCTTATCTCTGTACCCTTAATGTCACTGTGCAAGCCTCATTCCCTAGCATTTTTCCCCTTGGCCTCTTCTTCGTCAGCCTGACTTTCCAGGCCTGATTCCTCTGGCGTATCCACTGTGGACTGTCTCCCATCTCCCGAGTCTGCTTCCTGTGGGAACTGCGTGAATGGTGCCCATCACCTTGGCCCCATGCCCTTGGGACCATGGCTTTCTGGTCTCTAATGGGAAGGATCAACACATGGTGCAGAAGTGGGCGGAGTTCAAACTCACTTGTCTGTGTTCCTCCTGCCCACAACATCTGTTTCCTGCTGCTTCTGCCCTACCTCCCCACCTCTTGGTACCATGCTTTTCCATGTTTTGCCCCTTAAGAGTTTCGTTTCACAGAAGAGTGAAATAAAAACGTTTATTATTTAAACCAAGGCGTATGAAGGCTGTCGTAAATGGTTTCAATGCCGTTTACAAGCTCTGCGTAGTAGTAAAGTTTAATGTGAAATCAGAAGGGAATTTGTAAAGGAGGTCTGAGCGAATGCTCAGTGAAGGGGAAATAGTTTTGATGGCCCACGGCTTTTTGGAGGTTGGTCCTTCCTTCCAGCGTCAGCCTTTGTCCTGTCACTGTAGGAGAGGAGCTGTCTGCGTTAGCCCTTCCTGCCCTGCCCTGCCTGTCTTCTCAGCCTGATTTCCCCTGTTCTTGTTCTCTTCTCATCTTCTCCCCACACCGTGCATTCACAGGGTGAGAAGAAGCCGACAGTGATTCTACAATGTCCTGGCCCAGCAGCCATGTGCCTGGCTGTGCCCTGGTACCTGAGAGCCAGGGAGCTGAGCCAGCTCAGCTCTGGCCTGGACTGTCTGGAGCCCTTGACTGGACTTTGGGGATTGCTTAGTGGGTTGGGTTACTCTTTTGGACAGTCTTAAGCAACGCTCATTTTCACTTTAAGCATTTTGTAAGTGCTGCGTGTGGTACCTTAGAATGAGCCAAAGATACAGATCCTGCCTCAGAGAATGCTACAGATGGGAATCCATGAGAAATGGCACTGACATAGACAATACCGCAAGTGGAGAAGACAAGGCCCACGAAGAAGGACTCGAGAGCAAGTGACTCGACACATGTGCTGCTTTGTAGAGAATTAGCTGGATAAAATGCTCACTGTGGGAATTTGAGGGATTTCCAAGAACAGACCAGAAGATTTCTCCTGGCCTGTGCTTGCTCTCTTTTCCTTCCTGCAGAAAGGCTGGCTGGACAGGGAGTGGGAGAAGGTGAGGGAAGGAAGGTGGGTCTGTGGGCTGCAGGAAGTATTTGTCCAGAGCAGGCCCCTTGGTGGGGAAGAGCAGGTCAGACAGTGGGCACGGCCCTGAGTCCTGCTGAGTAGTGGGGGAGTCAAGTTCAGTGCTGGTCTTGTCAAGGGTATAAAAGGCTGTTCTGGGGTCTGAGGCAGGCAGACGACAAATCTGAGATTGAGAGATCAGTAACAGCATCAAAGAGTAAAGGAGTCTGTGTAGAGCTATTAGATATCAGGTGGGCAGGTATGTTAGTTAGGGTTCACTAGAGGAGCGGTCATATATGATATAGGTATAAATATGCAAGGGCTTGATTAGGGAGACATACAAGATTAGAAGGGGAAGATTCTCAGTGGCTAGCTGTGGAATCAGAGGTAGAAGATTCCAGAATGGCTGTCTATGTACCGGAGAGCCGGAGGATCCAGTAGCAGTCAAAGATCAAAGGCCTGGAAGCTCACTGCCAAGTCCCTGGTGCAGGTCTAGGTCAGAAAGACAAAGATCTGTCTGCTCTTCTCCCCCATCAGGGCGTTCCTGGAGGAAAAGTAGCAAAGGCACATTTGGGCATTTCTATGTCCCCTCTCCAAAAGCCAGGGCCCTAAGTCTATGGTTTGTGTTTTAACAGAAAACATGACAAAATGGGGCTCCTGGCCTCTACCCTTTCTCCTAGTATGGGCAACATATATACCTAGGGGTCCTCCTGGACCAGGGAGGTCATCTGTGACTCTATGCGTCCTTCCCTGAGCTCTGGACAGATGAGCTCATGGCCCTCATGTTGGAGCTGTTTCTCCCAGAGAGCTGGGAGCTGGCTCTCGGGGGTTTGGAAGCATCTCACATGCTTAGCATTGAGATGTTCTAAATCCACCTATTATGGACCCTGAGCTGGAGCCCCAAGAGTCTGGTGCTTGGCTGTAAGCCAGCACTGCCCAGAGTAGGTTGGTTACTGGCACTGTAAATGAGCCCAGAGATAGAGACAAGGGGCCAGGCTGTGGTGCCCAGAGCACCGTTCTGGCTGTATTACCCTCTTCCTGTTCATAGGCAAGAAGATGACTCCATCACAGATTTGCTCCTGCAGGGTGGGAGACATCTGCGGAGATCGTGAGCATACAGAGTCCTGGGCCTGCTGGCAGAGTTTATGATTTAGATGTCATGGCCTAGGACATCTGCATTTTGAAACTGCTCTGTTGGATGATCCTGTGTGCAGCCATCTCTTGATCAAGACCATCTCTTCTAAATGCAAACCTTTGAAGGTCACTAGCTCAGGCTAGGTCAGATACCGAAGGCCCCAAGGCCTTCCTTCCGCCTTGTCTTTATTTATATAAAGACCAAACATATTGGCTATAGTACACACTCATGACTCAAGGCAGAGTCTATTAAAGACCTGATTCTAAAGCCTGGTGGGTCACTTCAAATGGGAATTGTGGTCACTAAGACACCCTGTTTTCTTACTTTGCTAGGAAATGAAGAAGATAGGGAGGAGCTTGAGGAAGGTGAGGGAGGTGGTCTCAGGTTTAGGATGAATTAGGATTTTTCTAGCAGGATAACATACTTCCTCAAGGAATGATGCCATACCACAAAAAGTCTTGTAAACAGCCCTGTCACTGATCTCATATCAGGTGTTTGTCACTTCCCTTGCCTCCTTCCCTTGCTGGGAGCTGCAAGACGAGGCCCCCTAGCTCAAGCCCTCTGAGATGAGGCCCTGTTCTTTTCTCCTAGGGAGCAACTTCCCCTGCTAATCACGGGCTTGGTGTAACCTGTGCTCTTCAGGAGTCTGCAGGGAGGGTGATGGACCTGTGAGACCGAGCTCCTCCTGTGGAAGTGGGACCCACTTCCATCTGGGCCGCTTCTTGGCATCTGACCGCTGGCAAGGGGCTTGACTTCCCAGAGCCTTATTTAGCCCGTTTGAAGATGATTTTGATTTCTGTCTTGCCTCCCTCATAGAAGCATTTCAGAGACCAGATAAGCTGACAGGTGTGAGGCTATCTTAGAAATTCTAAAGCAAGCCTTGTGAACTTGAAATGAGTGGCACGAATGAGGGAGCAGGGCAGTAAAGAGTGGTGGGAGGTATAGAGAACAGAAAACAAAACTAGATTCTATTAGAAGGAAAATGAATGCTGAGACTCAAACAGCTCATTTCTTTGGGTCAAATTTAGCCTGTAAACACTCAATCCAAAAGTATTATTCAAAAGCCAGGTACTTAGGTTTCCATGCCATATTCGTCACCTATAAACTAGCAGTGCTCCAAGCAGTGCCCTACAAAGTGTTTTGTTCTGGGTGTGAGGATAGGCTCAAGTCAGCCTGCTGAGATTCCAACCCTATCTCTGGGACTTGAGCACACTATTTTAACTTCTGCTCTCATTTTTTTCCTTCTATAAAATGTAGATAATAATAGCACCCACCTTACTGGACTACTGTGAGGATTCAGAGATAATCCATGAAAAGTGATATTAGCCCACTGACTACCCATAATTTAATTTGATCAGTAGAGTTTTAGTATCAATATTACTGTTATTCTCTTTTTTGTTCTGCATGTTCAGCAGTGGCACTAGGATGGTAGTACAGAATAAGAAGGCCAGGTAAAGAAGAGCGGGGACTACAGGGCCAGCAAAGATGCCACCAGAAGACTCATGTGGTTCCTGTTGCCAAATGCTGCATGTTACTCTGAGCTTCCTGATGACGTCAGACAGGCAACAGGGAGAAATGGCCAGTTATAAGCTTCTTAACAAAATGGTGAGGGATAATAGAAGTCCCTCCTGGGCCTGTCATTTTTTGCCCTGCCAAAAGAAGTTAGAGAGACTTTCTTCCTTGATTAGTGGGTAGTGGATTTACCTGGAAAACTCAGGATATGGAGTTTGGAGACAAGGGTTTCCTCTTGTCTTGTCTGAGCTCAGCTTGTTTTTAACCTTAGCTGGCCCCTTGGTTCTGAGACATAGGAATGAGCTGCAGAGTTCAGGGTCTGGGTCAGTTTCCTTGTCTTCCTGGAGCCCTGAATTACCTATGCCGATCAGACATTTCAATAGTCCCAGCCTTCCCTGCACCTTTTGTACGTAACCCTTTCCCTGAGCGACATGGTCATTGGTCTCTTCCCATCTTACACGTGGCTCCTGACACCTGCTTCTGCACCTCGACTCTTGATAACCTTTCTGAAGATTTCTCTGATGGTGCTCTCCTGTGAGCATATCTGTTGTGAATTTCTAGGGCCCATTGGATAGGGTACCTCATACCCAAATGCACTCAGGATGGAATGTAGCTAGTATATTATTTCAAGAAGAAGCATTTCTTGTTTGTACACTGTTAATATGGGATCTTGAAGTACAAGTTTCTAGAGTAGAGAGACTACACATCTGTTTATCTTGCTCTGAATTACAATCTAGGCACAAAAGGACACTTAATAAATCAATATCTCTACAAAGATGGTGGTATTGCCAAAAGATAATAATAATCAGGTATGCAAAAGGAAAACATTGCTTGCTTTGAATGGGAATCTTGGGTTCTCGAGGAAAAGAAAGCTCTATCCAGTGTGTTTATTTTAAGAGCACAGTGTGTGGCGTTAGCAAGCACAATATAATGGCTGAATGAAATGAGTGGTGTATTATTTTACTGCTGAGTTCTTCCAAATATTTCTGGGAACTCCAGTGGGTCAGGACCAAAGGCTTGTTTGTCTTCTCATAACTTGTGGCTGTAAAAGGCTTACTAATGGGAGCGTGAAGAAACAATCACATGAAAAAAAATTTGATCTGTAGTTGATTAAAGGATCTCGTAATAAAATAAATTGCTAGTCTTTGCCATGTTGTCATGGGGTGCGGTGCAGGAAATTGGCAAACTTAACAGTAACAGAGCGTTTGTCCTTCTGCTACTAGGATTCCAAGAGGCAGGGAGACACCAAGCAACCTCGCAGGCATTCATTCCCTGGTCATCACCTCTCCTTCCCCGCATGCAGCACTGGTTACATCACTATTGTGCCTGTGATTTCTATATATGAAATGCGTGGTGTATTATTTGCTGCTGTCACATTATGTGATGATGCTTTATTTGCAGGTTTCTGGGCTGTGGGGAGGGAGTAGTGTAGAGTGTTGTCTTACTCATCTTTATGTGCTCATGACCTGACATGTGATGGGTCCTCCATACGTATTTGTTGAACAAATTAAATAATCTATGGGGAAGCACCAAAAAGACCACCTGGTCCATCTCTTCTTGATAATTTGGAGGGTCCTAGACCATTTTAATATCTTGTCTGAGCCCCACAGCCAGACTGTAACCCCCTCGGGAACTAGGTCCCTTGCCTCCATCTACAAGTACTGTGTTTTACCTGGTGGTTGAGTTGTGGTTTTTTTTTTTTCCTTTCTTGTTTGTCTTCATGGTTTGTTCTTCTTTACTCATTCATTGGCTCATTCCTAATTATTTATTGAACAGCTGTTATGGGCTAGGCACAAAAATAAAAACAGATAAGAACCCTACCAACTTCTGTTTTATCAAGGGAAGACGGCCAGTAAATCATAAGCGTAATCAATAAAGTAAGTCAGAAGGAGGTAATTGCTATGTAAAAAAGAAAAAGAGCCAGGTTGGGCAGTGGAAACATTAGGTGGCAGGTTACAGCAATGCATGGCCAAGATTGAGAAAGTAAGATCTGAGCAAAGACTTGAAGAAGTGAGGGACCTTGTCTTACATGTATCTGGGCCAGTGTGTTCTAGGCAGAAAGAACAGAGCAAGGGCTTCACGGTAAGACTGTGCCTGGAGGGAGGGAGTGAAGGATAGCAAGGGGCAGTGGAGCGGGAGTGGAATGAGTAGGAGGAGGGTGGAGAAGAGAGGGAGGAAATGCAGTGAAACTGGCAACAGGGGCTGTGTCAAGTAGGGCCTTGGAAACGTGCAAGGGACTTTGGCTTCCATGCAGAAGGAAAAGGAGAGCTGCGAGAAGGTTTTAAGGAAGGGAATGTCATGATCCAACTTGTTTTAAGAGGAGAGACCCAGGGAGGTTATTCCCATCACCCAGGCCAGAGATGATGGTGGCTTGGACCAGCGTGGTGGCCGCAATGGAGGCGGCAAGAAGAGGCAGATACTGGATCTGTTTGGGACTGAGAGCCCCCGAGGTTTCTGACACCCAAAGAGTTCTCATCGCATCACCTCATCTCATGAGGGGTGGAGTTGGTACCAGTGCGGGTGCAGCAGATGGTAGGTGGAGCTGGATTCCCACCTTCCAACCTGCTCCACCAGCCCCATCCCTGGGAGGGAAGAGGAGTAGGGATCATGCATCATGGCGAAACTGTAAAACCCCACTTTTTGGATCCCCGATCTTGTTTCTTCAGCAGTTCAAAGGCTCTCCTTTCAGTGTTGCCTTGAGATTCCTCCTGTCTTTCATGAGATCTGCCTTGATTAATTTTGCCTGGCTCAAATCTTCCAGTTCGTTCCATATTCACAGATATGCTTTACTTAACACAGGAGATGGATTTTTGAAAAGAGAGGTGTAAGTCACCTTTTTAAAAAAATATTACAGCCTATTTTATATTCACCAAGGGAGCTAACTATTTCAAGTACCCTATTATTAATGCTTTTATAAGGTAAAGAAGCCTTTGGTAAGATGACTATGGTCTCCACCAATGTGTCAGTTTTAAAAGATCAGATTATGATGTATCAAACAGTTTGCACACTTGTATAATGTGTGTCTGTAGATGAGGTTCCCCTTACACATTTCCTGTAGTGGCCCGCCGGGACCTTAGGCTCAGGGTACTCTCACCTGAGCTCATCATTTCCCTCCCAAATCCTTTCTTCTGTACTCCCTGGTCACCCAGACCTGAAACACCTGGTTCACCTCCTAGTACCTGTCATCTCTCTTCTTCCCCCAGTTTCTCATTTCTTTGTACCTGTGAACTCTTGCATCTTCCCCATTCTCTCTGTGACCCTCTACCTCTACTGTAGTTCAGGTGCCCAGGACATTGCAGTGGCTTCATAACTCCACGCCCTTAGCTGCTGCATCCATCTCCTTGAAGATGTTCCTCAGCCCATGATTAAAGTCAGTGCCCCAGGGCATCATTCTTACCATGGCCCTTCTTTGCTGAAAGATCTTTAACTCCTTATCACCTTGCCTGTGGCTCACAATCTGAATACCTATGACGACTGTGTCATCTAAGTTCCTGTCAGTGACCACTGCATGCATGCAGGACATGCCACCATTTACCCATTCATTCTCAGTAACGAGTGTCATCTGCAGTGAAACTTTTATTCCTGCAGGCCTGAGGATGAGCAGGTGGGAGCCCATGCCTTCCTCTGCCTGGGCTCACAGGACCCTTCTGACCACCTCACTCGGCTCAAATCCTTTCCATCTTTCAGAGCCCAGCCCGGCAGCCCATTCTTTTTTAGTCCTTCTGAATCCTTCATGCAGAAATGACCTCTTCTACTACCACACTTTATGCAAATGATATTTTATAGCACATATCCCTTCTCTGCTGTATTATCATCTCCTTTCTGTTATCTTCCTCAGCAGCCTGTATGTTTCCTGCCTGCTGGGCACTGTCTTCTTGCTCACCCTTGTCCTTTGGCCTTTTAGTGTGTGTAGTGACTGCTTAATAAAGACAGACCAAGCGAATATATGGGCGTTCTTTTTCTTGTTAATGTTTTGTTGCTGACACATGCTATGTTAAGTTGTAAGCTTCGTGAAGTCTGGAACCCTCTGCTGTTTGCTCCCATCCCTTCCCACACCATCCCCACAGATGGTGTGTCTTGAACTGATGCTGAATCGCCCCTTAACCCCTGTGGGTTCAAGGCTGTAGGACCCTGATGGTGGATGCACGGCAAATTAGGAATTCATCCGAGACACTCTGGCCTCAGGTTTATTTATTCACTCACTTGTTTATGTCCCGTGTGGTAGATAGGATTTTCAGGCTACAATAGTAGGGTCCAAGAATGTCACATTTCTTTATTTCTCTAAATCAAATTTAAACGATGCCAAGCTTCTACCTGCTGAACTGGCAGGAAATTGAATATGCCTTTTGAGAGTTCCTCCCGCTTCCTACCCTAAGACATATAAAAGTTCTTATCATTTCTGAAGAGCTGGGGAAGAGCTCTTTAGTTTGAGATCCAGAATGGCCACACCCTCATTGTGTGCTCCTACTTCCACGTGAAGAGAACCCGGGAGCTCCGGCTGGGAGCACCGGTTCAGGCTGTGATTCCCCGGAAGTCCCAGCACCCTGCAACTGGCCCCTTCTTGCCTCAGGGTACATTCTCAGAGCCTGCTCCCTCCCTCACTGGCCCACTGCCCATTCAAGGCTGGATGGTGTTATCTTTTCAGTGGCCAGAAGCTTCTGCCTTTAGCCACACACACTGACAAGTTGATAACAACCTCTGAGGCAAGGACAGACACAGTTCTGTAGTTGAGGCAGGGAAAATACCACCACCCCCTCCTCCTCCCCCACCTCCTCCTCCTCCTCTTCCTCCTCCTCCTTCTCTCCTTCTCTTCTCCCTCCTCCTTCTCTCCTTCTCTTCCTCCTCCTCCTTCTCTCCTTCTCTTCCT
>NW_022900914.1:11818214-11849638 GCF_012274545.1 Fukomys damarensis | reverse complement strand
GCTCTGTAGTAGGCAGGCCTGGAACTCACAATGATGCCCCCTGCTTCAGCATCTGGAGTTCTGGGATTACAGGTGTATATTACCACTCCTGGCTGTCTTGTTCTTTTTAACCTCTGTCAGTATTCCACCACTATCAAAAAACAAATACATAAAAAACCCAAAATACTGCAGTCTGAATTTTCTGTTATGCATCTCAGTAAAGTGATTTAGACTGAGTACACTTACCATAAGTTAATGATAGAATAGCAAAAAAAAATAAAGAATATGGATATGGGAAAAATGTAAGTGTAGTTAGTCCTACCAGGAAAGAAAGAACCAAATATTCTATGGACTACAATGTTGTAATTAAGGTTTATGGTTTGCACTGAGCTTCCTGGTAGCCCAGGTAAAAAGGGTGATATTATTTCAAAAGTCTATTAAAAGCTCTCAGAAAGGGACAAAAAAATCCATTTCTTAAAGGAAGCAAAGAGATTCCCATTACTTGGTTCTAAAATAAATTTCTCATATGAAGCTTTGTAAAGCAGATAAGAAACAAAAGAACTTTACAAAATTCTTGAGTTACTACATGTGGATCTTTCCTTCCCATAGCTTTTGTCCCCCTGGTACCCACTCAGGTGGGTAAGTGTGCCTGTGGAACTGCATATAGAAGTGCTGGCCACAACAGTTGGACCACTTCTTTTTACCTTTTGTCCCTTGTTCATTCTCCTAAGTATAGGCAGACATTGCTGTTAGTACCACAGGTGAAGTAGAATGAAGCCTGAGACAAACATGTGTTAAAGATCATGACCCAAGTGACAGGGATGCAAGGTAAAGCTGGGCAGGTGGGTTCTGATCCTGATGGTACCCAGGCCAGTGGATGGCCCTCGCCACCCATTCTTCCTTCTGTGAAAATCTCACTGAGCATAGGGACCAGAACTCCACATTCACCATTGAATCACCAGCGCCAAGCTCATCTATCAGCTACTAAATTAATGATTGTTGTTTCCCTGTATTTCATGTCTGTTGCGTGACCTTTTACATTTTCCATTTGTTACAGAAATCATACAGAGTTAAATGACAAAAGAGTTCTTTTAAGACAGGCCCTTTGACCTTCAGAGATGACAGGACTGGGAAAACAAGTGCTGACGGTGCGGTAGGGGACATACGATGCAGAGCAGAGGGTACCGTCAGTGAGGATAGGAAACACTGGTTGGCGGCTGGGCCAAAATTATCAGGTCATGTCTTAACACAAGACTGGTAAACTGCAGGCTTGATTCAACTCTTGCAGTGAGTCCTGATGAGCTGTGAGAACGTGACAAGTCATTTAGTTTGCCCGTCTTACAGATGAGGACAGTGTCGTCAAGATGATTCTTGTTTGGAATGAAAAGGTTCTTTGCAAATTGAGAATTATTTAAGGAGTTGTGTCAGTACTATTGTTGCTGCTCATCATGGTAATAAAAAGGAAGCATTCTAGGCATGGAAGCTGCATGAAAGGACTTTTAGTGATGAGCAAAAACATTTTCAAGGGTCCGTGACTGAAGCAACTGCAAAATGGCAGAGTTGGTACCTCCAAAATGACCAGTCCTCCATGAAAGCAATGAGAACAGTGGCAAAAACTGTCCACGTCAACTTTTCCAGGACTCTAGAAATTATCCAAAGACACTAAGCAATCTGAGGAACATCTGTTCAAGAATGGTTGATTCATGGTAAGGACAATGAGCTGTGGCATGTTAACTTGCACTATTGCTATTCACCTTTTTGTGTTTCTGCAGTGTTCTTTAAAAAAACCAACAACCTCACAGGTCCAGTGGCTGGATTTGAGCCCCCGCCAAAGCTGTATCTGCCGGACTTGTCTGACAACTCCCTGGAAATTGTTCCAATCTTAGGGATTGTCTTAATTTTATGAGACCCAGGGTCCATTGAATACAAAGAGCCCTGTCACTATGGCATTAGTGAAAAACAGTCAAGTGTTTAACATGACCGATGCATGACGTAAGGCTGCTAGTTGGGGCAAATGAGATTGACCAAAATGCTTAACAAGGGGAATTTGAAGAATCAAGATCCACAGGAGCTTTGAAATGCTCTAGCATATTCCAGAGACTCTAGAAAGCCATGCACACATTCAGGCCTGTGTGCACACACAAGCAATACCTGAGAAGGCCCTAGTCTCTCACCTTGGGCTAATTTTGAGGCTCTATGTAAACAGAAGTGAAGAATAGGCAGAATTGTAAATAGTTAAAGTGTTGAAGCCATGCCCCAACACCCACACAAAGCCTCTCAGCTAAGGCTGGGAGACTTACTGGTTCTAAGCACATAAGGAAATCACTGATGAATTAAGACTTCAGCAGCTGCACTGAATGTAGATGTTACAGAATTAGTCCAGAGAGTCACTAGGCACACAAATGACAGCAATAGCAGCAGCAACTGTAAAAAGTAGCAACCACAGACTCTTGGGATGGGTTGCCAGTGTTGTTGTACTGTATTATTTAAAATACCTAATTTTCAACACAAATGAGAAATGCCAATATACATGAAAATATGACCTATACACGGGGTGACAGGAGTCCATAGCTGTTGTCTACGATGAAGCCCAGACTTTGGACTTACTAGACAGAGTTTTTAAATATGCTATTATAAATGTGTTCAGTGAATCAAAGGAATATACAGTCTAGAAAATTCATAGCATATGAGACTTTATTTTGTTAATTAGAATATACCAGTATGTTGGTAGACATTTTTAGAGAACTGAGTATATATATTAAGGAATTGAAAAGTATAATAACTGAAATAAAAAGTTCACCAGAGGAATCAGTAGAAAATTGGAATTGACAGAAGGCAGAAAGAATTTAAAAATAGGCCAATTCTGCTCTGGTCTGAGGAGCAGGATGAGGTAAAAATGGACAGAGACCTGTGAGATGCCATAAAGCACACAAACATAGTGGGAGGGCCAGAAGAAGAGGGAAGAGAAAGGAGCATAAGAACAATTAGAAGAGATAATATCCAGATATTTCCCAGATTTTTAAAAAACATTAACCTACACATCCAAGAGGCTCAACAGACTCAAAATAGAATAAACTCAGAAATCCACACCAAAATCCATTGCAGTGTGTCTAAAATAAAAGCCATAGTGATAATCTTGAAAACAACAAGAGAGGAGATTTGACACATCTAAGGGTTCTCATTGAGAATAACAGCTTGAATTCCCATCAGAAACCTTCAAGGCCAGAAAGCAGTATTATGACATGTTCAAAATGATGACTAAAAAGACTATCATTTGGAATTTTTATATTCAGTAACATATGTCCTTCAAAATTGACAGAGAAATTAAAACATTATCAAATAGGCAAAAACTGAAATTGTTTTAGAAGACTTTCCATGGAAGAGATTCTAAAGATAATTTCTTAGGTTGAAATAAAAGAACACTAAGCAGTAACTCAAATCCACATGAAGAAATAAATAACAGTAGGAAAGATAGCTACATAGGGAAACATAAAAGATAATATAAGTGTATTTTTGTGACTCTTTTCTTTTCCCACCTGATTTAAACAACTATTTATGACTTATGAAAATGTAATTGGCATGGCAATTCTCTACACAAAGTAGGGAGGAGGGACCAGATACTGGAGCAATGTTTTTATATACAGTGGAAATTAGGTACTGCCACAAAGACAGATTTATAAATTAGCAGAACAGAACAGAGGATACAGAAACAACCCCAGGCACACATATTCAAGCCATCTGATCTTTGACAGAGGGACCAAAAAAAAATACTGTAGGAAGGAGTGTGTCTCTAAATGGTGGTGTAAATACTGGTTATCCATATGCAGAAGATTGAATCTACACCCAGCTCTTTCACCACATGCTAAGTAAAATAAAAGTGAATTAAAGAGCTAAGTATTAACTAGAAACATTTAATCTGCTGGAAGATAAAATAAGTACAACTCTTGAAGACACAGACATAGGCAAGGATTTCCTGGACAGAACCCCAGTTGCACAAGAAATAACACCGAGAATCAACATATGGGACTGTATCACTTTAAAAAGCTTCTGTATAGCAAAAGAAACAATGAACAGAGTAAGGAGACAACCTACGAAATTGGGGGAAATTTTTGCCAACTATACCTCAGAAGACTAATATCTAAAATTTATAAAGAGGTCAAAAAATTAGGCCCCCTAAAATAAAAGACCCAGTCAAGAAATAGGCAACTGAAATGAATACACTTCTCAGAAGTACAGTTGGCCAACAAATACATGAGAAAATGCTCAGCACCACTGGCCACTAGAGAAATACAAATTAAAACAACAGTGAAATTCCATTTGACTCAAAGAACAATCATCAAGAAATCAGATAATAAAAAGTGCTGAGAAGGCTGTGGGTAAGAGAAACCTTTCTACATTGGTGGGAATGTAAACTGGTGTAACCGGTGTGGAAATCAGTACAGAGATGTCTCAAAAAGCTAAACATAGAAATTTCATTTGACCCAGATATTCTCCTCCTAGGCTTCTTCCCAAAAGAGTTAACGATACCATAATGTGATACATGCATACCTATGTTTATAGTATCACGCCTCATAATAGCTAAATATTGAAAGTGGCCTATGTGTCCATCAACAGAAGAACTAATAAGGAAAACGTATTTATACACAGTGGAGTGCTACTCTGCCATAAAGAAGGATAAACTTGAGTCATTTGCAAGAAAATGGTTACACCTTGAGATAATGTTAAAATGCAATGAAGCAGACGCACCAATATGGTTTCTCTCATAAGAGAAACCCAAAGTATAAATAAAGAGCAAAATAAATGACAGATAACAGGAAACAAGGTCATAGATTTTTTTTTTCAAATGTGAAGTGAATCTAGATATGGAAAAGGGAAAGGGATGTAAAAAGAATTAAGATATGTTATATACATCGGGATTTCCCCATGATTAATGTAATCATTATGTGATGCAAAAAAGTACTAAAAATAAAAATTAAAAACAGAAATTAGGTTGATATTAATCCAAGCTATATTATAAGCCACCATGTTAATTTTAATCTCCAGGTAAACTGCTAAGGAAACAACTCAGTAACAGATGGGGAATTAAAATTGTACATTGGAAAACATTCATTTATCATAAAAGAAGACAATAATGTAGAAATAGGGGAACAAAGATGTAAGATATGCCTGCAATTTTACTATTTTATTTATAAGCCCTGCTTTATCATTACATTAAATTCACTTGTACTACACAACCTAATCAAAAAGCAGAGACTGGAAAAATGGATCTAAAACTAAGTTCTAACTATATGCTGTCTATAAAAGACACACTTTATATTAAAAAATACAAATAGATTAGAGGTAAAGGGATTGTTTAAGACATAAAAGGCGGCCAAAAGGAACTCTACTAACCCAAATGCAATAGACTTAATTTAAAAAATTTTTACTAAAGAATATTTTATAATACAAGAGTTGATCTGCCTGGAAAATATACAGACAGATTATAGCTAACATCAGAGCCCCCAAAGATATGAAGCAAAAACTGACATGAATGAAGAGAAAAATAGACAATTCAATAATAATACAGTGCTCAGTGTCACTCTTTTGAAAATTAGTGGAAGAACTAGACAGAAAATCAAGAAGGAGAGAAAGACTTGAGCAACCCTGTAAGCCAAGCTCAAACAAATTTTATGGAATAATTTCTCCAACAAGAGTAGGATACACATTCTTTTCAAGTTTACCTGAAACATTTTCTAGGACAGGCTATGTTTAAGGTCATAACACAATCTTAGTAAATATAAAAGCATTGAAATCATATGAAGAACTTTTTAAATTTTATTGGAAATCATTAAATAAGGACATTTGGGAAATATACAAATAATGTGGAAATTAAACAACACTTTTCAATAACAGATAAAGAAATCACAAGAGGAGTTAGAAAATACTTTGAGGTGAATAAAAATAAAAACCCAGCTTACCAAAACTTCTGAGATAGGGCTGAAGCAAAGCACAGATCTAAGAGTTATGTATACCTTTTCATGCCTTGATTTTAAAAGAAGATCTGAAGCCAGTAACCTAGATTTCTACCTTAAGAAATTAGAAAAAGAAGAGCAAACTAAACACAAAACAATAGCAGGAAGAAAATTAATAGCAATTAGAGGAGAAATAAATGGAGTATTAAATAATCAGAACACTAGAAGAAGCTCAGAAGTTGGTACCTGGAGTAGCTGTAAAAGCTCAGGAGGGTCACTTGGGTAAAGCTGACAAGGACAGTGCATGCGGCCAGTTTGCAAAGAGCTCTGCTACTGGGCTGCTGCTAAAAATGTAATCTGCCTGACAATTTCCCATACAAAATAGGGATTTTGAAGTATAAGGTATTGAAACTTTTCCCAGAAAAGTAACAAAATAAGGCTTGTAAAGGATGATTTAGTGGCAGGAACCCAGATGCTTAGGATGTGGGTGAAGAGTAAAACCAGTAAGGTGAAGCAAGAGGCTTGTGATTGAAACAACCCAGGAAGTTGGAGAGAGAAGCTGGAGTAACAGCAGCAGATTCTCAGGATTTGATGGATGTTTGGATCTTTGATCTGAGAAGTAAAAGGAGAAAAACTCAAGTTTAGCTCTAGCTGAGTAATTTTCTACTCTCCAGTCTTTGCTAATTTCTCTGAATCTGCAGTTCCCTCACCTATGAAATGAGATTTGTGATGCTTGCCTGGCCTACATCACAGGAATTTTTCAGGACATAGATGGAATAGCATATATAACGTGGGTATAAAAGCCTGCTGTAAACCCTCAAACCCTTGAAAAATCTACGATTTTGTCTGCTATTTTCTTAATGAATTTAGTTTCTGATCAGAGTCTTCACTAGTGAGAACATGAGAATTCTGTAGAAGCATTGAGTGAGCGCTCAGAAATGTAGAAGGGAATTCTAGAGCGGTTAGTGCCAGAGCTGGCATGTGGGCATCGCTTGCCTGTCTCGGGGAGAGAAGAGAGTAGAACTAGATGAGAGCGGGAGAGATGTGGGCAAGGGTTCTGCCATCAAGAGGAGGCACTAGGAGTAGTGAGAAGAGACAGCCAGACTGGGAGAAACCTAGAGATCACGACAAATTTCACAGAGTTCCGAGTTGCCAACACCCCTGAGATGTGAAAGGTGAAGACAGTGGGTTTGGGGATGAAGAGGCGTTTGTGAAATGTACACCAGAGACACCTTAGAAAACAGGAAGCTAAGATAGCATGACCAGAATTTAGCTACAGCATCCCTGGTAGGAAAAGCTGGGTAACATGGTCCTACTGCTCATGGCAAATGACTATTTTAGGTGAGAGAATTGGGATAATTTCAGTCTTCTCTTGACATTTTGTGTTGTTCATTTGTCTTGAAATGGAAACTCTGGGGTGGACCTGCTGGTATAGAAGTGCCAGGGCCACAGGGGAGGCCACCAGAGAAGACAGGTGATTCCATCTTGTCCCTGCCTCTGATACTTTGGGTTTTGCAAAAATGAGCCACAGCACACGTGGTCAGTAGGTGGGTGCTCCTGTCCAGGGGAGCAGGAGGAAAGTGGCTGGCAAACCTGATATCCCAAAGCTTTCTAGCTGAGCTGTGTTTCAGTCACAAATCTAAGCATCCAGAGAAGTATTCTGCTCAAGCCAAGGGTGCTCATCTAGAGACTTGATTTTTCGGTTACTGTTTTTGTCACTTTTCTCATCACTGAGGCACAACACCTGACGCATATAACTTCAAGGAGGAGAGGTTTATTTTGGCTCATGATTTTTAGAGGGTTTGGTCCATGGTCAGCCAGCTCCAAAGAAGAAACAGCGTGGCAGAAGGGCATGGTAGAGGAAAAGCTGCTCATCTCACGGTTCAGAAGCAGAGAGCGAAGAGAGGGGCTGGGGAAAGAGATAGGCTCTTCCAGGTCACACCTGTCTCTTCAGACCAGACCTTGCCCTCCAGCAAGTCAGCTATGCCATCCCCATAATCCAGTCACCTTTCTTTCTTTTTTTTTCTTTTTATTGAGTTTATTTGGTACATTCTAGGTATACAGTACAGTTACATTCATTACTGGGATCCTGTACCTTTACGTGACAGGTCTTGGTTCTCATTTTTTCCCCTTGTCCCTGCCCTCCCTTCACCCCCTCCTCCCCTCTCCATTTACAAACACTTTATTGCCATTTTTTTTCATTTTCTCATGTTTGTTTCTTTTCCCTTATTCCCTTTCCCCTACCCTTCCCACTTTCCCTACAGTCACTTTTCAAAAGCCCCCCCCCCCGTGAGCACATGAAGATTTGGGGGTCCTCTAGATAAAAACCATAATAATCATCACCTGCCCACTCACCTGCAGTACTAGTGAGTGTGCTCTTCTCTACCCTGACCCTAGGAAAATGATGGTGCACCTTTTAGAGCTTCCAGTGATACAAACATCCCACCACAGCATACATGCCATGGGTTCACCGCCACTCCCCTTGGATGGCCACTGATCATGGTATCCTTGGGTTGGATAGGATTCCAGGTCCCTCCCAGCTCAGGGCTTCTGAGAGTGATGGATCCAGTAGTCTTCTAAGCCTAAAACTGAGGTACAGCCTCCCAGCTCCTTCTCTTGTTGAACTGTTTTTCCACATTGAGCAAAGTGTTCCCCGAGTCAGCTTCCTGATCCCCAAGGGCGATGCCCATCTGCTCTTCATGGTACCCTGTGGGAAGTTGATCCCAGTCACTCAGCAGCCCAGCAGAGTTGCGCTGAGCAAGGAGGCTTTCTGGGTGGAAAAAGAGGGAGAATGTATGTGAGGCAGTAGCCTGAACAGCCTCCCTGGCAGAGAGATTGCAGAATCAAGTTGTGCACTTGCTTGCATGGGCCTCTGGGCTGCCACAGTCATTTCACAGTCCTAGGATGCTTCTTAATACACTTCACCTCGGAAGGTGCCAGAAAAGTAAAGGCAGCAAAAGTCAAGCCCAGCTTCTCTGAATTGCCTACTTCATCTGTTTCTGGCAGCCCGGAAATGAAATTTGTTGCAGTTCTGTGGCAGGGAGGAATCCCATACGGTGGTCCTTATAGTCCCTTGCTCTCCCTGCCCACCTCTCATTTTCTCATTCCCAACGTTGGGCACTGGGATATCAGTGGCTAGGAGACACTTTTGAGTGAGTATTCCTCAAGCAACTGTCAACATTAGTTCCCTGAGGGTCACAGGTACAGAGGAGAAAAATCCTTATTTTTTGTAGATTAGGGCTTTGGCCTTGAACCTGTGGTGGGTCCCCTGCCTCTAGGAGCTGGTTTCATCATTGTAAGACTCCGGGATTCTCTTGGTACCCACCTGAGTCCTCCCCCAAGCATTTCCCCTCAAAACCACACCTGCTTTCATAGTTTTCCAAAAGGACAGGGATGCATCCCCTGCATATTACTCTGGTAGCCACAGGGTGTTCAGAGACAGAGGTTCAGAACAGGAAGGCACTTGCTAGAGAGGACATTTGACCTGGGTGTACCTGTCTGCCCATGCTCCTCTTCCTTTGTGGGGTGGGAGAGCCAGGTTCCTAGAAGTTGGAATGCATAGCCGGGATCCTGCACTCACAGCCACATTGCCTCCCAGGTTGCTGTTTTCAAGGCTTACACCTTTTTTATCCACATGATCTTGTTTGGATGGAAGCTGGTGTGATGTATGCCAACAAGCTGAGGTGGTTTGGGGACTGGGTTTCCTCAACATGCTGAGTTGGAGATGGGAGAAAGTGGTGAAGAGACTAGTGGGAGGCACCTGTGGCACTGGTCGATGAGAGGCAGTCTTGGCAAAGAATCTGCAAGCAAGGCGAAGGATCACTTTGCTGACCCTAGATACGATTTCCTTATTACCAATTCTGTGCTATTAGAATCACATCTAATAGTGATTGTTTGCAAAGGATGGCTCCCTTACCTCAGAGTGAAAATGTGCCCAAAACATGTGCTGTCTTTTGTAAAGTTTCCCAGCCACCCACTCACAGCTGTGTTAGGACAGGGAGTAAGGGGACTCATTCCTCAGTCCCTCAGTCTTCTTGGACCCTGGAATTGCCTGATGGAATTCCAGAGAGTCCTTTCTTAAGTGAGCTCATGCTGTGAGAATAGGACTTGGGATGTCTACAATTTTGAGAAGGGAATTATAGTCATTTTAAGGTTATGTCATTAAGTTGTCTGAGCACAGAATGTGCTCCATTATAGAAAACTACATTCTCATGTTAGAATTGTAAATTGGAGCTGGTAGTTTGGGGTGTGTGTGTAAATTCCAAACAACACAGACAAATAGATTCGAGAGGTGCTGAGGGACCTGCACTTTTAACCATACCTAAGTCCAGTGCTGACTGCTGATGCTCAATGCCACCTCTGCCCTTCTTGGCTATTTTCTGTACTTCAGGAGCTGGAAGCCTGCCAATGTTTCTGACACCCTCACTATAAGAATCCACCAGTGGGAAAAGTTTGTCTGATACTTGGGAAGTAAAAGAGAAGGGCAAGCCGTGGTTGCTCCAGTAGCTTGATGGGAAGGCTTGTGGGCTTCAGCAGGTGGCAGACAAGAGGTTTCGCCAGTGCTTCGAGGCGTTCCTTCTATGAAGGTGACAGAAGTGCCAGCCACTTCTGTGCTGTAGGTAGTCGAGACCATTAGTGATAGTCATCCTCAATTCCTGTATTTTCTGGTTTTCTGAACACTAGCAGTGACTTTCTTGACTTTGGTTTCATTAGCCTTTTGATTAGTTTCATATGTTTCTAAATGCCTCTATTAAATGAATACCTTTGGTTTAACAGACCTAGAGTGGTTTCTTATACAGGTGCTTTGACTTTCTTTTCTGTCCAGCACTAGTATCTAGGCTGGTACCTGATTTGCAGGAGATGAGTGAACAGATAATGCTGGTGAAGCCTGCATTTCTTATGCTGGTAATTAGGAATGCCAGCAACCCCTGCAAATCCAGTGACTTCATTCCAGGCATCTCCTTTAAGTATTAGAGGCCCCACTTCTTCCTCTAATGCTTTACTGAAAACTCAAAATGGGCAGGCTATTCTATTCATAATTACTCCTTCTGCAATAATGAAGACGTTTGAAGATATTGTGAGACAGTCTGATAGGAAATTTCTTCATTTGTTGAACTGTAATTTTGTGAGAATCTCCTATATGGTAAACATTTTTTTAGGCTCTAGGGATATCAGAATGAAAAAGATCCAAGCTCTGCCCTTAGTTGCACACAATCCTGGAGATACAAAATTAATAACCTAGTAATGTTACGTGATATACCAAGTGCTGTCATGGAGTTGGTGTCCTGGGCTGCACCAAGTGGAGGACTCACTCTTCCCAAAGGGCAGTGGAAGGTGTAATAGTTAGGGTGTAAGTCAAGCTCCTGTGTCAAAGATACCAAAAGTTTATAGTGGTTCAACCAAGACAGAAGCTGCTGCTTTTCTCTCTAAACCCAGGGTGAGTATCAATCTGCACCATGAGGTCATGTAGACAGGCAGAGGCTATTGCTCCTCTGTGCCTTATGTTTTGCCCTTCTCCGTGATGTCGAGACCAGCCATTAGCATTGCATCCAAGCCACCACCCAGGAGATGGGCAAAGATGAGGGTGCAAGACGGTTGGTTTCCATTTTAAAGATTGTGACTTGTGTGTTGTACCCATAACTTCTGCTCACCTTCCGTTAATTATATGGTTCCATCTGACTACAAGGCAGGGCATACTGTCCATAATGGAATATGTTGCTAGCTCCTAGCTGAAACCCAGGGATTTGTCACTAGGTAGATGAAGTGGAGAAAGCCTCAAGCAGACAGTGACCCGTCTCTGTACAGAAGGCTTCCCTGATAGGAGAGGCCGGGTCTCTGTGTGGAATGGGCTCTCTGTGGGGCCAGGTGGCTGGATGCTCTTGGTGAGGACGGTGGATGGGAAGAGCGCGGTGGCAGAGGCAGAGGAGATGGCATTGGTTGCAGAGGTGATGTGGTGGCCCTTAACTTTAAATGTGTTCCTTGACTTTAAATGGGAGTCATAGAGCTTGGCTAACCCTTCCTTTTGCAAATGACAGAACATCCAGACAGAGGAAGTGTGTCGTTGCATTGAGACTTGAATCCAAGCCTCTTCTCTTCTGTGCCTCCCTTCCCTCTACACACCTGACGGTTTTGTTAGGTGGGAAGTTTGATCCTGGAGAGCTGAGGGTGCATACCAGCATTGAGAACCACTAACGAACGCCTTGGTTCCTTGCCCTCAGCCATCGTCCTGGAGAGCAGTGTGCATGTTGCTGTGGTTGGTTTTGGGTCCGATCCCTCAACTTGAGGCCCTACCAGCAGGCGCTCGCTGTGTAGCTTGTGCGCTGTCCTTCCCTCTCCTCACCGTCTCTTCTGCATTAGATAGTCTAGCAATGAAATACCACCTTGGCTGAGTTAGAGAATTTGTCATTTTTACATCTCCACATCCTAGTGTCTTCTGCTCCCGGTGACAAATAAATCCCTGGGTTGATGGCTGGCCCCGGCCATTCATTAAGCAAATAAAGCCCCAGTGTGGGAGTCAGAGGCTCATAAATAATCCCGGGTGTTTTATCCCCCCTCGCCTGCTGCCTCCTGAGCTTTGCATATTTATAATAAAGAAGCAGTATTTCTGACACAGACTATTATGTGCGGCAGCACATGGTGGAGAAGGGTGGCAGCCGTGACTCTGCCAAGACCAAGGCCCGCTTGCTGGGCTCAGCACTTGCATGGGGTCACCTCTAGGGCCCAAGTCCACTGCCCCGGCCCAGATGCACTGAGAGCTGTGACCTGGGCTCCTGGGTGTGGTGGAAGGGAGGGGAGACATAGGGTGAATAGCAGCTTCCACTGTCCTGCACTGAGGCTTGAACTTCATCACCATGTTAGAGTGGGGATGTGGTGGGAGTGCATGAGGGGCCCTTCACACCTGTCTCCCTGGGCAACCTCACGGCAAGGAGATTAGATTTCCTGCACTGAAGAGCAGGGGGAGAGGTGAGAAAGTCATGCTGCCACCAGCGAGAAGGGTGAGAGTCATTAACAAGAACATTGGGCGTTAAAGATGGGGCTGGGGCTTGCAAGCATACACGAGTGCATTTTGCCCCTCACTTCCGATGCTCATTAGGAAAGTGCTGTGCAAACCTTTCACCTGATAAATATGCCTCCGAGGCAACTTAGCCCAGCCTTCAGCATGCGTACACACACACACACAGCCCACCATGGACCTCTTAGTGTGTCTTATCCCCCAGGCAGCGACTGTTCCTAAACCCTTCCAGAGGTTGAACGTATGTTTCCAGAGGTGCACAGTCTTCACAAGTGTGCTGTAGTGGATGTGCATTTAGTTTATATTCCTCCTCCACCGCACAGGGTGGAGGCATGAAATTATGGTAAAGAAGGGAAACACCCATGATGGGCAGCTGACACTTTATCCAACTCCCGATGGAAATGCGTGGGGCGTACTCACGTGAACCCACTGGTCGCCATGAACCCGCTTTCTTCCTAATGTTGCCAAGGTTGGCTGATCCAGGTGTGCCCCCTTCTGTGTAGGATGTCTTTCACTGTGCCGAGACACTCCAGGGTGAAGGTTTGGTCTCTGAATGACTTTCCTGCCTTGGGTTTTCAGAATTAGAAAATGCTGTGGACAGGGCCCATCTTTATAGCTCAGGCAAGAGCATGATCCTGATTCTTCACTGTGTTTGGATACACTGCCAAGTGGACTGTTTTTTTCCTCGTATGAGGTATGATGCATCAGTGAATTGTAGTTTTCAAAGGCTTGAAATTTTAAAAAAAGCATTACAAATAAAAAGGGAAACTTTCATTCATAAAATGTAATTCCGTGTGTGTGCTATGTAGGTGTGCTTCTCGCAGTGTGAAGTGTGTTCCTGACTTGGGGCTGTGCTCAAAAAGTGGCAGCAGCTGGCAAGAGGGGGGAAGAAAGGACTGTGGACTTGGAATGGAGTCTTTGGTTGGAGTTTCCGCCTGCCCTTAGTTTTTGAGTACAGATTCACATCGTGCTGCAGGGCACACCCCTCTCTTCGCATGTGAGCCTGAGAGAAATGATCTTCTGTGGTGGCCAGGAGATAGAAGATCTGGGGGGAGAGCTTGCGGTTTAGTCACATCAGTGAGGAAGCTGAAGGCAGAGATTGGAAAATAACAGTCTACAGTCACTTGGCACATTAGAGGCAGAGGCAGGGATACATCCCTTTGTGATTTGGGGGCCTGTTCCCTTATGGGTAAGTGGTAAGCACAAGAGACTACTGAGGAATCTTTTAAGCAACTGTCTTCATAGGGCATCAGGATGACCTGACTTCACCCACTCTGGGCCTCATTCATCTCTAAATGAGCGCAGGGCGGCCAATTCAACCATTACAAGCCACATGCCAGTGTCCATCTGGGGAGAGAAGACAGGACACTCTGCATCCAATTAAAATCAACAGGAGGGTGTAAGGGAGACAGAAAGTAATTCTCCTTCTTGGAAGCCAGCCAGGGAATCCTCATGCCAAGATTAGCAAGGATAATGACAGCAGCAATAACAGTGGGAAGAAAAAGCTTCTACAAGGCTTCTGAGACGTGCCACAGTAACAAGAGGAAGGGGAAATCAAGATGGACACTCTGACCACTGCAACCTCTGGTAGAAAAGCCAGTGGCCCTGGCCCCGTCTGTGAGAAATGTCACCCTGAAAGAGCCCAACATCCCACTTGGGTTTCTGGCCACACACTTGACTTTTTTGAGGACAGAAAAAAAGGATGGTCATTGTCATGTGTTGGGGAAGGTAGGAGTGGCACCCAGTTGTTTGGTTAAACACCAGTCAGCTGTGAAGATATTTTAAATATGTGCTTAACATTTAAATCAGTAGACTTTTAGTAAAGATTAACATTTAAATCAATAGGTGTGAGTGAAGATTAACACTTGAACCAATCGACTGTGCCAACCATTTTGCCCGACCTCTCTAGTAGTTGAAGGACTGAACAACAAAGGCCAAGGTTACCTGAAGAAGGGAATCTCCAGTACAGTGGCGAAGTCCTGCCTGAGGTACCATCCTTCAGATCCGAGAATGCACTATCACCTCTTGTCCTCGTGAGTTTCAACCCAGCGGACTTGTCCAGATTGTGAATCTGTCATCCGCAGTAGCAGTGATGGCGAATCTTTAGGGCTTCCAATGATAAGAAACAACCAGCAGCAGCCTGAGTGCCATAGGTTCACCACAGCTGCCCTATAGCATGAGCCCAATACCATTCCTTGAAATCTCAATATTTCCCTCTGCCTCTGTCTGCGCATGCGTGCGTGCACACACACACACACACACACACACACACACACACACACACTCGGTTCTTTCATCTTCCTTCTCCCTGGTGACTTCAGTCTCCTCCCCATGCAGGTCAGAGCTCTCAAGCTGACCTGAACTCTCGTCTCTCCTACCTTCCTTTGCCAGTTGGCCATGAAGCTTGTTAATGTTTTCTTTGTCACCTTATCACATCCATCCATGCCTTTTCATTTGCTGGTTGGCGCTCTCGGTGTCACCCTGGACACCTGCAGTCAACTCCTGAGCTTTCTCTCTTCATCTGTCTCCTATGTGTTTCCACTCATCTCTCTTCATTACAGAATGTTAGTAAGGGGCAGACACAGAAGAGATTTGAGATCTCACCCATCATGGGCAGGAACACAGGCTCTGGATCAGACCTGCCCTGGGATCTGGACTTGTCAACCTCCCAGCATTTGTATAAATCTTTATGTCTCAGTTTCCCCATCTCTAAAATGGGGTAGTAGTAGTACCTACATTTTAAGAGTTATGGCAAGCATTTAGTGAGATGATCCATATAAAGTTTCTAACCCAATACAAGTACTCAAATCAGTCTTAACTATTATTATTATTATTGTTATCAGAAAATTTTAAAAGTTGGTTCATAGTGATAAAGTACAGTGGTACCTCAGTTTGTGAACATAATTTGTTTTACAATTTGGGGGAAGATGGCTACATTTGTGTTTGTATGAGGAAGATGGCCGTAGTTGTGTTTGTCGCCTGATGCAAAGTTTGAGAATAGAAGCAAATTTTTGCCAAGCAGTTGCATTTTAGCTTCTGGTCTAGGTGTCTTTGTATACCGTCTCCCTTTCTTGCTGTCACTGCCAAGTAGATTGTCCCAGATCCCTGCTGCGTGGGATCATTCTTCTCGGGATTTTTCAGTGGCTCCTTATTGCTTCTCCAAATAAATTCCATACTTTTAACATGTATTCAGTAAAAGCATACTGAAGAGGACCATGTGCCATGCTCTGGACTGGGTTTAATGGCTCCTGCTGGATTTCATGCCCTTATGAGGCTGCTATCTTAATGAGAAGGGATGGCAAATAGATACTCGATCTATATGGTGATGATGGAAGCTATGAAGAAAAGCAGAACAGAGTGGGGAAGGGTGGTCTGGGCACGTCTTCTGAAGAGGTAAGATTTGAGCAGGAGAGAGGGAGCCATGTAGAATCGGGGATAAAGGCATGCTAGGTAGAAAGGACAGCAAGTGCCAAGGCCTTGAGGTTAGAGTTTAGCTGGCACAGTGGAGAAATAGTGGGAGCTTAGCCTGGCTGGAGTGGAGTGAGGGGACAACAGTAGGAGGTAGGGTATGTGGGACATTGAGCCGGTGTGAGGACTTTGTCCCTGAGTGAGACCTGTATCTAGGAGAAGGTTCTGAGCCGAGGTGGGACATAATCTGACTTCATGTCTGAAGGAGACAAGGTGGAGTTCAGCTGAGCAATGGCGTTGGCTTGGGCTCAGGTGTAACGGTGGAGGTGCTGGGGATTGCCTGGGACATAAGGAAGAGACCACAGATTTGCTGACAGGAAGGACGTGGGGAGGGATAGGGGAAGAGATCCAGAGTAACACCTATGGTTAAGGCTAGAGAAATGGAAAGAAAGGATTTATTTGTCTCTTGCTAAGGTGGGGAAGCTTGATAGGAGCAGATTCAAAGGGGCAACCAAGACTAGGGTTGGGATATATGCTTGGGAGTGTTTTAGACCTTAACCTGGAGACGTGAGGTCCGCAGTTGGAACGTTAGGAGGAGAACTGAGTCACAGCTAAAACTGGAGGTCATCTCTGTCTTCACCCATGGGATGAGGTGAGGTCATGTCAAGAGGAAGCAAAGTGGGCTGAGTGCTGAGAGTGCACCTCCGTGCTTGGCCAGGAAGAGGATGCCAAGAGGTAGGAGCAAAAGCAGTAGTGCCCGTGAGATGAAGGAGGACTGTGCCTCAGGGGAGGGATGGAGCTCCTGGTGTGTTTCCGCTCTCCTGAGTCAGCATGATGAGGATTAAGAACCATCGACTGGAGTTAACTACGTGGCGTCATGGTTGACTTACAGAATGGGGCTTAGGAAAGTAAAACCTGGGTTATCTTTGGGAAGCCAGAAAAGAGGGTGACTTGTGAAGAGGGTTCTGGGGTGATGAAGAGTATTTATTTTTATGTTTTCTTTTCTTTTTTCCCCCCAATAAGTTTGTTCGTTTATTTATTTATTTATTTATTTTTGTTTTTTTGAGACAGGGTCTCACTATGTAGTTGAGACTGACCTGGAACTCACTATGTAGCCCAGGCTGGTCTCGAACTCACAGCAATCCTTCTGCCTCAGCCTCCCGATTGCTGGGATTATAGGCGTGTGCCACCACACCTGGCTTCCAATAAGTTTATTGGTGCATTTTAGGTATACAATACAGTTACATTCATCATTACCTAATTTATCTTGGTTCTTATTTTTTCCCCATTCCCCCGCCCTCCCTTCACCCCCTCCACCCTTCCCTATTTACAAAGACTTTGTTTCCATTTGTTTTTGCTTTTCTCATATATTTTTCTTTCCCTTCTTACCTTTCCCCTGCCCCTCCCACTTCCCCTACTACTTTAGATCTTTTCTTCCTATTACACAATACCAATTATACATTTTGATCCTTATTTACACTTTTAGGTTTTCATACCAGAGAAACCATTTGGTATTTACATGTGTGTCCTATAAATTTCACTTGAGTATGACCTCAATGTGCATCCATTTAGCTATAAAGCTCTCCAGTTTCTCATTCTTTATGGCTGAGTAGTTCTCCATTTTATTTATAAAAACACACCTTTATCCAGTCTCCAGTTGATGAACAATTAGGCTGTTCCAAGCTTTAGCTATTACAAACTGTGCTGCTATAAACGTGGGTGAGCATATTTCACTGTGGTATGATGCTTTTAATGTTTTAGGGAAGATACCCAGCAGAGGGGTAGCTGGGTTGTTTGAGGTATCTCCATATTGATTCCACAGTGGTCGCACCAGTCTGCACTCCCACCCTAATGAAGAAGGGTTCCTTTTTCCCCACAGCACGCCAGCATTTGTTATCAGTGGACTTTACAAGAGTATACCTGTGTGTACGCACAGGAATGACCAGCCAAGAGAGAAGATTTGTGGATATGAGAGAAGGAGGATATGCTTATACACAATTCCATGAGCAGTCAGGAGGGGAAAGACCCAAATAATCCAGTTAGTAGTTGAGGCCATCCACTCTTTGATCTGAGTCCACTTAATTAGCATTCTTTCCCACCTACCAGAACCTTCACTTTCACTATTCCTTCAAATATGGCTTTTTTTCTCTCTATAGCTTTGTTGGGCCGGACCATTAGGTAACCTCAAGAACTTTCTCCCACATCTCACTTTGTGTGAACCTAGCTGTTCGTCAGTGCTATCTCACCTTCACCTCCTATGTAGCCAACATCCCCACGCAGCCCTCCTGGAAGGGTCCCTCCTCACCTGGGCCTGGGCTCTCTAAAGCAGGGAAGTGGGAGGCAAAGATCCAATGCATGGAGTCATCTCTGTTCATAAACCTGCAAGGCTAGATGAGGTCATGGATCCAGAGTGTACGGTGGACACAGAAGAGGAGAGGCTGGACCCAGGGTGGGCACCTCAGTGCTTAGCTAGGAGGAGGACACTGAGAATTGGAGGCTGGAGAGGTAGGAAGGAAGCCAGACAACAGTCAGCAGAGTGCTACCAATGGTCAAAACACAGCAGGGCCACCAGGAGATGGGACTAGTACAGTGCATATAGCTCCCATGAACATATCCAGAATTTTGATGTTAGAAAACCTCCAGTCTTATGCTACCATGCTCTGTATTGTTCTTACCAGAAATATTGAGGGGTACCGTGTGTGTTTGTGTGGCCCCCAGAGATCCTTCTCTGACTTGCTTGCTCCCCTCATTTGCCACATAGCTCTGTGCTCCTGAGCAGGCACTGTGCTCCACCAGGCCTGGCTTCTCTGAAATACCCCACACCTGCCAGGTGTTAGGGCATGGTTTTTGTAGAAGTGCTGCAGGGCTGCTGGAGACCGGGTGGTATTTCTGCCTCTGGGGACAGTAGGGTACTAGCCTTATTCTAGAACTGGGAGGAGAGGGGGTGCAGGTCTGAGAGCTAGGTAGAGGTGCACATACTCAGCCCAATGGGAGGCTTACACCAAAGCCAGGTAGTGACATGGGGCCATCATCACAGCACCCCCCACCCAGTGGAACCATGGGGGCTCTGTGGCTCTTATTTTGGTTAGGCAATGTCTCTATTAAAAAAGGTGTGATCCTTGATTCTCCTGCCTGTCAATATTTCTCCTGACAAAATCAAGTCAGTGCCAAAGAGCAGCTCTCTCTTCTTCCCACCTGCTCTCTTTTTTTCTGATCCACCCCCAATCGGTGCACATATTTACAAAACACACTCAGGGCCTCTGCAGATATTGCAACCCATGAGGAATAGAGGATCAGGATACAAATACATGCTCCAGAACAGCAAGGAAGACAGACTCTCTTCTCTGACTATCCTGTTATTTTCAGATGCATCTATCTTCGAGGACTTCATTGCACATACAGCCTGTCTCGTTTTATTAGTTATGATAACCCTGCAAGGTAGATTTAGATCCTCATTTTATAGATGAAAAATACTGATCTCTAGAGAAGCACAGACGCCTACCCAAGCCCACACAGCCAGGGTGAAACTAAGTAGACATTAAATTTCAGGTCTTTGGATTTTAGCTTCCAGGTCCAGTTCTGCCTCTTACCTACCAGGATCAGCGAACTTTCTCTCAAAAGGACTGGACGGTAACTAATTTAGGCTTTGCAGCTCTATTGTTAGTGAGAAAGCAGCCGTAGATGTAGGTAGACAAATGGGTGTGGTTATGTTTCTGTAAAGCTTTATTTATCAAAGTGGAAGGCAGGTGGATTGGGAGGAGACCTCCTCCATTGCTGCCTTTTACCTTGGGGCCCTATTGTGACCACAGCTGCGCACGGCCCTGAGCACGGCCCTTCCACGCCTCCTAAATGGTCCATCTGCGCCCAGCAGTGCCTGCTGGCTTTTGCAGCTCTTCTACGAGTCAGTCTCTCTTGGCTTCAGGATGGGCATTTGTGCTCCAGGCTCATTGGCAGGTGATTAAGAGCCCAGCTATACATTTCTGACAGCAGTGGCTGGCAGAAGGGGCCGCATGGCTGAGATAAGCCAGTGTGTGCTGAGGAAGGGGGCTGGCCACGTGGGATGCCGATTTTATTCCTAGAGAGGAGTAATAAGCATGTAATTGGCTTTTCAAAAATGTGCAAATTGCTGGAAAGCCTATTTTTCCCACTCGCCATACTCTTCAGAGCTGCCAAGGCTGGTGCACCAAGAGGGGGCTGTGCTAGGTGCATTCTGCTTTAGCAGGTGCCGGCAGCTTGTCCTACCTGATCTCTAGAATCTGGGCAATGTGTAGAGGCCAAGAGATAGAGTGGGAGGAGGTAGGAGGCACCACAGCACGCTGCCTTCCCTGAGGGGCAGGAGGCTGAGTCTCTAGGGGTCGTTCCTAGGCCCGGCGTGAAAGTTGGGGATCAGAACATCAAAGAGCTTCATCCAGTGACAGGTGGTGGCTTGGATCTGTAGATAAAACCATCCTTCTGTGATCCCGGGGCTACCTGAATTTGAGGCACAGGTGGGAACTGTCCATATCCAGCTTGGTGCTGCCCAGAGAGGCAGCTCTGGTGGTCTTGGGAGGATCAGGAGCTGCTCGAGATCCTCCGCTTCTTCTCGATCTCTTTGCTCCCTGAGGTGTCACTGACCACGTGAAATTGTAGCCATGTTTGGTTTTGTTTTTTCTTGTCTGTTCATTTATTTGTGTGCAGTACTAGGGACCAAACCCAGACCATGGACCTACAACCCCAATCCTCTTTTAAAATTTTTAAATTTTGAGAGAGGGTCTCACTCAGTGGCTGAGTTGCCAAGGCTTGGCTGGTTTGTGACCCTCCTGCTTCACTTTCCCAAGTAGCTGGGATTCCAGGCACGTGCCACCATACCCCATAGCCAGGTTTGCTGTCCCTTTAGGTGCATTTTAGGTTTAAAACTCTTTGGAACACAATGAAAGCCTACCGTGCTGGAGGTTGAGTCCGGGGCCGTGCTGTAGATAATGACCTGCTTCGCTGTGTTAGTGGCACACATGTGTCCAGCATGCCTGTTTCCTAGTCTGTGACTATCAGCAATTGTCCGCTCAACAGAGCTGCACTCACAGGGTAGACGGAGTCCTCTGTGTCCTGTCCTAGTACAGTCCCATCCTTCCCGCACAATACCAAGACTTTTTACTTGTAGGGAGCCATTAGATTGCCTATGCATTTTGACTTTGATCCCTTTACTTACTTCCCACAGTGACTCAATGATGTAGGCAGCCCAGGCGTTGATATTCCTAATTTTTCAGAGGGGCAAACAGAGCCTTAAGCATGTCTCCTGGGGTGACACGGAGTGAATGCAGAGCTGGGATAGAATACTGCACTCTTTCCCCTGCCTCAGGCTCCCATTCGCAGGAGGCTCCAGGCTCCCAGCTGAAGCTAAGTGCGTGCCTCTGAACAGGGAGTGCCCCAGTGAGAAGACCTTGTATCCCCCAGGCCTCCTCCCTGGGACCCTCCTGACCTTCCTTTGGTCTACTGTTGGCTCCTGGTGGGCAAGACTGGGTTGTATGGTGGTGAAGCAGACGTGTCCTCCCACCTACCCAGGCCAGGTAGGGCACAGACAGCTCCTCAGTAAGTGGTCATTCAATGAGAAAATGAGGCGTGACCCTAGACCCCTCACAGTGGCAGCATGGCTGGGTTGCTGAGGTACACGTCAGACAGTAGCCTGCAGTTCTAGAACTTTTTACTTTCCAAGTAAAAATTAAGGCCAAACACACTCAAAATAAGCTCTTCTGTCAGCATATTCTCAGCCCAGGTTAGTGTCTAAATTAAGGCTACTTTTTTTGGTGTTGAGCACTTTCAGCAGAAGTCTGTGTGGAGCACCACCGCTCTGCCCTCCTTCAGAAGCCTCCCACCTCCCCGTCTGTGAGCACTGAGGCAGGAGGGGTGGTGATTTAGGATGCCTGCCTTGAAGCCTGACTGCCTTGTACCAGCGTGTGGCCTTGGGGAATATACTTCATGTTCCCTACTTCACGGAGTTGTTCTTGGGATTGTATGTGACAGTGTTACGCGTGGGACCCGGGGATGCCTAACCGTGGCTGCCATCTTCTGTCCCTGTCCTGAGGGGGCACCTGGGGCCACTCAATTATTCTCTCACATCATGACCACTCGCTGAATGCCTCTTAGGTACCATAAGGCTGACCTAGGCAGAAGAGCACAGGGGTCCACCCTGCCACGGCTGACCCTGAGGCCACAGCGAAAGGTGCTCGGACCCTGAGGCCTGTGTCTCAGTAAAGTGAGCCCTGCTTCCTCCTTTTCACCATCCCTAGACTCACACGCTTACATCCGAAGAACCTGCACAAGTGTTCTTGCTCACGTCTGTCCACCCGTCCCTTACCCTTCCACGTATCATTTGTCACATACCTTAAAAAACAGAAAACAATGCTCACCCACCTGGACTTGGCGAGAACAAACTGTGCACGGTGCTTATTCTTCTGCAGTGCTGCAAAACTGGTTCTTCCTTCGGCCTAACGTCAAATCCTGCAGCCACTGGTCTCCCGTCTGGCAGCTGGCCCCCCAAGGCTTTCTTCCTTTCACGTCCCTTCCTTCTCATGAAAACTGCCTCTCCTGGGGCTGGGAAGCAGCCAAATGGTTGGCCCTGACCTCAGCCAGGAAATGAGTGAAGTGCCGCCCCCAAGGCCAGGGACCTGTGGCGAGGGTAATTTTCCCCTTGTCACTATAACTCCAGATGCCCTTATTACTCACACTGATGTCTCACCCTTGTTTAACAACATATTAAACCATTAGTCTCCATGCCAGTGGGTTCAGCTAGTGCACAGTGGCAAAAGCTGATCATTACATCCCCTTTTCCCTGCTTAATCTCTTTTAAATTGGTTGCTTTTTAATTTCATCAAGTGCCATCTTTCTCAACCTTTCCATTGTGCCCTGTGGGCCTGAAGTCACACCCTGGGGTGAGAGACACTGTGCTTCCTGGGTGATCTCTACAGACTGTGATTGGAGGGTGGAGGCTAAACCACTCCTTGTAGAGTGCGGAAATGAGATTGGTTTTGTTCCCCTCCTGCTCACCTCTGGCTTAACACCTGGAGCAGAGGATTCTAGCCATGTTTGCTTCACCAAGCTGAGAACCTAAGAATCCTGTGTTTCTCAGTAGGAAATTCAAGTATACATAAAATGGATACTATGTTATATGCATTATTTTCAGTAAATTCAGATGGCTTTTAGGGTGTAGTAGAGGTGGGAAAATTCATATTGCTAGGGCCTGTCAGCAATGCTTGCAGTAGACAAGGGACAGAAAATGGCAGGTAAATGCTCGGTAGCCACATTTGCTGCTAGGAAGGTGAGATCCTAGCATGCAAAGAGCCTATGATAGGTCATACCTGCTCAGGTCCATGGGGATAGAAAGGGAGTAGAGTCTTAGTAATCTTTATGCAAATACAGGAGCAAAATGGATGTGTGAAACAGATATTACATTAACAGACTGAGTATTGGAAGGGACAGCTTGTGGGTCAAATTAGAAGGCTGTCACAGCTAGTGTGGTAGACTTAGTTCTCCCATGAAATGATCATCATGTTATTTACTTTGTGGGGTTGCTTCTAGTGCGCCTAGCACAGAGCCTGACACCTGGTAGTGGTGCTAGCTAACATTTAGTGAGCAGTTACCGTATGCCAAGCACTACTCGTAACTCTTGGTGGTACTTTGGGTCTTCGTTCAGATTCCATATATCCTGATTTGTCGTAGGCATTAGTCAACTGATTAGGGATGGATGGGTTCAGCTTTTCCTGAACCCTTTTTATAAGGTAGGGCTGTCATGTTTCTCTGACTCTCCTGCAGGCATAGATTTGGGATACCAGGAGGAGATTGGAGGTACTAACTTTCTGGGATCCCTGGTAGGGAATCAGCTGACACTTCTTTAAGGCCGGTCAATGGATAGATTCTGTTTTAGACCTCAGAGCTTTAGCCCTCCCTGGCCCATAATTTGCATTTTAATCTGTTTTATTCCCCATATTCCTCCTTTTCACTGGTTTGCTTGTTGAATTAATTATAGAGGCAAAGACACCCAAGACTCAGAACTCATTGCTCTAGGGACATGGTAGACCCAGAGGCAGGGACAATTGCCTTGTATCCTCTTACTATAGAGAGCAGTGCCTTGTACCCTCTTATTTTACTGATGAGGAAAGAGACACAGAGATCTTTAGTGACTTACTCAGAGTCACGCTGCCTGTGGATCCAGATTGAATTTGCATTTCTCTGTTTTATTCCCCATATTCCTCCTTTTCACTGGTTTGCTTGTTGAATTAATTATAGAGGCAAAGACACCCAAGACTCAGAACTCATTGCTCTAGGGACATGGTAGACCCAGAGGCAGGGACAATTGCCTTGTATCCTCTTACTATAGAGAGCAGTGCCTTGTACCCTCTTATTTTACTGATGAGGAAAGAGACACAGAGATCTTTAGTGACTTACTCAGAGTCACGCTGCCTGTGGATCCAGATTGGGTCTCTCTCTACCTTGGCTCTCTGACCATGTGTGTTATATCACAGTAGGCTCCACTCCTCAGTGCCGGACATACACAGCCCCATCTGGGCATTTAAGAGGAGGTGGCCACTGGCAATCAGCCCAGCTACACCACCTCCCACCCTGCTCCTTCTCACTGTGTCCTCAGCTCCTCTGCCTCAGTCCTGAGGACAGGGCTTTGCTGTCTGTCTGGTTGGAAGTGGGGGGCCCAGTGGGAAAGGCTTTGCCCTGCTCTGACTTGAAGCGTTGCAGCAGGGACCTCTGAGAACCCAGTCTCCTGCTCACTGTGCAGCCCAGAACTGATGTTCTTCCCTGGCCTTTCTTTGTTTGGTGTGGGCAGATCAGGTGCTCACTGTCATTCTCATCATGACCCTCAACTTTGCTCATCTTCGTCCTTTAGTCGCTGGTGTACGAGTCACTGCTCTTTACGTGTATCATTTTCATTTAATCCTACAGCCGTGAGATAGGCCTTATTCTCCCCATTTCAGAGGTGAGGGAACTAAGGCTCTCACTCCAAGCCATATAAATATAAGTGGTAGAGCCCATGTGTCAGACTATGTCTTCAGAAAATTAGTTTTATGCATTTTCATCCCTTCTGAGCAGCTTTCATGAAAGCTTTTAGTGATAGAAATGTAAAGCCAGTTGTCAGCACTATTAGTTTTAGATTGTTGGAAACTTTAACATTTTTAAATGTTAAAATTCCCATTCCCATAGCTGTTTACTTTCAGTTTCATAATTAACTAGATTCAGTGCTCTCTGCCAGTTCTTATAATCTGTTCCTGGGCTTTTCAGTTTTGAACTGTCTCTTTGATGACCGGATGTTATTAACCAGTAGAGTCCTCAAAATGTCCTCATAAGTGCTGCTACAGTTTGGATCACATGTGTTGAAGACTTGGTCCTCAGCCTGTGGTGCTACTGGGAGGTTATAAAAAACCTTTAAGAGGTGGAGTCTAGTTAGGTCATTGAGGGAATGTACTCGAAGGGGATACTGGAAGCTTAGCCTTTTCTTGTTTCTCTCCTTTTTGCCTTCTGGCCACCAAGAGATGAGCAGCTTCCCTGTACTTCGTGGTCCTGTCCACAATATGCAACGCCATCACAAGCCAAAGGGCAATGGAGCCACCTTACCATGGACTGGTATCTCTGAAGTCTTGAGCCACAGTAAACCTTGCTTCTCTTAGCTATTGTGCCTGCAAGGATAGAAAACTGACTACACAGGTGATATATCCCTGAGTTCTCGGATGGTGGGAATGTCAATCTCTCCACTTCTGTGCTTGAGTACCACCCCAGCAATTAAGGTGCTCTTGGATCCTACCTGGAGTCCACCCTTGTGGGCGTTGCCTCATTGTTCTCTTGACACTGAATGCTGCTGTAAGGAAAGTCTAGGTCAGGTGACTGTTTCCCCTTTTGTAGATGACTTATTAGTTTTGCCAGAATGCTTGACAATTTCTTTCTTGAATTTCAAGGTTCATTACCCAAACCAGGAAATGTCCTTGTATCGGTTGTTTTGTATCAATTATTTTATATTTTATAGAATGTGGCTTCCTCTTTTAGTTCAAAAATTCAAGTGATTTTTATTTTAATTTTTAAAAAATACAAAATGAATACCTTTTTGTGTGTTTCATCTGTTTCTGTTTTGTGTTCACCTTTTTTCCAGTATTCGATCACCTTTGCTGTTTCCATATATTGTTTCTCTCCTTTAGTGACCTTAATAACTTCAGTCTTTCTCCTCTGCAGTCACAGTGTCTTTCTTAAGGTTCCACTGCCCATGGGTGGCAGAGCCAGGACTGGAATCCTTTAGTTGGTATCAGTAATTAGGTTTCCTGTTGTGTCTGCTTTGCTTGTTGGAGTTTCTGCACTTATTTATTGATTCTGTAAAAGTGTTCTGCGGTTTTTTAAAAAATTCTTTGTTTTATCTCTCTGTTTTGCCATCTAATCTTTTAGCTCTGATTGTATTAAGTTCACATTCTTAAGTTGTTCTGTTAGCATGAAGCAGATTTGAGTGATTTCTTTGTGTTCCTGGGGTTTTTGTTGCGTGAGTGTGGTGGGGTTTTTATTTTCTTTTTGTTTTGCCCAGCCACCAGTGACATGTTTGCAACGTGTCACACATTTCCTTTTTATGTTGCTTGACTTCCTAACCTTTTTTAAGGATGACTCCATCCTGGACCTTTCTCCACCACGTCTGAGCCTGCTCATTTCCTCATCGAGGCATAGTTGGAGAACTGGGAGTGCTGTCTGTCTTTTCTTGGCCAAGGTGACGGTGCGAGGGAGGGCTGGCCAGATGTTGTGAGTCGTCTTCACTGGGATGCTCAGCCTCTCTAACAGGTGCCTGGGATTCAGAGAGAAAACCCCCACTCCTGCCTCCAAGGTGCGTGAGTTGGGAGAAGAGGGCCTTATCAACAGGTACTTAATAGAATGTCATGATGTAGAGGGGACACTTGTAGGTTTCATAGACCAGATTTGCTTAGCTTATTTTGAGCAATGGTGATGGAAGTTAATATAATAACACCAGTACGTGGGCCCCAGGATGAAGCCAGATGAGGCCCAAAGTCCAGAGCAGGCCTTGGCCCATTCTGGTGATGAGATCCAGCTACTAGACAAGTCATTCTAGCAGCATTGTCAAAACTTAAGTACATAAATTGAAGATGAATGTTTGCCTTTAGATGGCCTAAAGATGTAAATCCCCGGCATATATCTGCTGTCCTACAAAGGATGTAAGGAGATATCCTCTGTAGTGGGGACTGAGGCAGCACAGGTGGAGAGCTTTTGAACAGGCAGACTTCCCACCCTTCTTTACCCCAGTCCACCTCAGATACCTTCGGCTCCAGGCAGCAGCTACACGTTACTGCTTTTCCTCCAGTGGGCCTCTAGCAGTGTGTTCTGCGGCCTCCAGGGTTGGGGTAGTGCATATGGAGGATACATCTCAAAAGTTGTTGGTTTTTAAAGCACAAGCAGAGCAGGGACCAATTATGGGGTCCCTGTGCACATTGGGCCTCGTTACAGTGCTCAGCATGGGATGGCAGAGTCTGGCAGAGCTGGAAACCAGCTTCAGCCCCCTAAGGGGCAGTTGGGATGGAGAAGGGAGAGTGCTATTGATTTCTTTGCTGCAGGTGGGTTTCCCGGTATGAGCTCCTCTTTGCAGAGAGGCACCTTGTTCTCTACACTGGAGCCAGGAGCTCTCTGTGGCCCGTGTGGCACTGATTCTTGATAACTATCAACAGAATTTTGCCTCTGTGACTTCAGGCACGTTGACTTGGGGAGAAGGAATGTGGATTCTATCACATTGAAAAGAGGGCCACGTTCCCTTGAAATAGTTAAGAATGTCTGATAGGAGGAGAGCCTCGCCAGAGACCTGACTGGCAATAGTGTTTCACCCGAAAATGCAAGGTAGTGAAGGTCAGCTGTCAAAGGCAGATGCTTTGGCTCCTGGGGCTCCTCGCTGCCTCACTGGTGACATTTCTCTGCTGTCCCAACCTGCCTGCCACATTGCTTAGTGTCCATGGCACCCTACTTCAGAATAGGCACTTGAGGCTCTCTTGGATGAGGGAGAGAGGTGCCCGCAGTCACAGAGATGGTAAATGGAGGGGAGACTCGGACCTAGCTCTCTTGGTGTCTGCTCAATAGGTATGTGAGGGGCCGGAGTGTACTGGTGATGACAGACACAGTCAAGAAGACTGTGGCCTGGTCAGGGAGGCAAGCATGGAGCACAGAACATTAGGCAACATTCCTGGTATAGGCTGTGACTTGCAGGTCTTGTGAAGGAAGGAGTTACGCAAAGTTCTAAGAGGGTATAGGAAGGATTCAGCTCAGACTTACAGATTTGTAGACATCTTCTAAAAGATAGAATATTAGGCTTCGTTTCAGACCCACCGGGTGAGTGGGAGTTGGTCAGATAAAGAATATTCTGAGAACAGCACCCAACCGGCATGGAGGTCTGAGCTGGGAAAGCTGGTCTTGCTTTACGCACAGAAGAAAAGCCAGTGTGATGCAAGGGACTGAGACGGGCAGACAGGAGATGAGGCTGGCAAGTATTCAGGCACAGATCAAGCAGGACTGTGAAGGCCACAGAAAGGAGCCGGGATATCATACAGAGTGCAGTGGGAGCCACTGGAGGTGTTGGAGCCAGAACAGGAGAGATGGAATCACACGTCAGTTTAAGAAGGTGACTGTGGAAAATGAATTAGGAGAGCCAAGCATCCAAGTGCAAAGTCAGCTTGAGGCCTGTCGCAGCACTCCAGGACAAGGGTGGTGGTGGTTAGCATGGCTGCAGAGCTAGGAGAGGGTAGTGGGCAGACAGAGACGTTTTGGGAAGTAGAACTGACAGGGGATGGCGGGGGGTTTGTGTGTGTGTGTGTGAGGTCCAAGCAGTCAGGGTAAAGTCGAAGGTGAGGAGTAAGGACATTTCCAGAATGACTCTCCTATCGCAGGCTGACGTGTGGCTGGTGCCCCTGTCTCACTTGGGAGAGCCTGGAGGAGGCCAGTAGGAATGGCAAGTCAGGCAGGGTTCCGCTGGGGACCTGTTAGAGGAGAGGTGCTTGTGAGGCTCCCACGTGGGCCTGCCCAGTAGGCCATTGTTTAATACAGAGCCAGAGCCCTGAAGAGACATGGGAGCTGGAAAACTGTCTTTGTAACTCTCCACTTACGAAGCCACAGTTGTGGAAGATGTCTCTGCTGGTGAGCATGCGACGAGCTGGGGCAGGCAGACCCAGTGAAAGGGTCAGAGAAACAGCCAGAACGGGAAGAGAAGCCCGGGAGAAGAGGCTAAGATTATAGCGGGAACTCAAGGGATAAAAAACAAAGGAAGAAATGAAAGCATGCCTAAAGCGAGTGAGTGAATGAATGAAGAAATGCAGCTATTATTAGTGAGCCTCTGAGTTGAGGGTTCTGCAGTCCAAGGTATTGAGTCTGTCCCAGCTGTACGCAAGCTTCCTGGGAACTGAAGGCCCCTGGCTCTCAGAGGGCCCTGAGGAGCCACTTCTCATGCTTGTAAGGCCACCTGGCATGAACAGTGCCAAAACGGTCCCCTAGCCAGCCATGCAGGGAGCCGACTCCCCCAGCAGGTCTCCGGAGTCCCTGTCGCCTTCCTTCCCTGAGCATTGTCAACTGCACTGTAATCACACAATTATGATGCCATTAAAATGTCACATTTGAAGAAATCCATATAAACAAAGCATTAACAACCTCTTGAAAATTGTAGTCTTTACCACTAATGACCTACTTTCTCTACACACAGGGCCCTCCCGCCACCTCCACTCTGCTGCCTCTTCCTCCAGCCTTGATTTCAGAGACAGGAGAGAGGGTGCAGTTGCCTTTTCTCACCTGGAAAGCCTCTGTGTTTTGTGTGCTGGGAAAGGCTCTGTGATGGGGCTGAGGCAGCCAGGCCGGCAGGAGCCCAGCACCTGGTGGTTCAGTGAAGGAGACAAGAGGGTGCCACCCCACCCACGCAAATGTGAGGCTCTGAAAGAAGAGGCCTCGGGGAGGAGCTGGTCTAGAGAAACCGAAGTGAGCCAAAGGTGTGAGAAATCTGAGAGTTGATCTCACCCCATGGACTTTGACTTCATCCTCTGAGGAAGAAGAAAGGAGACATAGCAGAGACATAGTGGCAACGCCGTAGCACAGTGTTGTCAAGGGAAAAGCCCTGTTCAGAGGTTTGGCCAGGACAGAGATGAGCAGGCAGACAAGGGGGTAGCAGGGTATCTGAGAGTTTTGACTACATTTCTCAGAATGTAGCTCTGTCAAAGTTGCTCAGATGGTAAAATTTCGTTGTCTCTCCAGAATCTAATTTTAATGCACCAAGGAAATGGATTACTTAAAGGAATCTTACATCGAGTACTTTTATAAAGTAAAACATAAAGCAGAACAGCTCTGGTGAAGTGATTAATCTTTTCCCAATGTATCTAAAGAGCAAATCTGGATTCCGTACAGTACCAGATTGGATTAAGCAAGAATTTGCCTTATTCCTGTGGAGGAAAAGTTGAATTAAAGCGTGGGAGACATTTTGAACGCCCCCTTGGCACTTAACATCCCTACAGGATGGAGCTGCAGAAGGGGTCAGGGCACAGGGGCTGTAGACAGGAACGGTGATGAGGAGCATGCCCTTTGGGGGGTAGTTACTGGCACTCCCTGGGGTGAGGGAAATGCCCCAGTGAGTGTGGTTTATGTAAGCAAGTACACGGTGAAGCAAGTACACTGTTCTGGAAGAGGCTGCTGCTGTGTGGTGAACATGGCGGCATTGGGGTCATGTTTATAAGGATATCTCTCAGTTTCTCAGCCCACGGCCATCACCCCTTGCCTTCTCCTCTACAGTACCGAGCGTGCCCTTGGCCGAGGCAAGCATCCCACTTCCCCTCTCAGCAGATGAGGTGTCTGGGAACTATGGGTCTACTTTGGACGTAGAACGAGCCCCTTCCATTAGAGGCCAGCCAGCAGCCCTCCTGGAGTCCCATGAGATAAAGTCTTTTCAGTCACCTTTCCAACCCTACACCTTTGTGTTCAGTGGGCTGACCTAGTTTTGAGGGAGCCAGAGGGCATGTGGATGTCACCTTGTTTAAGGAGCAGGTAGAAAATGCGCTAAGCTCTGGGCCCTTGCTACACACACACACACACAC
>NW_022900914.1:11799180-11818064 GCF_012274545.1 Fukomys damarensis | reverse complement strand
ACACCCACACACACACGCACACGCACACGCGCGCGCACGCACGCACGCACGCACACAGTGATGGGGAGAATCTATCCTCCACCTCAGAAATGTAGATGAGACGAGAACAAATTCTGCTTGGCTGAGCTGGAAGCTTCTTGCTAATTTCCCCTTTAGCGAACAAGTGGCAGGCTCAGCGTCACTGGACTGAAGTTTTTCCTAGCCACGGTATTCCACTTGCGTGTACAGATGAGGGAAAGGCTTTCCAGGACACTCTGGGCCAAAATATAGGACTAAGTTCCTGGCCATTGTCTCCTCCCTCTGCCTTCTTTAGTCTGTTACTAGGCAGGCCTTCTTCCAGGAGAAGGAATCTTTGCTTCGTTGATTATCCTGGGCCGTCAGGTCCTAGTCAAGATGTAAATGGAGTCAGTTTACCATGGTTAATCCCAGAACCTCTACCTCCTTGCTGAGCGGCCTTGGCCAAGTCATTATAACTTTGTAGACCTCAGTTCACCACCAAGTGGGTTAAATAACAGCACCTGCCTCAGGGTTGTTCTGAATATTGAAGGAATGAACATTTTTAGGTAGATCCTGGTTTGAGATAAGAGTTGCAGAACAATTAATTGCTGCAGTAGTAGTTGTGGGTGATTGCGTGCAGAGTGAGAATGTGTCAGCTTTCCAAGCCACTCCTTTTGCCCAGCTTCCTGTAACTTCTCAGCTTGATTCCTCCCAATAAAGTGCTGTTCTTTGCCTGAGAAGAACCTGGAGGGATATTTGAGGAAGCTGCAACCCTTGCTGGCCACCTTCCTTGCAAGTGTTACTGTTCTGGATTCCAGCCCTTGGGGGCAAAGCCTGGGAGGCACGGAGAAGACACTCTGGGGATAACAGATCCCAAAAAGGGGGCAAGGAATCAAGCGGAAAGCTCTGAGTCAAGTTCTTTGGCCTTCTCTGAGCTGAGTTCTCAGACAGTTTCAAGCTTTTGATTCTACTCGGGTTTGCCCTCAGAACCGCCCAACACCGCCCCACCTCCATGGGTATAAAAACAGACAGCACAGAGCTTGATTTCTAGCCTTCTAAGCTGATAATGACCTTATGTATTACAGTTCTTAAAATAGCTCCTTGCTTATCGTTTACATGGTGCTGTGCTCAAACCCATGTCTGGGGTGGAGATTTTGGATAGAGAAGACCTACGGAGCCCCAGGAAGCATTAGTGCTATAATGATGGGTGTTTGCAGTAGGACAGGAAAGTGAGGTACCTGGTTGCCTGTGGCTGCTGTCAGAGAGCCCATCTCTGCCACAGAGAAGGCAGAAGCAGCTAAACATAAATTGACTGAATGTAAATTGCATTTTCCCCTCCATTAGCATTCAGCCTCCAAAAGAAATAATAGTAACCATAGCCAGGTTGACAATAATAATACGTTACATATGCATTATGTCTTACCAAGCAGTTTCTCATATTTCACTTCTGAGATCTGATTTGGGCCCGTTAAATCTGGTGGGGAGGAATATATCAGTGTTGCCCTTGTGATGGAGAGAGAAAAGCACTGCAAGAGGTTGAATGAACACACTAAATAAGGCCAAGTCAAGGCCAGGACCTGATTTTCTGAAATTGCAGAAGCATCTCTGGGGATGTGTTTCTCCTCCTTGACCTGTCTCAGCTTCCCCATACACAGATACTCTTCACTGTATTTCTAACCAGAAGAAATTGGGTTAAAATGAACAAGAGAAAAGTCACTAAACCATAATGTTTACTATGATCATTTTCATTTCTTTGATTCTTCCCCTTGTTTGTGCTTTCCTTACTCTTGTCATTTGATTTCATTTCTGTCCTAGTCTGGTGGCCTTCAGGCCAAATTCAGTCCATAAGCATGTTTTGTTTCACCCAAAGGGAAGTTTAAAGCAAGGTAACTAGGTATATATCATTCAGTCCCTACAAAATACCTCCATTCTCACTTGTGTTTCTGTTCTCAGTGACCCTAGGCTTGCTCATTCCTGACCTCTGCTAGATACTTTGGTTCATTAGGGCCTCTTGAAAATTGCTTGATCCCATAGTTATTTTGCTTGCAGCTAAAGAACTTTCTGATGATGCTTTAAGACAGTTCCTGGCCCTGAACAGCAAGATGAGGGGAAAGAAGTACAGCTTTTGAAGGGAGAATATTATGATTTAGGATCAATATCACCCCCCCAACTCTCACACACACTTAGAGGTTAGGCTTTGGGATATGAATGGATCTTGGTGTCATCGGATCATGGATTCTTCCCTTCTCTCTCTGCTTTCTGGATGCCATGATGTGAACAGCTCTCCTCTAACAACTGGCCCTGCCACCATGCAGTTTCTGCCTTGGAGCCAGCTGACCATGGACCAAAACTACAAGCCAAAATAAATTTCTGTCCTTTAAGTTTTGATTGTTAGGTATTGTGTCCTAATAATAAGAAAGAGATGAAGACAAAGAACTCTTGTTACCAAGAAATGCAAGTCTGTTTTTTCTTCTAGAAGTGATTTTTAGAAGGATGCACTCTGACCCTGATATTCTAGCTCTGCCTGGTGAAGGACCACTCTTAGCTTTGTCGTACGTCCAATGTGGATGGATGGATGGGTGGATGGATGGATGGATGGATGGATGGATGGATTTATCCTCCCTTCCCCGACACCCCTGCCCTGGGATGTGGCTGCTACAGCTCCCTTTCTGAACACTCTTGGTGTGGTGGGCTGACCTTGTGCCCAATGCAGTTTGACTATGTACCCTAGAGATGTCATGTTTCAGCGCCCGGCTCTGTGCACCTGGAGGCTGTCCTTCCTGAGCCACTTCCGGCTGTTGCGGTATATACCCAGTACCCCTCCCAGGTCGGTCCTGGGTGCTGGTGTCTGTGCTTAATGCATGTTGTCCTACAGCATTGTCCTCCTGGTTGCAGACAGATCCACCCTCCTGTTTCACCATCCAGTCCACCAGCTCTCTTCTCCTGAGCCCTGCATCGATACCCAGCCCCCTCTGACCTTGACCTCCTTCTCTCAACACGAAGACAAGGTGATGCAGAAGTAGAGGATGTGGGTAGGGTCAGCTTTCTCAGTCTTCGTGTCCAACAGCAATCCAGACCTACTGTTCAGGCAAATGACAAGCTGTTCAAGTGCCCCTATATGTGAAGGAGCTTTGTGTTTAGCCTCTAGCTAGAGGCTCATGGGTGTTGGTGGACAGGAAGCAGACCATTAGCTGTAGGACTCACACATTCTGGCATGTGCCCCAAACCAGCCATGTTCTCCCATCATGCTGATTTCAACTTCCCTGATGCCTCCCTCTCATGCTAATTAGTAAGCAAATTAATCTCCATATAAGGTCCAAATTGTGTGAGTTTTTTTTTTTTCTATTCCAGAAACAAAAACTGGGCTTCTGTCCATTCAGTTAATCATATTATATTTCACAGTCGGAATTTTCAGGCAGTTATAATAATTATTGGAACTTTTCTTCTTCTAGAAAGCTGGACGCCTCCCCCAAAGTTGTATTTGTGCGTGATATACGACTGAGAGGTGGGTGGCGAGCGCACAGATAGGGGCCGTGGAGAGAGCTGGGGGCAGTGTTTGCTCTTACTGCTCTTACTGTCGGAGACTCAACGAGACCTGAATCAAATGGAGAGGAAGCCAGCACGGAAAGAGATCTGGGCTTGGTGTCCTGGCTGGCAGATGCCTTGGGCTCAGAGGTGCTGCAGTATAGCACCTCCCAGCAGATCTGTTTTCTGTTGAAGCAGACACGTGAGGAAGACAGTGAAAGAGGACAGGAGGCGGGGGAAGAGAAGAGTAAACGCATCTCTGTTGGATTTTATGCCACCTCATTTGGCCTGAGAAATAGCCCATCCCTCCTCTATTATATGTCCATTCTATCTATCAGACTCTTTAAGGAGTGACACTCACATAATTAATACCGAGCATTAAACTACAACATTGAAGGAGCAATTGCCTAATTCTGAGGAAAATTTAAATTTATGACCAGCACCCGCGATAAAATGAATACTAAAGGGACGGAGAGAAAACCCTGCAGAAGATAAATAGAAATCCAAGTGGGATATTGACTCGATCCTTCTCCAGTGCAGGGTAATTTGGCTTCTAAAGTGAGTTAGATCCTAATAAATTAAATTTAGATTTCTGCACATCAGTTAAATAACTCCCAAGACAGAATTCCAGTGAGAAGGAGAGGTGATAATACATGGAGGAGATATTAAAATGAAGATCTGATCTAATAATCCATAATTGATGTGCTGTCCCTTGATGAGGGAAAAGAATTTTCTAACTTTCCTTCATCATGAGTGAGCCCAGGTGAGCAGAGAGCAGCCTGGCCCTCTTTTGGTGGAGCTTGTCCTGCCCTCTGGGGGGAATCTCTCACCAACAGTCGCTCTTCCCAGACCATTCCCTGTGGGTTGGATACAGTGTTAGCTGTGTTCAGGCCACGGAGGCTTATGTCGTCCCTTAGGAAAAGTAAGGTCACTGTCCACCGGGTGGATGTGAAAGGAGCACAGAGGTGAGCAGATACTTGTATGTTTTTTGAGTAACTGTCACGAGAGAAGGGATGCCCTATGGTTGAATGGGACATTTAGTAATATGGAAGAAACACAAATCTTGAAGTTGGAAGTCCTAGATGGAGGTCTCAGTAGTGAACCCTGTTGAGGCAGTCTTGTGGAAGCTTGTTTGCTTCTTCGGGCCTTAGTTTTCTCATCTGTGAAATGGGAGCAATACAACTAGCCTGCCCACTTTATGAGAGTAATGGTAATAAGATATCCAAGTGAAATTCTTTGCCTATTATAAATATTTCTCTTTGAATCTTGTGGCATGAGCTTTTAATTGTGATACTTAAAGTTCTGTTTGGTTCTTTTTTTTTGAAAAAAAAAATCTACCTAGTCCTTTGCTTTTTGTTCTTTCTTAATTTTTACTCCCCATTTTGAATATTTTGCCTACATTTATGGTACTGTTTCATAATTCCTGTGTCTGAAGCCCTTGGGGGATCTGTATAGGATTACCACTGACTCTTGTTTTAGTGACTTGTTTCCTGTGTGTCTGGTGATTTTTTTTTTTCTCATGATTTCATCTTTGAACTTTGTGAGGCCTAAATTGGAGACGCTTTCCTATGGATAGGCTTTACATTTGCTTTTCCTGGGACTGGGGCCCGACCCACTGACACTGCTGCACCTTCTTCATGAGCCTAATCACATCAGACTCTGGTCAGCTTGTTCACCCTGTATGAGCCAAGGTCTGGTTTCTGCCTCACCTCCACCCTCAGCACAGTCTCACATTTTGTCTGTGCTCACCGTTCAGTTTCCCCAGCTGCAGTTGCAGCATTGTTTTCCCTGGCCTCACCCCTACTTGTGGTTGAAGATTTTCCTTCTTGAAAGCTTAGTAATGCATTAAGAACCCTGCTTGTCGTGACTCATGTAGGTCTAGTTGTCAGCTAGCAAGGGTCCCCGGAAGCATTTAGTCTGCTGGGAGCTGATGGGAAGCAGGAGGGCTCCGGCTGGTGCTGGGGAGCTGGAGGCTGAAGTCCTGGAGCCCACGGCTGGCCTGAAAGCACATCTGTTGGTAAAAAGGGGAATCAGTATAGACTTTGAGCAGATACTTGCTGGTTCTGTGAACTTGAGTAAATCATATATCTACCCCATGCCTCAACTTCCTTACTTGAAAACTTGAGGTGTAATTTCTACAGTATTTTAGCTTTACGAGGGCTTGAAATAACCCCTCGGTACCCCTTTCTTGGTCCTTCCCTCTGAGGTCCTGACAGCGGGGAGCTGTGATGGGCCATTGTGCCCAGGTCTTCAGTCAAACGTTATTCTTGGGCCGGGGATTTAGCTCAGTGGCACAGTGTCTGCTTTGCAAGGGCAAGGTTGAGTTAGATCCCCGGTTCAAAAAAGAAAAAGTATTCTTTCTTCTGAATTTTTTTTTCCTGAGGGCATTTTTGAGATGACATTCACATATAAGCCAGTGACTTTAAGGAAAGCAGATCACTCTACATAATGTGGGTAGGCCTCATCCATCAGTCGAAGGCCTTAGAGACAGACTGATCTCCACCCAGCAAGAAGGAATTCGGAATTCTGCCAGCAAAGGCTACCTTTGGTCTCTGGCTGCCAAGTCACAATTTCACAAGCCAGTTCCTTAAAAGTAGCCAATTTCTCTTTCTTGTTCTCTCACCCTCCCATCCCTTTTCTCTCTTCCCGTATCACTCTGTACACAAACACACACACACACACAGAAAGAGAGACAGAGACAGAGAGACAGAGACACAGACAGACTGACTCTTGGTTTGTTTTTAATTTTTCTGAAGAACCCTGACTAATACAGGGTCAGGGAAGCAATGAGGAATCAGCAAACAAATGGGAAACTATTATTTCCCACTAATGCCATAATTTGAGGCAAGCAGGCACCCTCCAATGGCCAAGGCCAAACCTTTGGCAACAATGGCACAGAGAATGGAATTGTCCCTACTTTGAAACTGGACAGAAGGACCAGAACACCCAGGAGTGCCTGTAGGGGAGCTGGTGAGGCAGGCCTCAGATGGACTTCACCAGGCAGGCCTGGTGCTCACTTCCTATGTAGGAGCAAGAAGGCCTGGATAGCCTGCACCATTGGAGGGGGAAACACAGGCTGGAGGGGCAGGTCATGACTGTACACCCGGCAGCCTGCACACTGGTAAAGCACCCACAGCCCCGCAGTGGGCAAGGGGTTAGTCCCGTGGGGAGGGAAGCCAGAGATCCTTGGAAGTGTTTCCAAGGTTTACAGTCGTGCCTGTGGTGGAGAGGGGAATGGCTTTCCTGCTGTGGCTTCTCTGTCTAGCTCTGCACTAGGCTTTCATTTTCTTAGAATTCTTCATGGGAACATGATACGTAAAGAGGGAAGTTTTCTCTCCTGTGAAAATGAAGTACGGCGCAAGAAGTGCCCAGCAAGTGGCCGGCATTTTCACAGAACAGCTTCTCCTGTGAAACCTTGATTGAAAGCCTTCATGGGGGGGGTGTCCCCCTTTCCATACCATGGTGCAGAAGGGGTGCATGGGGTTTAAATCCCTTGTGGGACTCATCTAATGTCAGTGTAGAGCGGCTCAGTTCTTTGGTGCACGTTTATGCCCTGCTGTTCCAGTCTGGTGGCAGGGGCTCTTTGGGAGGATTGCATCAGCGGTTTCATCCCCTGGTAGCTGTGCACTTGGGCAAGCCACTCTAATCCCATCGCTCCTCTAATCCCATCCCTTCCTTCACAGATGGGGCTGTGCGAGGAGTCTGTGACAATGTGTGTGCACCTGTAAGGTATTAAATGTAGAGTCCCCGTTTTAAACACACCTTTGCCGTTATTTAATACATTTGACGTTACAGTAGGAAAGCCCAGCCTTTAGGGCAGGCTGTGCCCCTGAAGAGGTCTCAGTGCAGCAGTCTGTGAGCGAGCTCTGTACATGTGACACGCCGAAGGGAATAGTCCCTGCCAAGGATGCCTTCCCTCAACCGTGTATGCAATTTTTCTTGCCATCCTGGCTGCTGCTGTGGCTTTCTGGGGCCAGAATTCCAGCTGAGTTTTCACAGCACCTTCACCCAGGAGGCAGCTCCTGCGGGGGGTGCTAGGTAAGCTTGGCTACCCCGTGGATGGGGAAAACCAGGCTGGGAAGCCACTGGCCTCAGGCCCACTTGGCCCTGTCCCTCTGACATGAACAGAGAGTAGGGGACTTGAAGAGGAAGACAGTGCTACAGCTCCTCTTTCTAGCCCCTTCCAGTTGCCCTGGGGCCTGCCCCTCCTTCTGCTTCCCCAGAAGATGAGTGAAGCCATCAGTGGCACGCAGCGCAGTCCCACTCTGGGCATCAGGTTAGATTATTGAGGTCACCTCCCCACTGGCTTCTGTAGTAGATCTCCCTCCTCTACTCCATCCCACACGTGTGGCCAGAGACATTTCTCCATGGTCTGCTTCCTAAGGTGCACCTGTGTTTTGGAGTTTCCCCTTCACTCTTGTCATCTTTGCAGTCCGCGTCCCAGGCTCCCTATCCCCAAGCTAACCGTTCCCTAGACAGATACTCTGTGTCTGGACTTGCTTCCTGGGGTGGTTGATTTCACACCAGCATGGACTAGACTGGACCAGGCACTGGTTCAGACACTCTTCCCGTCCCGAGTGTCTGAGAGGTGTTTCTGGATGAGACTGGCCAGGGCCTAGGGAGCCTGCACTAGGCAGACCACCCTCCCTTTGGGGTGAGGCCCCACCCAGCCCTGAGGGAGCTGAGAGAGCAGGGAAACAGAGGGAATTCTTCCCTGGCTGTCCTGGAACTGCCTTTTTCTTACCTTTGGACTTGAACTGACAAAGAGGTCATCTCTTTTTGGGCCTCTAGCATGACCACCACAGATTGTGGCACATGTCAGCCTCCATAATCACATGATCCAGAGCCTTATGATCTTTTTCTATATAAACTGAGATACACACACAGACACACACACACAGACACACACACACACACACCCTATTAACTTTGTTACACTAAAGCCCCTGAGTAATGTACTGCCTTTTCTCCAGCTTTTTGCTACATGCCCCCCACATTCCTTAAGCAAAGTAAAAGCCCCTTCTCACCCTTTTAAAGTCTAACTCACTTGAAACCTCATCCAAGAAGCGGTCCCCTATTTCCTTCACTCCTCTGTGCTTGCACAGCATCACCATTGATCTTGTGTGATCAGACTCACCTGGTGGTGCGGGGTAGGTAGGAATCTCCGAGGGTGTCTCTGTGGTGCTGCATTCCCCTGAGGGCAGGAGCTGTGTATCCTTCTCCCTGCTCCCTAGCTTGTGGCACCAGAAGGGCTCAGAACCTATTTATGAAATTACAGTGAGTTAAATTGGCATCGAGCCAGAAGACAGTTCTGTGGCCCTTCCCACGAGGACAGGATGCCAGGGTGGCCCCAGGATGATGCTCCAGCCAGGAGTGACAGCGCACGGCGTAGGCTTGGGGTTTCACGCCCACATCTAAGTTCCCCCTGGCATATTCTGAAGCAATAGTATCACTGGATGTTAATAAAATCAAAATCAATTATTGGATAAAAATCACTAGTTCCAGTGCTTCATTTTGTGATATTAGCAAGGGAAGACTGTTTCAGAAGGAGATAACCAAGAGGGAGAGAGAGATCAATTACCAGATAAAATCACTCAGTGCCTGAGATATACATGCAGCCTGGCCCTGCCCCTCCTACCTGCTACAGGGGCCAAATGCCTGTGCCGATGTCTGCTGAGCCTGACCTGGGCTTTCCCACTCAAGCTTCCTGCATGCAGGAATGGTTGTCTTGTTCTGTTGGGGTGGTGGCTTTCTGCTCCATTAAAACCTGCGCAGTGTGAGACATTTGCATGACAACTGGGGTGAGTAACACATGAATGAACAGCTCATCCTCAGTGACATGCCAGGCCCAGGACAGCAACCCTTCTGTTCCAGGGCAGAACACCCCCACCCCTACGGCTGCTCTGCTCGGGTCTTTGACACGGCATGCATGGTTAGATGAACCTGAAATATCTAAGCTTTGTTTTTAATACAACTGCCCCCCGCCCCTGGAGAGTGAGAGCAACCTTGGGAGGTGGCTGCTCAACTCAAGCTTCCAGCTTACCAAGGTCAGGAACCTCAGCCCCTCTGGCTGGACGCAGTGTCTCTGTTGGCTGTGGAGCTGGTGTGGATGGGAGAACCAAGAACTCTGGGTTCTGGTGAGGAGGCAGCCTCTTCCTGATGTGACCTGGCCGCTGCCTCTTACCAGTGAATGACCTCAGACAGGCCAAGGACCTTTCTGGAAGCTCAGCAGCCCAGCCCAGAGGGGCTTCGTGAATATATAAGTACAGAGTCCGCCTTCCACGTTCTGAAATGCTGTGTCCACATACAGTTTCATACAGCCAAGGTCCTGTCTCACTCTCCCATCGATGCCTCCCTAAAATAGGCACAAACTCTTGAGTTGAAGGAAGAAATGGCTCCGGGATCCTGGCAGGTAGCACAGTGTTAGAAATGGATGGCCTGCTTCTTGTTGCAGCCACACCAGAGGTGCAGCTGATGGTGTCATTGCAGACCTGGCCTGTGTCGGCCACTGTGTCCTGAGCCCTCAAGTTGTCCTGGACAGAGATGGCTTGTGGGGTCAGGACCCAGCCCTGCCACTTCCCAATTGTGGGATCTTGGGCAAGGTACTCACCTATGGGAGCTGTTTTCTCATCTGTATAGTGGGAGTGTGAGCGGTTCCATCTCATAATGCTGTGAAAATGACACGAAGTGGTGTGAATCCGGGTTCTGGAGCAGAGCCCAGAATATGACACTCGGTAAATGGTAGTGGCCACTATTGGCACTGTGCTGTTTATTACTGCTGCTGATGGAATTGTTAACGTTCTGTCTCTGGCCTCATCTTTGGGCCCAGTGTTACTAGAACGAGCCTGGTCTCTGTGGTTGTGTGCTGAGAAGTGGGCAGGTGGCTAGCAGAGGGCAGCGGACCATTCTCACGGACTCTATTCATGTCACACACAGCCTTCGGATGCTGACTGGGACGACCTATGGGAGCAGTTTGATGAACGACGGTATCTGAATGCCAAAAAGTGGCGTGTTGGTGACGACCCCTATAAGCTGTATGCTTTCAACCAGAGAGAGAGCGAGCGGATCTCCAGCAATCGGGCTGTCCCGGACACTCGCCATCCCAGGTATCTCCCTCCTTTGCCCGGACTGTTACCCCCTCCCCTCCCCTCCCTGCAGTCTGGACAGATCCACAGCTGGCTGGATTTGAGGGCCTGCTGTGTGTAGTGGCGGGTGCTAAGAGTTGACGAAGGTAGACCGTTTGTTCCCCAGTGGACACTAAAGGGAAGATGATGTAGTAATTTACCTCATCTGTGCTGCTGATTGCCAAAAGACATCCCAAAGGATCCCCCTCCTTTCCGTTAGGGGATTGGAGGGGATGAGATGTACACCTTTCCCCTCATCTGGTAGTCACCCCAGGTGACACTTGCTGTAAACTCCTGGAGCCCTAAAAATGATTTGCTGTAGCTGTTTTTCCTTGGTAGATTTCCATGTCCCTGCATGACTTTCATGGGAGAGCAGGATGGACGAACCCCAAGGAGTCAGGCTGGTGCCTCTCTTGACTCTGGGACAGGCCTTTCTTGTGACTGCCCTGGGCATCTTGAATTCGGGAAGAGAAGCTGAGGGGCCTCTTGTCATTGGTTCCCCAGTCTATCTGCCAAGGGCCCTTTCACACAGCCTCCCTTCTGCCACATCCTTGGTGAGGCCACACCTTCACTGGGCAGCAGAGACTGGGTCCAGTAGAAAGCTTTGTTTCCCAGGAAAAAGAAACTCTGTGAAGACCCTTTGTCTCATGGCTAGCCGTTCATGGAGTGGCCATGAGCTTTCTGCAGAGGCCTGAGCAAGCAAGGAGTCCCGAGTCTAGCACTCCTCTCCCACCTCCTGGCTTCCACCCAAGGGCCCAGAGCTGCCAAGCAGTAGTGTGGGCACATTTCCTATCTGCTGTAGGTAACTGACGTTGCACCAGCCCCAAACAGCAGGACGGCCATTGGAGGGAGTAGGGTATGTTGAAGGCATTGTGTACTGAGAGACTAAGGCCCTGGCATTGGCTTCTTAACTAGGTATATGTGCTTGGATCTGTGGGTGGCCACCTTATGGAAATTGGGATTTTTGTGCTGCAGGGAAGTAAGAATTTCCATGCCTTCAGAGACTTCAGAGACTGATTTCTCTGGTGGTTCTTAAATTAATATATGAAAGCTTGTGGACTCCATTTCCCCAGCTAGGTTGCACAACTCAGAAACCTTGTCTTATACGCATGTATCCTCTGAGGCCTTGACTTGTTAATCACCAGCATTCCCAAAAGTAGGTGGAATCTTGGTTTCCCCATACATATTACATAGACATGAACCGGATGATATTCTGGCATCTTCTATCTCTAACAGTCTGTGAATACCGAACAGCCCTGCCCTCATGAAACTCTTCCTTAGAGGCAGTGTCTGGTGCCCGAACAGCCAGAGACCCAGGACACGGGCCGTGCCTCTTCCCTTTTGCTGGCTTAAAAGCATCTTAAATCAGAGTTTTATTTCAATTCCTTCTATTTAAATACCCCCGGACTTACCCTGCTCCTTGGCATGTGAGAGAATTATATTGAAATATCAGGTTCTTTTATTTCTCTGATCAGAAACTACATATAGGAGAGCAGGGAAGAGGGAGGAGACAGGCAGCTGAGGGACCCCTGCTAGACAGAAAGCAGCAGGTACATCAGGGTGAGAGTGCTTTGGGAGACACCTGTGACTGCTCCCCGCTGCAGAAAGGAAGTACTGTGAGCTCATGGAGCAGGCAGTCAGCTGGGGATACCCAGAGCAGGACTGTTTCCTGCACACTCACTTCTCTCTGATCTGAGAGGCAGAAATGAAAGTTTTACAGGGCCAGATACATATGCAGTGGTAAGTGAGGAAGAACTGCGCCTGTCCCCAAGGAGCCCAGCTCACCAGCTCAGCTCTAGGCTTTGCAGAGAACCTGGTGGACTCCCTTTATCTGTTAAGGAACTGTGACCTTCTGGGAGTGCAGCAAGAATGGTAGAGAGGATTTAGACAGAATGAGACACCCTTTGGGGAGACAAAAGGGAAAGTGTACCAGGCATATGTCTGCCTCAGGGCAACAGCCTTGCCCTGCAGGAGCTTCCATTGTGTTACTCAGAGAATTTCAGCTTTATGAAACTCAGAAAGAACAGGGAATCAGAATCAGAGCAGGTGCCCAGGGCCACCCACCACCTGGGGGTACTGATATGTCAGGCTCAAATCCCACTGGATCGTCTCTCACTTAGTCTCAGGGACTGAATAGAGGCCATATTTGTATTTGGTAGGGATCTGCTGCCTACTGATTTCCCCCTTGTAGTAAGGAGACTCAGAGGCTGCCACACTGTCCTGTGTTCCCCCCTCAGATGAGCCATTTGGGTAGTGCCTTCTAGCTACAGGATCTCCCTTGTCCTGTCCTTGGTGTTCAAGGAAACGGTGGCCATAAAGTTGGAGTCACCAGCTAAGTTCCTTAATGCTTCTGTGACTCCAGTCTCCCTGCTATCTGCTGACTTCATCCAGATTCAGTGCCTGGGGCTCACCTGCCTGGGCTGATAGAGCCCTGGGGCTCATATTTGGGTCCTGCCTGCTTTGGTTCTGACCAGCTGTGGCTGCCAGTGACCAGCACCCCGTAGACCAAGGATCTGCAGCACTGCCGACATATGGGGCAGGATACTACTTCCGGAGGTGTTGGTCCTGTGCTTTGTAGGTTTTAGCAATATCCCTGGCCTCTGTATAACTAGGCTCCAGTAGCACCCTCACTTCCAAGGTTTAGCAACCAGAAATGCTTCCAGCAATTGTCATGTGTCCCCTGGGGGACAAAATTGCAGTGAGGGTCATTACTGTAAATCTGGCCCTGCTTTTTACCAGTTTATCAGAAGTGAAATTTAAGAATGTATTACTGACCCCATCACCAGCAACAAGTCAGGGCCAGAGTCTCTCTGTCGAGTTAAGCCCAGGTTGAGGACAGGGACTCTGGGATCAGACTGTCTTGTTTCCTATCCTGGCTGTGCTGTTGCCAACCTGAATGAACTTAAATTGTCCACCTTTTCCATGCTTCGGGTTTCCCTTTTGAAAAGTGGGGGGGAGGAGGATTAACAATAATCCTAATTTGGTTTTTATCAAAGATCAAGTAAAATATGCATAAAGTGTTGATGTACTTCAAAGTTAATACTCAAAAGATGTCAGTTGTGCTATTACAACATGGATGAGGGCAGGATGGTACTTTAATCAGCTGAAGAATCAAAAATCCACATCATGCGAGGGTCCTGTTGCAGTCTGATTCAATAGGTCTGGTTTGGGACCCAAGATTTGGTATTTCTAATAAAGCTCCCAGGACAAATGCCACTGGCCCATGGGTCCTATATTAGATAGCAAGAAAGTCTGGTTCCCTACACGAGCATCACTTGGGAAGTTGTTAGAAACACATTCTTAGGCCTCACCCAGAAAACTTTGAAGGTAGAGCCCAGCAATCTGGCTCAGCAAGCACTGCAGGCGATTCTGAGACCTGCTCATGTCAAAACTACAAAGTGTGCGCTTGCTCGGTGGCTTGCTGTTGAGGCCTAGAGAAAGTCCGTGGATGGGTTGGTTCATCAGAAAGGCTCAGGGACTAAGTAGAGGGTAGAGCCCTGGAATAAGGCCACCCACCTGCCTTATTGCTGCCTTGCAGCAGCCTGTGCTGTCCAGGTGACAGGATTTCTGTCTGTGGTCCGGTAGAGACTCTGGCGTTTCTGGTTCCTTCCTGCCTCCCTGTCTTCTTCCATTCCTCAATCCTCTATTACCTCCCTCCCCCCATTTTCTTGACAATTGGCATCACCTCCACAAGAGTCTGCCCCTAGCCCCCATCCCTAGCCCCTGTGCTATTGGCCCACACTAGGCTTCTGGCTCCTAATGGGGCCCGACTTCATGGATATGGGCTTGGTGCCCACTGGGCCACCGTGTGTGTTCCCACCATGCCTTGCAGCTAGTGTCCTACTAGTTAGGACATCATTTGCCCTCTAGGTTGAGTAACAGTCTGTTACAGTGCCGGTCATGTGATCAGAATTCAGTAAATATTTACTGAACAAATGGAAAGGAGAATAGGAATGAAAAGATCTTTGACCACTATCTCTTGCCTGCTTTACAAGCAGAGAGGAAAAGAAGAGCTAAAAGAAGCCCCCTTCACCCCGCCCCAGTCTTCTTTGACCCTCAGGGGCCTCCTATGACGAATTGAGAGAGCAGACAGAGTTAAGGGGAAAAGGCTTTTTCCCTTAAAGAGTTCTCATTAGTGAAAAGAAAAGAGTGAAGGATCCGTTTGTGGGAGGGGTCCGAGTTTATTAAATTTGCTTCCAATTTTCTTACCACAGTAATTGGATTCTGATTTATAGGATGTGTTTGGATGGCGCCTGAAACAGAGAACTATTAGTTGAGCATTAGAGCAAGATCTGCCAAGAGGGTGAGGGTTGGAGTGAATTGCTCAGGAATCTGAGATGTAGGGACAGGGTGGGGGCAGGGGGCTGTAGGCGTCTCCACCCAGCAGGCCTCGGTGCTCATTAAATCAGGCAAGGGTTAGACCCTCTTCTGGCCTCCGTGGGTAGGAGAAGCACCAGAGAAGCCTCGGGGCTTAATTTCTCTGTTGAGCCGGACACAGTAACCACTTTCTCCCCGTTCTCCACAGTGCCCTCGGTGGTTTGTGGGAGGCAGTCCGCTTCATCTGGAGTGTGGGACAACTGAGGCAAGGCGAGGAGCGGAGGCAGAGGAGCCTGTGCGGGCTTTGACTCCCCTTTCCCGGGGTACATGGGGCCCATGGGTTGGGCGGTGAAGGATGCTACATTGCATCGTGCGTAGTTTAGAAAGAGAGCTTCTATAGCTGCAGATGGGTCCCTGCTCGTATGTGCTGCAGGGTTAGAGCCCCACCCATGCCCACCCCACCCCCTACCTCCATTCGCCATGATTTGCAGTCTTGAAGACCCTGATACTTGCTTTAACCATGCAGGTCTCTGCGGTGGCCCAAACTCCTCATTCCAGCACAGGCCAGGTTAGTGGGGTGGAGATGAGGGAACCAGAGTGGCCGTTAGCACATCCCAACTCCTCTCTCAGCTTCACTTCCTCAACTGGAAGAAGATACGAGTGTGGATAACCCCAAAGTTACCATTGCACGAGTCACCTTACAGGTGTGGATGGGTGTGTGCTTCTGCAGTTCGATGTCTTGGTCCAGATGTGTGCACGAGCCACGCCACCTGGCTCTCAACCGAGAAGAGCCACGGGCAGCCTAGTTCCAGCTTCCCCCCAAGGACTAGATAGTATTCTAATAATACCGCTAGTAGGAGACCCGCTGTTTCCAGGTCTCCGTGGGATCACAAGGGTGAATAAGATGTGGCTACATATATCGCACTGTGGATGGGAGGTAGTGGTGTGCCATGCACAGTGATTTCAGTGTAAGAAGGAGGCCGCTTCTAGCTGGGGTAGGGCCTGGATTTCCCAGAGAAGCCCTGCTGTCCATAAAGTAGTGACTGGCCCAGCAGTCCTCCCTTTCTGGCGACAACAGCTGCTTTGCCATCACCACTGTGGCACAGTGTCTAGCAGACAAGAAGACATCAAATAGGAACACACCCCTCCACAGGGGGAGGCCTGGATTCCAGAGAAGCCCTGCTGTCCATAAAGTAGTGACTGGCCCAGCAGTCCTCCCTTTCTGGCGACAACAGCTGCTTTGCCATCACCACTGTGGCACAGTGTCTAGCAGACAAGAAGACATCAAATAGGAACACACCCCTCTACAGGGGGGAAACATATTGATAGAGCAAATGTATATTTTTGCTGTTGCCTAGCAATGCCTATTATGGGATTGCTTGGAATGCAGGGGGCAGGTGGCAGGGTGGCCTGAGCCTGTGAGCTTTGGGCTGCAGAGTTACAGCTGGGGATGCTTCATTAGGTCACCTCTGTGGCCTGGCTGGGTCTGATTGCTCCCCTCCAGCACATTCTCCTGGCCTTCATCCTGTGTGGTGCTAAATGGTTCGAACATTGGGGCGTCCATCGCTTTCCTGGAGGGAAAATTCCACACTTCGATACATCTCACCAGGAAGACATTTTTCCTTTGCTCCTTTTCATCCTGGGAAATGAAGGGGCAGTGGCCCAGTCTCAGAATGCATTTCGCCCTCCTTGTATTTACTCGGTTGGAATGGCTGCCAAAGATCATCATCATTTCTCTCCTTGTGCTCGTCACTTAGCAGTAATAGGATAAAAATCTTTACGGCTGGAATGGCTAAGCCTAAAAAATGTTCATATTCCCTCAGAGTCAAGGCTGTTCTACCAGCTCAGCACAGAGTTAGTGATTCTGCATCAAGGCTGAGGGGAAGGGAGGGGAAACCCATCACAGACACTTAGCTTCTGCAAACAAGCTAGCCCCATCTGCTACTTTCTGATCCCTCCTGTGTACCATTTTTCCGTCCAGGATGTGAGGCCACTGACAGTGGCTCTGAGCATCTTAGAGTTCAGGTTGCTCCACAGGAGGAAGGGAATGGCAGGAGGGGATTCAGAGAATCCTGGAAGTGGCTCAGCAGTAGAACCAGTTCTGCAGTCCTGGGCACCTGTTTGCACTGCCACCTACAGGGACGTGCATGGACGAATTCTCTTCAGCGAGAGGGGAAACACAGGCCGGGATAACAGTTGCCTTTGGGTCAGGATTCCTCTCCAGTCCTGGTCCTCCAGTTCCTTTAATTCTGAGCCTGCAGCTCTTGCTGCCACGGGCTCCTCTGAGTTTAGGGAAATTCCTGAGCCTGCAAAAGGGAATTGGGCAATAACACTTGCTAGTGAGAGTTCACTTGGACCAACTGCCTTAGCTAACTTATTTCTCGTACTTTGTCTCCTAGTGAATTCTGCCAACTTTGACTTAGCATTGTACCTTTCATTCACTTACGCATTTGCTCATTTATTCATTCAGTCAACACATTCACCAAGGATTTGCCACATGCCAAATTTTGTATGAGGACTTGGTCTCCACCACCTAGGAGTGTGTGATCCAGTAGATAAAACTGACGTGAGACCTCTTCCTGATAAACCAGGGTGGACTGCACCCAGGCCATTCCCCCTTGACCCTGGAGTTAATGTGCAGATGTCTTGCTCTTCGTGCCTTGTCCCAGATTTGGGGGTGGCTATTTCTGTCTAGGTCACTTAGCAAAGCACAGGAGTTAGAAGCTTTCCTCTGCAATAAGATAAAACACGCTAAGCTGGCCTGAGTGGAAGAAGGAGTTTCCATGTGGATGGGAGGCTGAGGTTTTATTTAAGGAGATGGCATTTAGACTGGAACTGAGGGAGACATATAGGACTTTAGAGCATCACCAGGTAGTAGGCATTCCATGTTGGGAGACAAGCGTAAGAAAATATCAGGAGGTAGAATAACCACAGTATTTTGTAAGAATCAGTTAGTTTTCCTACACTATTCAATGATGGAAGAGAGGAGTAGGAGAGAACATTGTGGAAAGAAACTTATCTGGAGAGTCTTAATTCTAGGTTAAAGAGCTTTAGTGTTAACTTGGAAGATGCTGGAGTATTCTGATTCTCATTCTGTCGTTGCCCCCATCATCATAGCAGCCCCAGGAGAAGCCTTCAGAAGCTTCTCCAGGCCAGCACCATGTTGTGGGAGCTCCTGGAGGGAAGGGGGACCAAAATGGGACTGGGTAAAGCAGGCAGTGTCTTGCTCCCTCCCCCAAGTACACAAGCCAGCCAAGGTCGGACTGAGCCGGGGTCAGCATGGGGCGCGGGCCTATGGATCTTACCTTAGAATATATACAATATGGTTTTCTGTCACGAAGAAAAGTCTTTTTACGCCCAAGTTCACTGAGTTGAGTGTATGTTGTTTCGCTTGTGCTTTAGGGCAAGAAGAAAATGCATGAGGATGTTGGGTCTTCCAATTAAAATAACTTGATAATTATATTTTAACTTTGCCTAGAGGCACAAAAACAACATAACATCTGATAAAGAGTGTCATCCGGTGTTCTGTTACCTGGACCAGATCTTGGTAGGCAGTTGACACGAGAACCTTGTATGGCTTTGCAAGGAGGCGCCTTGGTTCTGGGGCTGATTTCCTTCTTCCTCCCTGGGTTTGCCTCCTTCATTCCCACATCATCTGGCGGATAAGCAAAGGAAAGAGGTATTCAGAGAGACATAGAAATAGGTTCAATGTCAGGATGGGAAACTGATGTGGGTTAAATATTTGTCATGAGGAATCTACTCTACAAATCACTAAGTATAAGGGTATTAGAGTTGTATCAATAAGAAAGGCAGACTGAAAGTTTGTCCTCATGAAATACAGAGTCTCCAGGCCAATAGACATCCCAGGTGGCTAAGTGGGGACTCCCTCCCTGCCCCACCCCAGGCCACTGGCACATCCCC
>NW_022900914.1:11739271-11788736 GCF_012274545.1 Fukomys damarensis | reverse complement strand
CCATGTTGTGGGAGCTCCTGGAGGGAAGGGGGACCAAAATGGGACTGGGTAAAGCAGGCAGTGTCTTGCTCCCTCCCCCAAGTACACAAGCCAGCCAAGGTCGGACTGAGCCGGGGTCAGCATGGGGCGCGGGCCTATGGATCTTACCTTAGAATATATACAATATGGTTTTCTGTCACGAAGAAAAGTCTTTTTACGCCCAAGTTCACTGAGTTGAGTGTATGTTGTTTCGCTTGTGCTTTAGGGCAAGAAGAAAATGCATGAGGATGTTGGGTCTTCCAATTAAAATAACTTGATAATTATATTTTAACTTTGCCTAGAGGCACAAAAACAACATAACATCTGATAAAGAGTGTCATCCGGTGTTCTGTTACCTGGACCAGATCTTGGTAGGCAGTTGACACGAGAACCTTGTATGGCTTTGCAAGGAGGCGCCTTGGTTCTGGGGCTGATTTCCTTCTTCCTCCCTGGGTTTGCCTCCTTCATTCCCACATCATCTGGCGGATAAGCAAAGGAAAGAGGTATTCAGAGAGACATAGAAATAGGTTCAATGTCAGGATGGGAAACTGATGTGGGTTAAATATTTGTCATGAGGAATCTACTCTACAAATCACTAAGTATAAGGGTATTAGAGTTGTATCAATAAGAAAGGCAGACTGAAAGTTTGTCCTCATGAAATACAGAGTCTCCAGGCCAATAGACATCCCAGGTGGCTAAGTGGGGACTCCCTCCCTGCCCCACCCCAGGCCACTGGCACATCCCCACCTTACGGACCACAGCTAACAAGTGGCGTGTTCCCTTGAAAATATAGCCCTGCACCACAAACTCAGGGCTACAGTGATACCATAAGAAAAATGGACTGTTCCTCTCATCTGCATATCTTTGTAAAAATTAGTTTTCACACGTGCACTTCTAAAGGGCAGAGGAAGAGGGCTGAGGAGGGAGGATTTGTAGTCTGTGTTGTGGGCTGTCCAGCATAGTACTGTGAGGAACAAAGATGAGGGGGAGCAGGCGTCAGCGCATTGCATTGCATTGCATTTTTCAAGTTGAATGGCCTTTGAAATTTTCCTACAAAACCAGGATCTTCCGCCAAGACTAGAATCTCTCTTCATCTTTTCTTAAGTAGAATTTGTTTTGAAATAAATGTGTGTCCTGTGTACATAGGGCTCCTTTTTCCCAGATTGAGGAAAAGAACATTATCAGTTGCCAGAAGTTACTTTTGTGTTCCTACACTATTTTTAACCCACCCATAAGTAAAATTTTTTTGATTTCAAACACTAGAGATTAATGTTGCTTGTTTTTGAAATTATACACTATATACTTCATGTGTTTGGCTTTCCTCAAAATTATGTGTGTGAAGTTCAGCCAAATTTTGACTGACGCTATTTGTTCCGTCTGACTGTTGTACGATATTCCTTTGTATGGGTGTATTACAACTTATATGTCTGTTCAACTATTGGTGCTCATTTGAGGTTTTCTCAGTTTGGGGCTCTTATGAATGGAATTCCTCTGATTAATCTTGTATGTGTCTTTTGATTAATATGCATGTGTTTCTGTAGGGTCTTTTCCAGGAAACTTTCATAAACACTGTCCCACATGGAATAAAGCGGTTGCAGCAGAGTTCTGTGGTGCCATCTTTGTCACCAATCACTCACTGCTGTCTGTCCTCTCCATTTTAGCCTTTCTGAAAGCTGAGTAGGGGTATCTTCCTGTTTTGAATTTGCCTTTTGGTGATCAGTGAAGTTGAGCACCTTTCATAAGCAGGTTGGCCAGCTCAGAGCCTAATTGAGTGCTCTGCCTTTCTCTTTCCATTTGGCTGTGCCCATTGGCAAGAGCCAAGCACCAAGCCTGGATTCTCATCCTCCATCAGCCACCTGCTTCTATTCTAGTTATTTTTTGGTACTTTGCACAGCATTCTGAGGCAGTGTAATGAAGTAAAGGGTGAAAAACAACCGATCCGAGATCAGAAGGCTCAGATCCTTCCTTTTTGCTTTTCTTGAGTGGTTGGGCTGGAACCCAGAACCTTGTGCATCCTAGGCAAGTGTTCTTTTCTAAAATAATGCCCAGCTACCCCTTTAGCTGCCTGGGTGTCTATTACCACACATCTAAGGTGAGAGAATTAGGACAGAGATGGTCATTAAGGTCACTCCCAGCCCTGTCTGCTGGTTTCACACACTTCTGCTAGTGAGAATGTGCGGGAATTGGCTTAGGAGCGGAATCGGGTTGAAAGCTATTTCCAGAAACATGACGTCCTCCTGCTCAGCAGCATCTTCCCGCCCCCAAGCCCTGGATTAATTTTTCCCCTCATACACTCCCCTTCCGAACAGGACTCAAGGGCCCTGCAGGACCATTAGTGCAGTCCTTTTTTATTGCTGCCCTGACCATTTCCCTGCACCAGCCCTCTCCACCCTCCACATCTTCCACTCTGAGGAGGTCACCAGACCCCTCCCAGCCTGAGGCACAAGTGTGGGCTAGCACGACATGTCTTTTCACTTGTCTGGGAGCCCTGGGTCTATGGCCTCAACAGCAGCAGGGCCTTTCCCTCCAGGAGCTGGCACAGCTTGGGACGGCAGCTTGGCCACACACATTAATCACCTGCCCACTCTCTTCAGTGTAGAGTAAGGAGTTAGAACATGCAGGCTTCTTCCCTTTGATACCCTGAACACTATCATGTGCCATTGCCATTTCCGTCCAGTGCTTCAAAGAACCATTGTGTTGTGTGATTGAAGATCTGTGCCTCTAATCCTGGGAAGAAACAAGAAGAACTGACAAAGAAATCCAGAGGATACTTGGAGCCGGGACTAGAGTACCTGGGGCAATATTCTTAAATAAAATATTGAACCATACAATAAGTCCTTCGAACAAGGCTATTTTTCCTCATATGTATGTACGAGTCAATGAAGTGTTTTCTTGTCTCCTTCTGGTAACTCCTCAGTAGTCCTTGAGTACATAGGTTATGGCCATTTCGGGGAAGGAAGCTGAGGCCTAAGCACAGGATCTGGCAGGCGAAGGAAGGGCTTGATCTCCTAGCTCTGTTAGATCTGAGATGAAACAACTCTGCTATTTACTAGCTGGTCTTTTGGTGAGTTACTCAGACTCCCTGAGACACAGTTCTTAATCTATGAAATGGGAGTCACAATGGTACCCAAAGGGAGGTGTCAAATGCTAAGAAGTCTCTAATGTCTAGGAAGCCCAGAAGCCCTCGGTGACTATTAGCTGTGGCTGTGAGCGGTCAGATTCGTGCTGGCATCGGGATCAGCATTAGCATTAGGCCCTGTGATCTTTCCACATTGTTCCATAGCTATAGAAAAAAGCTCCACAGGAAAGGAGAGTACAGAATGGACACACGTGGGGGGAGAAAGCGGTGACAGGTGCTGATGAGCTTGGGAAGGCTCTGGGTCAGCACCTGCTCCCCTCTCTGACTCAGGCTGCTATGGCTCACATGAGCTGGGCTAAGCTGAGAACGAGATGTGGGCAGGGAGGTCCTTATGAGCTCCTAGCTCAGCCTTGGCGCCCAGCGCTGAGTGTTCCACTTGCCTGAATGTCAAACTTACTTTAAAAACTGGAAAGCAAAATAAGTGATGAGGCAATTACGATACCATGTCTGGTGAAGTTTGTATTTGGAAGATACTGAGGCTTGGAGCCAGGGCCGGCAGAAGGAGTGATTTAGGGCCCAGGGCCAGCAAGTACAAAATGTGTTTGACAAGAGATGAAAAGAGCAGGAGAGGAGATGACAGCTGGGGGTGGGAGAAGCTATGGCAAGGAGGCCCTGAGCCTGCCATGGTGACAGACAGTGGGATGCCGTGAGGACAGCCCACGTGAGGCCCAGGCGGCTGGAAAACCAACTGAGTGTGTAGGCAACAAGCAAAAGAAGGCTGCAGTGGGGTGGGGGTGTCCCTTGGTCAGCGAGAGGCAAGCCTATAAATGCCCCTGGGGATTATCCTGGGTGTCCTGAGCCCCCTGTGGTGACTGAAGATTTGTCTTAGTCAGACCACTCTCATCTTCTGACCTGCCTAAACCTGCAGTACTTCTAAAGCAGCCAGAACAGACAAGCTGCCTCCTTTCCCTGGCTTCCCTCCTCCCTGCCTCTTCTTGACACAGTGTACAGATACTTCCTTTAAGCCATGCCCCGATGTCATGGAGCCTGCCTGGCTGCCTTTCCCAGCAAGCTCCTCTTTGCCCTGAGATTGGCTCCCAGCTCCCTCTGAGTCCAGGTCCCCCATTCAGATCCATGAAGCCATCTTCCTCTCTTAGCCTCATTCCCTTCAGTCAGCCTCCTGTGCTTATGCCCAGCTCTGCACCCCACCCCGCATTCCATGCGTAACCCCCAACCCCCAAGAGCTTTCCAGTGCAAACTACCTCACTGGACCCCTTCCCTGCTGTCTGCTTACGGCTTTGCCTGTCTCCACCTCCACCAGTAGGCTTGTTTCCCCACTATGCCCTGAGAGGTAGGGCTCCTTATTCTCTGCTGCCCTCTCTAGTTAGGACATCCCTTCATCTTTCAGGAGCCTGGCAGTTCAGCATCCCCTCTGTATTCTCATGCCCACCCTGAGCAGCACCCATCAGCCAGAACTGCAGTGTTTAGTCTCCTTCCCAAGCCTTGAGTGACATGGGGCAGGGTTGCTGGTTTATCTCTGTCTCCAGAGCCTAGTACAGAGCCTGACATTCAGACCTCTCCTTCAGTATTAGCTCAGTGAATAGACTCATTCTCCAAGTATCTATTAAATACAGTACTTGCGAATGCAGGGGTGGGAATGAATCCTCAGAACAGAGCTAGGAAATCAAATCACAGGAAATTTAAAGCCACTTTCACTCCACAAAGAATTGTGGTGTTTGCCCATAAATCCAGGACCATAATCAGCAAACACGTATTGATCATACTGCTCCCCTGATATGTGGTAGGCACCTTATATATGTTCTCTTGGCTAAGCCTCACAACTTTGCTATGATCCTGGTTTCATAGATGAGGAAATTGATGCCAGTAGGTTGAGGAGCCTGCCCTTAGGATCATCAAGACCTAGAGCAGTGGCCCTGCCCCCAGGAAGGCAGAGCCTGCTTAGGAAGATGGACAGCTATGTGGAAAGGGGAATGGGGACACCAAGCAGCCCACAAAGAGTGCAGGGGGGAAGTGGCTTCTGCTGAACAGGAGTCAGAACTCATGCAGGCCAGAAGGGAGATGGCAGGGCCAGGGAGCATGTGGAGGTAGTGACACCAGGCACGACCATGGGATGGCACATGGACTGGTTTGGCAGGCACAGAAAGCTTCTGCAAGAGAAGTAGGACAGGGGGTGGTGTAAAAGATGAGTGTTCACCCCATGGTGGAGGCATTGGGATGCCAGCCAAGGTGTGACTTCAAGTGGCATCTGGAGGTAGGGGAGAGTCACATGGGGAAGGCAGTACCTTAGGAAAATTGCCGTGAGGAGGAGGAAGAAAGGTTGGAGTGCAGCGGCTTCGGCAGGAAGAATTTTTGAAAGCTGGATGCAGAGCTGAGGCACAGGGCATGTATGGGGGATGAAAGTGAGAGCAAAAGGAGGTGACAGAGGCAGGTTCTGAGGTGGGGTTGACTCGGGGATGAGCTAACTACAGGAAGGTTGGGGCCCTTTGCTTGCTACCCCTTCCTCAGACCTTTACACAGGGCCCACCATTGAGAGTCCCTAGAGAAGAGGTGTGAGATGCTTGGCCTGCAGACTACTGAGGAGCTCAGGGTGCTGAGTCTGCTCTTCTCACCCCCAGAGGCACAGTCTGTAGGTCTGATCTCAGCTGCTTCCTCCTGAGGAAGTTTTCCTGCTTAGGCAAAAGGGAGAATGATTGTTCTCTGAGCCTTTAGCTAGAGGGCCTGGGAAATGCCATGAAATGGCTCCAAGGTTACATTAGGAGACAGTGTCATTCTTTTACAAGTGAAGGACACCCAGACCCATGCGTTTCCAACTTTCTAGAACCTTCTAGCACACAGTCTTTAAGACAAGAAAGAGAGAAAGGCCACTATGAAAGTTTGAGAATCATTGAGTCCGGATGGTCCTGATGAGTTTCCGGGTGGAGCTGGTGAGAAAGAATCTCAAGCCAGAGTGCCTGGTTTCACGCCAAAGGCCCTGTTGCTTACCATAACCTCACAGTCTCCTCCACAGTGAGAGAAGAGGAATCACAGTACTTACCTCAGAGAATTATTGTGCAGATTTAGAGTTCAAGGAAGAATACTTGAGACAGAGTGAGGATTCAATAAATGTTATCTGTTATCACTGTTGTGTAATGTGATTAAAGCAGGGCTAAAATAAGACACAAAGGAACCCTGGTCCTAGATACCAAGGAATATTTTTCAAGAAACATTAAAAACTATAATAGTACAGGATCCTAATGAGATAATTAATAATGTGAAATAGGAAGTAAAGGGCTAAAGGTGTAGGGAAAGTGGGAAGGGTGGGGGAAAGGTAATAAGGGAGGGAGAGGAAAAAATATGAGAAACTGAAAAAATGGAAATAAAGTATTTGTAAATGGGGAGGGGAGGAGGGGGTGAAGGCAGGGCAGGGACAAGGGGAAAAAATGAGAATCAAGACCTATTATGTAAAGGTACAGGCTCCCAATGATGAATGTGACTGTATTGTATACCTAGATTGTACCAATAAACTCAATTAAAAAAATAATAATAATAAGGCTTAGCTTACTCTGCCCTTTGTGTTCTCAGTAAGGTTCTGCTTTTGTCTTTGGGGAACAGTCTCCTGTGCACACACAGGTACACACACACACACACACACACACACACATGTATGCACACACAGCTGCTAACTAGGTGGTGTTGGAACCAGTTGACACAGGTCCTGGCAAGATCCCAGGTGAATCCTCTGTAGCTTTCGGAGAGCTGCTGACCTTCCTGGGGAGAAGGAACAGCCGTGGCCCCACATCTTTTACCCAACCTACAGTGTATCCCACTCACTTCCAAAGGGCTGGCCAGTTAGTTCCGTGGAAGTGCAGAGTGGAGCAGTGGTTTTTGCATAGGAAGTCTCATGCAGCCAGAGGAGCCTGCATCCTCTGAGTCAGGTGGGCTTCTCAAGCCCGGACTGCACCTGTCTTCACAGGCAGCAGAGGGGCCCATGGCCTTAGGCCAGTGGTGGTGAGCCTATGGCACGTGTGCCCCAGCGGGCTCTTTGTATCAGTGAAAGCTTGGAAACATTCGCCATCCCTGATCCTAGGCCAATGGCCAGAGATTGAAAAAACCATACCTACTTAGGAGTATCAGCAGCACTAAAAGAGAGTTGGGTCTACGGGTCCCAGAAGAAAGACGAGAAGCTGTCTTGTCTGCTGTGTTAGTATTTATATGACAGCTAAGGATCACAGCAAAGGTACATCATGGTTTCATAGAACAGACTTTTGAACTGTATTTTCAGGAGCCAGTTGGTAAATTAGTACAGTCTGGATCCATGGAGCAGAGGGAGAGGGAGACCATCAGGGAGATTTCCTGAGAGCTAATTTTTGCAATTTAAAGACTTATTGATTACTCTAAGATCATGACCTTTTCTGGTATTTAAACATCCTTTGTTTTATGAAATAATGATGGGATTTTTAAAAACTCTTTCCTAAAAAGTCATAAAGCTAACAATAGTTTCTGTAACATTTTTTTAAATTCATGCAAAAGAATCCAACACTTGGAGACTATTGTCTGACACTAAAGCTTACATTTTAAGTTGAATAACATACAAATTACGGTCAAGTAACCACTTCAGGACAACGATATCCAGCAGAAATAGGTGTGTGCTTTATATGCCACTAAAAATTTTCTAGGGACCATGTTTTTAAAAAGTAGCAAGTAAAATGAAATTTAATAATATATTTTATGTAACATTTCCAAATATTATCATTTCCACATGTAATCAATGTAAAAACAAACTAGTGAAATATTTTACATTCCGTGAAGTATTGTGCGTATTTTGCACTTGCTGTGTGTTTCCATGGAGTCTGGACATACTGCAGATGCTCGATAGCATATGGCCGGTGGCTGCCATGTGGGAGTGCATAGCAGGAAGAGTATCTGAGCCATAGTCAAATGGGATTCAGCTGTCCGACTCAGGCTGGGAAGGATTGCTCATCTCTCCTGGGACTTTGGTAAAGAAGAAAAACATCTACGCTTTTAAACTTAGCTGAATATTTCCAGAGTAACAGAAATTAAAAGCACTCCATAGACACCAAACCCAATCCCAAACGTTCTCCCAGAGCAACCTTAGCTTAAAGTTCCCTGTGCTCCTCACCATTCCTCTATAGTCCAGCTCTGGGGCTCTTCTTCAGCTACTTCCTTGTCTGTTCTCTTTTTAATGCATTCCTGACCTTGACCCTTGCTGTCTGCAGCTCCCCTGTGCTCATATCACCCATACCTTGGCAAAAAGTTTTTCCCTTCTGTCTCTGGCCTCATGGAAGCCTCCCCTGCTTCTGCCCCTCTTCTCCACCCACTCATTCTTCAGATGTCTATCTTAGGCACGAGGTTAGACACGGTTACAGCTGTAAACAAGTCTTTGCCTTCGTTGCAGCAATAGTCAACAGAGAAGGCAGGGAAGTAATTTCACAGCAGTTGGTAATACATTGCAGTGATGGGGTGAATGCACGGTCCTACAGAGGTACATCGGAAAGGGCTTGGGAGGTCAAGAAATGCTCCCTGGGGGAAGCAACTTCCAGACCACAGTTAGAAGAGGAAAAAATAGCTAAGCTTTGGAGAGTGAATTGCAGGCTGTATTAGTATGCTCCTCATCACTGTGGCAAAAACACCTGACATGTACAATTTAAAGGAGAAAAGGTTTATTTTGGCTCTCGGTTTCAGAGGTTTTAGCCTCTGGATATGAGGCAGAAAGGGCATGGCAGAAAAAGGCTGCCCAACTCATGGCAGCCAAGAACCAGAGAGGAGGGAAGAGCCTCAGAGGAAGGGATCAGGGATCAGATGTCATTTCCAGACCCAGGGTTCACCCAAACACACCCAGGAGGGTGCTTTGCTAGTTTCTTAGGTGACTCTCCATCTTACCAAGTTGAAAATTAAGATGAGCCATCACAGAGACACCTGGGAGAGAGACGATGCCTACAGAGGTCCAGAAGAGACAAAGAGCAAGTCAAGCAGAGTGTAACAGCTTAGAGAGAATGGCAGGCAGGGGTGGAAGGATCACTTTGTCCAGGCCATGATTAGGAGTCTCAACTTTGTGTTGTGAGCAGTTAGGCAGCATTTAAAGGTATAGAAGATGCAGTTTTAGAAAGATCATGCTAGCTACAGAGCATAGACTAGGTTGGAAAGGGAAAAGCTATGCAATTATTTCGAAAAGACTTGATGAGAATGTAGGGAAACAGCCAGATAGAGAGATAAGGAAGAGGAGTTGATGTGACTAGGTTTAATTAATATTGGCAAGAGAGTGGTAGGTTTAGAGAATACCTCTTGGGGTTGGGCACATGGGAGATGGTGAGTTGGGGAGCTCAGAGTTGGCGATCTTGGCCTGTGTGTGGGAAGCAGAAAATGGGTGAAGAAATCATTCATGGGGACATGCAGGAGAAAATGCTCATCTGGTCAGAGCTGGGCTCATTAATATACGGATGGGAAATGGAAGCTTTGGAGACAAGTAGGATGATCCAGGGAGAGGAAGGATTGCCTAGGAGACAGTGTTGGGAACAGCAGAATTTAAGATGAGGAAAGGGAAAAGAAAGCCAAAAGGAAAGCGCGTACGAAGAGGCTAGCTGTGCTAGATTATCTCTCCCATCAAGGCCAAGGTCAAAGAATGAGCTGAGCACTTAATAAAATGTGAGGCCCCGGTGAGAAGATAAAGGCTGCAAAGTCTCTGTTAGATTTAGCAGTGTGGAGAAGCCACAGATTCCTTGACTGGAACACTGTGGCAGGCAGAGGGTGCGTGAACGCAGAGGTGGCTCATAATGCTGTGTGGACTGAGACTGGGGCCTCTTTGTGCTGCTCGATGGGACTCGCCAGGCCTGAGTGCCTTAAGGGAACTGAGCACATTCAGTTGCTAAGGGCGAGGGAGGCTTAGCTCTGCTACTAGAGGATGGCATTGGGCAGGCAGTGTACTGTTCTGGGCCCCAGTTTTCCTCATGTGTAAAAAAGGAGGCAGTTGGAGCCCACATTTTCTAAACTTATGTCCCATGAAGTTCCATTTGGTAGAATACATTTTATTTTGCTAACTGTGTATCTTAGTAAGCATTTCAGTTCCCATTCAGTATGAAGGATTATGTGCTAGGAAAGGAAAAGAGTTTAGGGAGAAGGATGGGGCAGGTTTTGAGGCAGACATTTGATAAATAGTAGGCTAGCAGAACTCTTAGAACCTTTAACAGGTTTGTGTGCACTGGTGGATCACCACAAAAGGAGTGGTAATCCAATATCCATCTAGTATTTCTCATTTACCAAACTTACTTGACCCTTGTCTACTTTATTCACCAAGATCTCTCCTATTCTGTCTAGCCACTCACAATGGAGGGGCCACTGAACTAGCTGGTTTTCACTGTCCTTTCCAGTCCATTGCAGCAACCTATGACTTTGCTTAAAACCAGAGAGAGAAGGGTCCTCCAGCTGATGGTAGTCCCAAAACAGAGAGAGACAGTATGGTCTCATATCATAGCACCCTCCTTTCCTAGTCCTAATGTGTCATGACAGACCCTGTGGGGCACTCTTACTTTGCCAAGAGAAGGGATGTACTGAACTGATTTCTGGGATCATCATTTGGATCTACAGTTTGCAATTAATCATCCAGTGGGAGTGCCCTAGAAGTGTCATGTTGTAGGCCTTAAAAATCCAATCCTACTGGTAGTAAGCAGCAAGAAAGAAAGAAAGAAAGAAAGAAAGAAAGAAAGAAAGAAAGAAAGAAAGAAAGAAAGAAAGAAAGAACAACCCAGGAAAGGTCCTCCAAGGAACAAGAAGTGAACTACACATCCTGAGGTGGCTTGTTTGAGAGAGACTCAACCGAGACTATAATGGTTAGGTGTGGGGAATGCGTATGTTGGCCTCAGCTCAGTAGGCCCACTTTGAGATTGGGTGTACTGTCCAGACTTTGGGCTCAGGAAAGGTAGCTCTGAGGATTTTATTTCTTTTTTTTGTTTGTTTGTTTTGTTTTTGTCTTTGTTTTACCAATACCAGGGATTGAACTCAGGGCCTTGCACTTGCCAGGTAGGTGCAGCAGTGCTGATCTACATCCCCAGCCCAGGAAGGATGGTCTTTCTTAACTAGGCTTCTACAAGATAATTTAGCTCTACAGCCATAGGATATCCATGGTGTGAAACAAATTAACTTCTTTCTTGTGCATGTGGAAGGGTCCTAGACAGGCACCATCCTTGGGAGAAGTGAAAAGGTAGTCACTCAAGTAGTAACCTCCTTCTGCATTAAGCACTCCGGGCACCTTCTAGCATCATCTAGTGAATGGAGACCAGCAGAGCATGGATGTGGGTCCCCACAGTGTAACAGAGAAGAGGGGATTAGGGATTGGGAACCAGTTGTGTGACTTCTTCTAAGTATAGTGCCTTTCACCCAGGGGAGTGAGAAACCCTCCTAGACTTCGTTTAGATGCCTAAGGGCCTGACTGTATTCATTTATTGGTGTATAAGCAAGTTATCTTCAACCTTTGTGGCTTAAAACATTTATCACCTCATAGCCTCTGTAGATCAGGAATCCTGGCATGGTATAGGTGAGTTCTCTGCTCAGGATTCCGCCTATCAAGGGTCATTTGGAGCCATGGTTGTCGTAGGGCCTGACTGGGGGAAGATCCTGCTCCAAGCTTACCCATGTGGCTGTTAGCATGATTCAGTTCTTTGAATAGGAATGAGAGGCTCTCCGACATGGCATCTTGTGTCACCAAGATGTGCAAGCCCGTCTTGTCTAATCCAATCACAAAAGTGACACTGGGAGTTTGAGGCAGGAGAATCACAAGTTCAAGCCCGGCCTGGGCAACTTAGTCACTTAGTAAGATCCTGTTTCAAACTAAAAAAAATAAAACATAAAAGGGTTGGGGATATAGTTCAACGTGAAGGTCCTGCGTTCAATCCCCACACACAAGTGAAATCCTTTCACTTTAGCCATATTCTGTTCCTTAGAAGCAACTCACCAGGTTCATCCTGAATTCAGGAGAAGGGGATTATACGAGAAGGTAAGAATTAGGAGCCATCTTTGAAGCTGCCCACCACAGTGCCTGACGAAACTTCTAAGACGTTCGCTTCTTTGCTCCAGCCTGCTTATTATCTCCTGAGTGTATTGGAATTTAATAATGTGCCAAGCAGTTAACATGTGGCCATGTAATGGGATAGCAAATCTCAGTCTTACTTTACATATCTCTTATGAGACAGGAGTTCTGCAACACAAGTGAGAGAGGGTAGCTTTGGAGGCAAGAGGTAAGAGCAGTGCATGTTTGTGTAGATGAACAAATTAATCTGCATGTGAAATCCCAGTGAAATTGACATGAAATAAAAATTTCATGCCTTCTAGTGTATTGACATTGCCCATGAAATGAGATTAAAAGAAATTTCTGATTTTACACTTGTCATACTTTTTATACTGCTTGAGTTTTTCTCTTCTACAGAGTTGAGTTCACGTGAACCCAGGGGTCAGTCACAGAGTTGGCATTTTATGTTTTCTCATATTCCTTTTCCTTCTAGCTGAGAGCAGGTGTCCTTATATAAGAACAGAGCCTGGGGTGGATTAGATGTTCTCAGCTCCAAAAATGAAATCTGTGATCCTGAAAGCCAGGAACAAGTTTACCGTCCCTTGTCCTGGGAAATCCAAGAACAGAGGCAAGAGCTTAGTGTGCACTCCTCTTTCACACAAATCAGCACTGTGTTGGGTGCTTTTGGCCAAGAAGGAAGGGAGGAGGTGGCAGAGTTGTTTGTGAGGCTTCTGAGCTAGCATAGGACACAGAGAGTAATGGAATCAGGTGGGGCAGGGGATCCAGAGCTACTCTTTGGGGGACAGAGCACTGTCTCCCAGGAAGATCATCACCCCTAGTTGTCTTAGGCCTGTATTTCCTTTGCCTCGCTGGCTGTGGTGTTTAGGGAAACGTGGAGATGACAACTTAACCATGTCTTCAGCTTGAGTTTGACCTCCTCAGGATGCACTGGGAGTGCAGGAATTGGAAAGAAATGCCATTTTCTGCTTAGGAACAGACATTCAGGAACTGCCCCACCCAGGCGTCTTCTCCATCTTATAGGCCCCACTGGGGCGCTGTGTGGGAGGCCCTGTTAAAATGTCACCTCAGTGTCTCAGTCAGCCGTTTCTGCCTCTTCCTGTCACCGCTCAGGAGTGGCAGCCTGTCTTTTCCTTCTGGGCAGGTCCCTGTGACTGCTGGTTTCTAGAGCTCAGCAGAAGCAGCTACTCTGGGGTGTGATTTGAGATCCCATAGTACCCACAGTGTACTGGAGCACAGAGAGGACCGGAGTCTCAGTCTCCTCCACAGTGAGTGTGTAAAGCTGCAGCTACCTCACAGGATGCTCGTGAGCATTAAACGTGCTGAGAGTTGTGCTGTGCGGTGCCTGGCCGTGAGAGTTTACATTCCGTGAGGCAGACATAGTCAGCACTGCGAACTAGGGAAGTCATGCTGTGCTCTCATGCATGGAGGTAGCATGCAGTGGGGAGCGGGGGGCAGCCCCAGCTAGCAAGCAGTGGGACCACCGGGAACATCCATTGCTCATTCAGAGAATGAAGGTGCCCACGAGAATCATCTTCTCCTTTACAGGTTGCTGTGCTATTTCATGAGCTTGGGGTTTAAAATAAAAGGCATTGTGCCCATAATCACATTACTGCAGTAACTGATGAGCGATGGTCACTGAGCTTTGGAATGTACCCCAGTTGGCACATATTTGGGTACACTGGGTGGGCAGGAGAGGGATTCGCTCCTCCCCAGGACTTGAGGCTGGCATCTCAGACGTCCCTTGGAAGCATCTCAGGCCGGTAAGTGACACTAGACACCCCAGAGACTGAGTATCTTGAGCCCCACCTTGGGGAAACTAAGCTGTTTTTGAGTCTTTGTTGAAAAAAAAAGATGAAGAGGAGTTTGCTACTCGGGAGCTGTTGTTTCCCCCAAGGCAAATACCCCACCTTCCTCCAGTGTGGAGCTCCTCCTCCACACCATACTTTGCTGCTCACAGCTCTTCTTCCAGTAAAAACCCTGGATCTTTAATAAATTATCAACATGGTTTCTCGTCCATCTGTTGGCGCCAGACCTCCGTGTGGTCCGCCTTCTCTGGTGCCCTCATGCCCGGGAGAGATCTTGCTGTTTGATTAATCTTTTAGGTCCTCCCACAGAAAGCCCACTGTCTGGGCTGACTCTCTCCCGGTGTCAGCTTTTAAGGCCATTTCTCAGGCCCGTGGTCTCCTTTCTAGGCCCCTGCTCATCCCCAAGCAGGCTGCAGGTCAGGCCTTAAAGGGCAGGTGATGGTAACTTGGACACCGGCTCAGGGACCAGTAGGTCTGCCGGCACAGTGCCTTAGGCTCCTTGCCTTGGACCAAGGGAAGTCAAGCGGACCTGGGCTCCCCTCACCACACTGATCTATCAGGTGTGTGACCTTGAGTGAGTTCCAAGCCTCAGTTTCCCTCATCTGCAGAGGGAAGGTTCTCACAGACTATCGTGAGGGTCAAATGAGACAAAGGGTCAGCTGCAGCAGGGACAAGAGAACAGTCCCATGAAGTCCTTTGAGCCTGTGTGGGTGAGGCCCCTCCCTGCTGCCCGCTCTCCCTAGGCCTGGACCTGCAGGGGGAGCTGCTGGGCTTCCTGGCTAGTACTCCAGGTAGGGCCTGCATCCTTTGCTCAGTAGCGCAGGCAAAAGACTGCAGGGCTCCGAGGCCCAGGAACCAACCACTCAGACTCCGCTCAGGTCAGGGAGTTGAACTGGGTCACCTCTAAGGTCTCTGTCTTCGCTACCTTGTGTTCCTGAGCCTAGTAAATCAGCGTGGTGCTTTGCATGGAGCCCAGTAAATGAGCATAGTGTATTGCATGGAGCTGGCTCAGCTGCTTTCTGGATGTGATTACAATTCCAGCTCCCTTTTCCTCAGCACCAGGTGCTTTGCCTGCATTATCTGCAGTCTTTATTGCAAGCCTGGGAGGGAGGGATTTGTCCACATTTTACAAGTGACGGCATTGAGGCGCAGGGATGATAAATGTGATGCCCACGGGCACACAGTCTGTTCTGTACAGACCCAGATTCAAATCCAAGCATCAAACCCAGGTTCCTTTCACTAGCATTGATACCCCCTTGTTTGAGTGCCCTGCCTGTCATCACCCCTCATCTGCTCTTGGGACAGGGCAGGGCCACTCACCAGAGATGCCTTTCCAGCCCACGAAGGATCGAGCTCTGCCCAGCAGTCAGTCGTCTGCAGATTTGGACTGATGCTAGAAATAATACTAGTTCCTGTTTGTCAAGCACCTATTACTGCCTAACATGTCCATAATCTAAGAGAAAATACCAGCAACTTAGGAATTATCTCCATCTTCTAGGTGGGGAAACGGAGGCTGAGATATAGTGAAGCCACAGATAACACAGTGACAATGGTAGAGCCTCACTGCAAAAAGGTATTTGCGACATGCTGTTCAATTTCCCACACTTAACTGACCACTGACTATAATCAGAGCTCCTGGTAGTTGATGCTATGAGACCTTCAGCAGGAGGGACTTGGGCCAACCCGTTTCCCGGACGAGCACACAGCAAACTGGAGGGGTGGCTGACTTGCTCAGGTCCCCTGCTGGCCGGTGATGTCCAGAGCACCAGGCCAGGAGCCTGCAAACTCCTGGAATCTGTCCATCCCTGCTGCGTCTGTGAGAGCCTGTACCTCCTCCTCCATGAAGCCTGCCTCACCACCCTAGGCAGTCACACCCCTGCCCAACTCTGCATGTGTGCTTCTGTGTCACCACTCATCAGTACGGCTGCATACCCAGCTGGTGTCTTCCAGACATGTGGCCCCCTTTCCCAAAAGTCCTCTAAGCAGATGACAGCACCACCATCCCTCCCCAACTTTCCCCTGTGTAACTTATGCCGTGAAAGCTGGGACTTGGGGGCCCAGTGCCCCCAGCATGTAGAAGGGGCACCAGCTCTGATGCAGTGCCCAGGGTAGGGACATGGCAGCAAAGAGAAGCTTGGGGCTCAGCCACTGGATGTGTCGCAGACCTGACAGCGGAGGCCTCCCAAGTCTCTGCTCACCGTCTTTTCTTGTCTCTCAGGGAAACCAGGAGTGTGCACCAAGCTCTCTGACGTATCACCTCCCCCTTTAGAGGTAGATGATTATCCCAGCCTCTCCTTGACATGTGATTTATTCACCTTGGTACTGAACACACTCACTTTGTCCTCCTTCTGCCAAGCCTCTGCATGCCCTTGTGAACTCTGCAACCTTTCAATCCAGATCCCCAGTTCCACCTCCCCACCTCCTTCCCACTGCTCCTAACACAAGTCAGGGCTGTGTCAAAAGATAGGCAAGTCCTAGGCCGCTTCTGGCTGGGGACTGTTTCAAGGCATTTTCCCTTCCCTTTTATAATACTTTCTAATGTAGAACAAATCACCCCAAATATATAATATAGGCTTAAAGCAACAAGTCAGGGCTCCTCTTCCTGGCGTTTGTGGGTCAGGAACTGGGAGCATCTTGGCTGGGCGGTGCTAGCTCAGAGTCTCTCCTCGGGTGCAGCCAGAACCTGATACAGCTGTCATCTGATGCCCTGGCTGGGGTGGGTGGACCCACTTCGAGGCGGCTCATCCCTATGGCTGGTTTGTTGATGTGGGTGTGAGTGGGTGGCTTTGGCTTCTCTCCACATAAGCCTCTCTGGCAGGGCTGACTGTCTTCACAGCATGGCAGCTGGCTTCCCTGTGCATGGCCAAGGCAGAGGCTACAGAGCTTTTGGGATTTAACCTTGGAAATCACATGCAGTTGCTTTCACCATATCCTATTGGTCATAGGCGCTGCCCTGAGTCAGGGAGAGAGGCAAAAAAAGGGCATGAAGACTAGAAGGTAGCTATGACAAAAAGCCACCTGGGAGGCTGGGCTCTGCACCTTTCGAAACCACAGAAGGCCGAGTCTTCATTTCCTGACTCTCTCCCTCCCTTTCACCATACATGGGTATCCGGTGTACTTTGCCCCATTCTAGGGTGCAGAGCTGGGCAAAGCCTTGACCTTCCCTGAAGGACTCGCAGTCAAGGTCGGGAGAGTCTTATCACAGGAAGTCCTCAAAAAGAAACTTTCAGAATGACGGAAGCACAACGGACGGGGGAGTATGCAGTGCTCTCGCAGCAGAAGGGACATTCACTTTGTGTCTTGAAGGATGAATAGGAAAGGGGAGGTTAGTGCCCCGTTAGCACTGTGCAGAGAGCTTTGGCAGCATTTGAGATTGTGACTGTGAAAGCTCTTGAAGGCTGTGGTCAGGAGCTGGACTTCGTGCATCAGCAGCCACTGGAGGGCTTCGAGCCAGAGGAGAGCCTGGCAGAGCCATGGGGCAGACAGAACAGGATGGCAGGAAGACTGGAAAGGAGGTTGCTGCCACCATGATGGAAAGGTTGTGCTGAAGCCATGGGGCTGGGGACAAGTCTCTGGAGCTGGAGCTGACAGGATGTGACAGGAAGGCCAGGGAGGCCTGAGGCCTTGCCAGCCTTTCTCTTCCCCAACTCCTGCTTCTTGTGATCACCCATGCCCTGCACCTGCTCTCTTCCTTAGTTCAATGCCCGACTGTCTCTGCATCAGCACCACAAGCCTGCCGTGTGTGCTGCCGCAGAACAAAGCGTCAGGGTGGCCACAGGGCACCAGCCCTGAGGACTGCGGATCTCGACGTTTTTAGGTCGCAAACTTCTTTGAGGATCTAGTGAAGGTTTGAGCCATCTTCCCAGCGGAAAGGAAACGTACATTTGCACAAATAGTTCACAAACAATTTTGGAGGGCTCAGTGGCCTGGAAAGCCCACCTTTGCCCCAAATTAAAAGCCTAGGGAAAGAGGCGGAAATGAGAGCAAATGTCTGACTCCCCAAAATCTATTATTTACTTCTTCTTCTCTTCCTCCTCCCACTCTCACCCATCATCCGGCAACCCCTGAAACTGAGAAGCAGGAGACAGAGTTCACCCAGTGATGGCCCTTGGTGGCACCAGCCTCACTTGGCAGGTTTATTTCCATTATTATAGTAATTTTCGGGCTGCGGGCTACAATTTTCACTTGCAGCGAGGTATTAAATTGAAATTACCCCAGATGTAATTGGTGTACAGGATAATCCTAGACACATGGAAGTGCATGCTTTCTCTTCCGGCTTTATTGCTTACACAGGGCTTTAGAACTCGGCCTCCTTAAACAGCCGGATTTCAGTGTGGAGCCCAAGACTTGGCGCGGGGATTCTATAGTTGCTGGGATCCACCGTGCACTAGCTCTGGCGGGCATGCACAAATATGACACTTGGTTTGTTGTCTCTGAACTTAGTTTAGATTGGCTAAATCCCAAGTTCCCCCAAGATGGCAAAAACTGAGCTTCAGTCTTTCCCAGAGCTCTCTTCACCCCACCTATGGCTAGGGGAGGCCCCCAGATGACAGGCACCTGTCTATACTGGTGACCACCCTAATGCCCATTTTCTCAGCTCTTTGCATCGCTTGGCCACTGCAATCCTACTCATCTTCCACCTTCTTTCTCAGGTGCACGCTGCTGGTGTATCACACAGCCCTTCCGCCCACCAGCATCATCATCACTTTCCACAACGAGGCACGCTCCACCTTGCTTAGAACCATCCGCAGGTAAGGCGCCTGCCCCGCCTGTGGGCCGACACCGGGCCAGCGCTTGGTGATGGCCTGTGCCCACCAGGAGCTGCTGTGTCCTAAGAATGCCAGGTACTTCCAAGCATGTGCCAGGAACTAGTCTACATACCTCATGTGTGCACTCGGCCACTCCTCACATGCCAGTGAGGAAAGCCATCTTCCCGCTTACAGGGAGAAACAGGCCTTTGGCATTAGTACCTTGCAGAAGTTTAAAGAGAGTAGAGAAAATGATCCGGGAGTCCTAGCCCTTTACCTTATGCTAGTCGGCCTTGAGACCATGTGTTCACAACTGACAGAGGCCTGGAGAGGCTGGGCCTATGCTCCACCCTCAGCATCAGGCTGGGGTCAGGGTCCAGGTCCTCCATGGGCTGCCTTCCCTGCACCCTACCTCTCCATGGCCTCCCACCCATGTTCCTTGGGTTCCAGCTCTGTTGCCCTTGGACCACTCTGACTACCTTTGGCTTCCAGTCTAGGGCATGCACGGCCTATAAATGGCTTTGAGGATGCGTCTTGTACACAAGTCCCAGAGCCAGCTCCAGGAGAACTGTTCCCTGGACACAGAGTTGGCTCCCAGAAGACGTGCTCCAGAACTCCTGCCCCAGGTTCTCAGAGCTCCTGGCGGTCTTAGCTGCCTTTTCCCCATGGCATGGTTCCCTGATGCCATGGGTAAGAAAGAAGACTAAGTGTGGGCCAGAGAAGTACAAGCAGCATGGCAGACCCTCTGGTCATCTCCGCCACTCAAGCCGCACTTTGCTCCCTCCCTCCACACCGTGAGTGCAGAGGGAGGTTCTGGGTGAAGAGGAGTGTGCCCCACAGTGGGCTCCTCCTAACAGAGGCCACCAGATTTTCAGCTCCTCCCGTCACTAAGTGACGAATGTCCACTACGCAGGGTCAGCGTGTCCTCAGAAACCCCGAGAACAGCAGGCATGCAGAGGGTCAGCTCCGCTGCTCGGATGTCCTTTGCACTTGACCCACTGGCTGCTTCCCCCTGCTGCTGGCCCTTTGCTGGCTTCCACTCTCACCCCACAAGCCACCCAATTCAAGAGTGAGTCAAATGGGATTTCCCAACAAGGCAACAGCTCATGACAAGAAAATGTGCCGGGTCACTGTGGGTGTCACTGTAGTCAGTAAGGTACCTTGCTGACTTGTAAACCAGTACAGGTATATAGGGGAGGAGCAGGGATAAAGGGTTCCCTGATTAAGTTGGGTTTCTTCTCACTGGAGAGAAGGGAGTTTCTGGGTCACCTGGGCTGAGCAGATACACCAAGGACAGAGGTGGCTGATTCTAAAGTGCTGGCCTGGGCCCTGCACCATCATCACCTGCTGGGCACCGGAGCATCTTCAGGAACAAACCAGTGGCACCTCTGGTGGCTGCCGCCCAGGTCGTGTCTGGACGTGTTTGCCAGATGTTGCCGTGAAAACAATATTAGTAGCCCAGAGAGGTTCCTGCTTTCCACACTGGCCTCTCCTGCCCTTCAGGGAGTCCTTTGGTGCCGAGAACATGCACATGCACACCTAACACACGCACACACACACACACACACACACACCAGCAAGGGCTTCCTCTGGGCTTTTCTCTGCACATCCCTGTCCAGTACTTAATGCATTTTTCACAGTGTGATCTTCAGCGAGCTCTGCTAAGGCAGGACTCTTATCTGACTCATCTCTTAGTTTCCCTCCCTGTGGCTGTTTGCTAATCAAGGAGGTGGGAACACTGATCCTGCTTAGCACCTGGAGCTGCTGTGGGTTAATCCTTCTAGGGGACGGAAAGCTGTGCCTGGCGTGGAGTGAATGCTTGATCTGTTACCCATCTCTCTGCAGCTGCACAGCTAGTGAGCACTCCAAAGGGGCCGGAGGGTACTGAAAGGATACTGTACTCGGAGTCAGAAGATCTAGGTCAGGTTCCAACCCTGCCACCTCCCAGCTGTGTGGCCATGGAAGGTTATCAGCCACATGTGTAACATTTCCAACCATAAACTTTGCTCTAAGAAATGTCCTGGATGTTTTAGGTGTGTTATAGCATGAGGCAGGGGTCTCTCAGGCCCCACTAACACTGCATTTTATGTTCTCCAGGGCACCTGAGCTGCCACCCGCAGATTTCCTCTTCAGCTCTGAGAGCTTCCTCTTTCTCTTCCTGCTGCTCTTGTATCTTTTATAACAGTAACAGTAATACGTAAAAATAATAGTTTTGATACATTAATGCATCCTGAGCTGTATGGTCTACAGAACACTTCCCACCTTTCGCTTTCATGGGAGCTTCATGCTGAGCTGGGCAGAGCCCAGAGCCTCCGGGCTGGAAAGCAGAGGAGCCAGCCTTGGGCTGGGAGGAGACAGTGCAGCACCTCTGTCCATTGGGCTGGTGGAGTGCTGTCCCCAACATCCTGCACCCTGCACTCAGAGACAAAGTTTAGGTCCCATCAGCACCCTGAAAGCTGAAGTTCCAGACCAGCAAGCTAAGAGCCACGGACGATTTTCTGCCTCCCTCACACTTCAGATGTAAACTAACCCCGGGCTCGATCCAGGTGTGATACCCACTAATAGCAACTCAGGAGCCTGAGAACTATCAGCAGGCTGGACCAGAGGAATTTTAGGAGTGGGTATAAGGAAGTCCACTTTCTGGAAACACCTATACTTTAAGATTCTGTACCTCCCTTCTACTCCAGGTTACCCAAATAATTCATTAGCCATTGGGGGCATGAGATGAAGTATGGATTCCTAACTTGATTTTGTCATCCATGAAAAGGTGCCCTCTTAGGTACCACTCCACCCTATCTTACAGGGAGGACTTGGGTGCATGCCCTTCTTCACCACCATCCCTGTCCAGGCCTCTGAGCCACTAAGCACTGTAGTTAGTCGGGGCTCTGGGGGCTGGGAATGGGGGCTCAGACCCAGGCAGAGGCCTGGTGGGGGGAGAGGGTCACAGTCTTGATTAATTAGGGACTTACTTAAGGAAAAAGAAAGCATGCCCTGAAGGATGGGCCATCTTGAATGGTGTCCCTGAAGGTCTTTGTGTTTATGTGAGACCCAGGGCTGCCCCTTCCTCTGGGGGCATCCTGCAGCCCTACACCTCCCATGGGGGCTCCGGAGCGTGCACCATCGATCACCTCACATCCTCACTCTTCTTAATGTTATGTTTTGTTGATGCTGCTGCTGTTGTTGTTGTTATTGTTACTGTTTTGTAATAGTCCAGCTCTAGAGGGGCACTTTCTCTGGGAAGATGGTTAAGACTTTGGATGCTGGGGCTAGATTTGCCTGGCTCTGCCTGAAACAGTTGTGTGACCCTTTGCAAGCTGCTTAATCTATCTGCCTCAGTTTCCTTTTCTGCAGAACAGGGACTTCTTGTACCAACTCATTGGCACGATTGTGGAGAAGATGGCACTAGACACAGATAGATGAAGGACTGGGAGCCAGGCTAGTACATAGGGAGCTTGTACCGGTGGTGACAAGTGTGATGCTCAGCCTCACCAAAGACAGCAGTGTCGAAAGCGGCAGTTCTCTGACAAAGGCAGATGTCAGAATCTCCCGGGAGTCCTATTAGAACACGGTTTCTTGGGCTCCAGCCCCAGAATCTGACTCAGTTTGTCTACTTGCACTTCTGATGAGGCCCCACTTGGCAGTGATGCTGCTGGTTTAGGGACGGGCCTTTGGAAATCTCAGTTGTGTATCACGCCTGTGAGTATTACAGCTTCAGCATCCCTTGCTACCAGCGCCCATAGTCTCAGAGGAGCTACCGTCCATGCTGTGGACTGAGGCTGTCCTGCTGAAGAGCAGGGCTGCCCAGACACAGTACTTGAACCCCGATCTGTCTCTCTGCAGAAGGACTACACTCAACTCTCAGTGGCCTCGGGTCTTCATTCAACTGTATTTATGGAGTGTTTGATAAAACCTGCCTGTATATAGCACTGTGGAGTTCATGAAGCAATTTCAAATACATCTCCTCATTTCTTACGCACAAAAGCCTGTGAAGTAGGTCAAGTATTAATATCAGCTGCTTTTACAAGGGAAAGGTAATTACAGAAAGAAAGGGAGGCTGAGTGCGAAAGGCACCTAGTTCTAGACAGCATGGCTAGTGGGTGGTGAGCCCGCCTGGCCTGTGAGCCCACACCACGCTTTCCTGCCACCTCCCTGAGGCTCCCGGTGGGCCCCGCGGCCAGGGTGCAGCAGGCAGAAAGAAGGTGTAGACGCCATGTGTGCAGCTGCCCTTCCACAGGGAGGTGAGCTGCTGATAGGAGACAGTTCCAGAATCATCACAGGAGAGTGTGGCTTTATACTCTGTGTGCCAACAAAGAGAGCTCTCATTCCCACACTGAGCCCTGTAGCACAGAGTGGGGCAGCCCGAGCCAGGGGAAGCAAGGGGAGACCAGCCTGTGCAGGACCAGCCCCGGGAGGAAAGCAGTCTGCTCTGCTGCAGAGAGGCTGGTGGGAGAGTGAGGAAGGGAGACCGCCCGCCCTGCAGCCAGGAGGAATGAGGTAGGAGGGCGGAAGGGAGGGCCCCGGAGGATTGTCAGCCCGGGCCAGGCCAGGTTCCTGGGGCTGGACCTGACCTTTTTCCTTCTCCAACCACCCAAGGCATGGAGAGCATTTGCCCATCTCAGGCCCTCCCAGCCCTGAGCCGCTCTTAGGGAGACCCCGCCATCATTTCAATTGCTCTGATTAGAGGAGCAAAAACAAGCCAGGTGTTACCAGGAAATGGTCTAATTAGCACTTACTGCTGACGATTCTTTTTTTCCCCCCCCTGTTTTAAACCCTGGACATTTTTTATTCACTAATCATCTCTCAGTTCAACCAGCGCGGAGCTGCACGCGATTTACCTTTTGATGTTCGGAGATGAGAACTCTTGAATTTCAAAGAGCCGGCAGGGATTTGGGGGGAATCGAATGCAGAAGCTACAGTCATAATCAAACCTCATTAGAGGTTATTCTTCGAGCAGGTTTTTTCTCTGCCTCCCTCTCCCCTCCAGCTCTGATTAGAGGGCTGGGCTGGGTTTGTTGTGTTTTCTTTGGGACAATCATGGTGAGCGATCTCCTCCTACCACCCTGGTGGATGCTGCAGCCTTTTCCCCCTCTGTATCCCCCCCAGACACTGGCAGCAGGTTTGGGGCTTTGTATTGGGGTTGCTCTCCGCCATACACCAGTTGCCATGGTGAGAATTAAGGCTTCATAAATAAAGGTAGCTTCAGGCAAAGTTCCCTTGCAGGAGGGTCTGCACCCTGCTTAGAAAGGGGGCTGCACCACACACAGGCCCAAAGCAGGCCTCAGGGGATTGATGCTCATGATGCCTCCCCAGCATTCATCCTGAATGTCTTTTCCAGTACACACGCAGTTCCGGGGGTCCTGCAGTGACAGGTGCAGTCCAGGAGTGTTTTTCAGAATCCACACATTTTGGGGGCATGCAGAACTGGGGTATAGTCATCGCAGTTGGCATTGAGGCCCACAGTTAATACAGAAACCTAGCTTTGCCCCTAGAGATTCACAGCACAGGACAGGAGTGGGGTGGGGGGAAGTAGCCAGAGTCAGTTCAATTTAAAAAATCATTAATGATGCACAAAATGGTAATAATTGCTACTATTTATCATCACTTAGTGCCAGATGTTATGCTAAATACCTTATATACATTTTCTCCTTTTAGTTCTCTCAATGGCCCTGTGAAGTAGATACTCCTATAATTAATCCCACTGAAGCAACTTGCCCAAGTTTACACGGCTAGTAGCAAGTAGATACTGGACCACAAGCGTTCAGAGAGTAGAGCTCACTTCTCCTGAGCTCCTCATTCTGTGCCCAGTGCCAAGCATATAGCGTGTGCACTAAATGTCCCACAGGGTATGGTTCTGGGCCAAGGCACTGTGCTAGATCTCGGTGATACAGGGAGAACTTGATCAGGATCACCATCTAGAAGGGACAGGTGGCGGGAGGAAACCAACCGCCAGAATCAGAAAGTGATAAGATCCATAGGAAGCTTCAGGTGCAAACTGCTAAGGGATCCCAGAGGAGGAAGCAATTCATTCTCACTGAGTAGACTGGAGCATGGTTAGAGAGGAAGCGACATTTGAACTGGCCCTTGTGGGCAGTGTAGGGCCATTCAGTCCAGAGAAGAGGCTCTCAGTTATGAATTAGCAGGAAGGATATGTGCAGATGCTGCCTTTGCATGTGGGGCACATGGGGACGGGGGCCACCGTCAACTGGTAGGAAGCTACGGGGAGCATGCCTCTGAGGGCTTGGAGTACAGAGCGGGGAGCCGTGGTGGAGCTCTGTCAATTTATTTGCACTACTGAGCATCTGGAGATTCAATCTAGGTCTCCAAGGAGGCCTGGGACTGGGAGATGCAGGAGCAGGTCACCGCTGCTGCAGTAAACCAGAAAGAAGAGGGTGACCCAGGGCAGAGGTATGGGAGGTGAAAGGGACTGAGTGACATTTATTTTCAAATGGAGCCAGCCAGGCTCATTCACTAGTTTGATGTGGGGTTTCAGGAGGGAAAGGGTTGCTGGGAATGATGCCCTGATTTCTGTCCCAGGAGTTCGGGACAGGATGTTAGCCTTGTCTAAGGCAGGAGGGCACAGCTACATCCTGCTGCCTCGCTGGTGAGCAGTGTGACGTGACAGGTTCTCTGGTGGCTCTGAGCCTTTACTCCACCAGTACGATGATGTCTGTTTAAGACTCAGGTTAATACATACATTTTGCCATTGGAAGCCATAATGATTTTTTCTTTCCCTTTCACAGTGTATTAAACCGAACCCCTATGCATTTGATCCAGGAAATCATATTAGTGGATGATTTCAGCAATGACCGTAAGTAATAATATCACTCACTAGCTATGTAAGCACAAATGCCTGGTCCCAGCCAATGCACAAGAGGAAGAGCAAAGCCCACTGATTCTCTGAGGATGGGGAAAAGCTGCGGTTGGTAATGGGCATGGAAGATGAGAGTCCATGCCTGGGCTGAAGGAGCTAAATCCTCCACTTCAGAAGCAATTTCTAGGATTCTGTGCTGTCAGCTTTTGAGGACCTAGCTAGCTAAATCATTGGGTTGGCTTGTATACGAGTGTGCCTGTGAGTGGGTGTGCATACACAGTGTGCACATACGTTTGTGTGCACTGAGTATGCGACATGCGTATGGACATGTGCCCTGCACCCCCAGCCTATATTCCTGTACATGGGAAGAGACACCAAACTTTCAGAGTATCAACATTGGGACCCAGCGCCCAAAAGCTGTGGCCATCACTAGAGACTTTTGATTCTCGTGCTGCATTAGCCTGCCAGTCTAACCTGAGGCTATCAGCCCTCTTCTCTGCATTCCCGGGGAGTCTGGCTGGGCCCTGACTTTGGAATCCACCATAGTCTATCCCATCACCTGGCCGTGATACCATGAGCAGCTGCCTTTCAGTCTCCCAGTGCTGACCATCATGTCCTACCTCCTCCCGCTCTTAGCCATCCTTCACAGGAGCTTGGTTCCACCCATATTCATACCCCAGATCCACTTTTGCCAAGAACACGCTGCATTGTCCGTCATCAGTGTGCTGAGTTTGAAAGGCGCAATAATTATAGAAGCATGTTGGGATTTAAGTGTCGGCAGTCGGACATTTCCTCCGAGAGCCATTGTCCCAGCAGCCTGGGTGCAGTTCAGTGCAGTCAGCCTCACCCAGGCAGAACCGCATCTTCCCAGAGAGGAGCCAGGGGAAATGGGATGGCCACTGGGGACAGCTCCAAGTCCCAGGAGAGTGGAGACACTCACATCAGCTCAGATGCCGGGAGCTGCTGTGGAAACACCGGAAACCCACCCTTGTGACTTGGAACCTCGGAGAGTAATGCAGAAGTGACTGTGTGTGAGGCTAAGGGTAATCAGATCTGGATCCCCAGTTCCAGAACTCAGTGATCTGCTTCTCCTTCCCCAGTGAGAAACAGCATGAAGGAGGGGAGAGCTGGGGGGTAGCCTGGCACTGAGGCAGGAAATGCTTTAGGATTCTTATGGGTAGAATAGCCTAGTGCTCAGTGCCTGGCCTCAGGAGCTAGACTGTCTAGGCTCCAATCCTAGACCTAGAATTTACTCATTGGCCATGAGCCTTGAGTGAATAACTAGCCCCGTGTTCAGCAACTTCCTTGTCTATAAAATAAAGATGGTTGTAATGGTACGTGGTCTATAAGGGGACTTACTATGCTAACACACTTAGGGTACTTAGACGGGACCTCACCCAGAGGAAGCCATGCAAGTCTCCTCTGTTGTCTGTTAGGAGTCCAGAGCTTGCAGAGAGGCTAGTCAGTAAACAAATGAAGCAGAGCTGGTGGGGCTAGTGTGGAGTCCACAGCTGAGGAAGTGATGGGGCAGTAGGCAAGCTCAAGGTGAGGTGCCTAGGAAGACGTCTCTCACCTGCCATGGCACAGTGTCCCGTGCCATCTTTTCTTTCCATTAACAGCTCTTTGCAGAGCAGCTGGCCAGTCCTTTCACAGAGACAGCCTCCATGAGCTGAAAGCAAAGTCCCAAATCTCTCTCTTCCATTTTTGGCCTTCCACCAGTTTTGACCAGACCCACTGAAATGAACAGGGCTCTGATCTTATCATTTAATGGTCAAAGGAGGAATGTACCCGGGTGACTGGGCCAAGATTTCAGACTTGTAAAGTTTTCAAGCAGGTATACAAATGATCCTGGAGACCAGTCTGCTCCCAGGAGGCCCAGTTGGGCTTTGTCCTCAGTGAGCCACTTTGTGTAACAAGCAGCAGTGATTGGCAGCGCCTCCCATAGCCCAGGAGCTCCCTGGAGTTGGGACCAGGCTGTGGCTGTGCAGTTAGGAGCGGGAACAGCGAGCAAGGCTACCCTCCCAATCCTTCAGGTTCACCTGCATGCATTTGCAGCCCTGGGCTCTCACTGGTGTAAACTTTGTCTTTGCAGCTGATGACTGCAAGCAGCTCGTCAAACTGCCCAAAGTGAAGTGCTTACGCAACAGTGAGCGGCAAGGTAGGTCTGTGCTGCCCTCAGGTCTCAGTGTGAGCCTGGGGAGGAGGGTTGGGAGGTGGCTGGTGTCTATTTGGGGAGTGCTGGGTGGCCCCTCTGTGCTCTTACCACACCATGGACGGACAGTGGTTGCTTGTCCTTGACACAGGTCTGGTCCGGTCCCGGATGCGGGGTGCTGACATTGCCCAGGGTGCCACTCTGACATTCCTGGACAGCCACTGTGAGGTGAACAGGGACTGGCTGCAGCCACTGTTGCACAGGGTCAAAGAGGTGAGTGGGACTGAGGAGCAGAGCTGAATTTCCCACCTCCATTTCTCCGGAGGCCGGGGCAGGACACTGCTGTTTCCACCTCACAAATGAAGGAACTAGGGCGGACCACCTTGCCCCAAGTCACACAGTCAGAGCAGGGTGTTTGACCATAGTGTCAGCCCCATCAGGCCCACACTTTGGGTCACCAACAGCAAGATGTAATGCTCTCAGTTTCCTGGGCAGGAGACAGCAGCAGATTCCAGAAAGGAAGCCCTCATGAATGTCTTTGGTAGGAAAGAGACAGCAGAATCAGCCATGCCTCACACTCAAGTCCTGAGGCTTCTGTCTTCCTCCCACCTGCTGTCACTCTTAGCCAAGGTCCTGAGCCTCAGGGCTGAGAGACCTGAAATTCCTTGCCCCTGTTCGCCCTTCCATTGCAATGGAATTCTGTATGTCTGTCACTTCTCTGGGAAGTGAAAGACATAGTTTTCCCCTTACAATTGTATCTTCTAACAAGTCCACTCACTGTCCTGGTGATCCACAGAACACATATTATAGACCAGTGGTGGCGAACCTATGGCACACATGTTATTTGTTTTTAAAGTAAAACCTCTGCATTGAGGCTTAATTGCACTGTTGGCATCTTGGGATAAATAAGTGGGTTTGGGCTGCAGTTTGGGCACTTGTCTCTAAAAGGTTTGCCATCACTGTTATAGGCACTGGTGTTTGTGCTTTTTGTCTTGTTTCTGGAACTTTAGAGGAACCACTGAAGTGTGAATGAGGTATTTGTAACATACAGATGAGGAAACAGTTTCAGGACTATTATGTAATTTGGCCGTATTCCTTGGCTGGTACCTCCAATGCCAGATCCTTGGGCATTGCTAGCATGCCAGCACTGTGGCTTCTTGCTCTTTGTGAGAGCACCTAGACTCCTGCCTGCATAATGACAGTGCCAGGGGGTGAAAGAACCCAGTGCTCCAGAGAGAGACAGAAAGTCTTCCCAGTGTTCAGTGTAGTGAGCCAGTCTTGGCAGATATACTGAGCTCCACGCATGGTCCTAGATGGTCAGTCCCATCAGTGACCACTTTTCTGAGCTTGGGAGGGGTCATCGTCTTTGCGATGTTTAGAAAAATTCTTCAATTGACGGCGTATAGGTGAAGAGTTCTGGGTTAAGAAATACTGAGTTATGAACAGAGTGGGAGCTTCTTCTGATACCGAGGCTTTTCCAATGCACCCCCTCCTCTACCCCTTCCTCAACATGCTTGTCCAGTCTCCGAAGCCTTCCCCGGCTCAAGCTCCAGCACAGCAGTGCCACTGCCTGTTCTGAATGTGCTCCTGGCATCCCCATTGCTCTCTATATGACCAAGCCCTTCCGGTCCCTGGATGCCCTTCCCTCCTCTTGCTCCTCAGGGCTTTGCTCACATCTTGCAGAACTGGCAAGGGTCACTCCAGGCAGTAATTGCTGTCTCCCTCCCTCCACATGTCCTCTTAGTTCTTCTTTCCCCTAACATGCCAAACCCAGTGGGGTGCCAGTCTCCTCCTGTGGCCACTCCAGCTACTGGACAGTAGGTGCTCAGGGTATCTGGACAGGTTAATAAGAAACCAGATGTGAGGGGGTGGTAATAGTGGGAATTAGGAGGAAAGCAGGCTCATTTCCTGTCCCTAAACTAATTAGCAACGTTTACTGAGCAGTTGTTTGGAGCAGAGTCCCGAGTGCTGGAACGGGCTGTGTCAAAGGAATTCACACCTCCTCAGGAAGTCCTCCCTACTGTTCCTGGTGTACTGGCCTTCACTGTTTTGCAAGTGACTTCCAGGGAAGGAGGTGACCACAAAGAGAAGAGATGTGCAAACTCCAGTAACAAGGAAGGTCCCTGTGAGGAATAAATACGGAAAACATTTGTGCTAGCTCCCACATAGTGCCGTGAGGAAGCCCACTTTCTTCCTGGCAAGGTCTTTATGCTTGTGAATTGCTGACAACAGCTCAGGGCCAGTGAAGTCATCCTGCCACTGCTGATGCCTGGAGCTAAGAAGAAACTGGAGTGTGTGAACAACTGAAGGTTAAGGCAGCAGAATACAAGCAAGGTTAGGGTGCCTGGCTGGGGTGGGGTTGGAATCAGCATCTCTGATCATGAGAGTTTTATACAAAAGAGGGGAGGTGCTGCCTACTTAAACTAAGATCAGATGAAAAGAAGCAGATTTGAAGCCCAGGAATAGAGTATAATAGAAAGCTTCTTGTGAGACCAGGGAAGAAAAGGCTGGGACCTCTCACTTTCCACTATCAAACCCAGTCAGTATAGACATTTTGGAAATTACAGTGGTACCTCAGCTCATGAACATTTCTGTTTGTGAACAATTTGGTTTGCAAACAAAAGCATTTGGCAAAACTTTGTTTTTGTTTGCAAATTTTACATCAGATGCAAATACAACTGCAGCTATCTTTCCTGCACAAACACAAATGTGGCCACCTTTTCCAAAATCGTGGAACAAATTAAGTTTCTCATTTGAGGTACCACTGTATAACAGAATGAAAACTCATCAGCCAACATTCTTTCACATGATGGATATCCACTGTTACTAGGATCTTTTTCTCTTTGCAAAAGTGTCTTTATATATAGTTGCAGTTATACTGTACTTACACAGTCTGTATCCTGCTTTTTCCTGTTACACATAGGCATTTTCTAGGCAGTGTCTTTAAGGTAGTTTGGCCTTTACCCAGAATGGCAGGGTGTGCTGAGCAGCCAGAAAGTTCATCTCCAAGGACAAAATGAGGGGCTGGGCTCCAAGGCACGAGGCAGTGACCACACTGCTGTCCCCTCCTGGCTCTGCCTGCCCATCCCACTGGCCAGCTTGCTGCTCGTCAGCAAGAGCTGAAGATGATGGAGCCGGGGCTCTCAAGAGAGGCTGGGTCCACTGCGCTGGGTGTGATCCGGGCTCAGACCCGAGTCCAGAGGCCCTGCATTGAGCACTGTGTCCAGGCACTGCGGGAGGCACCCATTATAGCAGTGAGCCCAGCCATCGTAGATATGTGTGTGAGTGTTATACAATACACAAAGCAAAATTTACCATTTTAACCATTTCAAAGTGAACAATTCAATGATTTTAGTATGTTCACAGTGACTTAGTATGTTCACCAAAATCTAATTGTAAAACATTTTCATCCCCTTAAAAGGAAACCTCACACCCAGCAGCGTTCTTCCTTCTCCTCCGTTCCCCTGACAGATACTAATCTACTTTCTGTCTGTGGTTTTGCCTATTCTGTACATTTCATATAAACGGAGTCATCCGACATGCGGCCTATTGACTCTGGCTTCTTCCATTTAACGTGTACGTATTTGAGCTTCATCTGCACCGTAGCTTGTATCAGTATTCCTTCATGGCTTAATAACATTCTGTGGGGTGTATAGACCGCATTTTGCTTCCACATCCATCGATGGACTTTTAGGTTGCTTCCACCTTTACCTTCCGGTGTAAGTTTTCTTGGGGGTGCCTGTTTTCAGTTCTTTAGGATATGTGTACAAAGGAGTAGAACCGCTGGGTCACATGGGATTTGATGTGTCACCCACGGGGATACCTCCTGTCCCAGGATGACCTGTCCTAGCAGGATGTGTTGAGGGAGGCTTGACTTCCTGCAACAACCTTAATGAGCCTATGAAGTCCTTCTCATCCCAGGGGCTCTGAGTCCGTCTCAGAGGCCTCCCACCAAGATATCTTGGTTCTGGATGCGAAGCCAGCCTTACTTGCTGGTCAGGCAAAGTCTTCATCGGTGCCCCGAAGATAAGGGCTGCCTTTTTGCCCCAAACACTCCTCCTCGGGAGTCACTCAGCCCCAAGTCTGAACTCAGCTCACAAGTTAGGCTCCTTGCTCACCACTGCTGTTTGAACTGAAGCTTTCCTAGCCAAGAGCTTCACTAGGCAAAGCCCAGAACCAGGTCAGGCTCTGCCCGTCACAGAGGCCTTTGAGTGGTGCAGAGGCTTCCCTGAGCCCCTGCCCCTCTATTCTCTGGAACAGCCCCCCGAGACTCCCTGGGGGGTGGCAGGGAGTATGAGTGCATCTCTGTGTCTTGTCTCAGTGCAAAATGTGATTTGATCTTGTGAGTGGAAGTGGAAATTTTAAGCTGTAATTGGAGATTGGGATTTTCAAAAATAGAAAGAGATAAGAAGGAAGCCAGGCTTGAGCTGTCCTGAACCATCATCCTCAGCTGGTGTTTTCCACATTGAAAACCTCCCTAATTTCCCTCCTCTTCCCTCAGTTACATCATGATGCTGGAAACAACCACCGAGTTAGGTTCCTTCTGTTTTATTTTTTTTTGTATCATAGCCTTCTCTTCTCCCCCTTCTTCTGCGTATTTCTTTAGCAGGAAAGATTTTAAGAAATCCTAACCTCTAGCAGATCGATCATAGCTCGCAAGGACTTCTGTGCCTTACTTGTGTGCTCTCCTAGCTTCTTCCTCACATGAACCCTGTTTAAAGGCAGGGTCATTTTGAAAATAATAATTTATCTTCCCTTTATAGATGGGAAAGGGGAGTCCCTCAGAGGGTGCTAGTTTGCTAAGGTCACATGTATTCTGGCAGAAGCAGAATAGAAACCCAGGTGTCCTATCAACTTGTCCCGCCCCACCGAGTCACCCCCCAACCCCGTGAGAGCCCCCCTGCACCGTTTCCCTCCCCTCTCCTCCCTGCAGGCCACCTGGCTGTGTCTGCCTCCGAAATGGGAGTCATTGACTCTCTGTCCACCTTCCCTAGACTCTGAAGTCTCACTCATCTTCGTGTCCTCACAGTCCCTAAATTGCAGTAGATTACTGCGGGTGCCCCTAGAAGTCTCAGGTTGCCCGTCCGTGTGGTTTAATTATGTGAATCAGTGAAGAAACAAGAGGTATGGCAGCCGAAGTGATTGATGGCTACAGCCTCTGTTATTGCTCCCTAGTAAGGGAGGGAGAGGACCTTGGAGCTGCTTGGGGGAGGTGGGAAGATGGTGGAATTCAGGATCTGTCAGGGATCCCACGGCTGTCTGACTGGGCCTAGAGGTGACCTGGCTTTCAAGATACAGCCCCTGGGACACGCGGGCCAGGTCTCTGGCAGGTCTGTGTACTGGGAGCTCCTTACCCCTGAGCCTCCGGGAAGGCCACCCTGTTTAGTGCAATGACCCAGACACATGCAGCCAGGGACCCACAGCATCCTGAGAGGGAGTTCAGAGGATGGCTGCTGCAGAGGGTGGAAAAGCCTCCCTGCCTGCCTCCCTGAGTCCTGCTGGCTTCCCCAGGCTGCCTTCTTTTAGCCAGCAGTGCCTGAGCATCTCCTATCCACAAGGCTCTGGGCTGGGGCTGAGAGGTACAACAGTTGAGCAGATGCCCACTGATGTGGGGCGCTCGGAGAGCTCTGTCCTGGCTTTGGTGGCTCCTTCAGTCCTTTTTAATGGTCGTGACTCCTCATGGTCCTTGACCCCAAACAGCCCTCCCTGCCTGGCTGTGACAGCAATCATAGCACAGAAGAGACTTCAGGACTGGCAGGAGGCTGCCCTGGAACCTGGCACAACCCCAGAGGAAGAGCCCATGGGTGGTTTCTGGGAAGCCCACGGCCCAAGTGAGGAGCTAGAATTTTACCTTGCATTTTTATTTTTCAGATATCGAGGAAAGATTTTAAAAAAACATCCTAACTAAGCAGGATTATAGTTTGAGGATCTCAAGGACCACCCTCGGGCTCTGTAGCTTGCTTGTAATTTGTAATAAATCGGCAAGTCTGATATGGAGTATTTATTACAGTATGAAGGTCAACAGAAGGACTTGTTGCAACTGCAGCAGCCCCAAAACTCGCTGTCAGACCTATGAAGATGTCTCCGAACTTGAGAACATTTCAGAATCCAAGGGACAAGAGCATCTTTGGGGGTGTGTTTGTGTATGCTTGTATGTGGCCGCAGCAGACCAGACACATCCTGACAGTGGCCCCAGATGAGCCCCACAGGGACCGCTGCAGCTGGGCAGGTGCAGCGTTGACAGTGATCGAAGCGTCTGTGACCCCCCGCAAAGGGAGTAGCACCGAACTGACATGAGCCTTGCGTCTCCACACGGGCCTGTTGGCTTTCAGAGGCTCCTTGTTACTGTCAGAGTCACGTGTGGGAGGCTCGGGACAAATTAAGTCTGTGAACTTAGAATCAGGCACTCAGTGAATCTGGAGCTTAAAATAAAAAGACAACCTCATTTAGGGGAAAGATTGAGCCAGGAAATTAAATGGCTTCAAGGAGAAGCAGAGGTTCTTGCCTGTGTTAGCTGAAGGATAGTTGTACAGAGAGTGGAAAAGCCGTCTTGCCGGTTTCCCAGGCTGCTTGCTTCCCTGTGACCTACCCTCGAGTCTCCCAGGCCACCACCCTCAGTCAGGTTATGGTTCACCGCAATGGGAAACTTGAAAAAAACATAATGCCTGTAAGCCCCAGGACCTGGCGACTTCGCTTGCATGTTTTGAAAGCCCTCCCTGGATGGTTTCCATGCCTGTAGATGGGTGGCTTGGGGAAAGCGGTGAGCGGTGATCCTGGAGAGTAAGATGCAAGCCTGGTTTTTCAAATTTTTTAATTTTTTTAATTGATGCAAAAATTGTACACATTCATGGGCTACTGAATGGTATTTTGATCCATGTATGCAATGCATAATGATCAAATCGGGGTAATTAGTATTTCTTTCACCTGAAGCATGAATCATTTCTCTGTGTTGGAAACATTCAAAATCTTGTCTTCTAGCTATTCTGCAATAAACTATTATAAACTGTATTTACCCTACTGTGCTATGGAACACTAAAGGTGATTCATTCATTCTTTCTTTCTTTCTTTCTTTTTTTTTTTGTTGTTGTTGTTGTTGAATTTTGGAACAAGGTCTTGCTAAGTTGCCAGAGCTAGCCTTAAATTTGTGATCACCACTGTGCCTGGCCTCGCTCTTCTTTTTTACTGTGTCTGGGTACCCATTATGCGTCTCTCTCCTTCCTCTCTCCCTACCCTTCCCGTGACCTCTGTTCCACTCAGATGGCTCTGCTTGTTCTCACTCATAGGTGGAAGCAGGCTGGGTTGTGGTGGTCTCGGGTGCCATCTGAAGGAATCTGTGCCTGCCTTTAGAGGAGATTCCAGGTCTCATCAGTCGCGTGGCACAGCTGGGTTGTGTATGAGAGAGGCAGCCTCGGCAGCTACAGGAAGAACGAAGGGAAAGAGGATGAACAGGGTGGGGAGGAACTTGAGAGCCCACTGCTGTATTCCACACAGGAGGGTATGGAACGGAGGCAGGGTGAATTCAAAGCGCCGTTTTAGAGTCGGCACCAGCAGGAGTTTAATCTGGTTGGAGGGCAGGGTAAGGCTTAATTTGGAGCTAGTGGAGGGGATTATGTGATGATCTCTTAACAGAGATGAGGGATTTAGGGAAAGGAGCACGTGTGGGAGAAGACAAACTGCCATTCGAAGGCTGAGTGGTTGCAGCTGAGGGTGGCCTGTGCATGCAGGATCAAGGCTGGGATCCCCTACTGTTCCCTACCCTTCTTGTGTGGCCCAGCAATCAAGGACATGTTTGTGGCATTCAAGCATCAGACCAGAGAGGTCGCGTGTCCAGTGCCCCATTCTGTAGATGCTGAAATAGAGATGCAGAAAGCACTTGCTGAAGGTCATAAGCCCTGTCTGGCCTGCCCAGGGCAAGGCCCTACCAAGCTTTCTGACCCGCTGCTGAGTCGGTCCCCTTGGCAGAGCTCGGGGCCTTTGTTTTGCAGGACTATACGCGGGTGGTGTGCCCTGTGATTGACATCATCAACCTGGACACTTTCACCTACATCGAGTCAGCCTCCGAGCTCAGAGGGGGTGAGTGGGCTCCTGCCTTGCCTGTTAATCTCTTCTTCTCCTTAGTTCATTAACTGGGGGGAGGTGAAGGAAAACCTCTTGGTGTTTTGTCTGGAACATCCAGCCCTGCACCTGTAGTAGAACTCACTCCAGACTGGCGCCCAGAGCTCAGCTCTAAGAAAGGGCTCACCCCAGGGCCTGAGGGTGTGACAGAGCAAGGATTCCCCTGAGTACGCGGGACCACGTTGGTTCTGCACCTCCCCGTTGGCATCGACCTCTCCTCGAGACCCTCCCCCCGCAGCTCCCTGCCTGGAACCCAGCTCTGCCCCCACCCCAAGACAGACTTTCGGGTGACCTTGAGACCTCAAAGCCCCCCTCCTACTTTCCTGAGACTCCGTACTGAGGACCGCATTCTGTAACTGTCCATCTTGTCACCCTGGGGCCCCAGACTGTGCTGTTCTCCTCCGCCCTTTGTTCCCATCTCTGTGCCGCAGAGCCGCTTCAGCAAGGCAGGAGAGGGTAGAGCAAGAGAAGGAAGCTAGGAGGGAATTTTGGCAGCCTGCTGTTGACCAGCATGGGAGAAATCTGTCTTCCCAGGGACCTGAGCATGTTTGTGAGTTTCTGAAGAGGGAGCTTTTCAGGTGCCTTGAGAGACCAAATGGAGTGGGTTGATGCCATGATTTACAGGGTTTGACTGGAGCCTTCACTTCCGGTGGGAGCAGCTCTCCCCAGAGCAGAAGGCTCGGCGCCTGGACCCCACGGAGCCCATCAGGTGAGTAGGAAGGGTTGGCACAGGTGAGCCGGGCCAGGGTAATACCACTGGTTCTTCCCTCTGCCCCATGGTACAGGGACAGGTCCACATGAGATGCTGAAAGGAATATGTGGAGACAGCCCTGCAGCAGCCTACTCTACTTCTGCTCTTATCTCAGGAGGTTTCCATCTTCATGGTGGTTTTAATCTAGGCAGATAGGACCCTCGGGGAGACCTGTGCTGAGGAGGGTGCCCTGCATTGGCCACCCTCACATAGGCCGTGATGGCTTGTGTTTCCTGCTAACAGTGGAGCGTTAAGAGCGTAACTTAGGCTCAAGGACCCCGTGTCTTGGCTTTCACGATTCACCCTGAGAAGGCTGCAAGCCTGTGAGTGGAGGCTGATATCAAGGCACTGCCCGTGCTGTGTGTAATCAGGATGCCTGCTCCAGTCTGTGTGAGAACACAGTGGCATGTGAGCTCTGAAGTGCCAGCATCATGCTGTGGGCGGCTGACTTCATCCACAGGGGCTCTTTCTGGTTCCACTGGGACCCACAGCACACGCTGGCAAGCTGTCTGCCTGGGCTCAGGCCTCATCTGAGGGCTCGACATAGAGTGAAGCATAGTGGTCCTGTGGGGAGACCACCCTCAACATCAAGTGTGTGGCTGTGAGGTCCTGTCTAAGACTGAATGCGAACATGTCCCAGGCTTCAGGCTAAAATAAGTCTGCCTTGGGTGGGAAGATAAAAAGTGCATGAAGAACTACAGAGAAGGCCCCAGGGTTGGAATTTCTCCATTCGGTGGCTTAAGACTGCCCAGAATTATTCGAGGACATTTATTTGTGTCTCTGTTACCTGACACATAATAACTGTTGAATTACATTCATTGAATTGACTAAGTCAAACTGAGGACTGAGGGAGCTGTGAAGAGTTGAATGACTATGTTCCAAACAGGTAGGTGGGTAGGAACTCAGAACTCTACTGTAGACTAGGACTGTGTCTCAAATACCTACGGGCACCTTGTCCCTCCTGCAACTTTTGGTGCCAAGAGAGAGACTGGAGCCAGACGGCACTCTGGACTTTATTACTAAAGGAAAGGAGATACTTCTTACCAGGCCGAGCATCATGCAGTGCACATCAGCTCCTCAGAGGTAGTGCATGAGGCAAGTATGACATGAGGAAAGCATTACCTGTCTAGGGACCCTACTGGAGTGGCTCAAGTCAAGGGCAAAGCTGATGCCACAGCTGCCTGGGTTTTTCTGTTCTTGTTCTAGTTAGAGGTGTTTCAAGGTAGTTCTTCTTCTTGTATAGTGCCTCGGCTTATCAGAGAGGAGTGTTTCCCAGGATTAGACCAGTGCTCAGGGAGCAGCAGGCTGTTGTAGGAAAGGTAGACCTGAGCCCTGAGTGCCCACAACCTCCCCAGCCATTGATTTTACTGATACACGTCCTTACACTTATGGGCTTATTTGCTTGGATTCTGCTACTCTTCTCTACCTTCCTTTCTTTCCAAACAGTTTCTCTGGCATCTGTCTCAGTAATCAAGAGCCAGGGGAGGTTAGGGATGGGGCACCCCAAGAAGAAAATGAAGATGAGAGCGTATGAGTTTGCCTTGGCTGCAGTAACAAGTACTTCATACTGAGTGGCTTAAATAGTTGAGAACCTGTCTCACAGTTACAGAGGCCGGAAGTCTAAGACAGAGCTGTTGGCAGGGGTGGCGCCTTCTGAAGGAGGGTATTCCACACCTTTCTCTTCAGCTTGCGGATGTCTTTTCTCTGTGTTTCCACATCGTCATCTTACTGTAATCTTCCCTTTCTTCTAAAAACCCCAGTCATACTGGATTAGGCTCCACTCTAACGGTCTCATTTTAACTTGGTCACCAAATAAGGTCACATTCTAAAGTACTGGGGGCTAGAGATACCCCTTTGGGGAAAGGAGACATAATTCAACCCATGAGGGAGGGGCAAAGCGGGAAGACAAGAGTGAGCCTGGTCTCAGGCCGGCAGGTGCTGCCCCAGCCCTTGTCTGTCTTGTCATGGCCACACTGCCCTGGCTCCCAGTTAGGGAGTACCCCCTGGGCAGGGCCTGGGGAGCAAGCTGATGGGGAATCGCGGGAAGGGCGCCTGTCTACAAAGTTAGGAGATTTACAAGCAGAGGACAAAACCTTGTTTTAGGTAATTGAAATATATATTGGCCCTTCTGAAGAGGAACAGAGATGGGGTGGTGGCATTGAGTTCTGGACTCCCAGGGTGTCCCAGAGTTTGGGTGTTTCTCCCTCCTATAACAGACTCCCCTGACTTTTCCTTCCAAATGTGCAGAACTCCGATCATCGCCGGAGGGCTCTTTGTGATTGACAAAGCTTGGTTCGATTACCTGGGGAAATACGACATGGACATGGACATCTGGGGTGGGGAGAACTTTGGTGAGTCCTCATTCTATATATCCTTGCCTATCCCGTTCTATATGTTCTGGGGGCTGGGGCAGGGCTCACTGTGTCCTTGAGCCCAGCTGGCAGCTGAACAGAGCCACATATACCTGGATGTGGCCCTGGGAGACACCGAGTGAGCCACTCCTGTGGGGAAGGCTGGGTGCAGTGCCGGAGCAGTGGAGTGGGAGGGTAGCAGTGATAAAAGCATTTCTTCACGGGACCTGGTGGATGCTGAAGACCCAGGCAGAAATACAGCCAGGCTTACTTGGGGAAAAGATAAGATACAAAAGCTAGAAGGGAAAAATCAAGGAAAAGCCCCAAGTCCAAGGGGCCAAGGGCCAGCTGGAACGAGGAGTGCTGGACTAGGGGATTTGGAATTGGAAGGAACCTGGGGAGAAGGAGAAGGAGAAACAGGAAGGACACTGGCATTCCTTAACATCTATGAACACCCCTTGGCTGCTCTGATTGTAGTACACAGCACTAGACTGATGGGGAGTCTGGGTCGTTGCCACAGAAACCCTGGAGGGATCTTGCCCTTACCATTTAGGCAGAGAGGAAGAGGGGAATGAAAGAGGATGGCCACTCAGCCCTGAACTGTCCACACAGATGGCTAGGTCTGGCCATGCTGGTGTAGAGCTGAGGTTTGCAGCTGCAGGAGAAGCAGCAGCCAGAAAGCCCCCATGCATCTAACTGGTAACACTAAGTGCCCCCTTTTTCCCCATGTGTTGAAAGCATAACTTCAAGCTAGGCATGGGAGTGCACCTGTAACTCCCTGTAATCTCAGTATTCTGGGAAGTAGAGGCAGGAGGTTTGTGAGTTTGAGTACAGCCTTAACAAATGAGTAACTTAGCAAAAACCCTGTCTAGTAATAAAAACGAGTTAGGGATATAGCTCAGTGTGAAGGCTCTCGGTTCAATTCCCAGTACCGCAGAAGAAGAAAAACAAAAGGTTTCACTTTGGAATAAAGAGCCGGAGGCCTCCTTCTTGAAGTGGCTGTAAAACCAAGTGAGGAAAGTACATGAAAGCCCTGGCACCGGGTGGGCATGATGAAGTTGAGTTTCCCTCCAGCAGGTGAGACCTACGAGATGCAGGAGGAGAGAGCCATGGTGGTTTTGTTTGTGGCCGTCTCCAGCCCTCAGTGTACACAGTGCCTGCTACGCAGGAGGCGCACAGTAACAGCTGAATGAACAAGTGGCAGTGGAGTGAGGGAGAGGCCCTGCATGCCAGAGCCCTTTCCCGCTCAGCCAAGGCGAACACATCAGCGTGGGCTCTGGGAGCGGCATATGGGCCAAGAGAGTGATCCGTTGGGTTCCTCCTGGCACTTGGAAGTAATCCCCAGTGCTGTCCACTGCCACTTTTGTCTCCTGTCCCTGGCTTCAGAGTGTTTTATGGCTTTCTTCTTCAGTCACTAAGAGTTATTTCCCAGGAATTTATGGCTTCTGGCCTAACCCACAGCATCTGTTCTCCCAAACGGGGCAGTGTAGAGAAATCCATCAGAAGAGTTGACCTCCTGCCAGATGAGGGCAGGAATGAAGTGCAGTCAGTTACACAGAAGACGCCCACACCCCTTCACCAGCACCTCCTGAGACCCTGTCCCTGCAGGCCTCCTGGAATGGGATGTCCTTGGTGTGTGGGTGTGGAGTTCAACGCCAGATCTGCCTGCACCAGCCCAGGAGAACCCGGCATTCTCAGTGGGCCAGAGATTTCTCTGAAGGCAGAGCTGATTGTACACCCCAGTGCTCACTGTGCCTGTGCTAGTGATGAGTGCCAGCCTTCCCCCCCACCGGTGTGAGTCCTCCCTGCAGCAGCGCCCCTGATAAGACACCCGGCAACCAGTCTGCTGCAGTGCTATGCACGATGATGCATTTGTTTCGCAGTTGAGCACTCTGTGTTGAGATTTTTTTGGTGGCGTTGTTAGGAAGTCTCCTAAATTGAAGCTACCTTCCGCCAGCTTGTCTCTGGAGTTCAGTCTGTCCTCTCGAGCCACACAAGGTGAGTACGATCTTCCTTCCACATGGCAATGACATTCGGATGCAGGCAGCATCCAAGGATGGCACATTCTGGTCCAACATGCCAGTACCTCTCCTTTATAGCAATGTTAACACACATCTGCTCAAATCAAGACTCAATCTCATTTAGCTGGCTTCGGAGTTGTCTGGCATTAGCAGGGGCTGATTTGAGTAGAGAAGTTGGGAAAGGGTCCCGGGAAGGTGTGGGAGAGATATTTTATAATCCATCACAAAAATTTTAAACCACAAAAAAAAAACCACTTCTGACAGCTATCACAGGAAGCACATTGCTTCTCACACCCCAACATTCCATTATGTTGTAGTTGGCTAATAGCACTTTGAAAGCCACTTTTTTTTTTTTTAAGAATTTAATATGCCAGAAAAGGTGGTGCTTTTCCAAGCATGCATATACCAGGCGGACAGGGTAACATGTGCAGGTGGGGGCACAAGGCACCGGCGTGTGTAAAGGTGGGCATTTGAAAGTGTGTCTGCGTGGCGACCAGGGATTTGGACGGGGAATATGAGTGAAGCTTCAGCTGCAGAGGAGAGGTGCTACCAACACTAAAGAAGCTGCCTGTCCGAGTAAAGGAATCCTGGCTCCACGGTGTGGCAGGAGAGCCGTCATGCTGCCAAGTCCTAAAGATCCACCTCCCTTCGCGTCCCTCACACCCTCTCACCCACCCAGCTGTCAGTGCTCTTCTACCTTGGCTCTGCCTGTCAAATCCATCTTCCACACTCCTGCCCAAGTGCTCCTCCTGGAATGGACCTCCCAGGCTACGTCCACCGTGGCCCCCTCCTGTCCTGAGGAGGGAGCCCATGGTCCTCTCCTGGGTCGCTGTTATGGCCTTGTCTGCTTCTTCAGCCTCGTCACCTGCCTCTTCCTCCAACCTTAAGTCCAGAGGTGATGAGAAGCCCCCCGTACGCCTCAGACTGTGCCTGACCTCCATGCTGACTCCCTTTCTGCCAAATGCAGACTCCCCTGCAGAAGGCAGCACTGAGGAGGTCTTTTCTAGCACGGGGACACCTTTCCTGCCCTCACTTGGGCCCGTCCCTTCCCTCCCTCTGTGCTCAACACCACACTCTCTTCACTTGTGTCTGTCACCCCGCCCTGCCTCTTGCTAAACCTGGAGCTACTTAAAAGTAAGAGCTTTCATCCAGCCTGGCATTCTCAGAGCACAGAATAGTAGAAACTGCTCATTAGATGTATATGCAAAAAGTAGAGACTGCAAGGGAAGGGAATTCAGGGGAGGAAGGCATTGGAATCTACAGGGAATTGGTTCTAGGACCACTCCCCAGACCAGTCTGTGGATCAAGTCCCTTATATAAAATAACACACTGTTAGCACAAAACCTATACACAGCCTTTTATATGCTTTAATCTCTCAATTACCTATGTATGCAATACAGTGTAAATGCTGTATAAATAGTTGTTATACTATATGGTTTAGGGGGGAATGAGTCTGTATATGTTCCAGACAGATTCGGCTTTTAAAATATTTTCAGTAAAATAATAAGCCATGGTTGGTTGGACCTGTGGCTGAGGAACCCATAGATATAGAGGGCTGACTGTACAATATATGAGGCACCATTTAAAATAGGCTTTATTGCATTAAATGGAACCATGTTTAAGTGTTCCCTTTAAATATGAGAGTAGTAACAGCAGGCAGAAGCAGCTTTCCTTTCCAAGAAATAGAGTTTCTATTTGCTCTAGATGTGCTTGTGTGTGTAAATTGTATAGCACAAGAATAGGGCATCATATTGGCCAAGACCACTGTGGCCCCCGGCTCACTTGCAAGGCTGCCCCTGCCCCACCTCATCTTGCTTTTTATCAGTGAGTAGCAGCTGCTGATGGACTGGCTGTAGCGGCCATGGGGAAGCCCTGCTGCTGCATCTTGACCGAACTCCCACTGCACGCTCACACTTTGACTCTGGTGCCATCGTTCCCACAAAGTGTCTCTGAGACGAGCTGAATAGTTTTGATAATTATATCTACAGTTTAGGATATGAGCAGGCATTAGGGAAATGTAGCTTTTAGGCTCTTTTTTTCAGTCAATTTGCATTAAAATTGGATGCTTAAATTCCAATTTACATAACACAGGATACGTGTAATATATCTACTTACTTTGAGCTGCATCTTATGTTTGGCTTTTGGTCTTTAGAGATAAAAGGAATCTGTTGCCCATTAAGAAGTATATAGGGGGATGTATTTCCAATAAAGGAGACCTTGCCACACATAAGTAGGGAGAATGTGGGATTCCTGAATTTAGAATAAGAGGTTACTAAAACACAACAGGCACAAAAGACAGTGCTGAGAAGCAAGAAATGAGATGGATCCCAGAAAGAACTCACCACCACCCACTATCCCAGAATGTTGTCTGGGATGCCAAGCTATTCTAAGCTTGGGGTGTGTGTGTATTATCAGAAGAGTGTGGGCTGTAGAATCAGGCAGGACTAAGTCTGAGTCCTGTAGTAACCACTGACTTCCTCACCTGGGGAAGTTACTTCACCTCTCTGAGCCTGTTTCCAAGCCATAAAGTGGACACAGTGATGTCTGGTAGAGAGAATGAGCCCCCCAAAGGTATCCCCTCCCCAACCCTTAGCACCTATCAAGATGTCACCTTACATGGCAAAAGGGATTTAGGTGATGTGATACTAATTGATGACTGGAAGTTAGGACTAGTAGAGCTTGCTTAGACTCCAGGCAGCAGAGAGGCGGAACAAGTCAGACTTGAGGCTCAGGGAGGTCTGACTGGTCATGCTGGTCTAAAGATGGAGGTAGAAGCATCTAAATAGCAAGAAGGGGCCAGGAAAGAAAAGAGAACCTCAGTTCCGCTGACCAAGAGCTCTGTTCTGCAAACAAACTGAGCTTCCAGAAAGGAGCATGTGTCCCACTGATGCCTTGATTTCACCTTGTGAGACCCTGAGCAGAGGACTCAAGCCCACCAAGTTTGTGGCAGTTCATTAAGACAGTACTAGAAAATGATCGCATCCCAAGTTGCGGGGCTGTGTGAGACAGTGAGACCGTGCATGAGCCTCTGCTCTAGCAGGACCGGCTGCCTTCCTTTGTGAACCAGATGAGAACAACATCAGGTAAAGGATAGTTATGTCTGGCCTGCCAGGATAGTCCATTCCTGCTACTTTTGGCCTCATACTTTCCGTGCTCTTAATTCAAGATTAGGGAAGTGTCCTTGTCTAGAAAGAGCACCAAGTTGGGTAAAATACCACCTTTCCCTCAGATGGAGAGTATGGAAAAGCTGCCCAGTGCTCTGCTCCTGTCTGAGCGGAGGCTACTCTGCTGAACCCATTCCCAGGTGCCATCCCTCGGGCCACCCTCTGCTGCTGCTCCCAAGTCTCCCCATGTCGAATTGAGTTTCATCACAGGGGATCCTGGCAGATGCAGGTGCCACTTTGACATGTGCATTTAGCCATATAGTCAGTGGTGACAGCGCTGTGCTTGTGGTTAGTAATTGTCCAGAAATAGAGTTCTGGATGCAGCCTTGATTGCCCCAGATGTGGATGAAATGTAATTTTAGTCACAGGTTCAAGGCTGTCTTTTGTGGACCAGTGAGAGTATCTTTAGACAAGTTCCTGCATTCATTAAGGGATGATAGCAGAGTATCTTAGCTGATTTTGTGCTACTGTAAGGGAATGCCAGACTAAGATATAGAGAGCAGGGATTTACTTCTTATAGTACTGGAGGCTGGGAAGTCCAGGCTCCAGGAACTCGCATCTGGCAAGTACTTCTTACTGTACCATCCTGTGGTAGAAGGCGGACAGAGCTCGCGTAACAGGGGCGAGGGGATCATGGACTTAATGTGTAGCAGGAACCCACTTCAGGGATAGCTAATGGCTCCTGAGATGCTAACAACCCATACATGAGGGCAGAGCCCTCGGGACCTAAGCACCTCTTAAAAGGCCCACTTCTCAACAGTGTTGCTTTGGGGATCCAATTTCCAACACGTGCGCCTTGGGGGACATATTCTAGCCATAGCACAGAGGTCATTTCCTGGCACAGAAAGCCCAGAGAACTTAAAAATTACCATTGCACATGCACATGTGTACGTTTAGTAATTCCAGTATGTAAATCTGTCTCTTGCTGCCACCTCCATCCTCTCCAAGCCCTTTGGCTTCCATAGGCTTAAACTTGGGCAGAGATGGAGTGGGTGACATGCTTGTATAGAGTATGCGTATGTGAATCTTGTGTGAGGCGCCATGTAAAACCGACTCCATGGAACAGTGTCCATGTGGAAGGGTGCCCTCTGCCTTGGTTAAAAACCAGGCTACAAAACCAGTTTAGAACCTTGGCCAGCCCAGTGAACAGGGGCACATGCATAGCCACCATGTGCTTCCCAGAGAGACAGTGAGCTGTTCACCCCGAATTACTGCCAGCCATTCATGGGCTCTCCAAGTAGGTGTTTGTTCAGGAGAGTGTGTGAGGCCCCGAGGAAGGCTGATGGGCTGATGAGGAGATGGAAGGAAAGGGATGGGAATGGCTGGCAGGGGGCACTTTGCTCCTGAATATTAATCTGAAGCTCAAAGACAGTAAGACCCTCACAGTGGCCCCGGGGAGGCCAAGCATTTACACACCTCCCTGCCCCGAATGCAGACCGTATTTGCGTTTATGTGGCGTTCATGACCAGGGATGTGATGTGGGCACTGGCTCAGCAAGAACCTCCTCCAGACTCCCCTCTCAAAGCCCATTGCTGCCTCTTCCTTCACTGATGAAATGATGATGCTTCAGGGGTGTTGATCTGGAGAGCAGGGCTCCAGCTGTGCCTCACACCTCTGTCCACTCTAGTCTTAAGGTTCGTATCCGGGCCTCCCTGCAGGAAAAGCAGGGATTAACAGACGTTTCCTAAAGCTTCAGCAGAACTCTGCCAACCAGCAACTCTAGCTCGCCAGCCCAGCAAGATGAAGTCAGGGGCACAGATAAGGGCAAGACAGCCATAAATCCTGGGTTTTAAATATTCCACACTGTACTGTCTATAAATAATTGCCATGATCGGGAAACCCCAGGCTGCATTTCCCACAATGTCTCTGGACTCCAGTGGCAGTATGGCAGTCCATGTCAGGCTGAGCGCCTCCTGAAAGTTTGGTTATGACCATCTGCACTTCAGAGAAGAGGAATTGAACTCCTGGGATGCAGGTTCCTCTGGGTGGAGCAGCTAGCCTGAAGAGCTAAGCCATTGGGAATACTGGTGAGTGAGTCAATAAGGTAGAAATGCAGCTTATGCATTTGTCACTTGTGTTAGTTTGTGAGCTCCTTTAATTCATATCCTTGTATCCACAGTTGCATTGGCCAGTTGCAGATGTTCTTGTTGAGGCAGGTGGTATTGAGGCAAGAGCCTGAATGTTGGAGTTGAGGAGCTTGACTTCGCTTCCTACCAGCTCACTGTCAGCCAGCCCCTAGAAGTGGGCACCGGTGCCCTGGAGTAGATCTAAGGCTGGTGGAATCGAGGGCAGTTCTCAGCATGGAGTGAGACCCTAGGGTCAGATGAGGAAGCAGTGTCAGGAGTCATTCAAACACAGAGCCTCAGGGTGAAGGGGAAGAACAGCAAGAGAGCAGAGGAAGATGGAAAAGAGCCAGGGCCAGATGAAAGCAAGGAGTCTCATGCCAGAACTGTGGCAGAGGGAGGGGGTCGGTGGATTCTGAGAGAAGCAAAATGCTGGACAGAGGCAACACGGAGAGCACCAGCTTGTGGGGTTTGGGAGGTAGGTTGAAGCCTGGGTTGGAAGGATTTGCTTTGCAAATGATGCGGGACATATGTCTCATTTGAATACATGGATAGGAAGCTATGGTAGCTAAAGCACAGGCGTATCTTTAGAGGAAAGCTGGCACGAAGTACGCAGGTTATATCTAGTAAGCAAGGCTCTCGTCTGTGGTGTGGGGGATTAGAGGAGTTTCCTTTTTAGGAAGTGGAGCAGGGTGTGTTTGGAGTCCCTGCCGGGGAGTGGATTGGATCACACACAAGTAAAGAAGACATCCTGAGACTGAGTCATCTATGTATGGAAGACCCTCAGGATGCTCACTATGCATGGAGATGTGGTGTTGGGCCTTCAGCTGAGCCGCTCCTTGAACAGTGACTCATGTAAACACCAGGCTGTAGACACAAGACTAGGGCCCAAGCAAGGGCTAACCCACCTCAAATCCTGGACCTTTAAGTCTAGGAAGTTCAAGTGTGTCCTGCAGTATAGCAGCAGATGAGAAAAAAGAGGCAGTTGGAAATAGTATAAGAGGGTAGGCAAAGCATATCAGTGTCCAAGCTTTAAAGACACTGGCTTCAGAAAAGCATCTCATGAGTCCTGTCCTTGAGTTTCTAGTCACACTTAGAGTTTACACAACCACCCTCAGGGTTCTGTTTCGTTTGATGGTGGCAGTCCTGAGGAGTGTTGACATGATCTTTGACACATGAGGAAATCAAGCCTCTCCCTGCTGAAGGTTTCCCAGGGACACAGCTAGTAGGTTTCTACAAATTCTGGTCTGCTGAGTCCAAAGCCAAGTTCTTCCTGCTTCTTTTCCTTGGGAATGAGCGTCAGCTTATTCAGGAGAGCTCCCACGCAACAGGCAAAGGGGCAGATGCGGAGAAGGTATGGTGTAGGCTTGGTGGAAAGGAACTCCTGGCTGCAACTCGGTGGCCTTTGCAAGGAGACATGGGAGGAGGCAGGAGAGGACAGTGGAGAGTTGCTGAGGATGTGTGAGTGAGAGCAGGTGAGGGTCAGAATGAAGGCTCGAGGCTGGGGCCCTGCTTGGAGATTTGGAGTGAAGGGGGACAAAGAGAAGGGAGCAAGAGAGACAGTAGACAACAGAAGCCCAGTGGGAGGAGGCATGCGGAGGCCAGGTGTTGGGGCAAAGGCTGCTGGAGGGAACAGGGCAGGCGTGCAGTGGGAAGGCCCTGGGAAACCTGCATTTCATTCCCTGCTTCTGGGCCCCTGGCCTGCTTCCCACGGGGGTGCAGGGGCAGCCAGCCCTGAGTGCAATCAGTAAGGGATACACTGTCTGTAGAGAATTTTAAAGCAAGAATACAACGGTCTAATGGTCGTTCTGTGTTTTTAAAAAAATATCATCATACACTGGCAGTTCTAAACAGCGACAGTGATGAAATGCTTCCCTGACCCTTCAGTATGCCACTGCTTCCTGCTGGGACAGAAGCCCTGCTTGGTGCCTGCTTCTGTGCAGTCCCCAGGGGCAGGAGGAGAGTACACAAAGCACAGCTGCATCTGCTAATTCTACCCCACCCATCGCTCTGAGGTCCCCACTGCAGCAACCAACCAGGAGGAAATGGGTGTGCGTGCACCGTTCTGTCTGGGGGTCTCCCCCAGAGAACTTTGCAACTTCCTGCATCATCTACAGGTGCTCTCAGTTCTTGGTTACTGCCCAGATCCCCTCCTCACGGGCTGTTCAGGACGTCCTTGTCCAGTGCATGGAAGGAGTGTTCGTGGACACCTCAACCAGGTGCCTTCTGGCGGCTTAGAGCTCATGGCTGCACCCTTGTGTCTCCTCGTGACAGACATCTGGTCTGACTTGGAAAAATCTCCCTTGGTCTTCAGTGGAACTCCCTTCTCCCGGGTCTTGGTGATAACCACCTGCAGTCGTAAGATGTGACTCTGTTTATCTTCAACACCGAAACTGCTCCCTAGACTCCCCTTTTTCAGGCAAAACAGCCTTGAAAAGCCTTGTGCCCAGCCATGCTGGACACTGAATACATGTTGGTGTGCCAGCATCTAGTCCTGCATTACCTCAACCACCTCGCAAGTGTGAGCACCATTGTCCACACTTGCAGATGTTCTCCCAGCTGGAGGAACGCAGCCAGTTCTTAGCCACCCATAGTGCCCTTGTCCTGGTGTGCCTGCCACCCAGTACCTCAAAGCCCATGTATGGTGTGTCTGTCTTACAGAAATCTCCTTCCGCGTGTGGATGTGTGGGGGTAGCCTGGAGATCGTCCCCTGCAGCCGTGTGGGACACGTCTTCCGGAAGAAGCACCCGTATGTTTTCCCTGATGGAAACGCCAACACGTACATAAAGTAAGTGTGCACATCCAGGGTTCAGCATGTGTGGGCAGCAGCTGCAGGGCTGCTCTCTAGGCTGCCCAGGAATCCGGAATTAGGGCCAAGGCTTTTCTGATGCATCCTTGGGGCAAGGTTACCTGAAGGGCCTCAGGATGTCAGGTTGCTGGCCAGTGCCATCATACAGGGCTTAGGCTCCAGTATTTGTGGTTGTGTAGGTTACAGGACAGGCAGCTACTTTTTACCCTGCTTTCTAGATCTGCTGTTCCCATCTTCAGGCTGGGTCACTAGGGGAAGATCTTTGCGAAGATGTAGGGATGGACAGCTACCTCTAGGCATCTGCTCCAGGGCCTCACCTATGAACCAGAAGAATCCAGACTAAGCATATCGCAAGAGCCTGGTTTCTGTCCCCAGCATTCTCCTCTCCTGCCTGGGGACAGTACATCTACTCCATAAGATACTGGAACTCAGCAATCTGATGGAGCTCATTTGCCTAGCCCTTCTCTCCCTTTATATACCCTCCCCTTTCCTTCATTTCTCTTCTTTTAAGTCTCCTCTCAAAGGAATATATATATAT
>NW_022900914.1:11738005-11739024 GCF_012274545.1 Fukomys damarensis | reverse complement strand
ATATATATATATATACTCACACACACACATACACATATATACACATATATGTTCCTTTTCCCCATCTTTTCCTCTAGCTTTTCTCCCTTTCCTTGATACTCTTGTCTCTTATCATCATCTAATCTTCTTGTCCTTTTTTCTCTGTAGTGGTCCATTTGAGAAGGAGCTACATACTCCTTTGGTGATGTTCTGTCTTCTTTTTCACACACATGAACTGATATGTACCACAGATGGACATGAGTTTGAAAGTGGAAAATAGACAACACTTTCTGTAAACAAAAGTGGTGCGCGAGGGTAGAATAGTGAGGAAAATCAGTCAGCCAGGTAGCATCGGGGAAGCCACAGTAGAGCTGTCTCTACTCTTAGGCTTTTAAAATACAAAGGCAAGTGGGGACATCTGTCATGGTAAAGTGGTGTAGGAGCCCTGTAGCCACTTGCAAGGGACCAGCCTGGGAAGTTGGGGCTGGGGTTTGGGTGCACCTTGGCCTTGGGCACCTTGTGTCCCACTGGTGGGCCATTCAGTGGTTAGGGAATGTGTGCACAGATAAGCCAGGCAGGTGGCAGAACCACTCAGCTCAATCTCCGGCCCTGTGCCCAGATATGTAAAGCAGCTTCCAGTGTCCTGATGGTTTTGCCAGAAGAAGGGGCCAGCAAGACGCTACTAACCAGAATGGGTCTGCGTGTGCATAGCTGCTATTTCAGGTGCCTGCTGGAAGGTGCTCCAAGACAGAACTGAAATATGGAGGAGTATACCCTCCTCCGGTTAACGAAAAAGTTAAACCCTAAATTTACATTCATGGGCTTCACAGAGGCTGGGGTTGCCAGGCCTTCGCCACCTGATTGTTTATGAATCTCTTTTCTCTTGACTCTGGAGCTTTTCCTGGAATCCCTGCACCCCTGGTTGCTGAATGACACCCTCAGTGCCTTTCTGTCTGTCTCTCTGTTTCTCTTGTCCCCTTTTCTTTCTTTCTTTCTTTCTTTCTTTCTTTCTTTCTATTTTTTTTTTTTTTTTTTTTTTT
>NW_022900914.1:11669865-11737919 GCF_012274545.1 Fukomys damarensis | reverse complement strand
TTTTTTTTTTTTTTTTCTTTTTTTTTTTTTTTTTTTTTTTTTTTTTTTTTTTTTTGGTACCAGGGATTGAACTCGTGTCCTTGCGCTTGCAAGGCAGGCCACCAAACCGCTGAGCTAAATCCCTGGCCCTCTTGTCCCCTTTTCTGTGACCTTTGGAGTTGAACATAGAGCAAATATCTGATAAAAACACTACAAAGCTGGCAGACGGCTGAAGGACTAACGGGAATGGGTGGATTATTAATTCCTTATACCTGCACCAAGCCACTTGCTTGGCCTGCGGATGAACTGACTTCCCCTGGAGAGCTGGGGCCTTAGCATGGCCCCTGCGACAAAGGGGAGAATCATGGAGCCAAAGCCCAAAGGGCACAGGCTGGGCTGGCCAGGAGCAGCAGGGTCAACACAGGCCCTCACCTTTGTTTTCTGAGTTATTGGCAGCTAACGGATGTACTTGCTTCTCCTGGATCTTTTCTATTTCTCTGAGAGACACAGACGTTCAATTTCTGATCTACACCTTTTAGAGAAAGGTTTGTTGGTACCACTAAATTCCTGTGTCTTGGTTGGGGTAAAGATGCTCTCGGAGACGGGTTTGCTGGGCTGGACTCTGCACCCTGAGAACAGTAATGTTAATGGCTCCATCATGACGGCCCCCACCTGGGGAGCTGCTGCTAATTTTGCCCAATTGTATTTCATCTGGGTACATCAGAGGTCCTCCTAGGCATCCCCTTCCGGACACTCCTTGTCTCCCAGGAACACCAAGCGGACAGCTGAAGTGTGGATGGATGAATACAAGCAATACTACTATGCTGCCCGGCCTTTCGCCCTGGAGAGGCCTTTTGGAAAGTAAGTGTCATGCAGTTAAGGAGGGCAGAGAGACAAGAAGGGCCTGGGCTCTTAGTTGATCTCACAGCCTCGCTGATTTCCCTGAGCCTTCAAGCTCCCTTAGGCCTGGAGTTACGGCTGTTCTTCTTTCCTACTCCTTAGTGCTATGCCTTGTCCTGGTTGTATGGGGACCCTCTGCTTCCTGGGCTGCTGTCTCTTTAGGGGGAGCTGAGCTGGGCCCTGCACAGTTCACCAGTACACCTAGCTCTCTGCAGGAAAGATGTGAGACTGGACCCTCCAGGTCAGAGTTCTTCTCACTTCTCCGTTCCCCCAGCGTAAGCTCCCCTCCTTCCTTGGAGGAGCAGTGTGCATGTACATGTCCTCTCCGGCGGTGTCCAAGCTAATGGGAGAAGAGAAAAAGTCTGTCTAAGGGCTAAATAGCATTGCATGAGGTGTCTAATTAATCTGCCCTCAGATCTGAGATGTGGCCCTAGTTACCCCTGTTTGACAGATACGAAAACCGAGGCTTGTGCCAGTGAAAATATTTGAGCTGGATCACACCACTGTGAGGGAATGGAGGCTCAGGCCACACCTACTTCGTTGCAAAGCTGTGTGACCTTGCGCTTGCCAATTTGGAGCTAATTGGAACAGAGAAAAATGGCCTTCATTGGCTATCATTTGTTTTTCTGGGAGACAACCAATGGCTTTTTGTCCTAATAATGTCACTAGTCACACGAAGGCTGTTGAACAGATGGGTTTTAAACTTCATAAGTCAGGCTCTTTGCTGCACAGGAGGATCAAATCCAGACTGGCCAAAATGACTTGAAGCTGTGAAGTCATAGGCTGACTATGCTGGTCCTCCAGTTCTCTAACTCTTCCCCTCCCAAGCATCAGAACTCTCATCCACATCAGAACTTCTGGTCCACGGGCCACAACCCCCAGACTATTTCTTCATCTGCTTCTCAGCTTGTTTAACCACTTAACAGTCTACCTAAGTGTCACTCAGGCAGGGAGTTTGTGTACCAACTAACTGTCTCAGCATTGCTTGGGCAGGTGTCATTTCAACGAGTTGATTCTTGTATTGAATGAATTTGATGAAATTGTCAGTTTTATATATCCTGTTATACTATTTTATAAATGAAAAATGCAATAATTGGACTGAAAGACAGACCGTAGAAGATCTTGTCCTCAGAACGTCTGTCGTGTTGTCCATCTAGCGATCCCCTCTTAGCTCCCCACAACATTTCCTCAACTCCGAATAATCCTGACTTTGTAACCCCCCCGCCCCGTGCACAGGCTGCTGACCAGTACTGACCATATGCCCTGGCCATCAGTCTCAGCCGGGCCTCGCCTGCCTAGCATTTCCCTTCCAAACCTTCCCCCCGACTCCTGAGTCTGCCCCCTCCTTTCCCTCTTGGCAAATGACACCTGTTTTACAGATGAAATAGACATCGATTTCCCAAGACAAATCAACCCATTAGCCTCACCACATCTGCATCATCCTTCTTGGCCTCTTTTGTCTCTGGGGACAGGTGTGCTTCCGGAGTGGGAGGCCGGCCCTCCTCCACCTGCACTCTGCGTGTTCCATTCATACCTGCTCTCATTCATAAATCAACATCTATCCCGTTCCCGCTGTCTGGATTCATCTCCTGCATCCTAGTGCAGGGCCTCTCCAATTTTAATGTGCTCACAGATCTCTCAAGGATTGTGTTAAGATGCAGACTCTGACTCTAGACAGGTCTACATTTCTAATGAGACCCGAGGTGATACAGTGCTGGTCTGAGGACCCCAACTTATGGAGCAGGGTTCTGGGGGAACATTCCCAAACAGTTCAATAAATGGAACTTTCTGAGGAGCTTCAAAACCCCTCCTGCCTGGGCTTCTCCTGCACAGGGCTGATTGCCTTTCTCAGAGGGTCCTGGGCTGTGGAATTTGTAAAAATCCCTTCCCACCACAGCCGTGGTTCCAGCGTGCAGCTGGGACTTGTCTCCTGGTGCCTCCGCTCTCATCTGTCCTGTGCTACGTCATTTCCATTTTTCAGGAAAGAAAACAAACTCAGAGCCCTCCCTCAGCGTGGCGTTGCTCTTCACCTGCACCCCTGCCAGTTCAGGGCCCAGTTTCATGAAGCAGAGCTCTGTCTTGCGGTCACCCCCATCTCCTGCGGCTACTCCCTGCCGGATGAGCCTGGACTGCTGCACACCCTATTCTCCTAGGCTACCCCGCACACTTCCTCACCCCCGCCAGGGTGTGCTTCCTCAGCCCCAAGTCTCTAGAACACTGCATTCCCTGCTTTTTTTCTGCTGCTAGGCTCCATCTGGCAGCCCCATTTGTGGGCGTGGTTTCTTTCTACCCTCATACACTGGCTTCCCTCTTCTTACTACACATCACAGCTGGCACTGACTGCAACCTCTGCGCTACCCTTACTCAAGGCTGTTTCTAACCAGAAATTCTCCTCTGAGCTCCAGGCCCGTTCATCCAAGTATCAACGCCTCCACCAAGATGTCTCCCAGCCATAAGTCTTAAACTGAATTCACAAAGTTTGCTCCTATATCTGCTCCTTGTTCCATATTCCCCATCTCCATGAACAGTCTTCTCTGCACCCTATTGCCCAAGTCTGGCTGTCACCCCTGTCCCTTCCTGCCTCTGTCCCATCAGTGCTGTGTCATTCACACACTGGTCACTCAGGCCCTTGCTGCACACCCAGCATGGGCTTCACTAAAAACCTGCCTGTCCCGCCTGGAGGAGCCTATTCTGCTGAGGAGGTGTGGTCTGGTCTGATATACATTCTGGTGCGGTCTCAGAGCTCAGGCGGACAGAAGAAGGAGGGGAAGCTGGACAGGAGGCCGGGCTGGTAGTGTTGGCCTCCCCCGATGACAAGGTATGAATGGAGCTTAGGTTGCCCAGGCAGTGCAGGTTGAGAGAAGTAGAGGATTGATTCTGTCCCTCCCCCTAGTGGACACATGATTGGCACCTGGGCTTCCATAGCTTTTCCATCCTTCCTGTCCCCAGCTCTGTCCCATCAAGCCCATCCCCAAATCGACAAAGCACAGACATCAGCATGCCATACCCCCTTTGGAGCCCATCAGTCTCACCCCAGTGCCCTTAAGGTGACATCCAACACCTCAGTGATGCTTTGCGTGCTCCTTTGTGCACTGTCCTGCTCCCATCCCTCCCACCGCCCTCCTGTCATTCACATGCACATCTTCTTTTAGGCCCTGCACCTCCTTCCTCTTTTCCTCTTGGCCTCTTTTCCTGCTCCCCACCCGTAGCAGGGCCCCTACCTCATCCGCTTTCTGGTTTGTCTACGGCAGAGGTGGTGAACCTATGACATTTGTGCCGCAGTGGGCACATTGATTTGTATCAATGAAAGCTCTAAAAGGTTCATGATCACTGGTCTGTGGTATCCACTGCTCCTTCTAGATACCAGCATCACATTACTGCCTTAGCCACTGTAGATGACAGGTAAGGATGCACCCCAAAATCCCCTAAGCCCACCCTGTGCCACATGGGGCTCTGATGCTCATTTCACGGCCCCAGAGCTTTCCGTGGCACCTATGTGGAGTACAATGTGTGACACATAGTAGGTGCTCAGAGACTATCTGCAAAGTAAATACATGCCCAGACACCCTGGCACAAGCCACAGAAGGGAATTCTCTGAGGCTGTGGCAATGGGCAGTGGTGTTTCACCTGCAGAATCCAAAGAGATTGTAGCCAGAGCCCTGGCAGTGAGTTATTAACATGCTGAATGTTCTTGCAGTTTTGTTTTTAATGAAAAGTAAAAGCACCCCCAAATTCCATTTTCAAATAAAAGCACAAGTCCTCGGTGTCATTATTGTACCACCGTGAGATATTGCTAGGTGTTTCCATAGCTCTGTTGGAGCTATAGAAATCTCTGCTTCGTTCATTTCCCCAGCTTCCCCTGAAGACCCGTGGGCACCTGTCATGCCTTGCGCTCCACAGCCTGGGCTGCTGTCGTGGTTCTGCCTCTGATGGCTGATTTGTCTTTGTCACCCCCAGCATTGAGAGCAGACTGAACCTGAGGAGGAATCTGCAGTGCCAGAGTTTTAAGTGGTACCTGGAGAACGTCTACCCAGAGCTCAGGTACCCCTGCCTGCTGGAGCCTCGGCTTGTCCCAGAAAGGGGCCACAGCTGGCTTGGGTGGGTGGGGCACAGCTGGATGAGGGGTTTTAAGTCTGTGGGAGACCAAGAAGACCATTTTGCTTCCCTTAACCCCTAAGCTGGAAGGCGAATTTTTTTCAAATCAGCAGCACAAGGGGCTGAGAGCAGCTAGTTGCGGTATTGCTCAGCTGCTGGTGTTGGTGGCCTGAGTTTTGGCCTGAGAGTGCGGGCTTGCAGACACTGACCCTCCAGCTGTAGTTCCTCAGCATTCCTGGGCTGTCTTACTCCTGGTGGCATCCTCCCCTCCTCTGAGCAATGCTGGTCTTTGTGACAGCCAGCGGGAGGTGGTCCTGCCATTCTCAAAACATGCTCCCAACCTCTCCAGCTGCTAGTGTTCGCGTATCTCTCCTTGTGGTTTTCCTCCAGTGTCCCACAGGATTCCTCTATTCAGAAAGGCAACATCCGGCAGAGGCAGAAGTGCCTGGAGTCTCAAAAGCAGAACAACCAAGAGATCCCAAACCTAAGGCTGAGCCCCTGTGTCAAGCTCAAAGGAGAAGAAGCAAAGTCACAGGTAAAGTCACTGTCTGAGGACACGGTGCCAGAAGAGGGAGGTGGGTAGTTCCTTGTGGGTGGCTGTCATGTCCTACAGGCTGTGTAGCTGCAGTCCTGGGCTCTGCCCACAGATGCCAGTAGCACCAGCCACACACATAAGTCACAGCAATCAAAAATGTCTCCCAACATCCTGAAATGACCCTGGGGAGACACAACTGTCCCAACTAGGACTCACTGTACTAGGTTATGTAAGAGCTTCCAGTTCCTCCGGCCTCCTATTTCCACTGGTCATCTCTTATGTGTAGGCTCTAAACCATTGTTCCCAACCTCAATGCTGCTTTTAATGACTCTCCATTGACCACGATAAAAAATCCACGCTCTTGGGCCTGGCTGGAAAGCAACTCCCAGGCTGGCTGTGGTTGTCTATGACTTTGCCAGGAACCGTCTCTGCTGCACTGGGTGTGGAGAGTGGTCTTCCTGAATCAGACCAGAAAAGGAAACCCAGGTGCTGATTTTGTTTTTTGTTTGTTTGTTTAATGATACAAACAGCTTTTTATTGGAAGGTAGAAGTGTGCATTTGGTGTGCTTTTGCACAGTTAGTTGTGATCTTTACTGTTGGATGCATGCTGATAATTTGTCAAAACTTGGCTCATACTTTGTTAGTTTGAGAGCAACACATGCAGCACTCAGGTCATCTGTCGGTCTGTTTCTTGTATCAGATTTGATATAATTCAAAGCTGAAAACAGCTGCGCACAAGCGTAAGATGATCCAAACAAAGTGAGGAAAGCAATCCCAAATGCTTTCACTGACTGAAAATTACTTGGCAGAGAATTCCCTACTTTAAGGACTGCATTTTCAGATCTACCAAGTACAGGGTCTTTCATCACCCTTTCAGTCTGTATCGTCTCTGTCTTCACAAGTGTGGTGCACAGGTCGTAGAATTTGTTTTTCCAGGTGGAGCTTTCTTTTTATCATCAGTTAAGTTGATGGGTACGGTTTAGATGCACACGATGATCACTTTCATCATGTGGAATTTGTACCTGTACCTGATAGGTCTTGGTTCCTATTTCTCCCATTCCCCTCATCTCCCTTCTACCCCTCTTCCCCTTCTTATTTACAAGAGCCATTGTATCCTTCTTTTCTCATTTTTTCTTTCTTCTTCCTTTTCCTCTCCTCCTTCTATTGTGCCCCTTCCCGTTTGAACGTTTTCTCCTGTTCCACTATATCTAATTATACATTTGGGTGCTTATTTATACTTTCAGCTTCTCATACCAGAGAAACAATATGATATTTGCACATGTGCATCTGACTTATCTCCCTTGAGAGAATGGCCTCTATGTAGTAGGGTACATTCATTTCGCTATAAATATCTCAGGTTTATCCTTCTTTATGGCTGAGTAGTACTGTGTTGTGTAAAAAAGCCCACATTTTCTTTATCCATTCAACGGTTGATGGTATTTGGGTTGTTTCCAATATTTAGCTATTACAAACTGTGCTATTATAAACATGGGTGTGCATAGATCGCTGTGGTATGATGCTTTTAGTTCTTTTGGGAAGATACTGAGAAGGGGGATAGCTAGGTCAAATGGAACCTCTGGTCCTAGTTTTTTGAGGACTCTCCACACTGATTCCCACACTGGTTGCACCAGTCTGCGCTCCCACCAACAGTGGAGAAGGGTTCTTTGTCCGCCACAGCCCTACCAGCACTTTTTTATTGGTTGATTTCCTGGAAATTATCATTCTTTCTGGAGTGAGATGAAATCCCAGTGTTGTTTTAATTTGTGTCTCTTGAATGACCAGTGATGTTGAGCACTTTTTCATAACTTGCTAGAAGAGAGAATAAGTGGACCTCTTGAAGACATAGGTATAGGCAGACTTTATGAACAAAACTCTGATCACACAGGAAATATTACAGTGAATCTACAACAGATCTCAGATTATTAAAAGGCTTCTGTACAGCAAAAAGAAATCACCAACAGAGTAAAAGGACAACTAACAACAGAGTAGGAAAAAAATTTTGCCAACTGTTCCTCAAACAAAAGATTGATATCTAGAATATATAAAGAACTGAAAAAAATGGAACTCCCCAAATATAAAGACCCAATCCAAAAATGGACATCTGAGAGGGATACACACTTCCCAGATGAAGAAGTACAAGGTTTGATTTTGGCTTAGGTGTGGCCACCTGGCTGAGTAAATGAAGCGACTTTTTATAACGTGTGGTCATTCCTGCTCTTGAATCGCGTGGGCTGTGATTATGGGGATCCCAACAGCCCCAATGTTATGTACCCCTTCCCTAGGACAGCAGTTTGCTTGGTCTTTCTTCAGGGAGGCAGAGATTCTTCTGGAACTTGCTGTCTTTGGCTGCTTAGGGAAGTGAGAGGGAAGGGGCCACGGGCTTTGTGGGCTGCAGGCCAGGCCCTGGAGAGACTGCCAGGCTTTCATCTGCTGGAGAAGAATTAGCCCATTCCAGCAGACTTCTGCCATGCGTGGAAGAAGAAGCAGTCGGGGTCCTGGCAGTTAGGTCTACAGGTAAACGGAGTTCTCCAGAAGGCAGTGTTATCTGTGCTCCTCTCTGCCGTGAGAGAATAACTTCGCTTGTGTAGCTACCATGTGAATTCAGGATGCTAGAGGATAATGGCAAGATAGAAGTTTGATCCTAGCCTCCATGCTGCCTGCTGGGGGTGAAAGGTGAGGTCATGCTGGATTAGACACAGCCCCTGTTCTTAGGAGCCCATGGCCCAGCAGCTGGACTGGGGTCCTTTTCCAAATATACCGGTGATGTTCAACCCATGTTAGATTGCAGGAAATCCACACAGTCATTTCCCCTGAAGTCTTCTCCCCATTTGTTCTTGTGTGTGAGAGTCCCGTGCACCCTTGCAGGACTGCCTTATGTTCCCTTTCTCTTCTACTCTGAAGCCTCTCCTACTTCCTCATTAACAACCAGTCCCATCTTTCCGCTTCTCGGCCCGTTCTGCTAATATCAGACATTGGCAGGGTTTTCTCCTCTAAATGCTACTTTGCCCTCCTTTCCTCTGCACATCTACATCCTCACTACTTGTCCTGCCTCTTGGCTGTTCAGAGGGTGTTGCATCTTCCTTCAAACACCTTTACATGGTGTCCATACCAACTTGTCCCTATGCCCACCGTGTCCATCTCTGAGAGGCCATATCAAGGAAGCAGCATAAGAGCTCTATTTATTAGATGTTTCCAGGGCTCTCAGAGGTTATTCAAAGTGTAGTACAGGGGGGTCCCCATGCCCCCTCTCTCCAGCAGCTCTGTCATTTCTGATGCTTGCTGAATCATGGCTAGTTTTAGAGCTCTCTTAGGCAAGTTTAGTTGTAGGAGGAAATGCCTAGCCCTGAGATTCCTCTTCAAGGTTGTTAACAGTAAAACTATTGATCAGCTCCACTTTGACAGGAGGCAGCTGATGTATCAGTGGTAACTGGAGAAACAGATGTAACGAGATACACAAATATATAAGAATTTACAAGATTGGCTTACAATGGCCACCCACAATCTGACGAGGAAGAATGCAGAGGATCTGTCTGCACACTGGAGATGGAAGGATTTAGTAGAAGGTCTGGGGTTCACTGCAGTGTCCTGTGCAAGTCCTTATCAGGAGGTCCGTGAGTCTTCGATGGAAGGCTGAAGGGTCTGCACCAGACACTGAAGTCTGCACTGGAGATGACATCCAAAGTGAAGGCAAAGACTGAAGCTCCTCCAAAGAAACAGAAGCAGATCTGTCCTTTTTCATTTCCCCTTTATTCCATCCAGGTGACAGGCTGCCCTAGGGTGGATCTTCCACATCCCAGGGTGTGGAACTACTGATTGGAACTACCGATTTATTGGAGCTTCTCTTACTCAAGTTCACACAATCGTTCAACCATCACAGCTCGCAGAAGAATCTTCCTTGTGGCCAGTTTTCAAGAGCAACCCCTGTAAACAGTCAATGGTCCTACCCCATGTCAGGGTGTAGGATGAGCAGGTCAGAGAGTCTTCCCCTCCCTGCTAATATGTATAGGAATTGAGGCGAGAGTGGAAAAGGAGGCCTGTACTCCATGGGTTTCACCCCAGGCCACGAGGACAATTGCAGCTTCCCCCTTTTCCTCCTAACCCTGGCTCTGCCCTACACCCAGCATCCCCCGCCTGCATGTCCAAGGATGGTCATGCCCTCCGGTAGTTGCCCTTGGATTGAAAGGTGTGTACTAGGGACACAGTCTACCTTCAGAAGATAAACCCTGGTATGACATCCATGCAGGACTTGAGATCAGGCTGAAGCCATTGGGCGGGGACCCCGAGGCCCCGAATAAAAGGAATTGGGGACCAGGAGCTCCAAGTCCTGCTTCCATCTACCATTCACTTGCCAGACGGATGAGCTCTGGGCACTGGGTACCTTCACTGCTACAAAGAGACTTTTATCCTCCAGGTCTGAGTGTGGCTCACATCCCAGTTGCAGCCCCAGCCCATCCATCCCTCACCCTGTACCACTTCCCTCCCTTCCGTCCCACCTTGGGGACAAAACATTGATTTGAGTGTACATCAAAATTGCCAGCAGCTAATGCCCCGGGGCAGATGCAGGAGAAATAATACATCATGCATTTGAAAGCCTTTCAGACCCTGGAAGTTTCCAGATCAACAAGATTTCTCTGAACTTTACTAGATTCTCTAGAAACAATATTCTCTAGGAAGAGAAGAGTGGGGCCCCAATTTAGTTTCTAGCCCAATTTAAAGAAAGGGGAAAACCTAAACGAAAATGCTTTGTTGTGTCTCCAGCCACCTAGGCTCCCTTTCACCTGGGGGACTCACAGGCAGATGAGGGTGACACCATGTGCACATGGGCACCTCCCAGAGCAGGAAGACTATCCAGAGTCACCTGCCACTTTCCCACCTCTGTACCTGTGGCACTTTCCTTCCCAAGCCTTCTCAGCATGGCTTTGGGAACCACCCCGAAAGTCTCCTAGTCAGCTTCTGAAGGAAAATCCCCAGAGCTGTCTCTCTTCCTCTCTGCTTCTTTACCTTGTGCTGCCAGTGAAGCAGACAATAACCAGGCGATTGCTAAATGGAGAATACCATTCTGGAACGCGGTGTATTGTCCCATTTATTTTGTATAGTGACCCCCCTGCCAGGGGGACTGACAGAGTTTTCATTTTACAGTTGAGGTTCCTGAGGTACAGAATTGAGTAACTTGCCCAAGTTCACAAGGTTATTAAGCCAGGATTCTAACCCCAGCAGTCATCCAGAGCTCAACCCTAGGATGAACACAGAATGTATTAGGTATAGGGTTTTAACCCACATATATGTGTATTTTTACAATATGGGAATAAAGGACAGGATGGGTTGGAAATAGAAAAAAATACCCCAAAAGTGGGTCCAGTGAAGGTCCTAGTTGAAGGAGGTGTGTGAGTATGAGCCTTCTGGGTCCCTCTGCTGCCTCTGGGCAGGGCCCTCCACCAGGCTGGGCTTGAGGTCCGTGTCTGTGAACCAGAAAGAGAGAGAGAGAGACTCAGCACAGCTAGCTGGTGCCCTGGAGTTTTGCCACAGTTGATGCTGATCTCTGCAGCTGATGCTTCAGAGATCCAGGTGTGCTGAGAGGCCCCTGAATGAAAAGTTCCGTAGTATCTGGCCTCGTTCATTCCAAACACCTTTTGTGAAGAGGGCTTCAAGAGCGTGTTCCATAGACCAGTGAGTTGCCTGTGTGACCTCTAAGGTTGGAGGCCAGCCAATGGCGGTGAGTAGTTAGGCACCTCCTCACCAGGGAGGGCTCACGTGCAGTCAGAACCAGAGCTGCTCCTGGTGTTGCCCAGAATAACCATTGACCCTTTGATCTTCGGTCTTCCCCTTCCTAGAATGATACCTTCCTCCCAGGGCTTCAGAGGATGAAATGGACCATGATTGGGGACTCCCTGGAACTTGACCTGACCCTTGAAAGGTTCCCTCTCGGCAGGGTTACATTGGCCCTGTAGTGCAACAAAACCAGCAGTGCTGCCTTGCATTGATTTTTTTTTTCTTTTCAGTTGTTTAATGTTGCTGCACAGAAGAATTTTTGAATGTGGAACTCGTCAGTAAATGGCATGGACTGACATTTCTGTCGCCTCACCAACCCCTCCAGTGGCATGAACATGCTGCTGTACTGGTGGAGCATTTACTTCCGGGCAGGGCCAGGCATCGTCTTTTGTGCAGTGACCCCATGCACGACTGTGTCCTCTTATCACCCCCACTTAACAGATGGAGAGAGTCAGGCTATCAGGTTGTTCGTGATTGATGCCAGGGCAGGCTCTTGTGGTTTGGGGGCAGAAAAGCTCTCCAGTGCTCTAGGCTGATTGTTTCCTGCCTGTTAGAGGAGGGAGCCCCAGGACCAGCCTTTGTGCCTGCTCTCATCCTCACCCCTGCCTGTCTTACTTGATTGCCTCTTAAGAAACTATTTCCCCCTGCTTCTCCACCCAGTGCAATACAGTAAACCCCAAGCTGGGCACTGTGTCCCCCATCCTGACTTTTGCAGTGGTGGTCAAAGGGGTATTTCCAGGAGAGATGTGACCCCCCCCACCCCGCCGTTCCCTGCCTGCGGGTAGTAGTGGCTATCTCCAGAGACATCCTCGAAGCATAGGTGGTCAGTTTTCCTTTTCCAAGGGCCTAGTAAAAGGGCTGGAGGGCCAGGAGTAGACCCTTGTCTCTACAGAGAGCCAAAGCAACACGCACCAGCCTATAGGACCATCTTGCAATTACTTCCCTGTGTGTGCACTTTGGGGATGAGGAAGGCTGGGCCAGGCTTTAATCAGTCTCCCGATAGAGCCACATCAGACCAGACTTTCCTCCTGTCTCCTCCCCACCCTTTCTCCTTCCTCTCCACTCCCAGATGTGAGCAGAAGTCAGCAGCTCTCCTCCTGGAATTGAATGCTTGAAGTTCCAGCGAAGTACCAGCTTGTGGAATGTCCACCAGTGTATGGGCTTCGATCCCTGTCTGTTCACAGGCCCTGTGGGGAGAGCTTCCTCAGACCCCAGCCTGGGTGAGCCACCTACCCGTGTGCATTCTTTTCCAAAAGGCTTTCATGGATTGGAGTCTCAGATGCCAGGACAATCCATGCCCAGCACTTCCAGGCACCTAGGCTATTTAAAAAGAAATGTCAAAATGGGCTTTCAGGTACTCCGTGTTTTAGGTTTTTGTGTTTAATCCATTAATGCTGTTAACACGAAAATAGAATGCCATTATATTGTGGTGGTCATAAATTAATGACAGGATTTATTTTTAAAGTGGCTAATTCATCCTTCGCTATGGGCCATAGTGCAGGTAATGGATGAAAGGTACAAGCCTCATTCCTTTTTCTTCATCACTCACTGTTTGGCCTTCTTTCCAGAGGAGAGCCAAAGTCTGAAGTTGAGGTCCATTGTCCTGTGGGCCTGGACAAACAGTCCCGGCAGCCCTGCCCTTAGACCTGGCTCTTAGGCCCTTCACTGTCCTGCCCACAAGCCGGGAATGTTCTGGGCCCACATGCAGGGACCCCTTCCGGATCACACTCCATATATCTTAGGACCCCACGATCCCCTGCTCCACGATCCAAGCCTGTCTTTGGGGCCTGTGTGGACCTCATGCCTGTGTCCTCTGGGTGAACTGTGTCACTAATACATACTCTGGCAAATTCCCCAGGAGAATGACCTTATTTGACTCTGCAGGCTGGGGAGCAGGCACGGGCTGGCAGCATCACTGTGAGGGTCCCTGTGGCTGGGGCTGGGACTGTGGAGCATGGGCCTCCATTCACACTCTTGCCCTAATACCATAAAAGCTAGGGGAGGACTGCTCCCTGGCCTGTCCACTCCACACTCTGGGGGTACAACCTTTGTTTGCCTTTCAAAGGGATTATCATTAGGAACTGGCTACAGAAACACTCCTGAGTCCAGTTAAGGTGGAACTGATCTGCGGTTTTAATATTTACAACCTTGAGGAATCTCAGGGACAGGTATTATCTCCTGTGACTCGGTTTGTCTAAAAGAGCTCCAGAGTCAGCTGTGATTGAGCCAGCATGAGCAGTGGCAGAGCTGTGGGAACTACCTGGTGTGGGGACCAGTCGTAGGACATGACTTGAATAACCTCTTTAAGCCTGGCTGTCATCACCTGTGAGGTGGGGACAATGGGGTTCAGAGGAAGATTGATCAGTGTAAAGATCTCAGAACAGTCTGGCACATAAAAATGCTGAAAAAGTAGTGTGTGTTATTAACCACATGAAGAGCTTTGAATCACCTCTGTGTGTCTAGACTTCTTTCCCCTTGGCTTGTCTGGGAGGGAAGCAAATGGCGTGTACACAATGATGATGTTCACAAGGCCAAAAAATACTTCTTGGCATTCCCAAGGAATATATTTAATGAGTATTTTGTTATAGAAAATTTCAAATAAAGGTAGATGTGGAAGTAGATGGAATTGTACAAAGAAAGCCCATCTATGTTGCAAAAATCATCAACTCAGAGCCTTGTTCATCCACTCCCCAGAGGGTACGTATTTTCTAGTCTAGGTCATCTCCCAGCACCTGCAGTTTGAAAAGGGAGTGAAACAATCATGCAGCAGGAGCTGACAGGGGCTCCCACTGAATGATGGCCCTATCAAGCGGTGGAGGACAGGGAAAGGTTCTGGGCCAGGAGGGGCAGCAGTCACTGTCCATTAGGTGGACCCAAATGGGGCAAGATAAGCTGTGTGGCCAGGACAGTAGAAGAGCCCAAGCCTGTGGGAGAGAAGGAACAAGGCCGGTCCTAGAAGGACATTAACGATGTTTGGCCGACCATGGAGAGGACCAGGCCCTGGTGGGGTGGGGCGGGGGGGGGCGCAGGCAGGGAAGATGCAAGTGAGCCATGTCCATGTAAGAGACACTCAGTGCTGGAGCAGAGGTGTCTCTTCTTACGGGCTCATTGTTCACTCTTAGGCCAAGAGGAGTAGCCTCAATGGTCTGATCCTGGGCTAAGGGTCAGCAGGGATGTGGTAGAGAGCGGATACAGCCCTTTACAGGGTCCTCTGCAGCTTGTCTTAGGCTCCACCTAAGAGACCATCTCCTTCGCCACAGGATGAAACAAAGGGCAGATGCTGTCCTTGTGTTCAGCCTGAGGAAGACCTCTCCATGGACCACATGTTGACAGCTGTGATGCCAGGGCTTGCTGTCCCCTGACTTGCTTTGGGCCTCACACCACTTGCTCCGTGGTCTTTGGCACTTTGGATGGAATATGTGAGGACCATTCCTGGTGATGACCTCACAGAACACCACCTTACACTGCTAGAATTCTGCTTGTGAACCTGATTCCTCAGCGTCTTCCTGCAGAAGTTCAGGGCCAAATTGTTGACTCTACTGACATATTGGAGTGCGTGTACCTCTTAAGATAATTGGATTTCTCATAACTTTCTTTCCCTCCCAGCCCCTCCTTTGGATCTCTTCTTCCTCCCCTTTGCCCCTCAGTCTGTGTCTTGTCATAGTTCTCATACTCCCAAAATGTTGATTTGAACTCCCTTTAAAGAAGGGGACGGTCTAAAGTCAGCTGGAGGTAGGGGATCAACCTGCGGGGTGGCTGCTGGAGATGGCAAGTATGGAGAACAGGTTCCTCTCAAGACATCATCTCCAGACAGGGTTACTAGATAACTGTATGTTTCAGCTGGTCTCTTGTGCAGGCTCTTACTCAAAACCCAGAATTGCTTGCTTCGAAGGAGCCATCTGTGTAGGCCAGGCCCAGTCCTCATCACAGGGCATAGGAACAGAGACTCCCATGGGAGTCTCTTCTACACTGAGGCCCTTATGTAGCATTTTCCAAGGTGACTTTGTTGATGGTCAGTGACTGTTGGGACTTCTGGCACTTCTTGCAAGCTGTCCTGATTATCACACAGAGGCACAGTAGTGTCCTGTGAGTGGTCGCTTCCTCAATGCTGAGCACCTTCCTGGTCTCTCCCCGCAGGGGTGGGCCTTCACCTACACCCAGCAGATCATCCAGGAGGAGCTGTGCCTGTCAGTTGTCACCTTGTTCCCTGGTGCTCCAGTGGTCCTCGTTCTTTGCAAGAATGGAGATGAGAGACAGGTAAGCAATGGCCAGGTCTGGGGTGTGGCTGCCATGTATAATGTGTCCTGAGTAGGACTGAGTCTCATGGGCAGGATGGAAGAAGAGCTATTGGAAGAGGCAGCATTGGAAAGAAGAAAGTCCCTTCAGTCAGGAGAGGGGGGTGTGCTGCAGAAGGTCTCCATGGGGCCAGCAGCAATGCCATGTTGCCCCCTCTGCTCATCTCAAATGGCAGTCTGTTGACCCAGATGACCTCACCAGGCTGCACATCTGATATTGGCCCTCATTGTTCCATACTTGCCTGGGATCTGAGACAAGGATCTTAGGGCCACAAGAATAAGCAGGATTTGACCCTTTACCTTCAGGACTTTGAGCCCTGATAGAGTGTGCCCCCAAAATTCATAGCATTCTAGATGCACCATATGCCCACTTCCTTAAGCAGCAAGGTGCTGGTTTCTCTTGGTTTCCTGCCCAACACCACTGCGACTATGGCCCACTGGCTGTGTGAGCAATGGAAGGGTTCTGAACCTCTCTGAGCTTCCCTGTTCTCCTCTGTGAAGTGGGCTGGTGATGCTGGCCACACAGGGCAATTAACTGAGACGGTCACTACAAAGCACGGAGCACATTGCCTGGCCCATCATGGTTCCCCAGTACCTGTCCGCCCTCTCTTTTTTTCACACAAGGGGAAATCAGAGAAACAGCGCAGGGGATGCACTGTCCGGCCTGGCCCTCATCCAGACGCTTTGAAGAAGGCCCCCACCACTCCTGCCCTTGTCCCCAGTGCCCTTGCCATTCTCCCCCACCTCTTTGTCACCATGCAGACAAGGCATGGAGCATTTCTTTGGTTGCTCCTGTGACCAACTTGCTTTACATTTCCTGACCTATTGCTTTGCAAGTCATTGCCTCCTAATGAGTTTTCCTAGCAAACATATTGATTTTGCTTTAAAGTATTTTTTAAGCCAATTTTTAAAAGAAGAAAACCAACAATGGTACCAGGCAGCACAATTAGTTACAATTTCATTTATCCATGAGACCAGGAAATCAAGTCTCTGGCTGACTCTAGACTTGTGGTGTCAACCTCTTGATGATGCTGGAAATCTGGATATTTATAAGATCCTTGGCCTTAGCCAGAGAGACCCAGCTCATTCTCTATCTCCTCCGTCTTCTTAGCAATGGAGCAAGACCGGTTCCCGAATTGAGCACATAGCATCTCACCTCTGCCTAGATACAGACATGTTTGGTGACAGCACTGAGGATGGCAAGGAGGTGGTTGTCAACCCATGCGAGTCCTCTCTCATGAGCCAGCACTGGGACATAGTGAGCTCTTGAGGACCCTGGGTGGATCCAGCATGGGCTGGGAAGCCATGCTTCCCTCGACCAGAACAGACTGGAAACCAGGCTATGTACAGCCTGCGACTGTACCAGATGCCCTGGCTGGAGGTGAAGCTGAGTCCCTCAGGACAAGAGCTGCTGTCTCAGGGAGGAGGCAGGAGAAGGTCGCAAGCTGGCAGGGCTCAGCGACAGACTCCATGTGTGCGCCTTGCTGTGAAGATCCGTCCTGGCCCAGTCTTCCCTTGATTGGCACCTGGTGACAGAGATCTGATGGGAAGTGATTGCTGTTCCTTTCTTACAAAAGAGGGACCCACGGAGGCCAGAGTGGGAAGCTTTCCTTGTCACCAGGCCAGGACTAAACTGGAGATGCAGAATGGAAGTGGTTTTCAGAACAAATAAAATTAACCTTAGAAGCTGTCCTTGGATATCTCTCATGCTGCTGCTTCTTGTGTCTGCTCAGGGCCAAGCTGATTTTTCCATTGAATGTGGGCAGGGGTGGGGATGTTTTGTGGCAAGTGGGCAAAGGAGAAGACAGGCAGATGGGAGACCTGTGACCTTATCCTAGGTTGCCAGCTAGCTGTGTGATCCCAAAAGCCCCGTCCTTCCTTTGGTCCTCCATCTCCTGCTGTGTCACACGGGGGGGTGGGACCAGAAGGGTATTTTTTACTGATGATGCAAATGCTGATCAAAGTACATAGTGTGTGTTTAACTTTTTATGACAGTAAAAGACACATTGCCATTCATCTTCTTCAGAACACTCCCCCACCCTTTGAACACAATTGTCTTTCTTACCGTTTCTGAAACAGTTCTGGAAGGCCTCTTTTATGAACGTCTGTAGAAAGATATGATCAAAAATCTAGTGAATGCTATTGCTAAGCATCATTCAGCTGAAGAGCAGATTCATAGAAATATTACCTTTTTGTTTTGTTTTGTTCTGTTTGTTTTTTGAGATAGGGTTTTGCTATGTAGTTCAGGACAGACTTGAATTCACTGTGTAGCCCAGGCTGGCCTTAAACTTGCAGTGATCCTCCTGCCTCAGCCTCCTGAGTGCTGGGATTACAGGCGTGCAGCACTATATCCATAGAAACATTACTATCCTCATCCACCTTATTCGCTGGATCTGTCACTGTGTGACTTCTGGTTCTTCTCCAAAGTCAAAATGACCATGAAAGGTACGTGTTTTACGTCATGCGATAGCCAAAACGGTGCAACTAAAGACACTCACTCCAGAACGGCTTCGGAAAATGGCAAGAGTGACAGGATAAGCGTGGGGCTGGGATAAAGGGTCATGTGGTCTGTGCATTAGCATAGCAGTTTCTCACTCTAATAAAGCCCCAGTTTACTGGTTTGGTCTGGGAATTGGTTACAGTGGTTGCCCACGGAGCGTCACTTGGGCAGTGAGTTTGTTTATGTACTGACTATCTTTGAGCTTGCTTGGGCGGGTATCATTTCAGTCAGTTGATTCTTGTATGGAATAAACTTGATAAAAATTGTCACTTTTATATTTCCTGATATAAAAATGAAAAAATACAACTTTTGGTCATTTCGTATTTAAATAATTGGATTGATAAGTGGTTAATTAGGTCTTATGAGAAGAAACAATCCATACTGTTTAAAAATTTCCAGACTATGCCCATGCCTTCTCTGCAAGGTAAGTCCACGTGCTGTGTCTTCATTTTCTATCACCACATAACAAATGACCCACAGCTTAGCAGCTTAAAGCACAGCGCACGTTTATTCCTTTGGTCAGGAATCCAGCCCCAGCTTACCTGGGTCCTCTGCTGCAGGGAGCAGTACATGCCTGAGACCCTCATTTTGGACAGGTCTGAAGCCTGCTCCACTGGGGCCTGGTCTGTTCCAGTCTCGCTTGGTCGCGGGTTGGTTTTGGTTCTTGAAGGCTCTTAGTCTGGGCTGTCAGTCTGGGCTGCCCCCGTCCCTTGCTGTGCCGGTCTCTCCAGCATTGCATGGCAGTGACTTCTCAGCAAGGTGGCCAAGAAGGGAAGAGCACCACCGGCAAGATGGAGCCCCGGTCCTTTCTAGCCAGGCCTCGGAGGTTACCTCCCATCACTTTTGCTACATCCTGTGGGACAGAAGCTGTCATCAGGAGTTTCCCATACTCAAGAGGAGAGGACTATTCAAGTAAGTGATGGCCAGGGAGGAAGCAATCACAGGAAGCTGTTTTACAACAAGCTCACCACAGTGACCACTGTATTATTCTAAGCAGGTGTCTAACATCTTCATCCACAAAGCCCTTCAGTGATGGGAAGTTCAAGCTCATAATAAAACCCATTACTGAGGACGACTATAGCCTTGGAAAGTGAAGATTCACTGTGCACACTCTCAGAATTTCCTCTGGTAGTTGTATTTGTTTACGCAAACCTTTGGTCACCTTCCCTAGTTCGCATGCAGCTCTTTGGTTGGGGAAAATCCCCCTTCACAGTGGGAAAAGGAGAGGAGGCCATGGAAAAAGCCATCCATAGAAGTCATTCTGAAGCCTCCTTAAGCTGTGTGTGCACTGGGCTTGAACTAGCTTTGCAGAGAGGAAAGTGGTTAGGCTTCTTTGCCAGCAATCTTTCCCTTAAAACTTGCAACAAGTACTGTGCTAGAATAACTAACTCAGAGCCTGGTGCCGTGCGCGTCTGCCTTCTCACCCTCTGCATTTGTGACTGTCGAGTTCCCAGGAGGGAAGAAAGGTGTCTCTTGCCTTCCTGTATCCCTAGCCCTGAGTGAGGCACAATGAGCTGTCAGTGGATGTTTTCTTAAGTAGTTAGTTCATCAACAGTTTCTTTTCCAAAATAAAGATGATATTACTACCCCTATAAAGTCACAGAATGCAGATGGCCCAAATTCTGATTCAAACACTCAAGGGAATGAATGGGGAAGAGGAACGGAGGCCTCTGCCCCTGGGTGACAAACGCGTCCCCTCCAGCCTCTTTCCATGTGGTAGAAGAGCTAATGCTTAGGCCTCCTCCTGAGATCCCCCTTCCCCGTGAAAGACCTCGGGGAGAATAATGAGAAGGGTCACGGTGAAGGATGTGAAGAGCCACTCCTCACGGAGGAATAAATGGTTCACACATGAGCTACAGAGCCATGTGTACTAAGGCCTCTTGGGTGGAAAATAGAGGTTAAAAACTGGCGCCAGGGTCACTACAACTTGTGTGGAGCTCTCCGAAGCCCCGTCTGCACTAGCCTCCCTGTCCTTGGGAGGTGTAGCAGAAGCAGAAGCCATTGTGAATGCAGGCACGGCAGCATTCCAAACCTCCGCCAGCTCAAGATGAAGTTGACAGTGCCCCAGATGACACCGGCCTGCTGTGGTCTGAGGGGTCCTCACAGCGTGCACCTGCCCGGCAGTGAGTGCAGCCAGACTTTTCCTGGCCACCAGGTCATTTGGCAGATGCTGAATTGGAATCCTCGTCCACTCTGACCAGAGTTTGGTTGCCAAATGTTAGTAGCCTGGAATAGCTCACTTTACCAGGTCATCTGTATCTGTGCATGACAGTTTATTGAATAACATCAATGCATGCGCAAAAAATGTCCTTAAGTTTTAAAAATTTTTATTAGTATATATTTGTCATCCACCATGATTACATTTAGCTTGGGGATTTCATACATATATACATCACATCTTGATCATTTTTACTACCCCTGCCCCACCCTCTCCTCTCTCCCTCCTTCCCCAGATTACCTTCCCATCTCTACAGAGTCAACCTCCGTGTTTCTTAGCACGAGTTTTACTTTGTTCTTTACGTTGTTTATATTTTGGGACTGATTTATTTCACTTAGTGTCATGGTCTCAAAATCGATCCATTTTCCTGCAAATGACTGAAATGTATCCTTCTTTTTGGCAGAGTAGTACCTTAAGGGCCCACAATCTTTAGACCCCAAACCATGCTTAGACACTCAACCCTCCCCAAAGCCAAGGGAGGAGATGGCAGAAGCCCCTTCCCTTGGGGTCACCTCTGGCTCATGGGAAGTATGTGAGCGTCTCTGAATGTATCAACATGGTATGCCTATTAAGTGAGAAGGAATTTGTACACATTACATATGAATGCATGTATACAGTTGGCCTTCCATCTTCATAGGTTCTGCACCCATGAATTCAACTAAAAATATAAAGAAAAAAATCCATCCATGCTGACTTTGCACACACTTTTGTCATCCCGTAAGCAAAGCATTAAAACTCTTTCTATAGCATTTATACTGGGCTAGGTGTTCTAAGCAACCTAGAAATGTTTAAAGCAAACAACAGGATCTGCTCAAGTTATATTCAAATACCATACCACTTTATATAAGGGATTTGAGCATAAATGGACTTGGGGATCTGCAGAAGGGTGGATAGAACTGGACCCCTCAGCCCAGATACTGGGGGATAAATGTGTTCAATTGGCAAGAAGGAAGACCAGGGCTTTGGGCACTGTCTGGTGTATGGAATAGAGCTGGGGACATGATGGCAGATGAATGGGGAGGTGGATCAGCTCTGCACGTGTGGTCGAGCGTGGTGCCACATGAAATCAGAGACTTACTCTCCTGGTGGGTTATTTCCTTATGTGCTTTGTAGTCTCTCCCTGAAAGCTAGCTCACGTTCAGTGGGAGCTTTTTCCCCTGGGGCTCCACGGTGTTCTGGTAGAGGAAGCATGCCTCAGGATACGGGCTTACCTCTGTAGGGTCCTGTTGGGTCACATTGGTTTCAGGCCAGTTTGTGTGTTGATTTCTCTATTGGTTTTCATGCTGTGAATGATGAGCATTTGAGCCTTGGCACTGTGATTGCCACAGCTTGGGTTGTGATCATTTACACATTGCTTTTTCCACTGCAGGTTTTAGTGCTGCTTCTGTGCTATTGTCGGTCATTCAGCTGGTAGATAGGGCTTGCCCAGCCCTCGCAGGCACCGGGCTTTAAGAAAAACCCCCTTTCTGTTCTGGGCGACCCACAAGGCTGTGGATCTCCGCTCTGCCTCTGCTTGGACAGCAATGCCCCAGCCTTGGTGAGACGTTTCAGTTTCAATTCCCTTCCAGCTCCCACCCTCACTTCCAATTTCCACTGCGTTTTGGAATCTGGAATCCCTCCCTTCTTCCTTGCAAATGCACCTGAGATTTCACATTGTTTTATCCAGTGTTTACGTGTGTGTGTGTGTGTGTGTGTGTGATAGGGGCTTCCTGTGTTGGCTCAGACCGGAACTCCGTAGTGCTGTAATCATCTGTCACCACCATGTTTCCCACTGGCAGTGGGACCGTATCTTATTGTAGACACTCAATAAATTTCTGTGAATGAGTGAGAAAATAAGCCTGTGATTCTTTAGTACCGCTTCCTAATTACCTCCTGGCTAGTTATCAGACGTTGGTTTTAAAAAGACAGGCCAGGCAGAAATGGAAGACCGAGAAGACAAATTTATAACAATAAAATCTCGTTATAATACACATAGATTTAGGGAGCATGCATATTTAACTTCATAATGACAGAGTTTAATACTAAAAATGCTAACTGGGAAGAACTATCAGTAATGGAAATCTTTAATACTGCTGTAAAGCCCAGCCAGAGAGAATTTGTTCTCATAAACTCTGGGGAATGACCATGGAAAGGAGAGCTGGCACCTTCCTGTTTCCTCTGTGAGAATCTCACACATCCACTGACAATGGGTGACCTGGAACCCAGCTGGCCTCCAAAATGTGTGTGTGTGTGTGTGTGTGTGTGTGTGTGTGTGTGTGTGTGTGATAGGGGCTTCCTGTGTTGGCTCAGACCGGAACTCCGTAGTGCTGTAATCATCTGTCACCACCATGTTTCCCACTGGCAGTGGGACCGTATCTTATTGTAGACACTCAATAAATTTCTGTGAATGAGTGAGAAAATAAGCCTGTGATTCTTTAGTACCGCTTCCTAATTACCTCCTGGCTAGTTATCAGACGTTGGTTTTAAAAAGACAGGCCAGGCAGAAATGGAAGACCGAGAAGACAAATTTATAACAATAAAATCTCGTTATAATACACATAGATTTAGGGAGCATGCATATTTAACTTCATAATGACAGAGTTTAATACTAAAAATGCTAACTGGGAAGAACTATCAGTAATGGAAATCTTTAATACTGCTGTAAAGCCCAGCCAGAGAGAATTTGTTCTCATAAACTCTGGGGAATGACCATGGAAAGGAGAGCTGGCACCTTCCTGTTTCCTCTGTGAGAATCTCACACATCCACTGACAATGGGTGACCTGGAACCCAGCTGGCCTCCAAAGAGAACTTCACCTTGTAGCTGCAGCCCAGCTTGGTGACCCTCCATAAAGTACTGTTTACCCCACTTCACACACTGAGCCACGGTCCTGCCCTGGCCCATCCATTCTCCTAGACTCTGGACAGTGGTGTGTCTGATTCTAGTGAAGGGCTGAAGGTCAGAAGAGAGGTCTAGCAGGCGTGCAGACATGGTGGCCTCTGGAACATCCCCCACGGCAGGTGGAAGCCGATTTGCCCCTGCCACGGACAGATTGAGCTCCCTCATGGCCTGTGGTCTCCGGCAGCCCAGTTTGGATTAGCCAACACCAAAGCTCTGAGTGCTTTCCCATGTGCCATGGAGCTAATTTAATGAAGCTGTTACAGTGCAAACCTCGGGGCTTATTGGAAAAGGACTCGAGCACGACATTATTTCACAGCAGTAGCTTGCATCATTTTCATTTCACAGCTTTCCAATGGGAAATAATAAAACAAAATTACGAACATAATGAAAGAAAGAAGGAAAAAAAATGGTGGCTGAGTGATGCATGGTCTTTGCTGTGACAGGGCTGGTTTTCTTATTCGCTTGAGCCAGTAAATATTACCTGGCTCTGCTCTGCAGGAAGGAGCAGCCTGGGATGCCTCCACCTGCTGCTGAAGATAACGGGCTGCAATAACTCACTGTCCCGGCAAGGCGAGGAGCTGTGAGTGCCCTGAAGATGGCCTGCTGCGTGGCCTTCTGAGAGGTTCCAGCCTCCAAGGACACAGCACACTCCAGCCAGGCTGCTGCAGTGCTGGTATCAAGGGCTGCCCTTGCAGGTGTCCACTGCACCTCCCTTCCCCAGAACCCTTAGCAACTTCAAGGATGGGTCTATACTGCCCCTTTCGGAAAAGAAACAGGTCCCTGCCTGCTTCCAGCCTGTGGGTGGTGCTTTCGGTGTGACTGTGGGTGATTTGACAGTCAGAGGCTTAATAGGAATCAACAGAGAGACAGAGCTCTTTCTAAAAGCTGTTCTCCTTATTGCACTGATGGGCACAGATGCAGGGAGGCAACAGAGCTCAGTGACCTTTTATTCTATTCGAAGAACCTGCCCTTCAGCCCAAAGAAAAGTTCCAGGCGTGGCCCTCAGCAAAGAGGCTGCACTTGGTCATTCCAACAAGGCCCTAAATTCCTCCTCTGCCTTTCACTGAAAATATCTTTTCTCCTCTGACAGTGGAGGGGTTGGATGTCATCTGGAATGAGCCCCTTCCCAGGCTGCTTCTGATTTCCCTCCTCCCTTCTCCATCTTCAGGAGGCCTCCCCATCTCCTGGGAAGAATGCACATCTGTCCCGTACTGACTTTAAGGAAAAGGCCTTCCCTGAAGTCTCATCTCCCTTTGCACCTTGACCAACATTGGGAAATGCAGAGGTCAGTCTCTTTGCCCTTAGATAATCTAGGTTCAAATCCCAGCCCTCTAGATCTTAGCTGCATGACAAGAGTCAAATTAGCTACCTTCTCTGAACCCCACTGTTGTGTCTCTGAACTCTCATTGTCACAGCCCCGTGTCCACTTTGGGGGGTCAGTGTCCAGGGCCCTACATTTTCCCTAGATCCACCCTGATGCTTTTCATAGGTCCAGAGCATGGGAAGAGGATGGCAAGGTCCCCAAGCAGCCACAGCAGAATGTTCTATCTGGGAGCTGGAGTGTTCTGAGGCTCAAGGAAAGAAAGGGAGACGTGAGGTAAAATTAATTCATGCAGAGGGATGGCAAGAAGATGGAAAGGGACTCATCCTAGATGACAGGAGCAGTGTGAGCAAAGCCTCAGAGCAGGAGAACACAGAGGGTGTAGACCTGATGTGGAAAGGGAAGGGCATTGGGTAAGGCCACAAAGGGGGATTTGTTGCCAGGCAGAGGATTCAGAACTTAATTGGGTAAGTAGTTGTGAGCTGCTGAAGGTTTAGCAGCAGAGGACTAACTAACATTGAACAAAGTGCAAAAGACTGACTGGGTAGCAGACAGTAAGATGGTTTGTGCCAAGATCTGTGCAGCCAGGACTTTGGAGGCTGCAGAAATATTCTACCCCTACCAGTCAGTGACAGTGGAAACACAATGGCTGTGAGACCCTGGAGTTGTGGCTGCGGGGTGCAGAGGAGAAGAGGAGAGAGGACAGAGTCCAGTGGGAGAATGAATTGAATGCCAGGTGGACCCTACTGAGTTAGCTGAATCAGTGCCTTCATGGTACCTATGCTTCATTTATCTGTTTGAGAATCTGATAACCCTGCTTAATTTTTAAGTTATAAAACATTACGGATACACAAGAGGGACATAGCAGTGCATAGCAGCCATTGACCTGGTGCTCCCGCTGTACTCAGCATTGTTCTGAGAGCTAGGAAGAGCTCCTTGAAAGACTCTACGCACGAATAGTTCCTTCCATTATCTTCATTTTACAGGGAAGTCACTTGAGGGCCAGGAGGTTTAGGTAACTTGCCCAGAGTCACACAACCTGACCTAAAAAGTAATATCTAAATCCAAGAAGCCACTCCTGAGTTCTGAATTCATAACCACGAGGCTCCATTGCTTCTCACATGAAGGACAGAACAACAAAACACTTGTGTTATCACCACGAAGAAAATTCCAGAAGTGCAGCTGAAGGAAGTCCGTTATGTCAAACCCCTCACAAGTTTATTCTTTTTAATTGAAGCATTCTACATCTTTAACGACTAGTCAGCCACAGTGACCCTCAGATTTATTCCTTCCTTGGCCATTTGTTAGATCTGGGAGGGGTGAAGCATTTAGAGAGCTATTAAGGTGTGCCAAACCTAGGCTTTTGTGCTTTTTATTTCACTATTTTATTTAATGCAAACAGCATTCCTACAGGGTAGGTATTAGCATCGCAATTTTGCAGATGATGAACTTGAGTCTCAGAGAAGTTAAATAACTGGTCAGGATTGCCCCGGGTGATAAATAGCAGAGCAAGTGCCTCAGGGATGATGCCTCCAGAGTGCATGGCAGTGTGGCACCCAACCCTACCCCCAGTGTGTATGTAAATCATTGAGCAATAAATATTTACTTGGCACCTGTTATATGATAGCACCGTGCCAGGATTTGGCCCCTAGTCCTTGCCTTCAAGAACAGCAAGAGAGGAGAGAAGCAGGTTTTAAAAGAGTGAGTGGAGGGCATGTGGCTCATAGCATCAATGCTGCAGCAGAGGTTGCTTGAACAGAGGAAAGGAGGCTTAGCATAGAACAGGGCAATGGCATTGTGGGGTTGACAAGAAAAGAGGGAGATGGTGCAATTCCACATAGAGGAGCAAACATTTGCCTCTGCATGCTATCTTTGAGTTCCTGGTGTAGTTCTTGCTATGGAGGTTGTTTTGAAATTGGGAAGAAACGTGGTACCAAAGGCAGGCTGACCTCTCCTCCTCAAGGAACTGCTTTCTAGCCACTCCACAGGAGAAGGGCAGGCAACTAAGTATCCCCTCTCTGTTCCCATGGTGCTCTATGTGGTGTGGGGGGTGGCTCTGGAGGCTGGGACCTACACTGCAGCTGGCTCTCCAATGGTGCTAGTCCTCTGCACCATTCAAAGTGCACCAAACCCGATTGTCCTGTTTAGGCTACTCTTTAACTTGCTTCCGCCTCTAACCAACTGTTCCAGGATTGCTTCTCTGTCTTGAAAACTTGAACAGGCTCTTGAAACTTGGACAGCATAAAGAGCCCATAGTTCATTCTAACCACCAAATATGCTTTCTATTGGCTCAGGAAGGTGACAAATAGCTCTCAGAACCAATCTCTGTACATGAACAGCAGGTACTTCTGCTGCTACCCTGGGAAATAGATGACACAACTCAAGGGAGTCGTCAGTCCTTTTAGAAGCTGCTTTCGAGTTGCAGAGGAAGAAGGTCTACTTAGCCTCCTTGAGCAGGGCTGGCAGGGCACATCAGGGTGGCAGAGTAGTAGGTCAAGAAGCCAAAGGAATGGCCACTGACCACCCTGCCCTGCAACAGTTGGCTTTGGGATGTCCAGACCACATCAGCTTCAGAGGGTCAGCAGACCAAGGTGGACTCAGGCAGAAGTATTCCAAGCACAGGAAATACTTCAAGTTCCAGAACCAGAAGCCAGGAGCATGATCTGAGGAGTAGATTACTGCATCTACTGGAAATTCTCCATTATAAAATGAATCATTCTTCTGTAGACAAGTTTGCTTATCTCTGCTTCTTCTCCACCAATTCTTTTGGATTTCAATGGCCTAAATCTAGATATTACCTTGAATTCTGTATTTCTATGGCAGAATGAAAGAAAACTGTAGAATACCGAGCATGGATAGAACTTTGAAAAGAGTTTTTCTGGCAGAGTAGTCATTGGCAGCAAATCACAACTTATCTGGGACCTGGAATTGAGGCACTCATAAAACAACTACTTAGCAAGGAGAAAAAGAAGAAGAGTTCTGGGAATCAAGAAATAGCTGTCAGGAAAGCTAAAAACTACAGAGAAACAAAACAATGCAGAAAAAAGGAATTAGTTTCGACTGCAAACCCCATAAACAAGGTAAGTACAGAGAGGGCCAGCAGTCCCAGGGAGAAAGAACTGGCTGCCAGCACTAGCTCTAAGAAAAACTCAGTTATTGTAAGCTATAGAAACAGTGTAGGGTTATACTTGAAAGTGACCCCTCTCATATAGCAGGCTATGGCTGGAAAACAAATCCACTGCAATGCCCGCCATATTTAGGAGTGATCCAATCAGGAGCCACTTTGAGAAGGAGTTCATTGTTTAAGACTGGGCTACTCCAGGAATTGAAAGTCACAGAACAACCACACTTCAGGGTCTCTGGGCTCAGCCTCGTGCATTGACTAGGAGGCATACGGACTGAGGAAACAATTTTGAAGAGGGGGAAGGCTAGTCAACATAGACCCTGAGAAGTTTAATCGTGTGAAGCTCAGGTTGTGGAGCACATAGTTGTCCTGCCCTCTGTAATAAGAAGCCAGGCTGGTCCTGCATGGTTATCTGAGAGGCTGGATCTGAAAGTGCTGGGATTGAGTTCTGTGGATTACTTGGTTTCCCTCACTGCTTCCTTACAGCACAGAACACAGTGACCTATTTGCTTTTCTCACTTGCCACTATAATCAGAGATACAGCTCTGCTTGGATGTTTGCCATATCCCAGGTTGTATGGACAGAGGGCAAACTCTGGAGCAAGTGGGACCTGATAAGCCCACAGGCTGAAAAGCTAGTCAGGGAGTAGCAGTGGCTAGGGGAGGGCACAGAAGGGTACAAACACTAAAATTCTCTGGAATGAATATAGCCCTGAGGCAGACAACATACCACTGACTGACCTTATCCAGGAGGAAAGGTAGCCAAGGATTCAGCAGTCACACAGCAAAAAGTGAATATAAAAACACAACAAAGGCCAGCTGTGACCCACTGTCCCCTCCCCATATCTGGTGAATTACCATACTGTGGGTACTAGAAAGAAACTACCCACCCAAATACCTCAATGTGGAAGATTTTAAAAATTTATTTCCCTTTTTCTTTGTTTGACATTTTGTTTCATTTATTTAGGTTTTTATTTGTTTGGTTTATTTAATCCTATTTTTCTTCTTTTCTTTTTTGTTGTTACTTTTACCTATTTCTATTTATTTTTAAAATTCTTTAACTGGATTTTTGAACCTCATTTTCCTCCTTCTCATCTTCCCTTTTCTTTTTCAAACTTTACTTCTTCCATTTTTCTTTTTCCCACCGTTAACTTCTTAGCATTTTAGTTTACTGTGGAACATTATTGCTAATTTCCTTTCATTTGTTAATTGTGGTATAGTTGCTTTTAGTGGATCTTCATTGTTTGCCTTCATTGTCTATAGAATTATTGCTGATTTCTATAAGTGTGGAATAGTTGTTGCTCCTAATTTGTTTTACCAAGTTCTCTGGGACTCTAGCTTGTTATTGAGTCTATTTTTTAAATTATTAGATTTTTTTTTCTATTGTTAATGGTGGCATACAATTTTTTAATTGTTTTTTACTGTATGTCAATACCTAGCTTATCTTTGTATCATTGACATTACTGAAATTCATTTTGTTGTAAGTGGTACTGATCATAAAGCCTTAAAGGATAGACATTATGAAGACTCTCAATTAAAAGTTGGAGAGATACAAAACCCTCAAGATAGAAGCATAAGAAATATGAAAATACAAGGCAACAGGATTCCACCAAATGTCTATAATTTTTAGTAACCAAATGCAAAAAAAACAGTGAATAAAATAAAAGACAAAGAATTAAAATAAACAATTTATACAATGATAAATGATTTCAAAGAGGGCACAAATAAACAGCTGAGTGGATTAAGGAAAACAGTGCAAGATATGAAGGAGCAATTCAACAGAGATAAAGATTCTGAAGAAGAACCAAACATGGAATAGAAAGAAACAATAAGTCAAGTCAAAAACTCAGTGGAAAGCCTCAACAGCAGACAGGACCATACAGAAGACAGAACTTCAGGGCTTGAAGATAAGGTTGAGGAATCAGTACATGAAGACAGTAATGAAAAAATACACTTGATCTTAGCCAAAAGGCCGAGAAGTGATAGTAATAAAAAAATAAATGATGAGCAAAACATCCCAGCTCTCTGAGACACAGAAGACAAAACTTAATGAATTTTTGGTGTAGAAGATAATGCCAAGGTACAGGCTAATGGAATAGAAAAATATGTTTAATGAAATAATAACAGAAAACCCTGAAACTCTGCAGAAAGCTATAGATATGCAGGTATAGGAAACAAGTATGACCAGATAACAACATCCACACATCACACTATAATTAAAATGGAAAGCATACAGAACAAGGAAAGAATATTGAAAGCTATAAGGGAGAAATGTCATTTGACTTGTAGAGGCAAACTTATCAGAATAACTTTAGACTTCCGTGCTGAAACCCTAAAGGTCAGGATGGTATCTGGGATGATGCATATTAACACAAAAGAAAACTCCCAATTTAGATTATTTTATCCACCAAAGCTACACTTCAAAATTGAAGGAGAAATAAAGACTTCCAAAATAATCATAAATTAAATTAATGACCACTAAGCCAGCATTGTAGAAGATACTTAAAGAAGTCCTACACACTGAAGAGGGCAAATAGGTAAGGTATTGAGATTTAGGAAAAAATTAAACATTAGAAAAATGATAAAAATTAGTACAAACCTTTGTATAACAACTATGAATGCAAATTACCTTAATTCTTCAACTAAGACATGAACTAGCAGATTTGATTAAAAAACAAAACCCAATTCTTTGCTGCTTGTGAGAAACATATCTCATTAGCCAAGTCATACACAGACTGAATGTGAAATGATGAAAAACAATATTCCATTCAAGTGGAACTCAAAATCAAGCCAGAAGTAGCTATACTAATATCTCACATAGCAGACTTCAAGACAAAATTAGATGAGATAAAGGCCAGTACATATTGGTAAAATGACAATGGTAACTGTCTATGAACCAAACATCAGTACACCCAATTTCACTGAGGGACACATAACTACCAATACAATAATAGTGGGTGACTTCAGTACTCCACTCTCATCAATAAATGGGTCATCTAGACCAAAACAAACAAACAAACACACAAAGAAACATCAGAATTAAACTATACCATAGATCATGTGGACTTAATAGATTTCTACAGAATATTCCCTCCAACAACTACAGAATACATATTTGTCTCAACAGCTTATAGAAGTTTTCCAAATAGATTATATTTTAGGCCATAAAGCACACTTTAATAAACACAAAAAATTGAAATAACTTTGTTGTATGTTAACATACTATAATGGAATGAAACTAGAAATCAGTGGTAAGAGAAACCATTTGCATAAGTGGAGATTGAACAATTCATATTTTTGTGATCAGTGTGTCATTGAAGAAATCAAGGAGGAAATTTAAAAATTCTTAGAATCAAATAAAAACACAGCATACCAGAATCTCTGGGACACAGAAAAGGCAGTTCTTAGAGGGAAGTTTATGCTGAGTGCTTCACCAAAAGTTGAATCTCAAACAAAAACCTAGTGATACTTCTCAGGAAAATAAGAGCAAACCAAAACTAAACCCAACAGAAGAAAAAAAATCAGAGATAAAATTAATGAGATAGAAACTAAAAGAACACAGAACACATAGGATCATTAAAACATAGGTTCTGCTTCTTTGAAAATGTAAACAAGATTGATGAGCCTTTAGCCAAACTAACCAAAAGAGAGAAAAGACCAAAATCAGTACAATTAGAGATGCAAAAAAGGGATTTTTATGACACCACTAAAATCCAGAGGATTATTAAGGGAGTGCTTTGAAAACCTATATTCTAATAAATAGAGAATCTAGAAAAAACCAATAATTTCTAAGTGCATACTACCACCAAAACCGAAGTGAAAGAATATTAAAAAAAACCTAATCAAATCAATTACAAGCAAAGAGATAAAGTAGTAATAAAATATTTCACAGCAAAGCAAAGCCCAGGACAACACGGGTTCATGGCTAAATTTTACCCAATATTTAAAACAGACAATGATGCTCAAACTAATCCATGAAACAAAAAGGCAAGGAATGCTTCCAAACTCACTCTACCAAGTCAACATCATTCTGATACCAAAACTGGATAAGGACACAACAACAACACAAAAAGAAGACTACAGACTGATATCCCTGATGAACACAGATGCAATAAGCCTTACAGTATTCAACAATACATTAAAAGACCATTCACCACAACCACTTCAGGAATGCAAAGATGGTTCAACATATGCAAATTAATAAGTGCAACACACTGCTTAAATAGAATCCAGGATAAAAATCACATGATCCTCTCAATTCATGCAAAAAAAGCCTTAGTCAGAATTTAACACCCCTTCATGATAAAGCCTAAAGAAACCAGATATTAAAGGATCACTCTTCAATTAGTAAAGGCCATATACAACAAACCCACAGCCAACATCATTCTGAATGGGGAAAAAAAATAAATGTATTTCTTTTGAAATTAGGAATAAGGCAAAAATATATACCCTCACCACTCTTATTCAATATAGTTCCTAAAATTTTGGCTAGAGCGCTTGGGCAAGAGAGAAATAAAAAGGATATAAACAGGAAAGGAAATCATATTATCCTTTTTTGGAAATGATATGATCTTATATTTAGAAGACACGAGAGACTCTACCAAAAGGCTTTTAGAGCTAATAAATGAATTCAGCAGTGTAGCAGGATATAAAATCAGTATTTAAAAATCAGTAGCTTTATACCAGTTGAGAAAGAAATCAGGAAAACAATTCCATTCACAATACCCTTTAAAAAATAAAAGGGTTCAATTTAAGCAAGGAGGTAAAGGACTTCCACAATGAAATTTTCAGGACAATGAAGTAATTAAAAGATTCAAGAAGATGGAAAGACCTCCCATGTTCATGAGTTAGCAGACTAAATATTGTCAAAATGACCATATTACCAAAAGCAATGTAAAAACTTAGCGGAATTCTCATCAAAGGATCATTCCTTGGAAGAGCTGGAAGAAAGATCCCAAAACTCATATGGAAACTCAAAAGACTCAAAAGAGCCAAAACAACTCCTAAGCAAAAAGAGAAATAACAATATGTAATTTCAAATTATACTTCAAAGCCATAATAACAAAAACAACATGGTACTGGCTCAAAAATATACATGTAGACCAATAAATAGAGGGCACAGAAACAAACTTATACAACTGTAGCCACCTGATACAGGAAAAGAGAGCCTCTTTCATAAATAGTGTTTAGAAAACTGGATAGAAACTTGTAGAAGATTGAAGCTAGATCCCTATATCTCATCCTGTATAAAAATCAATTCAAAATGGATCAAAGACCTAGGTATAAGACCTAAAACTTTGAAACTGCTATGGGAAAACACTTGAAACCTTAGGCATGGGCAAAGATTTCCTGAATAGGGTTCCAACAATAAAGGAAATAGTAGCAAGAAGGAACAAATGGAACTACATCAAATTAAATGTTTCTCCGCAGCAAGGGAAACAGCTAACAGAGTGAAGAGACAGCCTACAGAATGGGACAAAATGTTTACCAGCTACTCTTCCAACAGAGGGTTAATATATGGGGTATATAAAGAACTCAAACACTTAATTCCAAAAAATCAAGTAACCCAATCAATAAATGGGTAAATTAGTAAATACTTGATTCAAAATGTTTATGGCAATTTCTGTCAAAAATATTTGACAGAATACTATCTTCTACATTATTCACTTGATCTGGACCATGTACCTTCTGGTTCTTCCTCAAAATCAAAATGATCATGAAAGGTAAATATTTTAAATTAATTCACAACATCAAGGCAGACACAATAGCACAACTGAAGAAACTCACAAAAGACAACTTCCAGAACTACTTCCGAAAGAGAAGAGAACTATGGGATAAGTGTGTTTGAAGCATGAGAAAGGGTGTTTTGAGGAGGCTGATGTCAAGTATCTTATACCGTAACAAGTTTTTAAATTTAAACATTCACCCTATTTTTCTATCATACCATGTATATACACAATGGAGCATTATTCAGCCATAAGCAAAACCAAACTTGTGGCAGTTGCATGAAAATGGATGGATCTGGAGACCCTCGTGTTGAACAAAACAGTTAGACTCAGAAAGACAAATATCACACGTTCTCCCTAATAAGTGGAATCTACCAAGATGACAAGGGAGAAGGGAGACTGTGATAGATAAAAGGAAAGTGATAAGAGGGAGGGAGTGTAAGGGCGGGTATGGAAGATGTATGTGAGCAAAATGAACACATTGAAACCCCTCCAAAAATGTTCAGTTGGGGAGAGAGTGGTGCAAGGGGGTGATGGAGGTTGAAAATGATCAAAGTATGTTAGGTTCCAATATGGAACACATTCATCTCTATGTCCAGTTTTTTAAAAGAAAAGAAAGAATGAGAGAGGGAGGGAAGGAGGAAGGAAGGAAGAAAGGGAAGGAGAGGGAGGGAGGCAGGCAAATGTGTATTTCTAGTCCACCACAGCATCGGACAGGCTTGTGTCCAAATCGCAGCAGACACTTGCTTTCATTTTAAATAGCTTTAGAAATCATTTCTAATTTCTTAAATCAGCACTTAGCAGATGCCTACCACATGCAGGTAGGTGGTGTACTGCAGGTACCCTGGGAGGAGGGCCTCGGGCCGCGCCCGCCCCTAACTGTCCTTGGAGGAAGCTGGGGTGATCCTGACCCACAGGACAGGAAACAGTGCTCGGAGCAGTGTACCAACTGGTGCACCATCACACAGTAAGAAGAGGGGTAGGCAGAGCTGAAAGCTACTCAGCTCCGGGTCCCAGCCTCCCATTTTCTTTCCTTTTCTTCAAGCAAGTTTCACTTTTAAACTAATTTCATCGAAAGAAATATGGGGACAGTATCATACACCACGTAACTAAGCAGCTTCATGGGTAACGCAGGTTAAAAATTATCTTTGTCATTTATGAGGAGATAATGACTTATCCAGTTTGATTGAAAAAGAGCAGACAGCCCACTAATGGCTGTACCAGCGATTTTTCTCTTTTAAAAGCTCAAGTTTTTATTTTTACCAAAGCAACATTTCTGAAGCAACGCTTACGTATAGAAATCCCCTATTCCACACCCACTCCCTCTCCCTAGAGGCGACCGTTCTTCACACTTCTGTGTCTTTCCCCTAGCATTTATGTTCATAATTTAAAATTATACTGAGGCTTCTTGAAATATCAGTTTTAGACCTTTTCTATTGACTTCATATCATAGTAAATAAGGACTTCATTTTTCCACATTGCTTCTCCTATTTCTCTCCTCTTATCCCTGTGGCATATTTATAAAATAATTTTTGACAAGACCAATAATCAATAAGTGTATGCTGAGCCAAACAGTGAATTATGGCCAAAGCTGGTTTCTTCCGTAGTCTTTCATTTTTCCTGAAATTAATCACTGCCTCATTTTTTTCATTTCCCTGGTTTTCTGAGACTCTTTCATACCAAATTTTCCAATATGTCACAATAATATTTGCCATAATCTCAAAAATATCATTTCTTTTCATCTCTCCCTTAAGAGTCCTTGCTAATGGGCTCTCTGTTCAAATGTATAATCAGTTGCTTCCTACACATGCTGTGTATCAAACATCATAGGAATTCTCTTCTTCAGTCTCTAAATTTCAGTTTGGAAACCCTTATTGCCTACTTTTGTAGAATTTTTCTTGAAAACACGCATTCTTTGAGACTGGATGATATCTATCCCCTTGTATGCCTTTATGGAACTTTCTAATTTTCTTTGAATTGGGTTGCCTGCTTTGTTCTCTGTCCTTCAGATTTAGAAGCTTTCTTCAAATCTCCAGTCACCCATCTGTCACTTTATGTTTCAGTAGGAGACACTAACACAGCTGAAGTTCAGAGGACGTGAGTAGGTCATACTAGATGGTGAGCTGAACCACCCCACTGGTCAAGGATGGCCTGGCCTTTCCCCAGGCAGATACCAAGCATCCATGCTGGTGAGTGTTTGCTCTTGATTTCTACAGCTTCTCTGGAGAGCAGTCTCTCTATTTCCTGCCTAGAGATTTATGCCAGGCTGGGCCTTCTGGAGGGAGCTAGGCCTGGGAGGACAGCTGAGGCTACCACATTTTGGTGAGAACATTTTTTTATGACGGAAAAGAAATAAAATACATTTGATGGCTCAAAGCCCTTAATCCTGGTGTCCTCAGAGTGGTCCTCTGGGGAGGTATTAGCTTAGGCCCTCACACTCCTGACATAGGAAGAGATGACCTAGAAAGTGAAGTTAATGGAGAATCATTTCAGTACTCCCTGATTCACACTGAGGGCCGACTGTCTTTTTATACAAGCTAGACTAGGTTTCTTAACCTTCAATGTGCTGTTTTCCTTTCCTTTTAAAATTTCTCTTCTCAAAGTGTTTTCATCATACTTCCTCATAGGCCTTGGAGACGCTAACCTCTGGATAAGCCTTCATTAAATCTTTAAGAAGTGTCAAGGCCACTACCATCATGAGACACTGGTGGCTGAAACCAGTGAGCCTATATTTTGAGAAACTACTTTAAGTGATTCTAGTGACCTGAGCCTTCCATGCCTCCTGCCTAACCTGCCCACATGTCCCTGGTGCCAACAACCTTCCCATTCGAATCTCTGCCACTCCAGCTCCCTGGCTGAGCCACAGCCCACATGGCTAAAGGGTTCTCAGAATGAGAAACAATGAGAGATTAAGAAACTGAAGGAAGAAGACAAAGATGACAGTAAAGTTTATATAGCTGAGGCCAGGTGAAAACTCTGTGTCCTGATGAGACGAAAAGCTTGGCTTGTGTCCTCAGCACCTTTATTCATAGTGTAGATAAGGAAACCCAAAGGGGATGCCTGATTGTAACAGGGAGAATGGCTGGGGTTTTCAGGAGATAATGTTTGACATTTCTCTGGTGAATGGGTGGGAAGTGAGATAGTCTTTTTCTCGGCCAGGTCTTGCTCTATCGCACCCTCCATGGAAGGAGATGAGTTAGGCTTGGCCATAGTGATCTGCAGTGCATCGCTCCTAGCATGGCTGGGCAGAAGCTAAGCTCCAGCCCTTGGACTCTGCCTCATCACTCAGCCACTGTCCTTTCATCTGGCACTTCTCTGTCCTCAGCCTGACCTCCCATACTCAAGCTGGCTCCCTGGGTTTATCTGCCCTTGTCAAAGTGCATGTCTGGACCCATGTGCGGTGCATCACCTACCCAAATCCCAAGGTCTTGCTCCATTGTCTGGACCACTTTGATGCTGCCCGTGCTCCAGGTGCCGTAAGTAGAAAGGATGCTATTGGGTGCTACAACATTTGGTCTAATGAGTGGTGCAGACAAGGATGAAGTGATGGCTTCAGACTGCTGCCTCATGAGGTTTCGCACTGAAATGGGATCTCAGGAGAATATTTAGTGAAGAATATTTTCACATATTCATAGGGAGGGAAGTCAAATCCAGGAAATTTTTACCAAATATCTTGTGCTATTTCAGTACAGGTACTACTGACACTATTTCTACCAATAGTCATATGTCTCTTATTGAATCTTTACTATAGGGCAAGTACCACATATACACTACTTTACGTATATTCACTGAGACTATGCGATAACGCTACAAAGAAGGCATGATTATCCCCATCTTTTGACATACAGAAAATGAAATAGAGGAGAATAATTTTCTCAAGATCTCAAGATCTTTAAGTGTGAAAAGAAAGAGTGGGAGGCCAGGCTCCAGACTGGTTTATTTTTTTCCATATGCTCCTGCTGCTGCCCTGAAAAGGGAAGAAAGCAGGTCTCTCCTCTGGGAGGAACAGTCTCCTTGCAGGGAGACATCTGCAAATGAAATGTAAATCCAATCACACCGAGTCTCCCCACCCAGCACAAAGGCAGCAGAGACCAGCATGCACCTTCCTCGCTGGGGACCATTATTCTGGCAGGTAAGTAGGCTAAACTGTGATTCTCATGATTCGGTGGCCATGGGAGTTGACTGAAAGGGGAGGTGCAAGCTCATTTCCTCTCACGCCCTCTTTGACATTCTCCACAGTTTTCTCAGGCACTTGCTCACAGACTAAAAATATGGCTCGATATAGTCCCAGCTCCAAATTATTTTGTAAAACTTGTTAAGTGCTTTCAGAGTTAGACAAACAAGAGCATATTTTACTTTTTGTTCTATTGAAAACTATTTTTAACATTTAAAATGTGTAAAACAACCAGATTCCTGCATTTCAAACTCCAGTATTTGCCAGTGTGCTATAGTACACAGTCCTGAAAGTACATAATACATGAAAATCTGGGCTAACAGAAAAGTTAAATTAGAGGAGATCATTTGCTTACAAGAATGTTCTCGTATAGGAATTTCAATGATTGGAACACCTGGATCCCAGGTCAAACCCTGCCTCTTGTTTGTATAACCTTTCTCCTGCTCCATGTTCATCTCTGTGAAATGGACATTGGAGTAAGACCTTTCACCTGTCCCTCAAGGCTGTCTTGAAGATCTAACTAGATCTAGAGTGTCATCTGTGAAGGGCCATAAAAATGATGGCATATTTGATGGGAGAAAAAGAGGGCTATGGTAAGGGGAGAAGTCCCTTCAAGGAGTGGAAACTGGGGGACCAGCCCATACCTGGACAAGCCTATGAACGCTCTAGTCTTGATCCCCACAGAAAATGGAATAGTTGTTTCAAGTTCATTTTTCTGCATGGTATCACCCTGCAGCCCTGCTATTCCGTTAAATACCACAGCTCCTGAGTACATTTTAATTTCTGATCATTAGCTACAAGATTTTCTTGTTAATTGTGATTCAGCAGATTTTGCCAAGTCTGCTTTTTTCCCCCCCTCTCCTTTATTTTAGTGTCGTGGCACAGAGCTTAGTCAGACAATAAATCTGGGTGGCTTACCTCGCTTCTGGGAATGAATCATCTGCACCTCTGAAAAGGACACAGCCCCAAGGTCTTGGTGGTGGTGGTGGTAGGGTGAATCCTCTTCTTAGGGTTCTTTATACCCAACTCTGACTCTGAGGGAGCTTCATGATTCTAGCCCCAGGATACAACCCCTCAGGTAATTACATCAGGAGATAACAAGATTCCCACAGAACTAAACAGCAGGCAAATCCAGGGGATGTGAAAAAATGAACAACTCAGGACAATTGAGCCGAACAGGTTGCTGCTTTCTGCCTCTTTTATTAGATCACAGGTATCATGCAACTGAATTTCCTATAGGTTTATGTAACCTGAAAAGCACCAATAGAATTGTGTAACCAGTGAGATTGGTTTTAGGCCAAGCACCCTCCTCCACCAGCTTAGCTGCTTGTCAATGGCCACTGGCAAGATCAGGTTTATTGCTTTCCTTGGTCTGGTAGAAAGCCTCCCCTCCCAACCCTGTACCTAGGAAAACAATGAGCTCATCCATGCTAAATTGTTTGTACTGGTTAGAACATCCTTTCCAGGCTCCGGTGGTATTTTTAAGCATTGTTATTTGGAGTGAATGCTCATGGAGCATTTATTATGTGTTGACCACTCCTCTGAGCCTCCTTTGCATGTTAACTCATACTTTATGGCCACACCAACTCTATGAAGTTAAGTATAAGAATTATCCCTCTTTTACAGATAGGGAAATGGAGGCACAGAAAGGTTACATGGCTCTCTATAGTCACCCTGTAGCAAGTGGCAGAGCTAAAGTTTGATATCCAGTACTAAAGTCCACACCTCTAGAATTGTACTTTATTGATGAAACTTGTTTTGTCACAAGGCACATCTGGAGTGATTGAGTAGAAGGATAGCTCAGGCCAGGATTATACCTATAACAGGGATAGGGCTGGAGCCAAAGAAAAAGATCTAGCCGGTTAGCTGAAAAGAAGTCCCATCTAGTGAGTTCCTATTCAGAGCAAGTAGTAAAGTCCAGTTAAAGCAGGGTCAGAAACACACATCAGTACAGGAATCAGAGACAACTTCTAGCAGTCTATGAGTATTGAGTTGGACCCCTAATTGATGTGGGCTTGGGATCAGGAGTCAAAAGTAAGTTAAGAATCCCTACCTCACACCAAATGCAAAAGTTAGCTCAAGATCAATCAGTGACCTAAATATGAAAGCCAAAACAAACTTTCAGAAGAAAACAGAGGAGTAAACTGCATGACCTCGGATTTGTCAATGATTTTTTTGGATACTATAGCAAAACCATGAATGACAAAGGAAAAAAATTAGATAAATTGGACTCTCTCAAAATTAAAAACTTTATACATCAAAGGACATTATTAAGAAAATGAAAACCATATATAAATAGGAAAAATATTTGCAAATCACATATCTAATGAAGGTTTAATATCCATAATATATAAAAGCTCTTATAACTCAACAACCAAAAGACAATCCAATTTAAAAATAGTCAAGAGTTAAATAGAAATTTCTTCACAGAAGATACACAGATGGCTAAGAAGCACATGAAAAGATAGTTAACACTATTATTTGTTAGAAAAATTCAAATCACAGCTATAATGTGATACCACTCAAGATAGCTACAACTTTTTAAAATTAAGAATACAAGCAGAAAATGTGTTGGCAAAAATGTGGAGAATTGGAATCATCATACACTGCTAGTAGGAATGTAAAATGGTTTTGCTGCTGAGCAAAACAGTTTGATGGTTTCTCAAAAAGTTGAACAATTACCATTTGACCCAGCCATTCCACCCCTAGGTATAAAAGTAAAATAATTGAAAAGACCTACCCAAACAAATACGAGTATGTGCATATTCACAACATCACCATTCACAGTCGCCCCAAATAGAAAAGCTTCAAATATCTATCAACAGGTCAATGGATAAGCAAGTTGTCATACATGCATACAATGGAATATTATTTATTTGTTTATTTGTGGAATATTATTTAAACATAAAAAGAAATGACATGTTGATGCATGCTGCAGTGTGGGTGATCCTTGACAACATTACACCAGTCACAGGAGGTCTCGTGTTGTACCATTGCATTTGTATGAAATATCTAGAATTGGTAAATCCATAGAGACAGAATGCAAAAGTGGTTGTTAGCAGCTGGGAGAGAGAGACATGTAAAGCAGCTGATTAATGCGTAATGAATTTCCTTTTCAGGAACTAGAACAGGTTGTGGGAAGATTGCTACGGTATAGACCTTAAATGTCCCCCAAAGGCCCAAGTGTTCAAGGCTTGGTTGCCAGCCCAAAGGGCTATTAGGAAGTAGTAGACCCTTTAGGAGGTGGGGTCGAGTGAGAGGAAGCTAGGACATTGGGGCGTGCCTTGAAGGAGCTACTGGCACCCCAGGCCATTGCTCTTCCTGTTTTGTTTTTTCATGTCCCACCTGTGAGGTTAAGAGGCCTCCTCTGCCTCAGACTCCCACCATGGCATACTAGCATGGTTTCACATGCCCAGAGAAAGAGGCCACTCTGTGATGCACTGGAAGCCTCCAAAACTGTGGGCCAAAATAAGCCTTTGTTCTTTTTAAATTTATTTAACTCAGGCATTTGTTCCAGTAGTGAAAAACTGACTAACACGAAGGTAGAGGTGGTGGCTGTGCTATGAATGTGCTGAAGGCTACTGAATTATCCTCTTTCAGTGGCTACTTTTCTGTTATGTAAATTTTACCTCAATCTAAAACAAGAAAACAGTGTTATTTGAGATCTTGGAACAACTACACCAGGCAGGGACTAAGATGGGCTCTTGGTTATATGACCAGAGGTATAGATGATGTAGGAACCCAGCATTTGGAATAAGGCTGTAGCACTGTTATTCAGCACAAAGGTGTTCCGGGTCCAAAGCTCCGGAAAGAGGTTTAACCCTGGAAGAGGGGCAGGGTCACAGCCAGCAGAGAAGATAGACTGTGTCTACTCGGACAGAGAGGAACCTGGGATCGCTTTGCAGGTGGGAAGTTACCAGCAGCTGCCCTCTGTGGGTATCCATGAGAGGCCAGATGCGAGTGACCGGGGGACATAGTGCAGCTTCCTGTGATTCAGGCATTTCTGGTCTCCCTCCTTGCCTGGAGCCTTAGACCAATGCATTTGGCTGATAATGAATCTGAAGCACAAAGGAACAAGAGGGAGGGGTACAGAAGGAGGGAATGTTCTGTTGTTGTTTAGAAAATGATCAAAACAGCTGGAAGTAAAGCTTTTGTTACAGGCTGCCATCTCTGATTCATGCATCTTTATAATCCCGACTGCGGCTTGAACCAACCAGGAAGAGCCATTATTACCTCTCATGCTGCACTCACCAGCATGGGGTTTATTGGAAGTAGACACCCATTTAGCAATGCCAGGAGTATGCTTATCATTACACAGAACGGGCTGCCTGAGTGGGAACTACTTTCCCTGCCTGGCAAGCGTGTTCCAGCAGTCCAAGGCCCAAGTGAGGAGTTCCGGGGCTCTGTGGGGAACTCTTTGGTACAGCAAGAACTGGGTGTCCAGCCTGAAACAGGCATGGAGAGCTTGGCCTGGACTGAGCCCAGCAGAACTTCCAGAGCAGTGACTTTGGGTCTTTCACCTCTTCATCTTCATTTGGGTGTAGCAGGAAAGGAGGGGGAGTTGGGGAAGGAAACCAGAGGCCTTCGAGGCCTCCCTCCTACATTCCCACTCTTCCGCCCCTTACTTCCTTTCTAAGGCAACTCCTTCCTCCTATTTCCCATTTGTCTGCCCTTTGGCCGCGCGTCCCCTTGAATCTGTCTACTACTTCCCTATCCAAACTCTTGGCTGCTCATTTCTAAGGTGACCCTTGGCCCGTGACTGCTTCTATTCACTCCACATGGGGCCCTCCTGCACCCCACCAGCTGCCTTCTCACCCTGTCTGGAGTGGCCAGTTTGTGTGCGCTCCTTCTCAGAGTCTTGCTTGATGGCCCATCCAGACATACTCGCCCTTCCTCTGAACAACCTGGGCCTGCTTGTACATCTCCTAAAAGATTTTCCGATTGTGTTTCACAGGGTGGCTATGTCTGGGCTGCTCCTCATCTCCCTTGCTTGACTCTGCGGCCCACCACCAGCCTGACACGTAGGAGACAGTATGTGTTTGCTGAGTGAATGGATAAATGAATGAATGCTCCTCGCCTGAGTCAGGTGGAAGAATTTCTAGGACTCCGCTGAGCCATCAGGGACCCCTGTGTCATCCACTGCAGCTCATCCTGCAGGAAATGCAGCTATGGAGTCTCTTCTAGTAGGTATGTGAGAAGGGAATGTGGCAGAGGCTCTGGCTCCCTGGAGAGTGGCCCCCTCCGCCTCATCACAGGGGCCGGGCCTGGGAAGGGGAAACAGGAAGTAGATGAACCCCCTTTTATCTGAGCTGAGCTGAGTCCGTCCTAGGCACCCTGACACTCCCAGGACATATGGGAAAGGGGCGGCCAGCAGAAAGAGGCAGGTAGCTGAGTGCCCAGGGCCTGGCAGCCTCATGGTCCAGTCATCTACCCCGCTGGCAGGAGAACACCAAGAAGGACTGTTAGTCGGTGGCCAGGGCCTCCATGGTGCCAAGGCCTCTTCCAAGTGAGCTGGGCCTCCCAATGGGAGTCTTCTTTACCCACAGGCCCCGGGAGTCCATTTGGAACAGAAGGCAGAGGCATATCCTCCTTGTGGGATACATACCACAGCAAGCCAGGGAGAGGAAGAGCCCACAGAAGGCACCCAGGCACAGGGCTTCCTTGAGCATGGCAGACAACTGGTAATGGAGGGCCACCATCCTCCTGACCCTGGGTCTAAGCTAGAGGCCACAAAGTGTGCCGTGCTGCTGTCAGCAGCGCCAGGACTCTGCTCATTTACCCACCCTGAACACGTCTCTCTGCTTTCCTCCCTTCCCTCAACCCTGAATTCCAAGAAACAAGGCAGAAAAGGAGAGAGAGGGACAGGGAACAGTGGGAAAGTCCAGGGCAGATGGAGGATTCCAGGGACCTAAAACTTAGGCAGTTGGTGGGGGGAGAGGGTCACATAAAAATTACAAATGCAAAATTGAGTCTTGAAACCTGGAAAAGATTCATGCCAGAGAGTTGCCCAAAACCTAAGTTTCTACCTTCTGAGCAGAGCAGCCTCCATCCAGTAGTGATTTATAGGGCATTTGGAGCGGGCAGGGTGAGAGTACCCCACCGAAGTGAGAGCCCCACCTCTGCCATCTTTGGCTCCCTCCCGGACTCCTCTCTAACAAACCTCGCTGGGCTGCCCAAGCTCTCTCCCTCTATTTCTCCCTCCTCTCCCAATTAAAAAATCTATTCTGTATTTCCCGCGTGCGGCACCCTTAATATTGGGTCTGAAAACAATTTGCAATCAGTTGCACTAATTAATCTAATTGAATTTAATTTCCCTTTCTTGGTGTTAGGGGTGAGTGAACTCCATATGCTGACTTATGTAAAGCAATATGCAAATTTGTATCTTGAGCCCAGAGCCCTGCGAATGTTGTTGATTATGAAAAAGGTTACACTGAGGCCCCAGATAAAGGAAGCTCTCACTGCAGTTTCGGTCCTGACACCCCTGTCTTCCTGCAGGCCAGATATGCTAATAACCCCTTGCTGTGGCACCTGTGGCTTTAGTCACCTTGTTCTTGTCCCAGAGTACATTGCTGGGTCCCTCATATATTCTCCTTGGGCTCCTCCTTCTTGTTATCCTTCTCCTAGGACCCCTCCCTAAACTCAGGGCGGGATCCTGATGTGCTCAGGGAGAAAGTCTAAGGAACGCGGGCCCGCTGTGGCATGAGCTCCCTTGTGGAGCCCTTGGGTGGTGTTTTGCGGCTGTCTCGGCTTCCTCCAGCAGGGGGCAGCCGGGAGGATGGGTGCGAACCTGTCCCCAGGCAAAACCAGGCAAGTCACCGCCAACTGTTCCTCAGCTCCCAGGGAGCGCAGGTGGAGCTGCCAGGGATGGCAGCGGGGTAGGGGTTCATGAACCACGGTTAACCACAGGCGAAGCCCCGGGGTCTGCGGTAGAGTCTGCCTCCAAAGCCGCCAGATGGGGAAGCGCTGAGAAGGGACAAACCTGAACACGGAGGCTGCCGCTCAGAGCAGGCTGTGCCCCCGGAAGTCACCCCAGTCAATCTCAGGGTCTTGTTTGGAGATTTGCTTCAAAATACCCCACGATGGCAGAAGAGAATTGCACGGAGTAAAGGGAATACCAAGTTGGCCGGGAGTTACAAACTAGAAACTCGGTCATGGGTCCATTGGGCTTTATTATATTCTTCTATTTTCGTAAATGTTTGATATTTTTCTTAATTAAAAAAAAATTTTTAATGTCCTAATGTTGACACTGCTTCCAGCTGAGTGGGAGTTTACCTTGGAAATGAGAAAAACTGGAGGAGGCTTTCGTGTCGCCTCCTGCCACACCCGGACCAGGGTGGAGGAGGGCTGTACTGGCACCCCAGGTGCGCAGGTTAGGGAGCGGGCTGCAGTCCGAGGTGCAGAGGGACCTGAAGGTGGCGGTCATCCCAGCCACGTGCAGCTCCAGAGCTCCTTGAGTCCTCTTGTTGGTCATGGGAAAGATAACAATTCGAGCAGCAGTTTCTGGCCAATAAAATGGAACAGAGTCTGGAGGACAGGTTGAGAACAAGGAGGAAGAGAGGAACATCCCTTTGGGCAGGAGAGGAAGCAGTGTGTTTGCAAGGGAAAAAATGTGAGCGTTTGAATTAGGGCAGGGCTAATGGATACAGGGAGGAAGCTTCCGATTAAAAAAAAAAAAAAAATCTCCGCAGAGAATCCTTATCCATTTAAACAAATGTAAGAGATGGGTGTGGGGGCGGGTGGCCTGCGTAAGGATGCCCGGATCAGCCCTGGATCCGGGAATTAAAGAAGTGAGCTGGCAGAGGAAAAAAGAAAATGTTTTTTGCAGAGAAATATAATTTCAAGACAATGCTGAGAATCAAAATGGAGCTATTCAAGGAGCCCCAGGAAAGAGTGCTGGAGAGACAGATGAGGAAGTCGATGCCACAGAAGTGGGGGCCCCGGGCCTTTAGGGAGAGCGGAGGGTAAGGGAGGACTCCCAGGCGAGCCCAGCATTCACCGCAGGGACTCAGAGCAGGAGTCTGAGGTAGAGAACCAAAGGGGCCGTGTGGGTGGAAGACAGGGAAATAACTGGAAAGCACAGAGGAGAGGATTCCAAGGAGTGTGTTTTCCATGAAGCCAGGGAAAGAATTTGAAGAATCTCTGTAACCACATCTCCTTTGCCCTCAAAAATCATATAACACTGAAGAAACTATTTTGTAACAATAAAAGCAACTTCCTGGCTTAGGTCTATTATGTGTTAAATCCATCTTCTCGAAATACAACTTTCCCTCCAGTGTATTAAAGATACCCAAAACATTATTCAAAGGTGTTCAAGAGCAATGAACGACTTTCCAATTTAGCCTCTGATGGGACAAAGAGCTTATTAATAAGAATAAATCCAGTTGAGAACACAGAAGATAGAAGACAAGAATCGATTAGTTAAGGACAATTTAAAGGGTCCTCAAAGACACATCCAGACCCTACCTCCTTTGTGTAGGATTTTGCTTCGCCATTGCCATTTAAAAAAACATCTCACCCTTCATTCAACCCAGATGTTATTAAGGGTGTACATTGTGGCAGGCATACTGAATACTGATTCTTTTATCTTGTTTGCTTTGGGTTTGAGACAGGGTCTTTCTGTGTAGTTCAAGGACATTCATCATTGGGATTCTGTACCTTTACATAATAGGTCTTGATTCTCATTTTTTCCCCTTGTCCCTGCCCTCCCTTCACCCCCCCTCCCCTCCCCATTTACAAACACTTTATTTCCATTTTTTCAGTTTCTCATATTTTTTTCCTCTCCCTTATTACCTTTCCCCCACCATTCCCACTTTCCCTACACCTTTAGCCCTTTACTTCCTATTTCACATTATTAATTATCTCATTAGGATCCTGTGTAGTATTATAGTTTTCGCACCAAAGAAACTATTTGGTATTTCAGTTAAAGAAATCTCTGTATGAATATTAAAAATAGGGAACCCTAAAATAAAACTAAAAAGGAAAGTAAAAGAGAAAAGGCAGTGATGTAACATTAAAATAATCCTTAATTCTGGAGATGAAAATGGTCCCCGAACATATTTAAATTGCTTCTTGCTCTTATAGTCTTATTCTTTTTTTCATTATTTAGAGAATACTTTATTAGTTTCTGTAATCAAACCCACGTAGGTATGACCTTACATATTTAGTATGATGTGTTACCCCTGTACACATGGAAAAAAATAAAAAGAAAAATAAATTAACATTTGTAGACCAATATGGCTATCAGTCAGTATATATGTTATAATCAGCAATGTCAATGGCCTCAACTCACCAATCAAAAGAAATAGACTGGCAAAATGCAATAAGAAGCAAAATCCAACAATATGTTGTATACAAGAAACACACCTAGTGCAAAAAGAAGCCCATAGACTAAAAGTGAAAAGATAGAAAACAATTCTCCATGTGACAGCAGCCCAGAAAAAAACAGGGGTAGCAATCTTATTTGCAGACAAAGTAAATTCCAAACCAAAACTGATTCTAGTATTATCGATGTAGGACGGTACTGTATCATACCTCTATGAATGTAAAATATCTTGTACCTGCTTTATGATACATAGTAGGGACTGTGCTTTATCAGAGCTACATTTAATGATATTACTCTAGAATGTTCTCTTTCCAGATGATTATTAAGATGCTAATAAAATAAAAATGGTCCCAGGTAACACAACAGCAACAGAACTTTGCTGTTTTCTGGATATTATTCTTTTCTTTGTTTTTTTTGTTTTGTTTTGTTTTTAATGGAATGTGCTGAATGTCTATAATTTTGTTCAGATGACTGCAGAACCTGGAAAAGCTGTTGCTGCCATCGATGTATAACATACTATTATTGGTCTTTTTATATAAATATAAATATATATACACATATATATAAATTGAATTTTGGGAAACTTTAACGGTGCTGCCAACTTTGGAAAAAGTCATCCCAATTTACTGTGTTGAGTTGGCACTGTACAGAAACCCACCTGTATGTTTTATTGGTGTTCTCAAGGTAATCACTAAGTCCCTTTAATTTCTATTCTTTGTCTGAGAACACACGTTCATGTGCATCCTCTGGTCCATAGAGGATCCTTGTTTGATCTTCACCCAATGGGGATGGATGGCATCTTGGAACTGATAAATACAGTGCCTGGGCTGACTGGCCTGTACACAGTCCAGCTGTTGAGCTCATCAGGGCCCCTGGTTACTGTGGCCTTGACCCTCCCTGACCCTCTTCTGTTGTTTTCAGGACTTCCCGTCCCACAGAGGCATCCCCAGTTCCTTATAGGTTTGACAGCTGGGGCTGAAAGAGAAGAGAGCTGGTGCTCTAGGCTTCCAGCCTCTGTGGAATTATTGCCCCCACACCAAGGACCAGCCCTCCGGGGCAACATAATCTGGATGCAGAGAAGCATAGTAGCCCTCTGGCTGAGCTCAACCAGGAAGTCCCTGTTCTCAGCTAGAGGTGGCTTGTTGGAAGATGCTTGCAAAGAAAGACAGATTCTGATTCGGGTATTAGGATTTACGGAATGCCTCTTGTATACCCAGCTTTCTTTTAGGCACATTTATTTGAAAATTCTCAGTATCATGGGTAAGATAGGCCAGAAATCACATCCAGGGTCCACTTTGCTAGTAGTTTTATGCTGAACAAATCATCTTTATTTCTTTTCTATTTCCACACTATTTATGCATGATAGACTATCTAAAATTTAGCAGTACATTTTAGTTAAGCAGCAGCACTTACTATTGCTCCAGAAAGCAAATACCCAAATGCTCAGAGGAATCCCGCCCCACCTCTTCACTCCCTCTTCTCTCTTCCCACCCGTGAGGGCAGCTGCTTCCACCACCGTCAAGTCTCTGCCCGGGGGTGGTCGGAAGCCTGCACAGCTGAGAATCTTTGCCTCTGGTCTCCATTTTTTGGCAGGCCAGAAGTCAAGAAATAATTCACATTCATCTTGTGTCGAGTTCTTCTTGTGTGCTACTCATTGTGCTGGGTATTTTTACTTCCTTCTATCCGTAGCCCAACTGCCTATTATTGTGGCTACTTGAAAGTCAGAGGAACTCATTCCTATCAATTAGCTACGAAATGGAAGTACCCAGCTTAAAATACAGGCTTCCTGGCTCTAGACAGTGACCTTGGCTCTGTCTATACCATGGTAGGTAAAGTCTGTTGGGGGTAAAACTAGCTAGGAAGCCCCCGCAGGAATGATAGCTTAGGCGGACTGGGCTGGGGCAGAGAACTTCGCATCATGTACACGCAGCAGTGAGGACTCTACAGGTTCTAAATTCAGAGCCTTACTGTGTAGGTAGGTGACACCTGCAGTGACTTTTAACTGCATGTTTATATTTGTCCTTGATCATTTGCAAATGTTCTGTAGGCACTCCTCCACATTCTGTTTCAAGTGTGAAAAAGGAGTTTTGTTGTTATTGTTGTTTTTACTAGCAGCCCGAATAGGTTGTGATCAGAACGTTTCTGTATCAGATGTACAAATGAGCTCATTAAGTACAGTTTATAAATTAATAGGAAAAATGAACCAGAAAAATAGCAAAAGGGTGGAGGATTAAAATAGAAAATGAACAGAAGAAAAATACACTGGTGGTGTTTGCTTTTAGTAGTGGCAAGGTAGCTTGTTTTCTACTGACTATTCTGAATGTAATTATAGACTCCCAAAAACCAAACTAACAAAATAAATGAGTTGATGGGACTGAAACATGGTTAGAAGCAGCCACCACATGAAGAATTAACCCTTGGAAGAAGGTAACCACACCGGTGAGGTTCACATTTGTATAGCTTTTCACCAGCTAGTACCTCCCCTTGACCCCCCTGTCTAAGACACACAATGGACAGGCCATAATCCAGCAAAGCAGCCACCAACCATCTCACAAGCCCAAGGGATCAAAGAGAGATTTCAGGCCTGCCAAAAAGAGATGGAAATCCAGGAGCAAAATCTTGGAAAAGAGATGACCACGTGGTACAGATGCCCAAAATATTCTCATAAGTTCTGCCTCAGTTCTTAACTGACTCAGAACAGTACGTGTGTACAGGAGACTGCAGTCCAGCAGTAAAATCAGCTGATACTTCCGAAAAGACAGCTTGGAATTTGTTTAGTCAAGTTCATTGCTGCTGCAACAAAGTTCAACACATTAGAGAACAAGATAACAAATCAGAATTTCTACAACGTGTATTCATGATATCTAGCATAATATTAAAAAGTGCTAGTCACAAGTAAACAGGAATTTTCATACACCTTCAGCAGAAAAAAAAAATCAGCCCATAAAAAGTAACGCTTGTTACTGGAATAGCAGAAGAGGACTGAAAACAGTTGTTATAAATATGTACAAGGACTTGCCAGAATATATACAGATAATGAATGAAAAGATGTGGAATCTTAGCAGAGGAAAAAGACTATTGAAATAAAGAACCAAATGGAGCTGGGGATTTAGCGCAGTGGTGCCACTGCCTGCCTCACAAGCACAAGGACCCAAGTTTGATCCCCAGTACCCCCCCCAAAAAAAGAAAGAGACAAGAAAAAGAAGCAAATAGAATGTCCAAGTGAAAAAAATGTAACAACTGATACAAAAAATACTGATGGGCTTAATAGGAGATTGGGGATACAAAAGTTAATAAACTTGATGTTACGTTAGTAGAAACTTTCCATAGTAAAGAACAGAGAGGGAAAGACTAAATATCATGATGAGAACCTTGGAAGTCTGTAAAAATCAGAAAGCAATGAAACATAGCATAACAGAGGACGCGCAAATGAAATGTAGAAAAGGAGAGGGAGGAGGAAAAGAATGAGGCATAAAATAGCTGAAGAAATAATGGCTATTTCCCAAATTTAGTAAAAACAAATTTATGAACCCATAAAACTCAGTGAATCCCAAGCAAATTAACTCCAAAAAAAGAGAGGTAGGGGTGAGGGCTGGCTTCCTGAAGGATTTGAGTGTGTGTGTGTGTGTGTGTGTGTGTGTGTGTGTGTGTCTACTGGGCATTGATGCAGAACTTTTGTACTGAGCTACATCTCCAATTCTTTTTAATTTTTTATTCTAAGAAAGTGTCTGCTAATTTGCTAAGTTGCCCTGGCTGGGCTTGAACTTTTGATTCTCCTGCCTCAGCCTCCCAGAATACTGAGATTCCAAGTGTGTATCACCATGCCCCAGATAAGAAGAAAATATTTATATGTGATGGGGTACTACTCTGCTATAAAGAAGGATAATCTGAGTCATTTCTAGGAGAGTGGGTGCACCTTGAGACCGTAATGCTAACTGAAATAAATTAGGCACACAAGTTTAAACAATGCATGATATTTCTTATATAAAAAACAAAGTATTCATAAACACAAAAATAGCAGATAGATCTTAGGAAGCAGAGAGAATGGTCTTTTGCAAGTGTAGAGGGGACCGAGAGATGGAGTCAGGTGTGCGGGATGGGGATGTACAAAGAATTAAGATGTGTTATTGTCCGTGTGCCAACTCCCCATGATGAAGCTAATCGTCATGTACGGCTAACGTGTACTAATGAAATAAAAATTATAAATAAAGAAGGAAATACCTAACGACACTTGAAGGAGAGGGAATAGCCCCCGTGCAAAGGAGCTAAGCAGATGGGGAGAGAAGAGGTCAGATGGGCACGGGTCATAGACTTTGGCTTTTACTCTCTGCAAAGCAGGAAGGTCAGGGGATGCAGTACAGGAGCGTCACGGTGTGACTGGCATTCTAAAAGCCTCCCTCTGGCTCCTACTGAAGAGAAGTCAAGTAGAAACAGGAGGCCAGTTGGGAGGAAGCTGCAGCTCTTCAGGTAGGGTAGAATTGCATTCCAGGTTTAAAATCAGGAAATTGAAACCCAACAGGATTATCTGGTTCACAATCACACAGCTGCTAAGTGTCTGAGCTGGAATTTGAATTTAGAACCATCTGACTCCAAATCCAGGGTCCGGTGGCCCAGAGTTACAGGGAGGCTCGCTTTGTTGCCCATGTCCCCACGCTTGGGGAGCCTGCGCCCCGGCCCCATTCCGTGTCCCTGTAGGCAAAGCCCGCTCACTCCCCTTGTGACTCTCCCCTGCCCCAGTGCGGGTCTGAGGAATGGAGGCAATCTCAAAACCAGGGCTGGAAGTGCCATTTGACACCCTAGGGTTGGTTTTAAGGATTTTCCAAACCCTTCGAACAGCCTGGGGTGGCAGGTGACAGCCACTGTGGTACCTGCTGGAGAAACTGAGCCGCAGTCAAATTGAGAGCACCGCCCTGCCCCCTCCCAGGCTCACAGGGCAAGCCGGACGTGGGGGCCCCTCCTCTTGCCTTGGTTCAACTAGGACCCTGGGCCTCCTGGCCGAGTGCAGCTGTTAATCTGAGACTGCTCTTGGGCTCCAATAGCTCCATTCTCCAAAGGCAAGCCGTGTCCCGTGGTGGGGTGAGCTCCACAGCAACCCAACAAAGCCACGGTGAGTAATTGTTCGTTTCTTGCCCAAAATCCATCAAGAGAGGAGCCCTGGCATTTATCTAGCTACGAAAGATCATTATCTGGTGGCAGTGTTCTTCCCACTGACAATATCTTCTAAATAAGGGTCAGCCATCCAGCGGTCTGTCTGCTGCTGATTTCTTCCCATGCGATGATAAACTGCATTTGAACCGAGGTGTGGGGGAGGCAGGGGATGAAGGGAGGGAGAGGATGGTCAGAGAGGGGTGTTGTTCCACAGTTGAGCCCGAGAAACTGGCCCGAACTTTGATCCTGACAAGTTTGTTGGATGACTGTTGGGGAGAAGATGTGGAGTCCTCATTTCCACGTCAGCATGTCTTCCTACATTAGTGGAACCTGGACGGCCAAGGTTGGGGTGTTAGGGGGGTAAGAAAAGAGGATTTTGTGGCTTGTATTCCTGCTATCAGTCCAGAGTCTGGAATGGGTTGGAATCCAGGGGCTCAGAGCGAATCGTCATCAAAGTAGTCCCTTATGGTCCTGGGCTTCAGAAGATCTGGGTTCAAGTCCAGGGCCCAGCAATTCCCGGAACTAGACCTCAGCAAGTCCCTATACTTCCATGAACCTTGGTTTACTCATCTGCAAATGAGGATGGGATCTTTCTCACAGTGTTGTTGGAGTTCACAGTGCTGTGTCCACCACAGAGTACTCTACACAGGTAAGTTGCCGCCACTCCTGTTTGTGTCAGGGCTTTCTTGTGATGTGTAGGATTGTGTGCTCTGAACCAGGCCTGTAACCCCTGACCCTTGGGAGGCTGAGGCAGGAGGATTACAAGTTTGAGCCCAGCCTGGGCAATTTAGTGACTTAGTGAGACTTTGTCTCAAAATAGAAAATTAGCCAGGCGTGATGGGGCATGGCTGTACTCCCAGCATTTGGGTGGTAGACGCAGGAAGACTGCTGAGAGTTTGAGGCCAGTCTGGGCTCCTTAGTGAGTTCAGGACCAGCCTGGACTACATAGCAAGACCCTGTCTGAAACAATCAAAAGAGAAAATTAAAAAAGGGCTAGGGGTGTAGCTCAGTGTGAAGGCCCTGGGTTTAATCCTTAGTAGTGTGTCGGGGGTGGGGAGATTGTGTGCTCTGTGCTTTCCCCATCTTGCTGACTTAAGAGTTGGGCAGCCTTTTGGTTACCCTACCTCTTTGGGTCTCAGACTGAAAGTCACAGTCTAATGATTCTATTAATTAATAATAGAGTCCCATGTGGTTAAGGCTGTACTAGGCTCCTGGGGAATCAAGTGGGATACAGTGGACCTTCAAGTTACGACTGGCCTGGTGTGTGAACAACTTGGGTTAATTAGGCTGATGGAAGATTCACCTGCCTCTTGTTATCTATGGCATGTACCCAGGTAAACATCCAGATCTCAGCTATACTGATTTACAATCAACTTGAGTTACAACCAGCCCTCGGGAGCCAATCGAGTTCATAAGTCGAGGAACCTCTGTACATGATATAGTCTGTGTGCTTTTGTGGCGCTTAAAAGAGTCACATTTGGACACACCTGATCTGGTTGAAGCCAAGGTGGGATCACAAGCAGCTGTACAGTGTGTCTTTATTTGCTGCATTTGCTACATCTGGGCCTGTGCTAGGTGCTTCCAGAGCACATCATGTGGCACACCATAAAATTTCTGAGTAGAGCATGTCCCCATGTTACAGAGGAAAATAACTGAAATCTGGAGAGGTTGAGTTGCTGAGCCAAGATTATAAAATAGTAATGAAAGCCACAACTGTTTAATCCTAAATCCTCTTTCCCGTCCCAGCCAGAGTATAATCTGGCCCTGTAACCCATTCCCTACAGAGAAGTGGAAATCTCTGGTTCACATCCAGGGTAGTGGAGGCCCTGGAGACTCCTGTTGACCAGTCTCCCCCACATGCTAGGACAGGAAAGCTTTGTGGGAGGGAGTTAGACATTTAAAATCCAGGGGATCCAAATCAAAGCCATAGTAAGATACAACTTCACACCCATCTGAATGGTTGCTGTAAAAGAAAAACAAGAATATAACAAGCACTGGTGATGGGTGTGGAGAAATTAAGACTATCACACATCACCGGTAAAAGTATGTAAAAAGGTGCAGGACCTATAGAAAAGAGTGTAGAATTCCTTCAAAAGTCAGGCACAGAGTTCACCCCACAATCCAGTAGTTTGACTTCTGCATATATATACCCTAAAGAATGAACAGATATTTGTATGCTCGTCATCATAGTAACATCGGTCACAACAGCAGAAAGGTAGAAGCAATCCAAACGTGCCTGGGACCAAAGGAGAACTGAGCCCTGATTGGACACCTCTTGAGCACAAAGGAGAAAGGGGGCACTTGGGGTGATTGCGCAGCGCACGTTCTAGGGCAAACAAGACAGCTGACTGAGGTTGTTTGCCTGAGCGTGTGCTAATGCATGTTGGAAAGCACAGGAAACTTGTGTTACTTTGATTGCTTGTACACGTGTTTGGGTGAATAAAGTCAAGATGAGCCAGCTGCTGGGGTAGGGGGGCACTCTCTGCCTACTAGAGGCAAAAGCCTCCCTAGCTGCCCCCATGTTAAACTGACTCCGTGTCTCCTTGTCATTCATCCTTGTCCCTCTCCTCCTCCATCAGGGAGACCAAAGTAATGGGTCTTGGTCCTGAAACAAAGCCAGTCAGGTGGGTTGGCAACATGTAGGGCTTCGAACCAGACTTGGTTATAGTGGTTGAAGGGATAAACAAAATATGGCGCTATGTACGCTTATACTTGAATATGGCTCAGTGTTGAAAAACAAAGGTAATTCAGCGGCATGACGAATCTTGAAGTGATTTTAAGAGAAATGGCCCAGGAACGAAAGGACAGTTACTGGAGGATTGTGCTTAGATAAAGTCATGTGAAAATGATGAACGGGCGTGGTGAAATTCACAGACAGGAGTAAAATGGAGGTTAGCAGGAGCTGAGGGAGGGGAAATGGCACTTATTATTAAATGCATACAGATTACTGTTTGTGATGATGAAAAGTTCTGGAAGTGGATGGTGGCACAACATCGTGAATGTACTTAATAGCACTGAATTGTACACTCGAATGGTTTGCATAGTAAATTCAACGTGAGATAGATTTTACTAAAATAAAAAGCAAAACCAAGCTTGAAAGGGAAATCCTTCAGCTGAACAAAAGAAATGGTGTGCTGCCAAAAGTTGCCTTCCACTTTCCTTCCCAGGAGCATTATGAAGTTTGTTTAGAAACCATTAACAGCTCATCAAAGAACGGGGGCAGCTGAGACACTGGAGAGAGGCTAAATGACAGAAACGGGCGTCATAACGCTCCTGTGAATGATTAGGCAATGAGCATTTGATATATAAAACTTGAGTTGCGTGCAGTTTTATTCAGCTGCCACCTAAATAAGCCTGAGTCCTTATTCAGAGGTGCTACAACACAGTGGCATTTGACCACAGGTCCTTTAAGTCACCCAACGGGGTGTGATTAGGCCACATGTTTCTCGGCCTTTAAAAGGCAATGTTCTAGGTGCTGCCCCTCCCCCTGCTGTATAGATAATTGTAAAACAAACTCCATATCCCACTGGCACCCTTTCTAATTACATCTCACCTTCATTCAGCTATTAAAGTGATAGATGGTAGCAATTACATTGAACCCCACTGCAAACTCTCTCTCTGTGACACACAGTGATGAGAACATGAGTTATTTACCCACGAGCTGGGGAAGAGAGGGGCCAGGCAGGCAGCAGCTGAAGAAAGGGAAAGAAACCTCAACACTGTCAGTGGCATCCAGGTCTCGGGAGCAATGCAGGAGACAGCAGAGCAGAGGTGCCGGTTTTCTCACTTTCCTTCTGGCATCCCTCCATGCCTCGATTTGGAAAAGAGATATTGTGAAGACTTATAAAATTATTTTCCAGTTTGAACAAACTCAGAAGAGATCTGCCGAGATATTTGCATTACTCTCAGCCATTTTGTTTGAATGGCTGAATATTTACAGGAAGGAAAGAATTTGAACCTGGGGAAGAGAAGATAAGACAGTAGAGGGTGGTGGTCTCTGGACATTCTCAGACAAATTAGACTTGGTACAAATATACAGCCTCAGGGCATGAGTCACTGAGTGTCGACAGCAGAGAACCTACTTCAATTTATTGGGTATTTACTGACTTGCATAAGTGACGATCCAGAGGAAGATGGTTGATCCACGGGCCGGGTGATATGCTCGGTGTCTCAGGTTCTTTCCATTCCTAGCCACTGTGTCGACCTTATCCAGGACTGGTTATTCTGGAATGACCACGATGGTCCCTGTAGTCACAGTGTCTTGTTCTCTCCCAGTAGGAGAGCAAGGACGATCTGCCCTTAAGTTTCAGAAAAGTTAGGTCTTAGAAGACCACAGCAAATCTCTCTCCAGTCACATGGCAAGGGCCCATTCTGAATTCCTCACTGTGGTAGAAGCATGAGATCACTATGAGTGGCTAATATTGCTCCTGACTTACCCTGGGGCAGCATGCTGGTCCGCTTCTGCTGAGATGTCGGGGGTGGCGGGAGAACAGTGGCAGGGCCAACCTGAGCCGCACTGGGCTTTGTTGGGAAGGACAAGATTGGGTTGGTAGTTGATAATGCCATTGATAATGTTTACGATGGGGAAAAACAAGGACCAGTCGGGGCAGGTTTGACTGATAGCACAAATAATGCTTAACATTGAAGGGCAGAAATAGTGTGTCTGTTTCACAGCTGTACCTTTGGGTACAAAAGGCAGACAAAGTTAATTAATTGATTATTTGATAACACTGAGCCTGGACAGCTTCAGATTCCTCCTTGTCTTAGTATTCCAAGAAGTAAGTAACAGGAAATTAGGTCTTGAGAAGAACTCTATTGTTCTTGCTGCTCTAACAACGAGGACTGTCCAAGGATAGAACTAGTAGGGTCAGGAGGTAGGGGCTGTCATCACTGAAATGCTCTCCGAGGGGTTTAGTGGCAGAGGAAGGGTGCAACCTGATTCTCTCTAATATTTTATGATTATTGGTAGCTTAGGAAAAAAGCCAAGATATTAGGACAAGGCCTTGGATCAGCAACAGACAAAGGGCCTGAGAGCCTTGCTTCCCCTCCACGGCCCTGAAACCACGGATTCTTTACACAGGGTATTACCCCAGACATCTGCTGTTCTCCAGAGTGGCACTTCCAGTGTCAAAATATTGGTCCTCTGCCTATGTTTTAATTTGCACAAATGCTTTCCTTTTTTTTCTTTCCAATGTCATTGCCCTTTCAAGGGCACATACAAAAGAGGGGCTCACAGTCATTTTACTGATGCATGGATCTGAGAGGTTGCCTGCCTTACCCAAGACCACATAGCTAAGTTAATAGCAGGGCTAACTTGGCAAGTGAGCTTTCCTCTGCTCTAGTTCAGAACACTGCTCTGGATTCATAGGTGCAGGTAGGGCTGAGACGTCCTTACTGGGCACCACATGATGGAAAAGAGACAGACAGGCCCCAGCATCTGAAGCATGGTCCTCATGGATCATGTGACTCCTGAAGGCGGCCTGAGCACTAGGGCCTCTGACTGTGAGTGCATCTCTTACTCTGCTTGGGTTTCACCTCCTGCATCCACCTCGTTGCCTGTATTCTCTGAGTAGGAGATGCTCCTATGGCTAAGACAATACAGTGCCAAGATGAAAGGTAGAGGCATTTCCTCCAGCTTCTCCTCTCTGGAGCAGGGTGGGAGTGCAGGGTGGCTGCTTCTCTCTGTTAGTTCCTGGAGCTGGTTCCTACTTGCTATCCGGGGGTGGAAGGCAGGGAGGTGACCTAGAATTAGAGCTCCCTCTCCAGGTGAGCTTTCATCACATGGCCTCAGGTTACCCTACCCTGACTCTTCCCTGAGCCATTTTCAGCAATTGTGATGATGTATAAAAGACCAGCAGAGTGTGAAGAGAGTATCTGGACGGAGTTCTTTATTCTTAGTGGCTTGCGATAGCATATTTAGCACATTAAGCACCTTCTCTGTTCCGGGTCCAATGGAAGGCGCTCAAAGCACATTATCTGTGTGGTTCATTTTGGCAGCACTGTGAATCAGCACCGAGGGGTGCTGCGAGAATTTGGCAGCACTCGCCTTTGTTATTCACAAAGTATAGCTCAGGCTGATCTTAGTAGATATTTAAAATATAGCAGACAGGCTGAATGAGTGATTCATTTCATTTTTGTAGACGAAGAAGCCAAGGTTTGTGATCTGCAGTAGATAAGACCCAGACACACAGGAGTCATGGCAGACCTGGGACTTCTGCGTCCCATCTGGATTGGGGGTCAGACTGGACAATCTCCACTCTCCTTCTGTGCTAAAAGTCCCTATCAGCACATTAGTTTCTAGGCCAGTGCTGTCCTGTGGTGCTCTGTGTGAAGATAGAAGTATTCCCTGTCTGCGGCATCCGGTACAGTAGTCACTGGCCAAGCACGGCTGTTGAGCACTGGAGAAGTGGCTGGTGTGACTGAGAGCTGAATTTTTACTGTGCTGCACAGCACGGCTCTAACATTTTCCCTTCCCCAAAGCCCAGCACCACAACCTCTGCCAAACATAGATGCAGTGGAAGTTTGCACTTGGAGATGCTTTCCTGTCTCTGTTGGCAAAACACATCAGATCCCTCAACGGCACCATTCATTCGTTCTCAGCAGCTGTGCCTCTCTCTCCAGAAGGGATGAAAACAAAATTGAAAGAGTTGAAGCAGAAATACTATTGATTTTTAATCCTTTTTTATTATCTACGAATTTCAAGGTGTATTTCTCATGTCATTCCTTTCCTCCCCTGGGAATGGGGAGAAACTGACCCTTAAGGCCTGGATAGAACCAAGTGATGTGAATTAAATGCACTTTAAAGAGAGCCTTTCTAGACAACATCATTTTTTCTCAGTGAAATGTTTGACTCTTTATTAACTATTATTTTCCTTTGGGTTCTTTCCAAGGGAGGATTTTTTTTTTTTAAGAAGTAGATTAAACCATTAATCCGTTAACCGGTGATTTAATTTCTAGACCCTCATTCTTCCACGCTGTTTTCTCATCACATAATAAAACCATGGGACACTGGAGCTGGACCAGAGCTTAGGGCAATCTCCAGTCTGTAAAATTGAAGAGAATGAAACAGTTACTGCTTATCTAAGCTTGTGCCAGCCATTGACGTGTCCAGCTCTGTCCTTTGACCTCAGATTTACAGTCCCACACCCGGCTTGTAAACAACACCGTATTTCCCAGGAAAAAGTATAAATATCTTTATGTGTCATTTAACAATCATTCTTCCACACCTTAGCACTAATTACCCCCAGTCTTCCTGCCCTTCCCAACTCCCACTGGCTCATGGGAGGTAGCTGAGCAAGTTCAATGTTTGTGTTCCTCCTGCATTTTCAGAATTTATCTACTCTTTTACCCTTTGCCATGATAAAAAGACATAAAATTAAAGTATGTTTCTATATACCAGTAGAGATACTTTGGCATTAAACACAAAGATTGATTACAACAGTACACTTTACAGTGAATAGTAAAAACAGCTTTCATGGTTAACCATAACAGAAATGTTAAAAACAAAACCATTCTACTCTGTAAATGGATATAAAGCCATGAGAACAGAAGTAGGACCTTGAGATGGGAGCATTTGGCTCCCCAAATGGAAATAGCTACAAAGTAGATTTTATCTCCCTGAGGTTTCTCGGACAAAATAATGACAAAGTAGATTTCGAGCTGTGCATTAATTTCGAGGTAAAACGCCCAGTACTTGCCAGCTCTTCCTTGGCACTAGGACCTAACAGTAGCCGGAAGAGTGAACGCATAATGCCCTGGAAAAGCGAAACCACTCATTCAAAACCTGCATGAGACTTCGGCTTGTGAAATGGGAAGATGCTGTCCGATTTCAGGGCTCCGTGTTCAACAAAATTGGCGGCTGGTTTCAGTTCCCTATTGTCTCTCCTCGATGCCATCTGGGTGAAGGAGTAGCAACATTTGGGACTCTTTTGTGAGGACAGAGTGAGGGCAGCTTCCCATGCAGAACCCCCCGGCAGGTGAGAGGCTGGAGCCATTTGGGCCTGTGGGCTCACCAGCCCCGTCCTGACAGGACAGCGAGTTGATTTGCAACGGCCTGTCCACATGGTGGCAGCAGGGAGGAGGCAGGGGCCTGCCATGGGCTGCCCCCCGCCAGTCCTGCCATATTTGTAACTTCTGCTGAACCTCAATACTGTATTAGATCTAGGCCCAGTAGCAACGATTGCGGTAGCCACAGGGCTTCCCACTCTTTAGCAACCAATCAGGGGACCATTTCCAGCTCTTGTCAACAAGCAAGATCATTACTATTTCCATAGGAGGTCATGGTCACCCGTGCGCCTAGGGTTGTGTGGTTGAGTGCATAGCAGAAATTGCTGCAGCTTGACTTCGGCTCCATGTTTAAACTCTCAGCCCGGGGATTGTCCACAAGGGCTACAGGTGCTGGAATCCAGATCAGTATCGTGTATCTGAGTTTGCTCGGTAAGCCCCTAACTCAAGATCATGCAAAACACCTAAAGGAGGGCCTTTCAGACTTTCTTGAGCGGCAAAATGCTGTTCTCTCAAATGAAATCTTATCTGGAACTCAAGACATATATTAAATAGAAAAATTGTAGCTACATTTTATAAAATATAACTAATAGAAATTTTTACAAAGTGAGTCAGTGGTGATATGAAGTTTTAATTTAAAAAACCCTGAAGTTAGGAAGGATGTGTGTGGGAGGGACAGAGGGACATTGGGTAATTGGCACCAAAATGCAGTCTGATGAGAGAAATAAGTTCCACTGTTCTGCATGCCATGGGTGACTGAAGTTCACAAAAACCTCTATGTTTTATAAAGAACTAAAAAGAGGAGCTTGAAGACTCCAAATACAAAGTAAAGATAAGCAGATGGAAATGCTAATTACCTTGATTTGATCAGTACATCCATATACCTGTATTAAAATATCACACTCCACATAGATGTATGATTAGTAATAAAAATGATTAAGTCAGGGATCACGGATGACAGTTGCATTTTTATATCAGTGTTGGCATCTGATATATCTCCATTTTATTTTGGTCCGGTTGTATTAACTGTGACAATAATTTTTCAGCCCTGAGAATCTCAAACATGTTGATTCGTCAAAGCCTCAGAACTCTGTGAGGTTTTTATTCCCAGGAGAGGACACGGAGGCCCAGAGAGACGTGGCCCAAAGTCACATAGCAAGCCAGGTAGAGGTACAGCTGCTGTGAAAACCAGAGCAGTCTAGCCCCATGTCTATGATTTGAATAACTACTTCCACACATACAGTGTTTACAAGTGATCATTTTTGGATGCCTGCCCAACAAGTAAGGCTATTCTTTGATTAAATTCTAGACAATAAAAAAAAATCCAAAGCAAAAACAAAAATATCCTAACTCTGAAAGCACACCCAATAGGATTCAGTGAGCAATTTGAAAATTCTTGACCTAGAGCACCAGGGATATCTTGAGTCCATCAGACTGTCACATCCATGTGCAGAGAGCCCTCCAGAGTGGCGGGGACAAAAGATATTGGCTGGAATTTTAACAAATGGAAATCTCTAGTCTCTGGCACTACTGATATTCCCTATTACAAATCTTCCAGCTGGTAAACAGAATGATGCCACTGACATTTAATTGAAATGTCAACACATTTAGAGAGAGCCCTGATGAAACTGCCAAGTTAAAGTTATCACTGATGACTTAAGCTAAATGGAAACAGAAAATCACTTCCACACACACACACACACACACACACACACACAGGGAGAAGGCAGAGAACATCAGCTGTCTGAGAAAAATTTACAGGTAGTTTTTAAGTGGACTTTTACTTTAGCTATGAAAAACTATGGAACAATTAGAAAACACTTGTGAAAGCAATCAGGTCTAAGGCAGGTCAATGCCCATATAAATCAATGCAACAAGCACATATTAAATCGCTTTTGGATGGTAATATTACCTAACATTTATTTGCATAGCTTACAGTGTGTAGAGGCTGTGGGAGATGGCAAAAAGAACCCAATTCTTCATCACTCCCTGCATCCCCACCCTTCGCCATTGTCATTTTGTAACCATCCCACGCTGCAGTAAGGCCTAACCACGTGATTTGTTTTGACCAATGCAATATTAGGAGACAGGACCCAAGCAGAGGTCAGAAAAGCACCCTGATGTTTCCATTCACCCTTGTGCCGTGGTGTAGCCATAGAAGAACATTTCTGAAGACAGAGCCAAGGCCGTCCTAGGTCAGCAATAGAGAGCCACTCCCAGGCACATAGGCAGAGCCCTTCAGGCGGCTCACAGATGAGCTGCCATGTAAGCCCTGAAGAGCTAGGTGCAGTCAGGCTCACATGGGCTGGACCCAGATGCATGCACTGATTCAGTGCATACTCTCCTCTGTCACAGTGGTTTTCTTGGGTTTGTAAAGTGGCAACAGACATCTGATTAAGAAACCTGCTTTGTATGACCTTTTTTTATATCCCTTGCTGGCAAGGGTTATGGGACTGGGATATTTCCCTTATTTCACAGAGGCACCACCCAGGTTCCTGTGGTTCATACAGGTTAAGTGGACAGATGGCCTTTATTTCCACTGCTGCCTCTTGCGCTGTCTGTTCTCTGCTGATGCCCAAGTCGTGCAACCTCTCTGAAATACTTAGCAAACAGCATTAACCTGCAGGCCCAATCCATTTTTCTCTTTTAGATCAAAGAGGCAGCTTTTGTAGGTTAAAAGCACAGAGGGAGGGAATCCTCAGATGTCCCTGGGCCCTAAAGGCAGGAGCTTCACAGCATTTGGCTTTGCAGGCTCCCTCCTGCTCTCTTGCCCTGAGATACCTCCCTCCCGCCCTGGGTTCCTCTCTGCTTTGAGGAGATAGGCGACGGGGCCCGTGTCAAGTACAGGGTTCTCTTGCCATCTGTGTGTGGCTGATTCCACTCATAGGCATTGTTCAAATGCTTTATGAAGTCCTTGCCAGGTAGGAAAACCACCAGAGAGTTATGTTGAAACGGTCAAAATAGTTTTTTTTTAAATCTTGTAATAGTTCACCTGAAATAATCTATCCAGCTCCCAATGCACCCCCGCCCAAAGCCCAAACTCATGAGCCTTTACGATCTGGAACAACTTAAACTTCAGGGTTCCCTCCTGCCTCTCATTTTATGTTTCAAAATCAGAGCTGTCCCGCTCTCTCTAGAGTATTTCGAATATTTTCCCCTACTCTCGCTCATCCATCTGTTCAGCATTCTCTTCCTCGCTGCCTGCTGAGCCCCTCTTCTTTAGTCTAAGTTCATTCACCCTCCCTTCTTTAAAACAATTTAAAGACCTATGGACTCTGTGTGTTTGCTGCTTCACTTGTTTCCTCTGCCTGAGGCTGGAAGCATGGAAGGTCCCTGCTGCCAAAACTCCCTGGCAGCCTGGTTCACAGAGCAGCCTTGGAAATCAGAAATAGTGGGAAAATAGATGTTCTATCTTGGCTTGCACCCGAGTGAAGTGGAAAACATGATGAGTCTCAAGGAAGTGTGCTTTCGAAGATCAAAAGGAGGAAGAGGTAGGATTAAATAGACCCATTTTCTTTAAGGGAGTCTTAAACACCTCCTCTCTGGGAGCCTTTGCAGGTGCTCCAAGTCCTCACGTTGGTTGTAAGTCTGTCTTTTAAAGGATCCACCTCCCCTTCTTGCTGTAAACAGGGCAGATGCCCTGTTCTGCTCCTCTTTGTATTGTCACAATCTCTCTGCCAGCCTCCCTCCCTCTTCAAGTGCTTACAACAGAGTCCTTATCAGAAGCTCCACGACTGTTTGCATAATAAGTGGATACTGGAACAAGCTGTTGAGAATTAGGCTTCCAGAGGTTCCTCTGAGAAGTAAAAGCACCTCCTCAGAGTCTTCAGTTAATTCTAAGAGGAAGCTGGTAGAGCAGTGGAAGTCACCATATGCTCTAGAGTTGGAAAATCCTAGGAATGTCGCTTAATCTCATTGATCGTTCATTTCCCAATTTGTAAAGTGGAGATATAATATGGTCCCATCCCAATATTATTATTATTTTTTTAAAGTGCTCATTTTTCCAGAATCTATGACACATGAGGGAGAGTGGCAGAAATGATTCTCTGCTTGGCAGAAATGTGTATTTTGAAACATTCTGACTGTTGGATTTTGAGGAACTAACCCATCCCCAGTGTGAGGATCTCTTCTCTGGCTTTGAGGAGAGAATTGCTTTGGAGTAGAGGAGGACATGGGAGAACTTAGAGGCTACACAGTGAAAATAAGTAGTGGTGCTGATTCCCAAAGGAAGGATGAAGGCAGAAACCTGCAGATAGCAGGATAGTAAGGGAAAGTCATGGCTGAGTCTCTTTGTTGTTCGTAGAGGCCAAGGATAAATACTAGGAAAATATATAATCATGAGTGTCATAGTGACCTGTTATTTTCTCCGAGGCTCCATTATTTCAGATTCATGGATGCTGCCAAATGGAAGTGAGTATCCTCAGTACAGTGATGGTCAGGAGCCATGAGAAGTCACATGGGTGCTTTTCTTTTGCCCATGCCTTGTGGGAAGCGAGAACCCAAGATGGAAGGCAGGGAATGCACAGCTGAGAAGGGAATGCGCAGGCCTGTTGCTGTGTTTGCAGGATCAAAGATACCCAAAGGAAAGTCCCAGAGAGGGTGTCTCAGTAGGACTTTGGAGAGATGCCCTGTCTCCTGGGCTCCAACATTAATCAAGCCAAAGTTATCATTATCTCTTTTTTTGGGAGGCTGCAGAAGTTGCGATGAGCATCTACTGACCATTTGTGTGTGTGTGTGTGTGTGTGTGTGTGTGTATATTTAAAGTAGAATTGTACAGATTTATGTATACATATATGCACATATTGTTTCTCATTGTTTTTTAAAAGATATAGTAGATGACTTTCTGTATCTTTCTTTTCTCCAATAAAGTCCATGGCATCCCCTTCAAATTGTCTGGTAGTTGTTTAATTTGTCCTGTTTATGCTTACCTAATATTCTATAGTTTAAACGTATGTTTGTTCAGTTTGGGACCAATATCAATACCAATAGCCAATTTGGCAATGGTATGCATGTATGTATCTGTCTATATCTTTAGAAACTGCTATTTTATTTCTATAGGATCGGTTCCCAGAAGTAGAATTGCTGGATTATAGGGTATATGTACGTTGAATAGGTGTTAGTTGCTGGCTTCCAAAATATTGTAATTACATCACTTGGGTAGACTTAGTGGTATATAAGAGCACTCTTTATCCCCCTCACCCCTGCAAGAGGTAGATAAGATAGTGCTTTTTTTTATTTTTGACAGTCTAGTGGGTACAAAAAGATCTCTCATTGTCATTTTAATTTGGATTTCTATGACTGTCAGGGAACTGAGCATATTTGTGCATTTGCATATGTCCTTCTATGAATTGTGTTTTGATATATTTTGCTCTTTCATGAGTTAGTCTTTTGTTGACTTGTGATTTTGCTGCAGAGAAATTAACCCTTTAACCACCATCTGAAGCATTTTTATAAATCTATTGTCTATGTTGTCTTCTTTTGCCAAAATGCATGAACTGATTTTTATTGAGATATAATTCACACAATATAAAATTCACCTTTTAAAATGTGCAGTTTATTGGTTTTTAGAATGTTTTCAAGGTTTTATGATGACCATCACTGTCTAACTTCAGAATGTATTAATCACCCTGAAGGAACCTCGTACCCATTAGTAGTTCTTCCCCATTCTCCTCTTCCTTTGTCCTCTGGAAACCACAAATGTGCTTTTCATCTCTATGGATTTGCCAGCTCTAGAATCTGACAATACTGGATGTGGCCTTTTGTGCCGGCTTCATTTGATTAGACTATTTTAAAATTCATTCATGTCATACATATATTAAAAATCTATTCTATTTATACCTGAGTAATATTTCATTGTTTGGCTATACTATATTTTGCCGATCCATTGTCAGTGTATGGATATGTGGGGGCTTCCCACCTTTAGATCTATTGCAAACAGTGCTGCTATGAACATTCATATACAGGTTTTGGTACAAATACACATTTTCAGTTTTCTTGGGATACATCTATGGGTAGACTTAATGGATTATACGATGACTCTATGTAACTTCTGCCAAACTTTTCCAAGGCAGCTACCCCATTTTACATCCCCATGAGCAAGGTATGAGGGTTCTAATTTTCCCAGTTGTCATTGTCATTTTTTTATTGCAGTTTCCACCTTTTTTTAAAAAATTACAGCTGACTTAATAATTATAAAATACTGTCTCACTGTGGTTTTGATTTGCGTTTCCCTAATAAGTAATAACATTGAGTATAATTATTGGCCATTTGTATGTTTTCCTTATGTGCCTGCTCAAATATTTTGCCCATTCTAATTTTTTAATTTAAATAATTAATTTATTTTTATTCCGGAGATTGAGCTCAAGGTTTCACACATCCAAGCATGTGCTCTGCCACTATGCTACTCCCCCAGCCACTGACCACTTTAAAATGGCATCAGCTTTTTATTGGTAGATTGTAACTGTTCTTTATATATATTGTGGACACTAGACCTATGTTGATGTAGAATTGCAAATATTGCTTCTTAAGTTCTGTGTGCTGTCTCTTTTATAATAGTGTCCTTTGAAGAAGTAAAGCTTATAGTTTTGATGAAGTCTATGTTTTCTGCGGTTGGTTGTACTTTTGGTGTCATGGATAGGAAACACTATCACTTAATCCAAGGTATGAAGATTTATGCCTATATTCTCTTAGGTATCTAAGATATATATATAATTAGGTAGAGCTAAAACTTCATTGTTTTGATGTGAATATCCACTTGTTTCAGTTCCATTTCTCTTGGTACCATTTTTGGCAATCAACTGACCAAAAGCATAAGGGTTTAAATCTGGACTCTTAATCTTTTTTGTGTGTGTGTGTGTGTGTGTGTGTGTGTGTGTGTGTGTGTATGTGTGTGTGGTATCAGGGATCGAACTTGGCACCTTGCATTTGTGAGGCAGGCAGCAGAACCACTGAGTCAAATCCCTGGCCATTGACTCTTAATTCTGCCCACTGAATAGAAGAGATAAAAGCAGACATACTTATTGCTGGTCTCATGGGAAAGACTTCAGGCTTCTACTACTCACTATGATATTAGATTCTTTATAGATTCCACTTATTATCAATCTGCTATTTGCTTTTATCATGAAAGGCTGTTGGGGTTTTCAACTGATTTTTGTACATCTCTGGAGATAATCAAGTGTTTCTTTGTCCCTTTATTAATTATAGAATCCATTGCTTGGTTTTTGCATAGTCATCTAGCTTTGCATTCTTAGCATAAATATGGCTTGACCATATGCCACTGTCTTTTTTCTTATAGTATTGGATTCCATTTGCTAGTACTTTTTTAAATTAAAAAAAATTTATACATGCATATAATATACTTTGACCATATCCTCCCCTATTTACCCTCCTTTACAGTCCCTCCTTCTTTCCCTTTATTTCCTTTCTCTTGTCTAATAATAGTATCTTTTCTTTCCATGTCATCTTTGTTTTTGTTTTTTTGTTTGCTTGTTTTAGTATTCCATGTACTAGGGAAAACACGCAGGCTAGTGACATGGACCAGATACATTCAGGCAATAGAAAGATGGACAAGATTAGTCCAGAGATCACTGTAAGCTTGGGGGATTCTTTCCCCCTTTCTTGTACCTGTGCACTGGGGCCAGTTACCAAGTTCTTTCATAAAAGGAGTAAAAGCTATTCTTGAGAGAACAGCCTTTGCTTTAAGGTTTATGAGAGTTGCCTTTGCGCTGTGTAGTCTGACTGTCTTCTGGGGTTGGGAATCCCCAGGCAGCTGGCATCATGCTGCTAAGTGACATGTGGTCCTGTGTGACACAAGTGAGCCTTAGGGCTATCATAAATCTGGGCCTTGTCGTTTTTCTTATAGTGCACTGTTTGTGAGTGTAACACAGGTCTCAGAATGATTTGGTAAGTGTTTCCTCTTCTACTTCTGAGAATTACTGCTAATTGTTCTTTAAAAGTTTTGTAGAATTGACTAGTAAAATAATTTGATCTTGGGTTTTTCCTCATGGGATTTTTTTTTCAGCTTTAATTGAGTTTATTGGTACATTTTAGGGATACAGTACAGTTAC
>NW_022900914.1:11667616-11669365 GCF_012274545.1 Fukomys damarensis | reverse complement strand
ATTCAAACAGATATCCAGGAGATTAAAAACTCTATTGAAAGTGTACACAACAGAATAAAAGATAGCAAAGATAGAATTTCAGATATAGAAGATAGGATCGCAGTCAGTGACCGTGAAAAAAGCGATCTCTTAAAAACAGTAAGGGATCATGAGACATCAATCCAACAACTCCTAGATGATACAAAGGAAAATAACATAAGACTGATAGGAATTCATGAAAAAACAGGAGAAAACGCAAATGACATAAAAAATCCTCATGGGATTTTTAAAAAATTACCGTTTTGATCTCTAAACCTGTGATAGACTGATTCAGATTATCTACTTTTTCTTGAGTCATATTTCATAGTGTATGTCTTTCTAGAAATATGTCCATTTCATCTTGTGATTATTCTTGGTATTCCTGTAAAATCCTGTTCATTAATGTGAAGTCAATAGTAATGTCCTCTTTTAATTCAGTTTTAATTATTGAGTCCTCTCAATTTTTCTGACTAAAAATTAATATATTTGTTGATTTTTTTTCCCAGTTCCTATTTTTGTTTCACTGATTTTTCTCTATTGTTTTTCTATTCTCTATTTCTATCATTTCTGCTCCAATCTTAGGTACTGTATCTCCCTTCCTACTCTTTGCTTTTTTAGAAACTGATTTTATTGATACACTTTTGTTATGCATAATGACCATACTCATCATAGGGGATTTGTATCTGTACATAAAATATCTTGATTCTTCTTTTATTCCCCTCACCTCCCTCAACTCTTCCCCTTTTCACTTACAAAAGCTTTGTTTCCATTTTTCCCTTCTATTCTCTCTTTTTTCCTTTGCCTGTTTCATTTTATTTTATTTATTTATTTAATTTTATCTTTTTGGTACCAGGGATCGAACTTAGGTCCTTGCATTTGCAAGGCAGGTGGCAGAACCTTTGAGCTAAATCCCTGGCTCCACCTATGTACTTTTTGCTTAGCTTACTTTTCCTTTAAAAATTTTTTTAGATCGACGTTTAGCCTATTGTTTTAACATTTTTCTTCTCTTTATAGTATTTGGACTGGGGATTTAGCTCAGTGGTGTGGTGCCTGCCTTGCAAGCACAAGGTCCTGAGTACCAAAAATAAAAATGAAAAATGAAAAATAAAAATAAATAAATATAGAATTTAACACATTTCCATTTAAGCATTGCTTTTGCTGTGTCCTGTGTTAGAAATTTATGTTTTCATTTTAATTTTTCTTAAAATATTTTCTAATTTTCCTTATGATTTCTCATTTGATCCAATGACTATTTCAGAGTGTGTTGATTTCTACATATTTGTAAATTTCCCAAATTTCTTTCTTCTGATTTTAAATTTCATTCTACTATGCATGGAGAATATAACTTATATGATAGCACTCTTTTAAATGTGTTGAAGTTTGTCTTATGGTTTTCCTATTGTTTATCCCAAAGAATGTTCCATGGGCACTTGAGAAGAAAGCATAGTGTCTTTCAGTTGGACAGTATGTTCTGCAGGTGTCTGTTAGGCCCAGTTGGTTTTAGCATTGTTCAAGTATTCTATTCCTTGTTGGTCTTCTAGCAAGTTGTTCAATCCATAATCAGAAATGGGATATTGAAGACTCCAAGTACTATTAGTAAATTATTATTTTTATTAATTATTATTAAATTCCTATTTGAGGGTCAGGGATTTAGCTCAGTGGTGCCACCACCTGCCTTGCAAGCACAAGGTCCTGAGTTTGATCCCCAGCACCAAAAAAAAAAAAAAATTG
>NW_022900914.1:11653899-11667518 GCF_012274545.1 Fukomys damarensis | reverse complement strand
AAGCAAAGGTCGGTGTTGAACCCCAGCACCAAAAAAAAAAAAAAATTGTCTATTTGATCCTTCAGGTCATTATGCATTCTACTTTATGTGTTTGGGGGTTCTGCTGTTAGGCACACATGCATTTATATATTTGTTATATATCCTTCATGCCCTTTTTTGTCTCTGGTAACAGTTTTTGTCCTGAAATCCATTTCTGATACTCAGAAGTTACTCTAGCACTCTTTTGGTTGCTGTTTGCATGATGTCTCTTTTTCATCCTTACACTTTCACCCTACTTTGGTCATGAATCTAATGTCTCTTGTAGGCAGCATATAATGGAACTATTTTAAATCTATTGTGCTGATCTTTGCCTTTTGATCAGAGTTTAATAATTACATTTAATGCTTATTTACACAATATCACTACCAATGAGGTGTGATTTATATCCTATATTGTGCTTTTTGGGTTTTTTTTTACATAAACTCTATCTTTTTGGTTACTTTACTTCTCCGTTACTGTCCCATTTTATGTTAGATGTTTTCTGGTGTGCCTTTTCAGTTCCCTTGGTGTTTCTTTTATTGATTGTATTTTTAATTATTTTCAAAGGCATTGCCTTGCTGCCTGCTGGACTTCTGGTTTTCAATGTGACTTTGTGATGTTGGTTTTCATGCATACTGCAGAGTTGGGGGACAGGAAGATATTGACTTTGCCCTTTATACTGACATATCATTCATATTCACACACACACACACACACACATATATATATTGTATGTGAAAAAATTAATTAAATTTGCATTTTCATATAAAGATCGACTTCAAGTTGTATGTAGTTGAATATGTCTGTATTTTCTTAAATTCATCCTGGGTTTCTATTTTTCTTTAGTATAGTCTTTCCAATCTTAGATCATGTATACTAGGTTACTACATATAGATACATTCCATATAAGTGTATGTACATACATGTATATAATTAATATCCATAAGAGATATGTGTTTATATATTCAAATCTGTTGACAAAATTTATTGATATTGATGTATTGTGATGTAATGATACATATGGTATGGTAACTATTTAACTAGATTCTTTCATATTGTACCACACCTCATATAAAATATTCTTACTCATATTATTCTTTAGGTCTTTGACAGATTTTATTTGCTAGTATTTTATTTAGAATTTGCATCTGTATTGATAATTGATATTGGCGTATGTAATTTTCTTTTTTCAAGTTTGGAAATTAGAGTGAGAGAGGAGGTTATGCTTCTTTGTGTTTCTGAAATGATTCAATAGCATTGAAATTTCTTGCTCTGAAATTATGTGTAAACTCAGCTTTGATGTGTGGTGACTCTTTCAGTGGTAGCTCAAGAATGAGCTTATCTACTTCTGTAATAATTGATCAAATCAAAATATCCATTTATTCTTAATCAATTTTAGTAAGATGTGTTCTATTTGAAATGAATCCATCTATCTTTATTCCAGTGAGGGTGTTTGGCTCCCTTGTCAAAGATGAGGTGGCTGAGTATGTCTGGAGTTTTTTCTGCATCCTCTAGTCTATTCCATTGATTCTCAGGTCTCTTCTTTTGCAGTGCGATGCTGTTTTTATCATCATGGGAAAGCAGTACTTAATTATTAAAGATAATGAAAAAAATAAAAGAACCAAGTGCCCATCTTAAACTAGAAAAAAATAACCAATCAGGAAAAGATTCAATAAATTTTAAATTCTGCTAATAGATAACTCAAGTTTATAATTATGACATGTATCCTCCTTCATTTGTAAAAGTAAACATGTCTGTTTTATGTTCTCTCTAACCTTAATAAGGCTTGCAGGAGGTATATATATTTTATAGGATTTTCTCAAAGGATCAGATTTTTTATTTATTTATCCTTTTTGTTTTTAAACTTCTATTTCACTGACTTAACAGAGAACATTTTTTAAAAAGTACTTATTACCTAGATATCAATGAGCAATATAACAACTTCTGCAAAATAATACTACACTATTAAAATAACACTAACCATTAAAGCAGTACTTAATTATTTTTTCATAAACTTACTTTATTTTTCCCACTCCCTCTCAAGCCCTTCCCTTCCTTATACACAGAAGCTTTGTTTCCATTTTTTTCCTTCGATTTTCACTTTTTTCTTGTCCCTGCCTTCCTTTCTCCCTCCCTCCTCCCTTGTTCCCCTTCCCATTTGAACACTTTATTTCCATTTCCCAACATCCATTATACACCTCAGTATAATAAAACACATCTTTATCACATCATCAGTTGATAGCCAATTGAGCTGTTTCCAAGATGAAGCTATTACAAACTGTTCTGCTATAAACTCGGGTGCACATATATCACTGTGCTATGATACTTTTAGTTCTTTTTGGAAGATACCAAGAAGAGGAATAGCTGGGTCAAAAAGAACCTCTAGTTTTAGCCCTTTGAGAAATCTCCACATTGATTTCCACAGTTGTTGCACCAGTCTACATTCCCACCAGCAGTGGAGAAGGGTTTCTTTGCCCCACAGCCCCTCCGGCATTTGTTATTGGTTGATTTCTTGGTAACAGCCGTTCTTTCTGGAGTAAAATGGAATCTCAGCATTGCTTTGATTTGCATCTCACAAATTGCCAGTGATGTTGAACATTTTTTCATATATTTGTTTGCTGTTTCTAATTCTTTATCTGAGAAATGTCTCTTTATTTCAGATATCCATTTTTGCATTGGGTCTTTGAATTTGGGAGAGTTGGTTTTTTTGAGTTCTTCATATATTCTAGATAATAGTCCTTTATTTGAATAGCCAGTAAAAAATTTTCCCCACTCCATGGGTTGTCACTTCACTCTGTGGGTGGTTTATCTTGCTGTGCCAAAGCTTTCTGGTAAGATGAGGTCTTAGTCATTGATTCTTTGTAGTATTTCCCAGGTGGTCTGGGTTTTGTTCATGAAGTCTTTGCCTATTCCTATGGCCTCAAGCATTCTACCTATTCTCTTTTCTAGCAGATTGTGTTTCTGTTTTAAAATTTAGTTCTTTGATCCATTTCAATTTTAGGTTAGTGCATGGTGAAAGATGTGGGCCTAGTTTTGATCTTTGGCATGTGGAAAGCCAGTTTTTCTAGCATCATTCATTAAAGAGGCTGTCTTTCTTCTAGTGAAGATGTTTGGCTCCTTTGTTAGAGATGAGGTGGCTGAGTATGTCTGGAGTTATTTCTGCATCCTCTAGTCTGTTCCATTGATTCTCAGGTCTATTCTTTTGCCAGTACCATACTTTTTATCATTGTAGGAAAGCAATATTTAATTATTAAAGAAAGACAGTGAAAAATAAAAGAACCAAGTACCCATCTTAAACTAGGAGAAAAAATCAGGAAAAAAAATCAATAAAGAAAAAAGTTAAATCCAAGATATTTCAAAACCCCAGGGCTTCCTTGCTTATGTCTTTTTTCTCTACCTACAGTAAAGTGGAGACCAAGTTCTTAGCCTAAAACGTGGCACCTGGTACCACTTATGTTGGCCTTGTCTGCTTTTTAGCCCTTTCACTTGACACTCGAAAACTCGCTTCCTGTTCCAAAAGTATTTAGTTGCTCATAGTTCCCAAAATACAGACTCTTCCTTGCCTTCATTTTATACTCTACTATTCTTACTCTTTGGAATGAATCCTATCCACTTCCACCTGGCAAACTGCCTTTTATCTTTCAACACCTAGCTTTATGGCACCGTAGGAAGTTTCTCCAATGTCTCTACCAGATAAAATAAACGGTTCTTCCTGTACAACCACCTGTGCCTTATGTACCTCCACCGTTGCCCTTATCTAAGTGGCGAGCACCTTGAAGGTGGGAATTATACCTCACTAGAACCTAAAGTGACCCCTAACTAAGTGCCTAGAATGTATAAGGAGGTCAACAGTTATTTACTGAATGAGCAAGTAAATGTTATGGCTGTCAGATCTAATTATTCCAAGTCTGTCTTTGCTGGAATGTTCCCTCGGAATGTTTTCTCCTTCCTTCTCTACTTTCTGGACTTTCATCCCTCATGACCTTTTACATAATGCCTTCTGCTCCTACCACATCAAAAAAATGGCTTCTGTCAAAGTTTCCAGCTATGTTGATGACTTATTAAATGGCTCTTCTCTCTTTGGTTTTGGTCAGCCTTCTGATGCTATTTCCCTGGTAGACCCCTTTATCATTTTATTTCTCCTCTTCATTCTGAGATACCCTTCACCCTGAGTGCTCTTTCTAATTTTTTCACCTGGCCCTCTTTGTGGATCTTTCATTAGTATGGCATGGTCCTGTTTTCCATTCTTTTCTCCAGGGTCCTCATGCATTCTTGTGGCTTCTGAGTGAACTTCTAGGCCAGCCTTATGAATTTCAAGCTGAAATTTCTAGCTATCAGCTTACCACCTGTCCTAGAGACACCTAGATTCATTTTCCCCACCCATCCCTTGCCTTCCTTGTCTTCAAGAATGGTGTAAATATTTCCCACGTCCCTTAATTGGTAAACAGTATTATCATTGCCTTTTTCTTGCCCATTGCCCATGTCACCAAGTCTTTCTTGTGCTCTAAATGCCTTTCAAAGTTCTGTCTTGCCTTCATTTCTACAGATATAGTACTACCCATTCTTTTTATCTTTCTCTTACAGTGATAACATTCTGATTGCTTTCTTAGTATCCATTCTCTTTCCATCTAGTGTATTCTTTATTTGGTTCTAGTTCTAAAAACATAAATCTGGTAATGCTTCCCAATTAAAAAAAAAAAACTTTGTTAACTGTCTTTACTGAAGGACAATAAACAAACAAATATCTGTATTTAAGATTTTGAGTTTGTGTCTTTGCAATTTCATGTCCAATTTCACCCCCGTACTGCACTCTGAAGACACACAGGCATTTCCATTTCCTAAGACCACCTTATTCACATATGTGCCTAACTGTGTCATACCTGTCACTACCCAGTTCACTGTGACGTCTATGAGATCAGAGGCTCTGTCTTATTGACTGCTGTAGCCCTAGTGTCCCAACCCTCTCTGGCATACACAAGCAGAGGTGAGTGTGTGCTCTCCCTTTTTCGGCTGGGCCCTTCATGTCAAGTGTCCTTGCTTATTTCCTGCCTGGTGAACATCTGTTCATCTGTCAAATATCAATTCTCCGTGAAGGCTGATCTGAACACACTCTACCCCAACTCAAAACAAGTGACTTTCCTTCCCTATCTCCCTAAAACATTTTCTTTAAGACACTACTTTAGCATTTGCCTCCTTGTACTATGATTATTTGAATATATCATTATTATGTCACTAGATTTAAACTTGCAGGGAGGAAGATAATGTGATTGATTCTTGTATAGTTTTGTTTTGGTACCAGGCCTTGAACTCGGGACTTTGCACTTGCGAAGCAGCTAAATCCCTGGCCCTCACGTACAGTTTTGTTGTTGTTGTTGTTGTTTGGTTTTGTTCTTTTTGGTACCAGGGATCAAATTCAGGACCTTGTACCTGTGAGGCTGTACAGTTTTAAACATTGCACTTCACAGAGAACTGGTAGGGCCTCTATAAATATTTGAGCTGAAAGAAAGTGGAGTCAGACTTCTACCTTTTTGTGAAGCATGGCCTTCAAGTCAGACAGTGACCCCTCCAAGAGCACCTCTTCCACCTGCCTCCCATTTGCCTGCTATTCTTTTTTACAGAGTCATGTGGAATATCAGAACTAAAAAGAGACACTGAAATTGAGAAGTTGAAATGACTTGTCCAGGCTGCACAAGGATATGAACCAAGTCTAAACTAGGTTGGCTGATTCTTCTAGCCCAATGCCTTCCCACTTTACTCTCTCTGTCCAGATCCCTCTTTATGCCCATCAGTTGTCTCCTTTTAGGAAGACAAAGTATGACATCGCAGGAGGAAACACAGGCCAAGGAATAAGTAGTATGGTGAAGAGTGTGCATGGGTTTTTGTCTCCTTTCTGATTCTACCTGTAGCTTTCTGTGGGATGACACTGAGGTCCGGGCAGGGAGCAGAGATGTCTCTGACCTTGAAAGAAGCTTCGAGAAGAAGAAACATCACCACCCCTGGCTCTTTCCAAGTTAGTTATCTTCTAGAAAATGCTCAATGTCTACCCAAGCTGGGCTATCACATACTCAACTACAGCAGGGCCTAACATGAACCTTGAAATCTCACTGCCAACAGAAACCTATATCCTCCGAATGGAAAATGAGAAGTCTGTATCTCAGGTGCATTCCCTCTTAGCAGACAACAATCCGAAGACAGCCTCTGCCTCTGTCCTCCTCTGTCTCCCTGTGGCCCAGACAAGCTGAAAAGAATAGCTCAAAAGGATGTTAAGCTTCAGCCATTCTCCAATATCAAATTAAAAAAAAAAAAACACTTTACCCTCAATAGACAGGGTTTTATTGTAATTGCTTGGAATTTGAATAGCATGCCATAACCATTCCCATAAATTGGACTTCTTTAGATTTATTAAGCTATTTATTGAATGGTGGGTAATAAACATTCAGAATTAACAGCTCTGCAACTGTGCTACACCAGTTACATATAGAGTTGCTAAACTCCCATAAAATAATTATGAGTCAGTTACCATGCTGACAAACCATAATTGTCAAAAGTTCAATGCAGATGCAGGGCCTTATTTAAAAGTTTGTTCTTGTTTGCAGCTTTGATACTCGTCTTTCTATCTGCTAACTCTCCTTTTCCTCCCTTTCTTCCTACTCGGTCCCGTTTTCTGTCATCGTCTTCTCTCACCATTCCTTCCCCCCTCTCCTTCATTTCTAATACACCGAAGTATCTTGGTGTGAGGAAAAGGGTAGTGATGTGGTCAAACATTTGAGCCCTGGATTGGCCTCCGACATCTCTGAGAAACTGGGAAAATCTCTCCTCTTCACCATTAACTGCGCGATTTTAAATGTGGAGGTCGCTGTTGGGTGTCTAGGACCCAAGAGGCATCTGATCGCTTCCAGCTTCCCTCCCCTCTCTGGCCACTCCTGCATCCTGAGCTAGTCTGTTGCTGCAATGCAGCTATCCCCAGTACTCTACCCTGTGGCTCTGCTGAAACAGCTCTCTCGGGCTGTTCAGGCTGTTAATGATGTGGCCTCCAACCTTATCAGTAACCATATCATCTTATCTGACACCCTAGTGTTATCTGGATTTTAATTCAACTCAAGTAAAAATCCTTTAATTTGGGGCAGAATATGATAACCTTAAATGTACTGTGTTAAGCTTTATTAAGCATATAGTCCAGCAGCATTAACCATTACCATCATCCACCTCCAAAATTCTTTGTATCATGCCAAACTGAAAACAAATGCCCATTGAATAGTGATCCCCAATTCCCCTTCTCTCCAGCTCTGTCAAGCACCATGCTACTTTTTGTCTCTTGGATTTCGATTACCCTAGGTTTTTCACTGAAGTGCAGTCATATGGTGTTTGCCTTTTTGGACTTGCTTACTTCACTTTACATAAGGTCTTTGGGGTACAGCCATGTTACAGCCATGTCTCAGAACTGTCTTCTTTCTTCCGCCTCAATAGTATTCTGATAGGGCTGAGGATTTAGCTCAGTGGTTCCGCTGCCTGCCTCTCAAGTGTAAGGTCCCGAGTTCGATCCCCGGTACCAAAAACAAAACAAAATATTCTATGCCATGTTCATCACACTTTGTTTATCTATCTGTCTATCCACCCATCCATCCTCAGATAGACACTGATGTTACATCCACGGTTAACAACTCTGAGCAATATTCCTGTGAGCACGTGTGTATAAATGTCTGCTAGGGTTCCTGCCTCCATTCTTTTGGGCATGTACCCAGATGTGGACTTGATGGATCCTGTGGTAGTTCTTTATTTTTAGTGGCACTGCCTTACTGTTCTCCCTAGTAACAAAAACATTTTTAAATTTTAATTTGCAAACTTAAAATTTTAAAGTTAACATATATACTTTATAGACAATGTGAAAAATATAGAAAAGCCCATTGAAGAAAATAGGTTATTCAAATTACCACCATTCAGAGATAATCACCCTTAATATTTACAAACATTTCTTTCTAAACTTCTTTCTTCTCTATAACATTACATTCAGGTTTTGCCTGATTTTTTTTCAACATAATTATTTAGGTGGTATACCTATATAGTCTTGGTTCTTTTCATCTACTCCACATTATACTGTGGACATTTCCTGCTGTTAAATGTGTATGTGCATGTGAATGACCATGCAAAAGTTCAATATGTAAACGTGCTATTACAGTGCCGCTAAACTAGATAAAAGTGTTCAAATTTATTCTAGTACAAACTTGTCTTTCATTTACAGAAAAGTTGAGTGACAATTGTAAGAATAAAAAATTAATCAAATATCTGAATTTTGGAAATATTTGGGGCTTTTTAAAATCGAAAGCCTCTGCCTAGCACCTGTATCCCCTAACTGTTTAATTTGAAAGCAAATAAGAATTTTCATCTTGAAAATGTAAAAAAAAAAATGAGTAGAAATAACTTGCTGCCTCAGTGTCTACGGAAAAAAATGTAAGTTTTGTTTTCCAAGCCCTAGGTTGTTGTTTTTTTTCTTTTTTTCTTCTTGCATATGTGTTATAAAACTAAATGTACCTCTGTCTAATGGTTGTCAAACTGTAAGTGCATTTTCCCTACTTTAGTCTTAATTGTAATGGCTCAGTACTTTTAACCTGAGGGCTCGAATCGTAATTCACCTACCCTCAGATACTGTTTGATTCGGAAAAACTAATTTCCTACTCATTATGTGTGGGTTTTCAGGCTTTCTAAAAAGAACTCCCCCTTTCTTCCCTGCTGAACCACATCTCTCTTCTGGAATCACTGCTTATGTGTTTTCCCTCCTCGTGGAGCCTTTCCCAGATAGGTCCCATTTGACTAACTCATCTAAACACTTTCTAATCCAGTTAGCATTTAAATATGCATAGAACAGAAAGAGACGCATTATAAACAGAGTGAAACAAATTTTAGAAGTCCACACATAATGCTGAATCTGCATTTCTGAAACATAACCACCCTTTAAATTAGTGCTCTCCAAAAGCAAGCTCTCAGTGAGAGACTCTAAGGGATCGGACTTGTGTACTACCCCAAATATCTGGCATCACCACAAAAGAAGATAACAGAGCATTAGGAGGGCATAGCCTTGCATGTTCGCCAGAGTTGTATCTTATTATCTGCATATTATTATCCTGAGGACCCAACTAGATTAAAAAACACATTTTAAAAGAAGTCTCAGAAATGGAACATTGCCAACTGGGAAATCTGAACATTATATCTCCATTGTAACATAATTGACTAGTTCCCAAAGTGCAAGAGATTCAGTTTTGCAAAATCTCTTCAAATAATAATATACTTCCAGAGAGTTTCGTGAATAGAACTCACAGGTCTTTGGGTCATCAGTTCAGACTCATTACTTTCAAAAGAGACCAATATGAAACCTAGAATCTTCGCTCTCACATGAAAATTTGAAATAAAGAATAAATACCCTCTCTCCCATATTCCACGCCCAATTTTATCACTGGAGCAATAAGGAAAAAAAAATGCAGCTTTAAATGATGCCAGTTCCTGAAGAGTAAAGATCAAACTGTTATCAGGCACTGCCACAATCTTGTTGTGGTTTACATCTGAAGGTCCCCAGTGTTCAGAGGCGGAGATTTTGGAAGGTGATTTGGTGGTGGGGCTGCTACTATCATCAGTAGCTTAACCCATTCCTGATTCCCTAGCTATTAGGAGGTGGGGTGTGATTCAAGGAGTTGAGTCACTAGAAGGATGACCTGGAAGAGCGCTGTTCCCAGCTCCTCCCATCTCTCGTTCTTTCTGCTTCATGGCTGCCATGAACTCCACAGCTTTCCTCTTGCCTGGCCTTTCCACCATGCAGGGTCTGCCTTGGAGGAAGCCAGCCATGGACTCTTAACACACTAAGACAAAATAACACCCACCTTTAAATCGTGGGTGTCCGGTACTTTCTCTCAGCAAAAAAAAAAAATGACTGATACAGTCTGGTAAGTGGAGGTAGGAGCATTTGTTTAAATGCTGATAAACTTAAAAGGAAATGCATCTCTACTGGCTTGGTGTGGTGGCACAAACTTGTATTCTCAGCATTCTGGGAAGCTGAAGCCAGAGGGTTGTAAATTTGAGCCTAGTCTGGGCAACTTTGCAACACTGTATCAAAAATAAAGTACTGCTGAGGGCATAGCTCAGTACGAAGGCCCTGGGTTCAATCTCCAATACAAAAAAAAAAAGAAAGAAAGAAAAGAAAAACATCCCTGCTAATCTAGTAAATTGCTTTTTAAGATGCAGTTTATTTGAATTTTAAGGGATATTGAATTTTATGATAGGCTTTAGACATTAGATAGTTAATTCTTAATAATGAGATTTTCTCTATCTGTAATTGTTTATATGGTTTTACAACTTGGAAAAATAAGATATTATATTTAATAACTAGAGGAGGAGGAGGAGGGAGAGGACAGTGCTGCCTTCAGTTTTTGATAACATCTCAGAGGGTAACATGCCCTCTGGGGGTCTTGAATTCCTGAGGCCAGAGTTTGAATGAACTTCTCGATCCCGGAGTCCAGGTGTTGCTAAACTGTGCTCTGGATTTCCTCCGGATTCCTCTGCAGTGACGCAGGGATTGCATGTTGAGGCTTGGGGAGAATCAGAGGAAGGAACCTTATCCGCAGAACCCAAATATAGAAGGACAAATTTTAAAATTCACACGGAGCAGCTTTCGTCCTTATTATCACTTTGGTTGTGTGCCCATAACGTGAAATTGGCTGCTAAGTACCTCGCAGAAGGGGAGCTGTACAGTATCTATCCTTTGTGATGGGCTTGCTTCAGTAGGTATGATGTCTCCAAGATTTATCCATGTTACGTGTGACACGACCCCCTTCCTCTCCAAGGCTGATGAATATTCCATTCTATGGATAGGGCACATTTTGTTTCTCCATTCATCCATGAACTGACCCTAGGATTGCTTCCAGCGTTGGGATATTATGAATAACACTGTTATTAACATAGGTTTACAAATAGCTGTTTATGTCCCTCCTTTTAATCCTTTTAGGTCTAACCCTAAAAGTGGGATTGCTATTTTTAATTCTTTTGAGGAACAGTTGCAGTGTTTTCGACTCTGGCTGTACCGTCTTACAAGGCACAAACAGCACGTCAATAATCCAACTTCTCCAAATCCTCGCCAGCACTAGTTATTTTCTGGGGCTTTTTTCAGTAGTTTCTTGGGTGATTGTTATTGGGTGAGGTGACAGCTCACTGTAGTTTTGGTTTGCATTTGTCTAATGACTTGTGACACGAAGCGTCTTCTCTCATGCTTCTTAGCCATGTGTATGCCTTCTTTGGGGAAACATCTCTTCAAGTGCCTGGCTTATTTTTTTGACGGGTGCAACTCATTTTAAAAAAGATCATTTTCATCTGCTTAGGCAAGTGATTAAGATTTGACGAAAGAGTTCTAATGATTGAAAAAAGGAGAAAAATTTGAAGTGATTAATCTGTTCCATTTCACTTGCCAAGGTCCTGTAGCTCAGCTCAGAGGTGACCTTTGAGGATTCTACAGCGCCTTCTCCACATGCACTTTTCAATCATCAAGGCTAATTTTTCCCACAGTGGCGATATGCATAGTGGCATTTTTTTCCCAGCTAAGTCACTGTGCTTGGCAATGTGTGAGCAAATCGGAATCTCAGACCCTTTCTCTGGAGAAAGAGGTATCTGGGAGAAGACAGTTTGTATTCCAAAGGACCCCTCACTGCTTTGGGGTCCACAGACACAGTGTGCAAACTAAAGAAGGGAGAGAGAGCAAATTAGGCCTGAACTCGTCTCCAAGCTTTGTGCTGGCCAGAGACTGTCTCTGATGATAAGGTGTTCCTAACCTTCACTTTTACTAAAGAAATAGGCTCAGGTGCTGAACGGAGTGGATTTAAGGAAAAAACACAGCTGAGATAGGGGAAAGAACCTATATATTTCTTACTTTTGATCCATCACCTGCTTTCCTGAAGCCCTCTCCCATTTGTTATATGCTAGCGTGCCCTGTCCTGGAGCTGAGCCAGTCCAGCTTAATTCCTGAGTTAATGGTACTGGGAGCTTATTCGGGTCCCTGAATGATGCCTATCTTTGAAATTCAGGAAGGAACATAAAGAAAGTCCAATCCCTGGTTTTATGTCACTGTTCTGGCCTGAGTTCTATAGTCCAGATAGTCATTTTTCATGGATCCAGGACAGCTTGGCTCGGTCCACGTGGTACCAAAGTGTGACGTTTGGTTTCTCAAGTCCTTGGGTTCCAGCTAAATTTCCAAGTGTGCTGTAAATGACCTAGTTTGTCTTGGGGTTTTCCCGTGTTAATTGCTAATGATCACGAAGTACAGGGATGGCATAGAGTACTAGAATTCATAGAGTTGCTTCCTCCAATAGGTGCGATGTTATAAATCCTTCCTCTGATGAACCCTTTGTATTAATTTCATAGGATGGCTGTAAGAAAGTACCACAGATTGAGTGGCTTGAACAACAGAAATGCATTGTCTCAGTTTTCTGGAGGCTGAGAGTCTGAAATCAAGAAGTTGGCAGGGCCATGCTTCCTCCTGAGACTCTAGGGAAGGATATTCCAAGCTTTTCTCTAGCTTCTGCTGGAAAGTTTTTGGAAGCATTAAATTAACTCCTTGAGTCTATAAAATGACATTCTCTGTGTGAGATTTCCTGTGTGTCTAAAATGGGTGTCCCCTCGAGCGGCAATCATGTTAGGTGATCCTGATGATCTAATTTGGCTACCCCTATAAAGTCCTTTCCTCCAAATGAGGTCACCTTCAGAGGTACGGAGGGTTAGAACTCCAACACATCTTTTTTTTGGGGGGGTAGAAAAGACTGCAGTTTAACCCATAACACATCCCAGTTGCTTTCCTTGCACAATCTTGGTCTGGATTCCATAAGGGCAAATCCAGGCTTATATTTACCTTCTCCGGGTTTCAGATCCTTCCTTTAAAAAGACAAAATAGTATTAAGACCGTCTTCTACCTCTGAAATCTCCCAAGTGTAAAGGTGCTCATCTCCTTAATCTAAATTTCTTGGCTCTCAGGATTCTCTCAATAATGGGTGAAATATTTGTAAAACACTTGAAACCAGTGCTTGGGCACATGTTCCAAAGGGTCATGGAACCCAAGGGATAGGAGGCCATCATAGGAAAGAGAGACTGGGAGACAGGACTTAACAAGGATCCACTTACACCCCCTCACACACCACCATTTGTGTCTGGTGTCCCTCCATGCTGTTGACAGCTTTTGGTCCCCAAAGACATCACCTGCCAGCCTTCCCAGACCTTCAGCCTCAGCCTGGTGCCTGAGTACTATCTTCCCTCTTTATCTCACCAGGAGAGCCATTCATGCAGAACTACAAATGTTGTCCTTGGTGATAAAATTATCCTGAGAGGGCTGGGAAATCCACCCCACACAGCAGGCAGCCCTCCACTGACAATGTGGCTTCCAGAAAACACTTCTCTGAACAGTGATTAGCACAAGTGTGTATTTTGCTTACATCTCCGCACACAGACTTACTAAGTCTGGGTAAGTGGGATAGATACCTACCTACCTACACACACACACACACACACACACACACACACACACACACGTACACCCCACTGTTATCTGCAGGAGAAAAAAGTGGGAGGGGAAAGTA
>NW_022900914.1:11638341-11653630 GCF_012274545.1 Fukomys damarensis | reverse complement strand
GATATACCTCGACCTCCACACACACACACACACACACACACACACCCACACACACGTACGCCCCACTGTTATCTGCAGGAGAAACCAGTGGGAGGGGATAGTATGCGTGTCTCCCTGCTGGGAGCACATTTTTCCATTTTTTTTTTTTTCCTTTTCTAACCTTACTCCCTGCTCATTGTGGGAAAATGTATAGAAATGGGAAAAGAAGGCGTGAAAAAAAAAATCATCCACGATATCTTGCTGTAGAGAAGCAATTATTGTGACATCTTAGCATTTTTTTGTTTCCCAGATTTTTCTAAGCCATTATATAACATAGTTGAAATCCTATTGAATATATTATTTTGAGGCCCACTTTTTTTGTACTTGATATGCTCTCAGCACTTTGCCACCACTGGCTATCAATCAGCCTCCTGCTGGATATTATCTAGGAGACTGGCAACTTGTACTTGAGGCACAGCTCATAGTTTTCTTTCACACTGACTTTGGGGTTCCTTCAGGCCCAGGAGGGTAGCGGCACATAGCTGGGGCTCTTGCTTGTCATCCATGCCTCCCTCAAATTGCAAGTCTTCCTGCCACTTAAGGAAGATTGGCCAAGGAACTTCTTTATAGTTCTGTGGGAGAAGTGAAAATCCAAGACTCCAGTCTAGGACCAAACATGACCAACATTCCCATGGACGTCACCAATGTCTCTTAGCTTCTCAGTCACCAGGACAGTGGCAGGGGTTGGAAAGAAGTGACTCGGTTCTATTTAAGTGTCCTGCAGACAAGGACAGAGTGCAGTGGAGCACAGTCTAGCTCGGGGAGCCTGAGTTCAAACCCTAGATGCTGCCCACAGGGCGAATTTCCTCAGCCACTCTGCAAGGTATTCACTTGTGTCTCTATAGTTTAAAGACAGATTGACTGGGCTTAGAGACTGTGGGTGATTTGCCCAAGATACTAACTTCAGGAAGGGGCCACACCCAAGTTGTCTCTCACGGTCTCCGAGAATCCTCCCTTCCTGGAGGCAGCTAAATATACATTCATTCACACTGGCAGGCTTGTCCCAAAAATGAAGACCCCAGGGTGTGTGTGGGATGATGAATGATGGGGTATGACAGGCAGCTTCCCCCCTTGCTGGGTGGGTAAGCTGAGGCCTCTCACAGAGTCCCCATCCAGACATTGTCCTCCATTTCCCTTCCCTGAAGAGGACCACCTCATCCAAGTCGGGTCCTCTGCCCAGAGTTGGCCTCCCTTCAGTCCTAGTCCACAGGGGGACTGAACAGGCCTGCCCTGTGCTGAGTATGATGGCTCTGTGGACCCTCCAGACTCTAGGTCAGCTGGGCCTCTGCTTCAACTGCCTGTGTAGCGACTTCCACACAGTTGCTCCCTCTCTCCTGTCCTCCTGCCTTGGTTCCCGCACAGGTGTGGATCCCAGCAATATTACCCTGAAAACTTCTGTACATGCACCTGTTCTTCAGGGCTTGCCTGAGACCCTGAGACCGCTAGTCATCTCCGCAGTGAATGAAAGGGCCAAAGAAACACATGGCTTCCCTAGGGTACCCCTGTAAGTCAGTGTACCCCTCTAGCACTGAGCTCTGGAGAACAGCATTTTGTCTGGCAGAAGAGAGGAGGGACTGGGGCCTCTGACAAAGAGCAGGCCTTGGTGGGGTGGCTGTGTCAGTGCCCTATGGGCACCTGGAGAGTGCAACTGCAGCACAGATCCTGGAGGTGCCCCTACCTGCGAGGGACAGGAGAGAAGAGACCCAGAGGCAAGAAAGACACTAACTAGAATCACCCCCTTAGTACCAGGAACTCTCTCATTCCACTCCCAAACTCTGGGACAGGGCCCCGGATTAGCATTTTAAAAAAATCTTCCTAGGCGATTCCAGGGTCCAGCCATTGATGAGTCACTGGGGTGCAGAGGTGAGCAGGCAGGGAAAACTACACCCTCTTCACAAGTTTGCTCTGACCCCTGGTGGTCAGCTGCGATCCCCGTCCTCATGTTCCCTTCCTGGGCCAGTGCTCACAGGGGAGCCCCATCTCCAGAGCCACGGAAGGCCAGGTGACCTTCTGACGGCACCAGTGCCTGCTGGGCCTACGTGTGCACGTGGTGATCTGAAGACTGAATCAGCCGTAATTAGCCCACGTCCAGGCAGCTGCAAGTCAGGATGCCCCGCCATACTTGTTAAACCCGAGAATTCTTGGCTCCAAATTTACGCTTATTAGGCCAGAAGCTCTACTGTGAGTCCCGGGATGTACAGCGCTAACAAACTGTCCAAATGAATCTTGTGCGCAGAAGTTTGAGAAGTACTGCTGAAAGTTCACTGCCAGGTGCCCTCCTCCTGTATCCTAATAGGAAAGCTTTGCTTTCTCAGCCTCAAACTTCCACTTCCTTCCATTCCTGTGTTTCCTAAAGTGCACTCTGGAGGGGAGGCTTCAGATGCCCCGGTGAACAGATCAGCTTCTCAGTACGACCAGAGAGTCCTCCAGCTAGTTTCTGCTTTTTAGCGATATAGTAAACATGGCATTTGGATCGTCCCAGATATTGTTTTTGTCATTGTGCAATGGAATTGACAGTTTTGTGTACTAAAAGGATAACATAATAAACTGAAAGAGAAATGAATAAAGCTTGATTGTTCAGTGCAGGGGCAGGACTTGCAACTGAGCACACTGTACTTCTCTTCAGGCCTAGTCCGCTGTAAATGATGGTTCTCTCAAGATGCACGTATGGGTCTCATTTGGGTAAAAAATAGATATGAAGGGGTGTGTAGACACCTCTCCAGTGGTGCTGTCATATCAAGAAGGCGCAAATATCCCTTCAGGCTCACATCAACTCTTTGTGTTGTCATAATAGGTCCATTTTATTGAAGCCTGATCTTCATGAGGCATCTTTAAGATTTGTCACATGTAGTAGCTGATGGTTTTAATGCCCTCGTTAATTACTTGGTGAGGGCACTAGCATGCATATTAATGAAATTATTCTGATGGTCTTTCTTAGATAATGTGACTATGGGCAGCAGTCTCAGGCAGTCCCATGGGGATGCATTCATCTGCTCTGTTGGTTGCTTCTTTTGTCACCACCAAGACTGGCTGTAGAGGAGACAGCCTCATTGCACAGTTCTTTCTTTCTGTCCCCCAGGTGAGCACTGGTTTTCTTGCTCATCACCTTGGAGAGCAGAAAGGGGGAGCCCAGGAACCCATGGGTAGAAGTGGTACATCCCAGCTTTCCATGGTCATTTGTCAGTGGTCACCTCAGAGGACTCAGACCCATTGGGACTGACAGCCTCAGTCATATTGAGAAACAAAGCCATCACAGCACAGCTCCATGTGGATTGGTGCCAGCACTGCCAACAGTCTCTGCTTGCTAGCCCTGTGCCCTAGGCACCCTGCATCTTTTTCACCCCCAATGCTGGTCACTTGGACTCCACTGGGCATTTTCCTACCTGTGTGCCAAATGACCTTCCTCTCTGTCTTCAAACCATTCTGAACACTGTCAGCCTGTACCTGACCCTCCTCTACCCCATTTAACACTTTTCAGGAGAAGGAAAGGCATTTCAGGAAGTTGATATATATATATATATATATATATATCAACCTCCTTGACCCACCCTCCTGAACTGATTAACCTAAACCCTCTCACCTCAAGTTCCTGAGAATTTGTTCATTGTGAGATACAATCAAAGAAGTAGCAAGAGTAATCCTATATCCTGCCGCTATGGATTGGCTGTGTTGGTTAAAGTTCATGTATTAGAAACTTAAGTCTCTGATGCAGTAACACTGGTAGGTGGGGCCTGGTAAGAAGTGAATGGATCATGAAGGCCCTGCCCTCGTAAACAACCTTCTACCATTGTCGTGGGAGTGGGTTAGTTATTGCAGGAGTAGATTTGTGTTAAAAATGAGCTCTGCCCTCTCTCGTGATCTCATGACTGTACTCTCTTCTCCTTTTTGCTTTCTGCTGTGGGAAGACACAGTACAAGGCCCCTCACCATTTGCTGTCTCCTTGATATTGGACTTCCTAGCTGCCAGACCATGAGCCAAATAAATTCTGTTCCCTGTGAATTTCCCAGTCTGTAGATACTCTGTTAGAGCAACACACAACCAAGTCAGGCACCTGTGCCCCAGACCGTGGTTATCAGTCCAAGACTGGACATGGTTCCGGTCCACTGACTGACCACCCTCAGACTGCTCTTCTGTGGGTCTGGTGGTCACCAGAGGAAAACACCCAGATGGATGTTAAAACATGGAAAAGAGCAGAGCCAGCAGCCTGTGGACACACTCCTCTCTGATTGCCATCTTTCAGCTCCTTCAGCCCAGGCAGGATCTGTGTCCTTCCAGTGCCCTCCTGCCATGGCCCTACGCGGAAGCAGGGGAAGAGGCACCTTTCCTTTCAGTCTCCCCACTCCTCAGGTTTTCCCATCAGACACAGAGCTCCTTTCTTTGGCCGGTTTCTTCTGTATAGGGCAGCCCCACGTGGCAATACGGAGACAAACACATCTTGCCAGTCTCTTGTTTTCTCCAGTACTTTCAATATACTGACTTACTTATTTTTAAACCAAACCAAACAAATGGAAATGAGTTCCTTTTCCCGATCTAGGCTTTCTCTTCGTCAGCAACAGTCAGTCCTACTTCTCTGGCCTGAGTTATCCCTTGTAAGGTTTCTATTTTACAAGGCCCAGCCTGCCTCCTAACCTAGTTCTCCTAAACCTCCACCAGCTGGAAACTCAGGCAAATTTTACTAATATTCCTTTAATGAATGCTTATTACATACCATACTCAATATTGAACGATCTTCCTGACTTTGTTTCTTTACATTTTCTCGACACCTGATTGGTTAGAGTCTAGTATTGTTATCGTTCTGGTGTTGAGGGACTTACAGACTTGCTGTTAGATAACTTGCATAAAACGCTACAATAAGTCATTGGCAAGGTCAGGACAGGTTGATTTGAAGGCTTGAATCTTTATAATGTTCTTTTGATGTTAATGTTCGATTGTTCACATATTTCTCTGAGCCGAAGAACACGACAAGACCTATGCTTCACAGAGGCCATGGGGACTCATAGGGCTCTTGTTCTGGAGATCAACTGCCTCATCCCTTCTTCTGATAGTGATCTCTTCGGTCTTTCAGGTCAGCTCCAGATTCTAGACTGAGGACTCCCTCTGACTTATAGTTCATTTGCCTAGGCAAAATAATTACGATAGTCCAAGATAAATTCATGCTCTACCTTTTTCGATACTCACTTGATTTTTGAGCTGCACTAAATGCCAGACAGATTTATGGAGCACCTGCTCTGGGCCCTGTGTCTGCTAGGAGTTGGGGATAGGGAGGATGCATTATCCATGCCCTGTAAGTAGCTTATAGACCAGCTGGGAAATGATCGAGGATACAATAGCCTATATGAGAGAGTGAGAGATGATATCTTATAGATATGAAAGGAGAAGATTGGGAAAGGTTCCATAGAGGGTAAAAACATAGGCTTTCAAATCAAATTGGACTGATTCAACTCCTGGTTAGTCACTTACAGCTATGTTATCTTTGGTAAGTTATTTACTTTTTCAAAAGCACACTCCCTTGTGTGCAAAACGGAGATAATTACACCTCTCTTGTAGGGTCATGAGGATTAAATTAAATGATGTATAGCATATAAAAAGCTTATCCAGGGTCTATACACAGTACTCTATGAAGAAGCAATCATAGTAGTGGCAATTGTTAATATTTATTGAACATTTGCTCTTAGAAAGTAAAAATAGCAGTAATGTTTGCACTGGGCCTGAGAAGGAGATTAGGTTTTGAATGGGCAGAGAAAAGGTGGTTAGAAATTCTAGATAAAGAAGTGACATAATTGAAGTCATGGCATCTTAATCATTTTCTTGTTCTGAGACACAATACACAACACCCACAACTTAAAAGAGGAGAGATTTATTTTGGCTCACGCTTTTCAGTCCATGGTCAGCTGGCACCAAGGATGGCAGAGGGAACAGCAGAAGAAAAGCTGCTCATGTAGTGATTCATGACACTCCCAGCCATGAGCAGGGAGTGAAGGGGAGGGGCCAGAGAGGGAGACACACCCACCTAATCATGCCCCCAGCCCCCGACCAGGGCCCCCCTCCTAACAGCAAGTCATCTGTAGCACCCCATAATCTAGTCACCCTCACAAGTCCCTCTATAAGGTGGTCTTGGGGGACATTCTCAATCAAAACCATAACACTTGGGAACTTAGAAGAAGTTCCTGAGGATCAGCAAGCACTCTAGTTGTGGGGGAACAGCACACGGTAGGGGCAGATGTAGATGAAGGGGGGGTGCTGGCCACTGCTATAAGAACTCTAGGCTTCATTGGGGGTTTGGAGCTCACTTCTCTACACCTGTTTCCCCAACTCCTCACCCTGGGGAAGAAGCACCATTTTATAATGTAAAAATATTCTGCAGATCAAACTACTAGAAAGGCAGGCTGCCACGTTCTTTGGGAAGAATATTTTAGCAGTAGGAATGAAAATCCTTTACAGTGGGCATAGCTCAACCTAGTGATTTCGCTTTTAGGAACCTACCATAAGAAACCCATCAGCACCATTTGGAAAGATTTGTGTGAAAGGAATTCTTAAGGCCAAAGCTTAGAAAGGACCTAAGTGTCCAACAATGCAGGACAGGTCAAACTGTTCCAGAACTCAGGTTAGGCAAGCTCACCAACCAGTGCCTGAGAGATGGATATTAGGGGGAAAGAAAATAGACTTTATTGAGGATGCTGATAACTTGGAAGGAAGCAGACATTTCAGTGTCTCAAGTACCACTTTCTCAGTATCTGGGGATGTAGGGGTAGTTAAATGAGTACTAGGTAAGGGCTACCTGCGGAAATCAGCATTTCCCAGAAGCAGGAGTCAGTCCGGCACCCACTGGCCATAGAGACCTTCTTTTGATGGTAGCATTGTCTTATCTTGAGGACAGGATATTCCCATTTTGGACCAATTCGTATGGTCAGCAGCAGGTAGCTGGAGTCAGCTCAGAAAAATAAGCAAGTTCACAGGCTTGCAAGACAAAGGCCATAGTCTGAGGATGAGTAAGGGGACTGGAATAGATAGAGAAAGGCTATTTGCCTGACAACAGATATAACCTGTTCGACAGCTCCAATCAGAGGTGTCACCTATAGGAAAATGAGTTGGAGACTAAGAGTAGTTCAGCCACTTGACTTCTGCAAGCAGTACTTTTTTAAATTAATTAAAAGTAAGTGAAGCTAGAGGATTTATTTAGGTTTCCCCTCAATTACAAAACAATATTGCCTTTAAGCAGGAGCCTACCATTTAGTCATTAAGAATCATAGTCTTGACGATTGTATAGTGAATAGAAACATGGTCATGATTTAATTTTAAGCAGAAAGGGTAGGATGCAAAACTGTGCGATGTAGTCCCAATTTTCTAAGAAAAAACAGGAAAGGGTATGGGAGAGACAGAGAAAGAACCAGAGGCTCTTAATATCACCCATCTGAGGCATAGAATTGCACATGTGATTTGCATTGGAAGAAGGACGAGGTCCCAGAAAGCAATTTGGGAGGGAAAGAACTCGGGCTAGAAACAATATATTTGGGTCAATCAGAGCGAGGGCCCTGGGTGAGGCAGAGCGTCCTTAGAAAGGGTTCAGGGTAACCCAGAGGGGATGGGAGATGCTCTGCGGACACCCAGGAGGCCTCTGGGATGGAGGGAATTCTGTAGAGGAGCAGAGGCTTCAAGCCAGTCCACCAGGGGTGGAAATACTGGCTTGACCTCTTTTGGCTGCTTCGGTAGGCTCTGAGGACTAGAATGTCTGAGCCTGTGTATGAATGTTTAGCAAAAAGGAGACAGAACTTGTTATTTTTAAATCATCCCTGAATCCTCTCTGTCACTTGTGCCTACGCCCTTCCTGCCCATTCACTACACACACACCCCACATTCTCACCTGCACCCCTCTGTGCATGCGAATGAAAACCCTGGCCTTTGCTAGGGTCCCGTCATACAGGGCACAAGAAGAAATTAGGGTGCCCAGGGCCTGATGTGAGCGGCTCACATCCACCCAGAACGCTGTCCACAGTCAGCAAACCCTGGCTGGCTGGGTCTCCAGGCTCTTCCTGCCTTTTTGCACTAACAAAAATCACCTTACTTTGTTGACTTTGCCACTACTGCTCCAAGGGGAACATAGCAGCATGTACAGCCTGTGCGATGTCCCATTTCACTACATGGTGAGGTCCCAGTATACCTGTTTGCCCTGCCACAGTAGTGCCCTTTATTATATTTTACATAGGCATTTGATTTAATCCCTTAGATCAACAATGGGTTTGTTTTCTAATAAAGGAAAAGAGAATGAGTTTTATCAAACTTGACCAGACTGAGGACAGTTTACCTCGGGGGTGCCCTGAAGGATCAGTGTGGAAAAGAAGTATCAAAGGGACCCCTGGGTATCAGCGATGCTGTCTGTGTCTTAGCCTGGGTGCTGGTATCATGAATTTCACTTTGGGAAAATTTATCAAGCTTTTCATAGGATTTACACTTTCTTCCCACACTGCTCCCTGCCTGGACCCCACACACTCCTCGGGCCTGGCTCCATCATATGCTGCCCTCCCCTGGGAAACTTCTTGTGACACCCTTCCCTCAAATGAGGTGAGAGTTCCCTGCTCTGGATGGAGACTCGCTGAACCCACCAGCCCTGGGCCGGGTGAGACTGACAGTTTTGCGGCCGTTGGTTGTTTGTGTTGTGTTGTGTCTTATTACTCTAAGTGACATATCTTGCTGTGTCCACCAGAGTCACTGCCCAGTGCCTGAGCCCAGTACGATGCCTGACACTAGGAAGTGGTTTGTAAAGGAAGAATGGAGGAGAAGAGAAGGAGGCAGGTAGAACAGAGGGGGCTGGAGGAGAAGAAGAGAAGGAGGAGGAGGAGAAAGAAGGCAGGAGGAGCTGTGCCTCTGAAGTTCTGGGTATTCTGAGGCCCAGCTAGAGGTAGGGGCAGGGAAGACTCAGGGCTGCATTTTCTTGAGTGAGTAGTCTCTTGATAGATCTTTCTAAGCGAAGGTACATTGCTTCAAGGACTGTGGCCTAGGTTCCTAGGGGAGAGTGGGGACTCTGAACATAGTCTGTCTCCAGTTCCCTTCTAGCTCAGAGGAGGGTACAAGGAAAAGCTATTTCTCTGTCACTTCCACAGGACACAGGGGCTGAGATGTCAGTCCATGGATGCAGGGAGCAACCGGAAGGGATGATCTGACTCTGCAGAGGAAAGGTGGGTATGGCCAGGGCACTGAGATGATGACATCCAGGATCAGCACTCGAGGAAGTCCTGCATGGGTGGTCCTACCCTGTCTGTATGTGGGTTAGACGCAGGAAGTGATGGTGGAGGCTTCCTGTCAGGGAAGGAGACAGAGCCTCCGTGGGAAGGGATGGCCATGTTGGGTCCAGCACAGGAACCAAAGGGATACATCTCAGAGCAGCTTGTTAAGGGAGGGGCACCCCAGAGTTCCTTCAGAGCAGAAGTCCAACTGAGAGTTTACTGTTAGGTGTCACCTGGTTTATAGCCCCAGGCTGGAATCTTCTGGAAAACACAAGCAGCTGCCCAGTTTTAAAGAGAACATATGAATGAGGAGAAGGATACTAAAGAGACAAAGAAGCCAAAGAGGCAAACAGCCCCTTGGACTTGCAAACAGATCTTCCTCATAGTCCACGCTCCTGGGACATTCTTACAGTACCGTTATCTCCAAGATGACCTGTCCTCTAGCACCAAACACTCCATCAGGAGACATTTATTTAATTCCCTTCGAACTCAGTATTCTCCAAGACTACTCTAGGGACCACGGCTCCTGCTCTTGGGGGAAAATATTTTGTGATGCAAAAGATGATAAAACCATCATTAATAGGCCATCAAACTTTCAGTTATTTCCCTTGAGGCATCATCTTAATATAGGCCCATGTGGGTGGGGCTTTCTAAAGGATTTTCTCACTATGTCTTCTGAAATGATGGTTTTCAAACATTTGTGATTGCATACCCTCTTAGTAAAATTATTTTGAGCATGAAAATATATGCATATTCATTAACTGCTTTTATATAATAGTGTGTGTGCTGTTTGGTGTATTTATAATGAAAATTCTGAGTGTAGCCCCAGGTATCCCACTAAACAAGTATCAGGTGGACGGGGCACGCATCATAAGCTTCTCTTCACAGATTAGTAAACTAACACTCAGAGAAGGGACTTGGCCGGATCATAAAGCCAGAACTTGTAGAACCAGCATTGAGACCCACTTCCAATCAAGCCAAGGTCTCCCCACCCCACCCACTCCCACTGTGCTGTCTCCCAAGGTGATTGGAGCCATTTCTCATGGGTGCTTGGATTTTTCCTTCTGTAATCCAATTCCCATCTCTTCCCACTCATCCCAGCTTGGATTTGGACCACTCAGAGAGGCGTGATGATTTCCCCATTCTTCCTGCTTAGCTGATTGCATCATTATCTCCTTCAGCTGAAGGTGAACCATATTACTGGGGTTCTAGACTCAGGGAGCATGGGCTTTGCCTGCCTCTTCTGGTTTTCCCCAACCTGTTAAGCAGGAATGATGCAGAGACCATCTCCAGGTCTCACCCTCCCGAGGTTAATCTGTTCTGAAATTTATTTGTAAAAAAGAAGATGCTGATTCCCAAACAGAAAAGGCAGGGGATAGGATTTTCCTTGAGTAACCATCCTTGATGAGGAAGACATGGCAGTGTGCTTCCAGGAGGAGAAGGAGGCATGGAGGAAGGTTGCTTCCTAAATAGCTTCTTGGTACTTCCTCTGTGCTTCTAGAACGCTTTTGTAAAAACACCATTTCCCTGAAGCAGAATAAAGATGAAGAAATGGACATATTTGGAAACAATGAAAACCACAACCAAGGCAGCCAAGCAATCAATGGCTAGGGTTGTCCAGGAGGGAGGTGGGGTCAGGTAGGGTCCATGTCGGGGGGGTGGATCTGAGAGATCTTACTGTTCAATGGTAGGATCTTTTCATATTTTTATACTTTCACGTTCTCTCCCTCCCCACTTCCTCCCCACTTCTCATGCCAGGGCCAAACACTGGAGTCACTGTTTAACGAAGGTGGAGTCCCCAGCACCTGGTGTGCCCATATAAGGAAGAGCCTGAGGGGTGGAAGTCAGCAGCTGCTGGCACTGCATTTGCTCCACAGTTGCTCCAGGGAGACTGTGCTGTCCTCCGCCGTCCCCTCTGCCACTCCATCCTGCAGATTGCTGGTGCTGAACCTTCAGGACCAGCTGAGTGCCAGCACAGCCTCTTGCAAGGACACTGCTGAGCAGCGCTCCATCAGATATACCTGTACAGGACACAGGTAAGGTGTGAGTGGAGGTTTCTCTGGGCTCCGGAATGAGATGGTCCTCCAGACATGAGTGACCTTCCAAACTTTCCAGGGAGCTGCTTCATGGTGCAGATTTTGAGTCTCCACACTACAGAAATAATTTGGTGGCTCTGCAAACTGGGTATTTCTGATTTAAGTAGTCCAAGGAGATGCTTCAAGAAGAACAAGGACGAAAAGTATATTGACTTTCTAAGAGAAGCCTTTCAAAAGTTGACCAGTTCATACAAATGGAGGATTTATCAATCACCAAATCACCTTTGCTTCCTGCTCATTCAGAGTCCCAACCTTGAGAGCATTTTGACCATGAGGGATTCTCTGATGGCAGGAATCATGTCTTCTGTGTTCACTGATGTCTAGAGTTGAATGCATAGTAGGTGTTTTAAAAATATTGCTAAAAGGAAGAAATGAGCCCAGGCCCTGTGTTTTCTAACAATCTGGTGTAGTAATCACATACATGAACGAAGGTGAAAAATCTGGGCTAATCACAAAAGGCAGATCACTGCCACTTCTGAAACTCAGATGGTTCCCACATCTCTGTAGCTGCACCCCTATTACATACTGTACCTGGCTGTGCATTTGCTAAAGTTGCATCTTTTTTGACTGAGGAACAGCTGGTAAAAAAATTTTTCCCGCATTGTGGATTGTCTCTTAGTTCTGCTGATGGTTTCTTTTGAAGTACAGAAGCTTTTTAGTAAGATGAGATCCCAGTTGTTGATTCTATCTGCTAGTTCCCGTGCTACTGAGGATTTGTTCATAAAGTCTTTTCCTATACCAATGTCTTCCAGAGTTCTGCCTAACTTACCTTCCAGCAAGTTTGATGTTTCTGATTTAATATTTAGATCTTTAATCCATTTGGATTTTAATTTAGTGCATGGCAAAAGATAAGGGTCTAATTTTAATCTGTGGCAGGTTGACATCCAGTTTTTCCAACACCATTTATTAAAGAGGCTATCTTTCCTCCACTGAGGATGGTGAGCTCCTTTGTCAAAGATGAGGTAGCTGAGTACATCTGCATTTGTTTTTGTGTCTTCCAGTCTGTTCCACTGATCCTCAGGCCTATTTCTTTGTCAGTACCATGCTGTATTTATCACAGTGGCTTTGTAGTATAGTTTCAAATTGGGAATTGTTACACCTGGTGCCATGTGTCTGTTGCCTAAAATGGCTTTTTCTATTCTAGGTCTCTTATGGTTCCAAATGAATTTTTGGATTTTTTTTTCTAGTTCTGTGAAATATAGTGTTGGAATTTCAATTGGCATTGCATTGAATGTCTATAGCAGTTTTGGTAGTATGGCCATGTTCACTATGTTGATTCTTCCTACCCAGGAGCAGGGGATATCTTTCCATTTTTTTATATCCTCTTCAATTTCTTTTTTCAGAGTGCTGTAGTTTTCAGTGTAGAGATCTTTTGTTTCTTTTGTTAGATTGATTCCTAGATACTTCTTTTTTTTGGATGCTATTGTAAAAGGAATTTTTTCCCTTATTTCTCTTTCCGTGTGTCTGTTATTTGTGTATAAGAAGGCTATTGATTTTTGGATATTCACCTTGTATCCAGATACTCCACTGAATCTGTCAATTAAGTCTAGAAGTTTTTTGGTGGAGTTTTTTGGATCTTCAATGTAGAGTGTCATATCATCAGCAAATAAAGACAGTTTAACTTCTTCCTTTCCTATCTTTATTGCTTTAATTTCTTTCTCTTGTCTAATTGCTGTGGCTAATGTTTCTAGAACTATATTGAAGAGAAGTGGTGATAATGGGCATCCTTGTCTTGTTCATGATTTTAACATGAAGGTTTTCAGTTTTTTGAGATGTGATGCTGTTCTCAGGGAGACAGTTTTAGCTGTTTAGTTTGAAACCATGCTAACCACATTAGAGCAAGTGCAGATGTCTTCCTTCTGTGGTTACAGTGGAGTCGCTGACCTGGGCTACAAGCAGAACTTTGCTTCTGCCCCACAGGCACTAACTGGGTCTTCCATCAGCATTTCCTCTTGATTGCCTCAGCTTGACCTTCCTGATCATGGAGGGGGAAAGTGCATTAGAGCTGTAGGAGGTCCACTGATCAGTACCTTGGCTGATGAGAATATAATGACCTAGCAATTGTGTAATAGGCAACAGTGATACGTAGCACAACCTCATTAATCCTAATTTGTACATGGAAAAAGTGACTGGCTGTTAAGCTTATACCGGACACAAATGTGACCTAGAGTCCTATTGTACCTCTTCTTGTCCCACCTCCTGTTACTTGGTTATATGTGGTTACTTGCTTGAAAGAACATCTTAGAAGAAAAAAGTGTTATCAGGAAATACACAAATTAATGATCTTCATAATGGCATTGAGGGTGTGCTCTGTTCTTTTTAAAATTAATTTTATTGGTATATTTAAGGTATGCAATGTAAAGGCATTCATCATTGGAGATTTGTACCTTTACATAATAGATCTTGATTTTTATTTTTCCCCCTTCCCTTGCCTCCCTTCAACCCCTCCACCTCTCCCTATTTACAAAGACTTTGTTGCGATTTTTTTTCATTTTCTCACATTAATTCCATTTCCTTCCTCTTCCCTCCCCCTCCCCCTCCCCCTTCCCCTTTGCACCTTTTCTTCCTATTTCACATTATCTATTATACATTTCCAGTTTTTCATGCCAGAGCAACTATTTGGTATTTATACATGTGTGGCCTATTAAACTTAAGAATATCACCTCAATGTGTGTCCATTTAGCTATAAATGCCTCTAATTTCTCATTCTTTGTGGCTGAGTAGTACTCTATTTTATTTTTTTTAAACCACATTTTTTTATCCAGTCTCCTGTTGATGGGCAGTTGGGCTGTTTCCATGTCTTAGCTATTACAAACTGTGCTACTATGAACATGGGTGCACATATATCACTGTGGTATGACTCTCTTAATTCTTTTGGGAAGATACTCAGCAGAGGACTATCTGGGTCAAATGGGACTTCCACTCCTAGTTCTTTGAGATATCTCCATACCGATTTCCACCATGGTTGCACTAGTCTACAGTCCCACCAACAGTGGAAAAGGGTTCCTTTTTCCCCACATCCCTACCAGCATTTGTTATTGGTTGATTTCATGATAGTAACCATTCTTTATACAGTGAGGTAGAATTTCAGCATTTTTTTTCACTTGCATCTCTCAAATGACCAATGATATTGAACATTTTTTTCATATATTTATTTGCTACTTCTACTTCTTTGTCTGAGAAATGTCTGCTCATGTCAGATGCCCATTTTTGGATTGGGTCTTTAAATTTGGGAGGTCTGATTTTTTTAAATTCTTTTTTTTGGTGGGGAGTACTGGCGATTGAACTCAGGTCCTTGCGCTTGCAAGGTAGGCCACCGAACTGCTGAGCTAAATCCCCGGCCCTTAAATTCTTTATATATTCTAGATAGTAGACCTTTGAGAAACAGCTTGTAAAACTTTTTTCCTACATTGTGAGTTGTCTCTTCACACTGTTAGTAGTTTCCCTTGCTGTGTAGAAGCTTTTTAATAAGAAGAGATCCCACTTGTTTGTGCTAGTTCATGTGCAACTGAGGTTTTGCTCATGAGATCTTTTCCTATGCCAGCATCTTCAAGAGTTCTACCTAACCTCTCTTCCAGCCAGTTTAATGTTTCTGCTTTAATATTTAGACCTTTAATCCATTTCAATTTTAGTTTAGTGCATGGTGAGAGATATAAGTCTAGTTTTAATCTTTGGCAAGTTGAAACCCAATTTTTTCAGTACCATTTGTTATAGAAGCTATCTTTCATCCAGTGAGGGTATTTGGCTCCTTTGTTGAAGATGAGTTGGCTGAGTGTGTCTGGAGTTGTATCTGCATCTTCTAATCTGTTCCACTGGTCCTCAGGTCTGTTTGCTTTGCCAGTACCATGCCTTTTTATCATAGTAGCTTTGTAATATAGTTTCTTCTTCTTCTTCTTCTTCCTCCTCCTCCTCCTCCTCCTCCTCCCCCTCCTC
>NW_022900914.1:11602855-11637541 GCF_012274545.1 Fukomys damarensis | reverse complement strand
TCGTCTTCTTCTTCTTCTTCTTCTTCTTCTCCTCCTCCCGCCCTGGGATTGAACTTGGGTCCTTGCACTTGCAAGGCAGGTGGTGGCACCACTGAGCTAAATCCCCAGCCCTATAGTATAGTTTCAAGTTGTGGATTGAGGTACCCCATACCTTGTCTTTGTTGCCTAGAATTGCTTTTGCTCTCCTATGTCTCTGGTTCCAAATGAATGTTTGGATTATTTTCTCAAGGGGGCATACTCTGTTCTTGATACTTCCCTACATATTAGCTGTATGACTTTGGGCATGATATTTTACCTCACCATTTCCTTGTCACTGAAAGTGGCAGCCATAGTGTCAGCCTCATAAGACTGCAAGGGTTAAATGATGTAGTATGTGAAGTACACGATAGGGCCTAGCCCATGGTAAGTGCTGAAGAAATTTTAGTTACTGCTACTGTTACTATTTGGACTGGGTTCGCTATGAAAGACCGCCTGAGGCCAAGCGGAAGTGCTACTGCACAGACCTACTGACAGATGCAATCCCAGAATAAGAGAGTGAGGGGAATGGGTAATAAACAGAAGAAGATTAGAAGCAATACAGGTCACCCAGCTGGCCTGCCTTCACAGGCATGGATGGCCATTTGGCCAAAGCAGATCGTCCCAGAACTAGCTCTACAGAAACACTGTGTCTTATGGCCCATCAGAGAGTGGAAAAGTGATATGTGTGTCAGTTTCTTCTGTCTCCTCTCTCTCCTTATTCCAGGGAGCTCAGTCTCCTGTATTGATGAGCCTGTGTCATCAGGCTCCCTTGGCAGCCACTGGGAAACCCAGACCCCATTCCTCGAGGCATAGAACCTAATCCAAGACCAGAAATAGTTTCCAGAGCTACTTCCTAGCTAGGGTAGAAAGGAAACCAAGAGTCCCAGAGACAAAAGAGGTTAAAAGAACCCAAGATAGTACATAAAATATGTTCAGCAAAGTTGGAGCTATCACTATTAGTGTCTTCTGGACTCTGCAAAGCACTGGTGTTTCCTGGTGGCCCTTCTTTCTCCCACGAGAAAACCATGAAGTGTCCTCAAGTAGGCTGCCCCAGCCTGCTGTGCTTTGGGGCTTGGAAAAAGTCTGAACACATCCTAAGGCTCTCAGACTTTGTGTGGTGGTACATGCCACTGACAGTACAGAAGCCCAGGGCCCTGCAGAATCCAGAGAAAATGTTACTTGCAACACCCACTGGGATTCTGCCTCTTACACAGTGTTTCCTAATCCTGCATAGAAGAATTCTAGGGACTGATGCTGAGAACTCCTCAATTTAAGTGTTCTATGATGAACATTTGGGCTAATGTGCTTCCTATTCTCTCCTTCTCAGATGGTGATAATTCAGATTTTCATTTAAAGGCTCTTAGAAAACCAAAACACAGATATTGGTCCAACCGAGTGCATCTGCCACCCCCATACTGACACGTTAGGAAGTACTGCCTTGTACCACGGAGGCTCTGTCTCTCTTCTGTCATGATTCCTGAAGTCTCCAGGGACTCTCTTCACTTTTGTACTTGTTTTTCACTTTGCATAAATATTTCTGAATAAAAAAATTCTGGGATATAATAAGTTGTTCAGTGTAGGAAAGTTCACCCATCTGCAAAGCTGATTCTTCCAAGAAACAACTAGGAAAGCTCAGCTAAGCACCGTCTTGTCATCCTAGCAATGAAGACAACTGAACAGGGGACCCCTGAGGGGACTCCTGTACTCTTTGGTGCTCATGTTAAAAGGAAGCTGAAGGTCATTTTATCCAGACCCTTCACAGAGACAATCTCTTTCCTTTCATTTATTTAAATCTGTTTATGAGTTGGGTCTGGCAAACAGATTGGATTTGTAAAGCGTTGGTATAGGAGTCTAAAGTGAAGGTTTGCTCCATTGCTACTCCCTCTGGTGGAGTCGTGTGTGAAAGGAGAGGAACATAGTAAATCGTATGAATAATATAATGGGATATAATACATATCCTTCTGACACATGTGTATTGATTACATATATCCCACTAGCATATCCTGATATGCAGTTGGCCCCCACATCTGTGGGCTCTGCATCCACAGATTCAACCAATCATGGATCAAAAATATTGGGAAAAAGTTTCTGCATTGAACACAAAATTTTTGTTGTCATTTTCCCTAAACAATTATTTGTACTAAATTTACATTGTGTTAGATAATATAAATAATCTAAATGTAATTTAAGATACACAGGATATGCATCAGTTATTAATAAATATGTTATTAATAAATATGTATTACATGACATTATATATCATAACATACATTTGTCCCTCAGTGCCTATATTATCATGAGATGTGGCTGAAATAGGTGAATATTTAAATCTTTTAAAATATTAATCCCCCTCAAGATGCTCTTCCTCACTTCAAGCATGTTTATCCCATCATTTTTGCCACTTTCTGAAGCAGTTCTGGAAGCCCTCTTTCATGAGTGTCTTTGCAAGGTGTGATCAGGGATATGGTGAAGGCTGCTGTCTAGTGCCACCCAACAGAAGGACAAGCTTATAAAAATATCACAGTGTGTCCTCATCCACCTTACTTGCCAGATCTGGCACAATATGACTTCTGGCTCTTCCTTAAAATCAAAATGATCATGAAAAAAAAAATGTTTTGCATTGATTTGGAACCTTGAGGCTGCCATGACAGTGCCACGAACGATACTCCGGAAAAAGGACTTCTAGAACTACTTTAGAAAAGTGATAAAGAACACAAAATAAGTGTGTTTACAGAGAGGGAGTATAGGGGAGGGGGTTAATGGCAATGTGTCTGTAATACATTATTTTAAATACAAGCATTCATCATTTTTTCAACCATACCTCAGATGGAGGGACTTAAACATGCCTGTATTTGGATATCCACAGAGGACCTGGAGCCTTGGAACCCCATGGATAATGACAGATGCTATGTCCTGATGGAGTGGTCTGGCTGATGAGCTACCTCTAAGTCCTTGTGCTGGGAGAGAGCCGAGCTTTGGGGTTAACATCTTTATTCCATTAAATAAGCCCCAAGGCGCTTTAGCATTCTCTCTTTCCTTTTGGTGGCGCTCTGCCCTCTGACCACACCAGCTCAATTCTGCCAAACCTACCTCCTCTGATGATGGGGCCTGACGGCAGGGTCCTACCCTGCAGGGAGAACCAGCCATGCCCTATCACACTGGAGTCCACAGCCGCTGTTCTGAAGACTCCACTGACTTCATCTAGATCCAATGGGCTCTCAGGGCCTGAGGAAGGAAAGCCAATGAGGTCCTCTGGGACACATGCCCAGATCTCTTGGTGGAACCCTGCCTTCTCCCTAAGGAGCCTTCATTGGTAGTGGCTTCACTGGTAGGAGCTGAACTACATCATTAAGCCTTATCCTTGAAAGACTTTCAGGAATCAAAGTTGAGAAATTATAGGAGGCATCACTGGGAGGAGGATTCCAGGCCAGAGGCTTCTGAACGAGCTGCTTCCTGGAGCTCTAGTGGGCTGGCACTCTCCAGCAACTCGGGGCTTTCCTGATCCAGTGCCACCTTCTCCTTACCTAACCCTGAACTTCGGTGATGCCCAGGATGGCCATGTGCAGGCTGGAAAGCCCAAGGTCACTGGGTCAGAGGTCCAACTGCTGGCTTCACGGTGGTTTCCTCCCCTCTGTGTGGTGGCCCAAGCAGCTTGGGTGTGTGGATCACACAAGAGGTCCCTCGGGGATGCACAGCAGCTGTATGTTTTCCTGCTGTGGCTGGAGTTTACACATCTGTGGGATGAGGAGGTGTGTGACAGTGACGTCCTATGCTGGTAGGAGAGCGTGGGAACACCTTCCCTGGTGGCTCTTACCATTCTTGTATTGTCGCCTCCCATTCCTCCATCCTCATCCTCACGGGCCCATCCCTATGCACTGGCTAGGTCTGGCTTCCGTCCTATCCCGGGGGCCTAAATTCTCCCCTCTGGTGAGTCCCTGCCACTGTCCCTGTGTGGTCCCTTTGCCTTTGTCTACCTCACCCTTTTGTTTCTCTTTGTCTCACTTTGATGAGAAGCTAAGATAGGCCAACAGGAAATCCTTCCAGAATAAATGGATTATCTGAGGGTGCCTTCAACTTGCAAAAGGCTTTCAAAAGGAAAAGGAAAACGAAACCGCAAAGAAAAAAGACCTGAATGTGGCCCTCTGTGGTTCATCCCTTTGGGAATTGAGCAGGCAGAAGCTTGGGTCCTGTCAGGGAGTTTTGGTTTGAAACAGTAGCTCTTAGGGGCTGTGTGCCTGACAATCCCCACTTGCTGTGTCCTTCTAATATGCTTTAGAGAAAATCTGAATTAGTTAAGTGGGAAGGGCATATCTTCATGGGTTGAAAACAATCTATGCCCAGAAATCTAGGAAAATACCACACATTGCTTCTGAGATGCCTGCAGTTGTAGTACCCAGAAAGAACGTTCCATCTTGCCCATGGAGTAGAAATGACAGTTTATTCAAGAATGTGGTAGGTCTCCTTTTAAACTGAATGATGCTTCAAAGTTCTTGGAGGCCAGGGGAGGGGAGGGTACTTTCTTGCTAGACAAGTTTCCTTTTCTTGTGTTGGCACAGGATGGACCTAAAAACTTAATGGAAAGGAATAAAACATTTGTTGGGTTCCTACCAATATCTGCCAATGATATTATTTAGGGTGCATAAGAACCCATATTCTTGAAGCCAGAAACACAGAATATTACAGTTAAAAGGCACTTCAGAGAATAAGTCCAAACTTCTTAGTTTTCCAAATGGGGAAACTGAAGCTGGGGCTGAGGGGAGAGAGGTGACCCAGGCCCAAAGACTTCGGTGGAGCTCCATGGATCCTTTGGGTGACAGAGGGGCAGTGTCTGCCCTGTGTGTCATAGAAGGCAGCCTCTGTGTTCGGCTGTCTCGTGCCAGGCTGTTGCTCTGCTTGGCAGCTGGCCCTGAGGTTGGACCCAGTCACTGGCAGGCGATGGATGGTTCTATTCTTAGTGCTCGCTTCTCTGGCACCTGCTTCAGATTCAGGATGCTTCGCGGCTTTCTAAACGTGAAGCCACAACATGGGCTTCTTTCAAGTCTCCCACATTCACGGTGCATGGTGGATTAGAGATAGTCTTGGAGGATGAAAACTACTCGCTACCCACACCCTTCTAGGCTCTGATCAAGCAGCAAGGAGGACAGTGAATGTGCAGCACCCGCTTTGTTTGCCTGGAGGCTGGAGCGGGACAGGAGTGTACTAAAAGCGCCGATGACACTTCTGTTTGACCTTAAGCCTCAGTTTCCCATTCTGTAAACTGAGCCCTGCATAGTCTTCTTCTGAGCACTGCCTTTCCGGGGCCACAGCCCCAACCCATTTCTGTTAGGATGCGCAGGCATAGAAATGCTCAGATGACCGCAGGGTGGGGGCCTGGGGCTAGCTCCCCTGGGTGTTTCATTCCATCGTCAAAATCTGAGGTTTATGTTCGTTTCTCGCCCTGAGACCGTCTTCCACAAGTGGTCCTTCGGAAGTGCCGCAGGTCCTCTACGCAGAGCAGACTGATGTGTGCACGAAGGTCTCCTTCTCTTGCTCTCCCCGTCTCCCCTTCCTTTTCTTCTCTCCTCTCGCTGCTTCCCTCCTCTCCCCACGAAGCCCTGAGGTGTGCTGAGGGGGCAGAAGGCTGAAAGCGGTTTGCACCAGCCTTTTTTTCCCCACCAGAGACCAGTTAAGTGCCTTATTTTCTCCACTCGGGTGGCTAAATTATTCCCCATGTGTTAAACAGTGTAATTAAACACACTCACGTGAGCATGCGGGGGCCCTTCCCCCACCCTTCCTTGTTCCTTGTCAGCAGAGAGAGTGTCAGCCCCAGCCTTCAAGCTCTGTTAGTTTTAATTTGAGTTGTGGAATTAGTAATGGGTTTTGCTGGAACACTGTTGTGGGAAATAGATCGCTCCTCGTGCAGGGTTTGGGCACCATTTCAAATGAGTATTTGTTAAGGAGAAAACCGTCCCTTGTCGTGTTCTGCTACATTACATCAGATTTATTTCCATTGTTCTGAAAAACACCAGCCCGGAGAGGGCTGTGTGCCTCACTCCCGGGCAGGCAACAGTTGAAAGCTTCTTCCTGTTTCTTAGCTGACTGAAAACAAAATGCAAACCAAGTCACCCATTGTGGCTGGGGTATGCTGAGCACCAAGCACATCTGTCCTGCAAGCAGGGACACCAGGGCAACCCTGTTTCCTGTGAGGCCTGGGGGGCTGGTGTTCTGGGACCTGACCATTGGCACAAAGTGACTGAGTGTGATTTGGTGGTGTGAGATTCAGGTGTTGAAAAAATACAGCTGAGTGGAGAGAGCTCTGCAGGTCAAAAGGGAAAGGGGCCTGGTGGATTCACTCCATGCTTTTATAATCATCTTTTCTGCCGTGGAGTATTCCTGTGTCCTTCCTTGTTCTGTGGTCATGCAAGTCATTAGCAGCTCTTTTTTCACTGCGCTGTCCAATAAGGTAGCCACTAGGTGCATGTAGACATTTACATTTAAATGTAAATGAAATAAAATGGGATCAAATTAAAATTCAGTCCCTTAGTCACAGCAGCCGTATTTCTAGCACTCCATAGCCACGTGCAACTAGGGGCTACTATATTGGACAGCATGAGTAGAGAACATTCTGCTGGCTGCAGAAAATCCTATCGCAAAGCTCTTTCATCAAAATCACCACCCCTGGTACCTGGGGCCTAGTTCCGCCTTCTCTACCACATAGTTTATGTGGGTTTCCTTTGCATTCAAATCCTTTTCCGCAGAGGGTGAACACTGAGTTCCCACCAGGCAGAGGGGTGTGAAGGCCTGCGACATATGAAAAGAACAGGATTCTGGGAACCTGGAGAGCAGCTGGTATCTGGTGTTCACCACCTACTATTACGACATTGGTCATTAGGTTCAAGTTCGTGGTCAAGGCGGTGAGCCAGGTGGGTCACCTGAGGAGCTCCGGATGGGGTGATGGTCACAGGATTTACTATGTGCCACACTAAGCCCTTCGTAGGACTCCTCACTTTTTGCTTCTAACTAGTGCTAGGAAGCTGGTTTTACTGCCTCCAGCCCATTTTATATATAAGGAAAGGAGGTTCAGATACACCCATGTTCAAGGTTTTTCCAGTCAGTTAGTGAGAGCTGGACTTAAACCCAAGTTCTGACCTGATTCCACCTGTCCATAACCATCATTCAGTGCTACCACTTTTATTCTTTTTAAATTTTTTCTTAAGGGATAAGACACAGCCTAGTCTTCCAAACTAGAACCTAACCTTGGGAACCAGAGAAGCAGCCAGGGAGATTTAGGGGTGTGGAACCTCGCGGTGTGTCCAGAGGTATTTTGTTGTCTTGGAACAGAATTATCCTGGAGAACAGGACTAAAGGGCTGTGAATGATGAATCTGTAGGCCTTTTGTGCGTGCCTTTCTGCCAAGATTTTCTGTAGATCTCTGGCTCTTCTCAGGGAGTGATTTCCAGATTCCTTGTCTCCTTGGCGGGATGGCCTCCAGCCTGTACGGTGCATGTGAACTGATTACATGGAGTGACCACCTGCTCCAGGTGGGGGCACCACTGCGGGCCTGTCTGGCTGGGACCATGGTGCCCGCTTCCCTGGCCACGTGTCCATGTGCTACCCCAGCTCCTCTTTGGCTACGACCGAGAATGTTGATGGCCCTCGGAATGTGGCCCCTAGAACGAACACAGATATCTGTGTGGATCGAGAGTAGTGTTAGACAAGGGCTTGGTGCCATCTTGGCTGGAGCAATGCTGTTCAGAACCCATCAAATCTTTCACAGTTTTGCTTCACTTTAAACAGTAAGGTGTGCAAAAGTTTTTGATTGGGCTATACATTTGTGATACAGAATTATTATATTCATCTTGGGGGATGGGTACACAAATATATTGTATCTTGATCATTTTATTTCCCTTTTCCTCTTTCTGTCCTCTTCCCTTTTCTCCAGATCCTCTTCCCACCTCCACAGCCTCTACCTTCTGTTTCCTACCAGCTATCTTTCATTTTGTCTTTAAATTGATTATATGGTAGGGTTTCTCATTTTAGATAAATCATGGGATATTTATCTTTCTGTGTCTGACTTATTTCACTTAGCATTATGGCCTCAAGATCTACCCATTTTCTTACAAATGGTTCAAATTTCTCTTCTTCGTGGCTGAATGGTATTCCATTATTTATACCACATTTTCTTTATCCATTCATCTGTTGATGGGCATCTAGACCACTTCCATAATTTTCCTTTTGTGAATTGTGCTGTTATAATCATGTGTATGTGTGTATCAGTATAATCTGAGGACCCTGACACTTTGGGGAAGATATCTAGAAAAGGAATCGCTTGGTCAAATGGAATTTCTATTTTTAGTTTTTTGAGCAAAGTATTTTTAGATGAAATTTACCTGAGGCCGACCCTACTCACTGTATGCTTGGACAGTCCACCTCCACATGCAAAGCCACTTTTGCAGTGGCCTTGGTTAAGTTTCACCTTCTTGGTGTTGGAGTCATTTAGGATTTTGATTCTTCCCTTGGTTAGTGGCACTTTCTTTATTTCTATTACTAAACATGATGAAGGAGGAAAATGATCTGCATTTTCATTTCGAGGACTAAGATAAAAATGTGGAATGGAACAGGACTGGGAACAGAGTTCTGTGACTATTCCAGTGCTATGAGTCTAAAATAATCCCGAATAATTTATCCATCATCTCTGGATCAAACTGTGAACTGTGTTTACAGCATTATACTTTACTTTGCCTTGTTACATTGCACGTGATGTACAACCTATCCAGTCTAGTGTGGCTTCCACCATCTCACACAAAGGGAATAGAGATTTTATCCAATACTTTAATTAATCTATGTTTCCTCCAGTATTATTTACTAATTTTTCAAAATCTTTCTTTGCAACTCTACCTCGTAATTTTGCTATGAATATCGAGCTTCTTAAAATTTTATAACTATAAAACTCTTTTATTTTAAATTTAAAATGTTTGTTAGTGCCTACTTGCCATATGTAATGCTCATGTTCATCATAGTGAATTTGTACCTGTACATGATGTATATTCTGCTTTCTTCCCATTTCCCTCCCCTCCTCTCAACCCTTCGTCCCTTCTCCACGTGCAGAAGCTTTGTTTCCATTTTTTCCTTCCATTCTGTTTTGTGAATCCCTGTTCTTTTCCTTTCCTCCTCCTCCTTCCCTCCCTTGTTTCCTGTCCCATTTGAACAAGTCCTTTCTACTTCCCAATATCTATGTTCTGTTTTTCTCCTTGTTTATCCTTAGGGTTTCTCACACAAGAGAAACAATGTGATATTTAAATGTGTGTGTCTTATTTATTTCACTTAAAATTGGGGTCTTGCAGTGCATCCATTTACCTACCAATGACTTTATGACAGAGTAGTGCACCATTGTATATAAATACATTTTCTTTACTCATTCATCTGTTGATGGGGAACTCTAAAAATCTTTAACTCAGTATCATGGAAGAACAATAGTGTAAATTACAAATAAAGTTTTTATTACAAAAAGAGACTCTCTTACAAAGTGTCTTATATTAGATTTCCATAACAACTGACAGTTGGCTCAATTTATAAAAATTACACTCAAGGGCCAGGGATTTAGCTCAGTGGCACTGCACCTGCCTCACAAGCACAGGGTCCTGAGTTTGATCCCCCCCAAAAAGACACATTCATAAGCAAATATTTGCAGTATGTTTCTGTTTGTATAAAGAATACCTGTGCTCTACAAAAGCCCTGTAAAAGATTAAGATAAGTCACCAACTGGGAGAAGATATTTGCAACATAAATAGTCAACAAAAGATAGATGTCCAGAGTAAGTAAAGAATTTCAACAAATCAATAAGAAAAAGACAACCCACTGGACAAATGGGCACAGATATGAATATTCATTTCTCAAGAGGGGGAGCATGGATGAAGAAGAAACACACTGAAAGATGCTCAATCTTACCAGTAATCAGGAAAACAAATTAAGACTGCAAGGACCTGCTCCTTACTTCCGCCGGACAGATACAAATAAGGAGCTTGCCAATACCAACAGTTACTGATGATTTATAGCAATAGGAACTTCTTCTCTGGTGAGATTCTAAATTGGAACAAGCTGGGAAATTAATTGGGCATTGTCTTAGTTACTTTTCTTGTTGGTGAGACAAAATATTTGTCCCAAAGTTAAGGGAGGAGCTGCGCGTGGTGGCGCACACCTGTAATCCCAGCACTAGGGAGGCTGAGGCAGGAGGATCAGCTGTGAGTTCGAGACCAGCCTGGGCTCCATAGTGAGTTCTAGGTCAGTCTCAATTACATAGTAAGACACTGTCTCAAAAAACAAAAAAAAAAAAACAAAAAAAAAGTTAAGGGAGGGAAGGTTTATTTCAGCTCACTCTTCATAGAGATTTCAGTCCATAGTCAACTGGCTTCGAGGCAGGGTGGCATGGCAAAGAGGCATCACAAAGGAGAAACAGTTCATAAGTTTTCACTGAAACAGAGAGGAAAATAATATTAAATATCCATTGAGAGGAGATATCTAAATAAAAGGTAAAGGGCTAACATGTTCTATAGCAATCAAAATAAATAGAACTCAACTACTCTTGTAGGGCTAAAAAAAAAAAAAAAAAAAAAAAAAAAAAAAGTTGCCGAACACTGTATAAACTATGCATAGCACTTAATTTTTAAACAACTTTAAGTGTGGTTAACATACAAAATGGTACATATTTAAAGTGTAGGATTTGACAAGCTCCTGCATACATATATTCATATGAAATCACCAGCACACTCAAAATAATATTTGAATTGTCCCTCAAAGTTTTTTCATGATCCTTTGAGATCTATCTTCCCTCCACCCCATTTCTAAGCAATCGCTAAACTTTTTCTATTGTGGTACATTAGTTTGCCTTTCTAGCGTTTTCTATGAATGAAATCATTCTGTCGTGACTGGCTTCTTTCACTCTGCATAGTGATTTTTGAGATTTATCCATGTTTTTTCAAGTATCAAAGACATTTCTACCATGAAGGAGCCCTCACGGTCTTTCTATCGATTCAAATAACATTTGTACACTCAGCAGTCAGGTGCTGCTCTGCTATTTGCCCTCATGTCCGTTGGTACCCTTCATCTGTACTCTGAAGTCCTGGTTGCTGTGTCCCAGTTCCTCTTGGATCTCCATACACCCTGTAATACATAACCAGAGCCAGGAGAGCTGTGGAGTCAGCCTGAGGTTAGTCACTGCTGTGGCCTGAACCATGTTCCCCCGAATTTTATGAAGCCCCATCCCTCAATGTGCCTGTTTCTGGAGATAGAGTCTTTAGGAGGAATGCAGGTCAAAGGTGTCATAATAGCAGGACCTGATGGTAACAAAAAGAGGGAACAGTCTCAATCTCTCTGTGTCTGCCTTCTGCCCCTGGCCTCCTCTCCCTGCCATGTGACCATTAAGGTGAGTATGTCAATCCAACTCCATTGGATTAGGAAATGCTTAGAAGATTAGTAAAGCACTCTCTTTGGTGAGTGTCTGGGTGAGTCACAGAGGCATGACCTTTAGTAGTAAATGTGGTCCCTCACCTATCCCTCTCTGGCTCTGTTCCCCCTCTCTGCTTCCCAGGCACCATAAACTCAGCAATTTTGCTCTGCCATGTGCTTTGCCTTGATATTCCTGCCTGGAAGCCAGCTTGCCATGAACTGACTCATCTGTAACCATAAGCCAAATTGAACCTCTTTTCTGACTTGGGGGCATTGGGTAGTATGTCCCAACAATGGGAAAGCTGACTGATACACCCAGAACTCCAAAACCTGACCAAGCTGGGAATCTGTTCTCAGACTTCTAGCCTCCAGAAAGAACTGTGAGAAAATAAATTCTTTTGTTGAAAGCCCTCGTCCAGCGATGGCAAAACATTTAGAGACCAAGTGTCCAAACGGTAACCCAAAATTCACTTACTTATCACCAAGTGCCAACACTACAGTTAACCCCAAATATTGTGGTTTTAGCTTTGAAAAAAAGCAACTGTTACCTGATGCTCAGCTGCTGGGGTGAGTCGGCTTGTGTACCAACGGAGAGGCCTCTGTGTGCCTGCTGTGGTCTATGTGCCACAGGTTCACCATCACTGCCCTAGTCTGCGATATTTTGTTATTCAGCCTGAGCTGACTAAGACGTCCCCTCTCTCAGGAGTCAGGGGAGCCCACATTCAGCTTGTTTCCTTCATAGTGAGGTGAGGAGCAGCGGGGGTTTCATAGCCCCAAGTACACGTTCTTCCTGCTTCTGAAGCTTGATCATTAGCTTACACAATTACTCACAGGAAGAATCTCATGTCAACTCTTCACGTCAACTCCTCCTGTGTCATTTTTTTTGCCACCTCCAAGAAATACTTTACAGCAAGACAGACTTTAACCTGAACATCAGGTTGGCCTTCGTCCCCCTGATTCTCTTTCTTAAAGCAGCAGAATCTTGTCTTGCCCTTGTGTGCCTTACAAAGTCAGACAAGAAGGGAAGAGAAGAAACCAAACTCCCTCTCCAAAGTGACACACAGGAAGATGGGTTGGTCTTTTCTGGGATACACAAAAGTAAAATACTGTCGTGTTCTCTGGATGAACAATCCAGAGAGAAAGGAGGCGGCCCTGGGAGGTGTGAAGAGTGTGTGTAGAGGCTGAGAAAGCTTCTCCACCTGCCTCCCTTCCAGTTCCTCTCTAAATCTCCACCCCCGAACAGCCACCTCCTCCAGCACAGACATCTGCCTGCTATGTATTCTCAGCACCTTTTCCCTTCCCACCTCGGCCTGAGCAGCCAGGGAGCAGACAGAGGTGTGATTGCCCACCATGTTTGGCCCCTGCAGGTCCCCTGAGCCCAGCCTGTCCTTAGGTTTGAGCAGGTCCTTGTCTCTGAGGGTGCCAGGCCTCTACACAGCCCTTTCATACTAAACAGTGGTCACGATCATCATATTAATAATGGTTATATATTGACTGCTTTCTATCTACCTGTCACAGGACTAAGCATTCTGCAAGCATGGTTCCATCCAAGTCTCACCACAGCCCCATCCCGTGTGTCATATCATCTCCTCTCCATTTCACAAATGATGAAAGTGAACCTTACAAGGGATTCCTAAAGTCTGGCCAACCTACTACCCACGGTGGGCAGTGGGGGGGGGCCCCCACATGGGCTGAGAATTGACTCCCTTATGTAGGGATTTTACACGATTCGAAAGGAAAAAAATGCAGCAATGCTTTAGGTTTTTATTTTTATATGCAACAAATGGCTTCTTACTAGCAATCCTATAATTGTGTTACTAAGGATAACTACAATTTGGTTCCCATAAAAATAAAATTTTATAACAGTAGCTCGTTACTGGAGTTCATCACAAGCTCCAATATTTGAGAGGACGGAGGCTTGGCAGCGCTCTGTTCGTTCCTCTGTCCCCAGGCACAGATGCCATTGGTAAACCCATAATTTTCCCAACTCTTCATTACTAGGTGTCAGTACCTTTGCCTTGAATTGATGACTAGTTTCCATCACTATCCTTGCTCTTGAATGATGCCTTGCTGCTATTTTAGCTTTATCACTATTTATTTAATTTGCTGTGGTTCTCTATGTAATCCTATTGTGAGTGGTGAGGCACGTTGAATAGTTTAGTCTGTTATTTTCCAAGAACTAGGATGAAGAAATACATATATTAGGCATGTGAAACTGCACGTATTTTACCACTTTGTACCTTAGGTTAAACCATATGAATCTGACTATATTCACCTATTTTTAACCCATAAAAATGCCAATTTTGGTGTTTCAATTTATTAGCTCAGATGTAAATTACTACTGTCTTGTCTGGAAGGCAGTTGTATGTGCAATTCTCTCTCAATAAGCATGTGCAATGACACTTAATTGGTGATATTCTGGCTCTGGATTCGTGCTATCTAAATAATTTGCCACCTACCATTATAAGGTAATGGCAAGGTAATTGCCAAGTTACTTTAAGTTTGCATATATTTTCTGGCATTCAAAATCTTGAGTGTATGTTCATGCTCTCTCTCTGTAAGGCATTTATATATGTCCTTCCTGCATCCTTTGCTCACTGTGGTATGGCAATGGGCGGGACATGCAAACTGTGGGGTCTTTCTTGCCACCTAAGCAGATGGTGGCCAAAGAATCTTCAGAACCACTACTGTAAGGCCAGGGGAGATTTCTCCATTAATAACCTGAGTTTGGGATGCAGATCTAGGTCAGCCTCATGGGCAGAACAGGTGATGCATATTGTGGTAAATGGTATCCGTCGCATCCCTGAAGCTGCCTAAAAGTAGAACCTCAGCCGTCTTTCCCTTGAGAGAACTGGACACACATTTATTGAACGCCTACTGTATGCCCACCACTCTGAAATGTCATCAGATAGGCCAAGCCTTATTTAACACTGCAGTGAACCCTCTGAGGCTGGTATGATCAACCCATACAGATGAAGAATGAAGAATTAGGCTCACAAGCTTAAACTCTAGCTCACTTTTACAGAACCAACAAGTAAACGGTGAGAGCACACTCACGTGTCTATTCCCCACTGCTTTTTCTTTTTCCTCTTTTTCCTCCCCTTGTTTCCCATATTCAGTTCATTATTGAACCCTATTGGTTCTAATTCTAAGGTGATACTAGGATCTGTGTCTCCCCTCCACCATCTTTACTATTTATGTTCCATTACTGTCTCTCCTATAGGCAAAAGCAGCAGCCTTATAGCCTCCTCTCCTCTCTAGTCTCTACCCATCCTCCCCACCTTCTAGCCCCCTCTTGCGCCTAGCAGCACCATCACATTGACAGACCTCGCAAGACTCCAACTCTTCCATCGCCCTGCAGTGCTGATAGGATATAAAACACTTCAGACCCGTTGCCCAGCCCACCCTTCTGGCCATCTCACCAAACCCTCTAGTCGCTCCACATCCCCTCCACACCCACGATTTTGCCAACCCAGTTCTCCACCTGGCAAATTTTCAAGGCCCAATTCGCAGGTCACTGCCTACTGAAGAGTCCTCCCAGACTGTTCGTAGAGCGCATAGCCCCTCCTGTTTATTATGTCCACAGGATTTGGTACACATTTTTAATTGAATAATTTCTGTTGTGCAATATCTGGTTGTTGAAATGTCTCAACCGTCTTTCCTACTTGATAACGAGTCCCTGAGGGATAAAGATCATGCTGTGCCGTCTTTGGATTGCTAGTGTTCAGAATGCCAGGCACAAGTTTACTGCTCAATAAATGTGCATTAAATATATAGATATTCCCACAGCCTTTGGTGCCCATAAAAACATGCTGAGAAACTATTTGGTACAGTGGATTGAACACTGAACTGAAGTAGGGATTAGTTCAGGCTCACCCACCAACTTGGCTGTATCACCAGGCACAAGAAGGATCTGGGTCTCAGTTCCCCCACTTATAAAAGGTGGAGACAAGAATGCCCTTCTGGGACTTACATCTGATGATGCCAGGTCTTGACCACTTACCCCTAAACGTATGCATTTTCCTCACCAGAAGGAAAGGACCTCAGAAGTCTTCCAAGGAGAGTCATGGCACATAACCCTGACCCTCTCACAGAGACCTCCGTCATCAAGTTCAAGGATCAGGACTTTAACTCCTTGCGGGACCATTGCCTGAGCAGGAGAAAGTCGTTTGTGGATGAGACATTTCCTGCTGAACCTTCTTCCATAGGCCAGAAGCTGCTGCAAAGAAAAAACCTTTCCACCCTGAAGTGGATGCGGCCACAGGTGAGTGAGCCCTCCGAAGCACAGGTAGCTCTGGGTCCCGTGGAGCAGCCCACCATGACACCTTCCAGTGGAAGGAAGATAGACCTGGGACAATTTTCAGACATGGACCAAACCAAGCTAGAGGAAGAATGAAATCAACCCAGTCCCTTGCTACAGTGTTATATCTGCTCAGTGAGACGGGAAGGTGCCTGGAGTAGGATCCCCAACGATGGGTCCCCATCCAGTCCTCTCACTGAGCTTGCCACTAAATTAAAATGCCTCTGTTCTCTCACAGGAAAAAGGGGAAGCCGTGGGTGTGAGGCTTGTCATCGCTGGTCTTTAGGGTTCTCCCCCCCCCATAATTGAGCCCATCTATCAGCCTCTCACCCTTTATTCTCTCCAGGTGTCAGTGTCTTTATGTTCCCTTTCCTATTAGAATTTACTCAAAGGGAATATATCATGTCAGTAATTTATACTATAGGATGAATTTAAATAATCGCCTTGCCTTTCTCTTTTTTATTCACACTCTCAATCTTGTAAAGGCTTGATCACCCGTAAAAGAATTTTAGACATCCACTGTAAAATGAGGAAGATATAGCAAGGCTATGTTCAAACCACTCACTCCCCTGCCTCCACCGACAGCTGTTCACTGCACCTTGTAGCAAGGGCGGGGGTGTCTTTTAATAGTTCATGTCACGGAGAGCAGCATGCAGCAAGTACCAAGCACCAAGCCTGCTTTTCCCTTTTGCCCCATCCAGGCTCTTGGGTGGTACCACCTTCACCCAGGCGGGGCTTCGGTCTCCAGGAAATCTATTCAGCCACATCCAGAACTATGCTAATTCGAATCAGTGGACTAATTTAGAACTACACTCCCTTAATCTCAGTATCACAGACTCTAGAGCCAGCAAGCTCTGCAGAGCCCTACCTATGAGTCCATGAGGCTTTGTGGTGAGACATCTAGATACAAGCCAAAACAAGAGGTCTCCCTGGTCTCTCTGAAACTATCTCAGTTTTAGAGCATAGCATACTTCACAGGAATCTCAAAGTTCTCGTTGCCTCATCAGGACTACTGTTGATTCAAAGGAACTAAATAAGAACCCCACGGAGGGTCCTGGTGTCCAAATGCCCTATTCAAGTCTCCAAACACTGCTGGCGGAACTAGAACAAGAGAAAACAGTACCAAATTTAGCACACAAATGACAGTTTTATCAACACCATTACCAAGCACTGAATGCCAAGCTCTCTACTGAGCACATTAATTAAGGTCAGTTTAAGTTATTTAGCAGAGGTATTTTCCGATAACACCCAGTAAGAGGCCATGATACCCCAACAGTATCTGTCTGGTTCATGGATAGCAAATTCCCTTCTGCCCTTGGGAAGCAGAAATCATGACCAAGCTCTGGAGGACACAGCTGGCCTCAGATGAGACAGATTTATATTTAGAGGAAGGAGAGGATTAGTGAAGGTCAGGTAGGGCCTGAGATGCTGCTTAAAGAAAGAAAGATGGGTGATTTCCACCTTCTTTGGTCCCCCTCATCAGCCATCAGTAGTAAGTCGCCAACAACAAATTCTTCTTCTGGCCTTTATCTCCCAAGAAGTGCTGAGGAGGCAGAGAAGTCTATTTTTAAAAATTCTGAAGGGTCGTTTTTTTCCCTTTATTATTTTCAAAAGCTGAGATTCTTTTAGAAAGTGGTGGATTCTTTTTTTTTTTTTCTTTTTTCTCACAAGGTGCTGAGCCATAGATGAGAGACCATATTTATAGTCTTGAGGAATTTATAACATTTCTATTTAGAAAGGGTGAGAGTTTCTTATTATCTAATTTCAGCAACATCTTAACTTGTGATGTCTTGTGGGAGTAAGGAGAAACTGAGGCAAACAAGTGAAAAGCCTCAGGCAGAATCATACTAGGAAGCAAAAGCAGAGGAGGCAGCTAGGGGCCCTGTGAGTTTTGCTTTCCTCATCGGAAAAAAAAAAAAAAAAAAAAAAACACCTGAATTTTCCCATGTGATTTTTCATTCTAGCACCTCTTTTAAAATATCATATTTCTATTTGCCACTTCACACAATTACCGATGCTTACTTTGCAAGGACTTTCCCAGAGCTTTCTGGATGTCTTCTCTTATGTCCTTTGTTTTCTAATTTAATAGAAAAAAACAAAATGAGGCTCGGACTGGTAATGAGACTCGCCTAAGATGACACATTTAGTGGGGGGAAAGGCCCTGGATGTTAAACTAAGACTCCAGGCCCCACACGTTGCGTGGACTTGGACTCGACAGCTTCATAAGGACTTTGCTGGGATTTGGATGAATGAATGATTGACTCTCCAGTTGCACATGTTGCTGGTTTACGTGTGCAGTAGAGAAACCTTGGGTTGGTCCATTTTCCATGTAGCACGGCAGAGGGAAAAGCCAGCTACTCACCTCTTCAACACAGTGATGTCCTTGACGGCCAAAGCTTATAGCTGTGACTGCCAAGAACCTTAGGAAGAGAGACTCTACCAGCCTGGTTCAATCCCGGGTGGAAGAGCCGACACCCACCGTGCTGACCATAACATTAGCCTGGTTGCAGGTGCTGTGATTCACTGAATTCTCGTAGTAACTCTGTGCTGAGGTCCTAATAGTCCCTTTTTGCGATGAGAAGCAGACACAGAGAGCAGAGTGACCTACCCAAGTCACCCACCTAGACAGCGGTAGAGTTGAGATTTGAACCTTGGTGTCTGGCTCAAGATCTGAATTCTTGACACCACGCTGCAGTGGTACCTCAGTTCACAAACTTAAGTCTTTCCATGATCCTGTCACACACAGAGTGAGACGAGAATCAAATAAAATATTCCCGTAAAGTCAATACTGAACCTCATCACTGAGCTTGATTCGGTTCTCATCCCATTTAGTTTGCAACCAGAATCATGGAAAGAATTAAATTCGTGAACTGAGGTACCACTAATCGTCCCTGTAAGGCTGCATCAGAAGCATACATTATATTCTGGGCTTTTTCTGACCACCAGTTATATTTTCTGCAACAACAGAATCCGCTACGTCATGTGGGTAAACAGGACACAGTCTCTCAAAAGTAGATGTCTCCATTTATATTCTGCCCTTATTTCCATTTTTTTTTTGGTGAAAATAATAGGGATTAAAAAATAGCACCTGTGCCTCATCTACTTATTTTAAGGAGTAAATGAGTACAATACTGAGAACAGAGTCTAGCACCCTTAGGTACTAACTAAACTGTGGCTGTGGTTCCTGTGATTGACCACAGAGGGTTGTCTTACAGCAGCTGCCTTAGGCTGTTCCCCTGGCCTTTCGGCATTTCCTTCATCCAGACAGCTCAGCTTCTCAGCCAGTTTTAGCAAATGCTCCCAAGGGGTTATATGGGTCAGAGGAAGACGTTGGGGGGATAATTTTTCCCCTGCATGGACCTGACAGCCTAGTAGGAAATTTGTTAGGACTTGGATGGAAGGAAGGAAGGATGGGTGGATGGATGAGTGAATGACTATCTCCAAAGCGTTGGCAGGAAGTATGCAGAATACCTTTCTTCTCATATTCTGAGTCCCATCGCTACTTTTAGAAGGTTGCGGCTTACTCTGTAGCTTGCTCAGTGCCTGTCCAGAGGTCTGGTGGGTGCATCTTGAACTTCAACTGTATAATGGCAGAGAGGGCACCAAGGCTCCTGCGGCCACCTCCACATGCTGACCTCTTCGAGACAGTGGGGAAACTCCATACTCCAGGAGACTGCTAAACCACTGTGGATATCGTACCTTGAGTGTTTATCTCAGTTTGGTAGAAACTTTGCTTTATGTCCCTTCTCCGTCTCCGTCTCTCCCTCTCCCTCCCTCCCGCCCTCCTCCCTGTTCCCTCCTCCTTCCCTCTCTCCTTTTCTTCCTTTTCCTGCCTCTTCATTCCTCTTCTTGTCCTCTTTTCCCTCTAATAATTAATCTGATTCACAATTGAAACAGATACTAATTAACAATCCGCTTCCTTCTGGGCCTCTTCGTTTAACACCCTCTCCACCACCGTCTTAGTCAAGTACTGCAATAGCCTGTGCCCTTAGAGTGAGCAGACTCAAGGACTCATCCGTCTTGGTGCTTCTGGAATCCCTGGTCTCGGCAAGAAACAATAACAAGCATTATACTTACACAAGAGCTATGTGTGTATTATTTCTGTAACCTAAATCTGGTGCTCAAGGGATCCCTTAGGAAGATTTTTATTTTGTGAGTAACAAATCCGATTTGTCAAATGTGCACATGTGTTAGGTGTAATGCTAAACACGTTATATTCAAGTATTCGTGTAATCACTCTCACAATCCTGTGATACTAATTGTCCTCATGAAATATATGAGCTCAGAAAAATGGAGGAAGGGAAGATCCCCTTCTCTGTCTGAATGATTGAGCTGAAACAGAAGTCTTTCTTGCCCTCAAATTGGGAAGTTCACCACTGGCTCCCTTAGTTCTTAGGCCTCTGACTCACACCACTAACTTTCTTGGGTCTCCAGATTGCAGGCTGTGGACTGTGGGACTTCTCAGCCTATACAATTGTTTGAGCCAATTCCTCACAGAAAATCTGGGTAGTTCTTTCACTGTTCATTACACAGCTACTGATCCCATGCGGCTATCGAGCCCTTGAAATGTGGGCGTTGTGACCAAGGAACTGAAGTTGTAGTTTTATTTCATTTACATAGCCATAGGTGGCTTGTGGGTGCCATACTGGACAGCATAGAATTGTAGGAGATGACAGATCTTCACAACTGTCCCCATTGTGTCAGACCAGACCGAGAGGTTGGAATTTTAGCTTTGTCCCTATTCTGTAGCGAAAGATCTTTCATCTCTCAACTGGAGAATGGGCAGTGTGCCCAAAGCATGTCATCTGGTGGGTGCTTGGAGCTCCGCATGCAGCCCCATTAGGGGTCCAGCCTGTGGCCTGGCTAGGGAAGCACTGCCTAGCCAGGTAACAGTGCTTATCATCGAGGCAGCAAGAGCAGCTTCTGTTGGGATCTCTCACAGAAATGGTTTTCCTCACACCGAAATGGGGTCCTCGGAAAAGGAAAAGGTGAGAAAGTAGAGGTAAGAGTGTAGGGTAGGTTGAGAAGACATCCCATCGGGTAATAGGTAACAGAAGGCAGCAGAAGTGACTATGCCAGCAGCCAGTTGCCACTGAGCCAAAGAACTGCGATGCCAAAGTTTCAAAGCTCTCTGGGAAAAATAGAAAAGAGAATGACATTGCCACCTGTCTCAGCCTAAACTCTGGCCATTGTCCAGAAGAGCCGAATGGCAGGATGCTAATTAGGCCCAGGGTTCCCTCATCCAAGAGCAGAACACTGTGTGGGATACTCATGAGCAGCCTTCAGAGAGAAAGCTGGGAGATGCATATCTGTCACAGCAGGAATAGCACCTGCAGAGATGACGCGGGGACGAAGGCCAGTTTGGTGCCACCACAGAGACACAGTTTGCTAAGATCCCAGGGACTCTTGCATTCTGTGAGCTTCTGACACATTTAATATCACAGAAATCACCCCACAACCTGGAACTAGTTTACTAAGCTTACTTGGTTTGTCTAATGCCACTGGCTTCTGTATTATTCAAGTTTCTCCAAAGACACAGAACCAATAATATATATCATATCATATATATGTATATATTTGTTATCAATAATTTATCAGTGTATACATTGATACTTTGTCCTATTGTACCTTCTACCTTATAGAGCCCATTGATTTCATAGCTATATATTGATGTGCTTATTTTATATACAGTAAATCCCCAATTTAAGAACAAGTTCCATTCTGGGGGATCATGCGTAAATCAGATTCCTTCCTAAGTCCAACAAAGAGAGTCTTATACGCATTTGGCATAAATATACAATGTAGTGTATAAAAAAGCCAAACACACACATGGATACTGTACACTATCACACTATACAGTGAGCACACAGCAGCAAAACTGCAACAGTGTCCAGTAGCCCTGTGAGCTACTTCCACAATTTGTCCACATCTGTGAATGTTCCTCATGCAAGATTCATTGGAAACTTGAATGTTCTCAAGGGGACTTACTGTGTATTAGGCAAGCATGAGTTATGTATATTTTGCAAGTATGTTTTAAATATTGCATGTACATTTGATTTTATATGTGTGTAGATAGTGTATTAATTCACGTATTAGGAGAGGTGTATTGTGAGGCAGTTGTGGAGACTGAGTCCCACCGTACATAGCCTGCAGCCTGGAGACCCAGGAAAACCGGTGGTGTGAGTTGGGGGCCTGAGACCCAGGGGAGCCACTGGTCTGGTTCCCAGTTGGAGGAGGGCAGAAGTCTGATGTCTAAGGTTAATCAGATAGCAGAGAAGGAACAGATTCTCCCTTCCTCCTCCTTTTGGCTGTTCAGGCCCTCAGTGGATTGGGTCTGCCTACCTGCACAGAGCAAGGCATCTGATTTACTAAATCCACCAATCCAAATGCTAATCTCATCTGCAAACACCCTCACAGACATGCCCAGAAATAATATTTACTAGGAAGCACCCTGAGCTGGTTAGATTGACAAACCATTATTCATCACCACTTCCTTCTGTATGACACAGCATCGGGGAACATTCATTATACCTGGGAAGACACTCGATGCTGAGGTGGCCAGACGGACCGGGAGGGCTCCTTGGGGCAGACAGCTGATTCCTGTACAGGCTGAAGCGTGTTGCTCAAGGTCTCTGAACCTCCTCGCTTGTCCTAGCTGGGCCTCAGAATCCCCTGAGGATCAGTCCCCAACTCTACCTCTGACCAAATGGCCTCCCAACTCAAAGCTGTGGGGAGCAGGGGCCCCGCTATCTCTATGTCCTTGAAGCTGCCAGGTGACGCTGAGTCACCATCCGGTAGAGTTCAGCCTGAAGCCCCAGGATCTTATCACACTGACCTCACCGTTGCCCTGGTAGGCCCAGGGTACCTGCCGGGGCAGAGCGTTTCCACCTCTCAGCCAGTTACCCACAGTTCTCTAGGGGCTGTGTCTCCCTCAGGGAGTCAGCCAGGCTGACTGCAGTGCTTCTGGGCATCATTGACAGCCATGCCTTCCTTCCCTCATTCTGAGCGAAGCTCACAGTGGGGAAGGAACAGGCATGTAGAGGACAGGAGGCATAGGTGCTGTGCCCCAGCTCTGCTGCAAAAGACTCCGGTATTTCCCTGTAAATGTGATACTAACAACTGATTCCAGGTTTGAAATGGTGGTTGTTTAATTTTCATCACATTAAAATAATCATTCTGCTCCAAATTAGCACAGTTTTTGCTCTTGAATGGTAACTTCTATTATTTTAGGTAAATCATAGAAAGTTGATGTGTATCTATCAAATGCTTTCATAATATTTATTGAAAGGACATAAATTTTTCCCCCTTTGGCTCATGTAAGTGCTATTTTATATGAGATGTCCTAATGTGAAACCATCTTTGCGTTCTGCAGTCCTACAGAAAATCTATTTGATAGCAGTCAAGAGGAGCTTGGTGTGTGTGTGTGCGTGCGTGTGTGTGTGCGTGCGCATGTGTGTGTTGGCCATCAAGGCTATGCTGGCTACTTAAATAGCAGCAAGATTCTTCTTTCTTTTCTTAGCACTGAAATTGTAACTGACATCGAAATGGCCCATTCCCTGAAAGTTTGGGAGAACTCAGCAGGAAAACTGCATGAACTGTACCTAGAAATCTTTACAGGTTATTAGGGAAATAGTCTTTGGAGTATAAAAATACTAGCCCAAGGTGATTAATCTTCCAGGTTATTTACTAATTTGAGCTATTTTTAGCCATGTTAATTTCCATCAGAAAATTATTAGTATTTTAAGATCATTCAGCATAAAACCTTACATTTTTTATACCTCTAACGCCCATTCTTATTTCTAATTTTATTGGGGTTTCTCTACTGTATTTGCCAAACGGTGGGCTTACATTAATCCCCACCCCAAGTAGAACCATTATTTTCTTTATTAATCTTGCTGTTTTTCTCATTTGTTTTATAATTCACAAATTGTTCTCTTTATGACTTCCTTCCTCTTACTTTTGTGAGGCTCTTTTGTCTTCTTCTTTTTAATCCATGAATTGACAGCTTAATTTGTGTTTTTATTCTGTCTTGTTTAATAATGGATGCATCTAAGGCTGTGGGTCTATCCATGAGCGTGGCCTTTTTAATTTTGCAGATTACGGGAGGAGGGAATCAATATTTATCGAACCTGTATCCAGTCAGATGCTGTGCTAAGTATTTCCCATCCTCTCTCCATTGCAGAATGGAAGGACTTGTCTTGTTTTGCGGGGCTGTTGGGAGCCTACAGGGAATAATTTGGAATACAGCAGTGAGTGCTGGGCAGTGGTTGCGTATGGCAGCCTCCCAGCTCTCCTTACCTTTGGTTCCCATTTTAGCCATGAGGAACTGAGCTTCAGCAAAGGAGAGGAAACTGCTCCAGGTCTCCAGGTCAGAGGAGAAAGACTGGGAAAGGGTTCCACAGCAGGTCTCCACAGGCTGTCCCGTGTGTGTCACAGCAGGGACTCCAGCAGGACAGCAGAAGAAGAGCTGAGTGGTAGGTCAGGAGGATCACTGCCTTTGTTCTTGCTCCAAAAAACATGCGGTTTCCAGGGTCTTCTCTAATTTCTGAGAGTAAAAGATCATAAATGCCTCACTCGTAACAGGAGGCCAACTTTTAGAGTCATGATTCCTTATTTCCCGTAGAAAAGAGGGGACTATTAGCTGTTATTAAAGCACCCCTGGGTTATTTTAAAACCAAGCAGACTGCCAAAGCCCCATGGGACATTCTTCTAGCTTGCTGGGGCTGGGGGAGATTCTCAGGTTCAGCCTGCTCTGGCTTTCCCTCTCCCAGGAGAGCCGGTGTGTGCCTCTCCTAGTGTCTGATGGACTCGCTTAGTTGTGAGTGAGAGGATGGCCCCTACACTGCTGCTTGCAGATGGACACACCTTGTTTGTGAAGGTCTGGCAGGAGCCACAAGTGCAGAACTCTGTGCTTTCATGGCTGTTGAGAGAGTGAATCTTTTCCCACTGTGCAGCCCTGCTGCCTGAGGACTTGTCAATATGAAAAAAAATGATAAAGGAGTGTTTACCAAATTACGCAAACATACACCATGGAAATCTGAAAGAGCTGCACAGAAGTCGCTGAGGATAATCCTGTGGGGTCCTAGCAGGGGACAAACCCAGAGGGCTGGTGAGCGCTCGGGTAGGAGCTGGACCTTCAGCCCGGTGCGCCCCCAAAGTGCCAGGTGACCCCACCTCAGGAACTCTCACATGGGTCTTCTCTACTGGGAGCTCCCTCAATGTCCCCCACACTGTAGAATCCTTTGGGACCCCCTTTTGTGTAGTGGGCAGGAGCAGATGAGTAGGAGACTGGGGAAGGATGGAGTCCTCCACTCAGTCTGGGGTGAGCCAGAGGACAGATGCAGATCTGAGTGACCGGGAGCCTGTTGTGTCCTACGAGGCACATGGCTGGACGTGGCTTTCTGAGAGATACCATTTCATCAGAAGAGCTTTCCTATGAGAAACCGCAGTACTTTATTATGTTTAGAAAAGTCTCATCTAGCTAATGTATCCTATTCATTTTTGTTTCTAATCTCTTAATAAAACACTGGCTTATTGGGACCAGAAGGACGGACTATTTGACAAAAGACCTGAGTCCTTACTTACGTTGTTTCCTCATGTAGTTTGCTTATGCGTCCATTGCCTGTCTCATCAGTTACGTATTCACCCCTTTGACGCTTGCTTTACAAAGAGCAGTAAAACCTGAAGAATGAAGGGAGCTTTACTAATTAAAAATTTAAGCACCTGTTAAGAATTAACTTCTACCCCTCAAAAATCAAGTGAATGATGTTGTAGGTACCGTGGAGGGGTGAAAGAGGCTGACAGGTTTTCTCCTCCGCTCTTCAGGATTTATCATCGGGCCCACCTCACTTTATCCTGGAAGGTGCAAGCAGATTTGACATCCGACAAGGAAAAGCAGGTAAGAGCTTGGCATGTGCTCTGTCAGCTGCTGGACCTGGGCTTCACCTGGGCAATCACAGTCTTGGACCAACTTGACAGGTGCCACTCGGCCGCCAGCTAGAGTCCACCTGTTAGAATATCACCTGGTTGGAGAAAGGACCTCTCTGGAGGTGTCTCTGTGACTTCTGTGCCAACCACAGTGCCTGACGTGAAGTAGCACTAGGTGAAGAAGGCAGACTCGGGGAGATAGGCATATTCAAAAGGGCTCACAGTGATATCTAAGGAAAAACTCGAGACCGCATAGCTCACAGAGGAGAAACCCCCCCCATGTGGTCTTCTGAGGACCCTGCATGGGTTGGGAGGAACAAAGAAAACACCAATACAGTTTATGTAAGTGTACAGAGTACCACTTCTACCTGTGTAAAAAACTCACTGTCACTTTAGCTCTGGACTCCTCTGGCAAAAAGAGAACCAGAGAGCAAATTGGACCTCCATTTTCTGCCAAAGCCTGGGGCTCCCCGTCCCTCTTCAGTGCACTGTCACCCACCACTACCACCACCACCACCTTCACTCTGTCTTGCCTGGAACTGGCCCCAGAGAATCCTTTACCCCGTTCTTCTCTCTCAGCGAGCAAAACTTCCTTAGAGGTTGAGCATCCTAGATCAAAACTCCCAAACCCCTAATACTCCAAAATCGGAATATTTTTTGTCTTGGTTTGGTTTTTTGAGACAGGGTCTCACTATGTAGTTGAGACTGACCTGGAACTCACTATGTAGCCCAGGCTGTTCTCAAACTCACAGAGATCCTCCTGCCTCAGCCTCCCAACTGCTGGGATTACAGGCGTGCACCACCATGCCCTGCTTTGAAACGTTTTGCTCACTAACACAATGCCACAGGTAAAAACTTTCACCCCTGACTTCATATGGCATGTCACAGTCAAAACCTATGTGCACTAAAAATATTGTTTAAAATGTCCTTCTAGTAATACATATAAAGTGTATATGAGACAGATGAATTTCCTATTTAGACTTGGGTCCGGCACCCAAGGTAACTTATATGCAAATATTCTAAAACCTTAAAAAAAAAATTAAAATTGCAAACTCTTCTGATCCCAAGTATTTCTTGGGACCTGGATTCAGAAGGAAGTGTCCTGACACTGGTGGCTGGGACTTGTGAGATTGTGGAGTGGGGCTTTCAGGGACATCCAGTTGGTGTCTCAGAACTTTATCTCCTCCTAGGGGACTGCTGGTTCCTGGCAGCACTGGGCTCCTTGACCCAGAACCCTCAGTGTCTGCAGAAGATCCTGATGGAGCAAAGTTTTTCACACCAGTATGCGGGGATTTTCCATTTTCGGGTATGTGAGCTGTGGGTGCTCCTTATATATGGGGCCCTCGGAGAGACCTGAATGTGCTCATGGCCTGCGGCCCTGCCGCGAGAGTGACCTTCATGTGCTGGTTACCCTGCCTATGACCAAATCGGGACTTGGGCTTATGACCTGACCACCCATAGGGAAGGTGAGGGTTAAAATGTTTTCGTTGAAATAAGAAGTGATAGGAATAATTAGCAAAAGAAAAGGAGTCACTGATCCAGAAGCCTGTAACTATCATTCACCTCTATATTTATCCCTGTGCCAGGATATGGTATTTTGATTGCAGGAGTGTTATAGGACATCACAATATCTGGGTAGATGAGTTTTCCTTCATTATTAATTACCTGTTTCTCCAAATCATCCTGATAATTCTTGTGCATTTATTCCTCCATGGGAATTTTTAAATCATTTTGTCTAATTAAAAAGAAAAGCTGCTGTGATGTTGAATGGAGCTGCATTCAATTTATGTGTTAATTTGGAAAAATTACGTTTTTATTGTTTTAATTATTCCTTTCCAGAAACATGGTATATCTTTTTATTTATTCAGAATTAGTTTTATGCGCTTCAATAAAATGTTACATTTATGTTTTCGTATTGATGGTGTACCTTTCTTGGTAAATTTATTCTCAGATATTTTTCAGTTTTATAGCAATGTGAGTGAAGCTTTTAGGGTTTTTTTTTTCTCATTTCTAGATATATGTCACTGTAAAAGAAGAAAAAGCTGTGGTGTGTTATACATTGCACCACCTTACTAAATTCTTTTATTAGTTCTCATTTTTTTCCTTTAGTAGAATCTGCATTGTTTTAGTAACCTCACAACATCTGTAACTAACAGTAATTGTGTCTCTCCTTTTGATATTTGTGGAACTTACTTGCTCTTTTACCTCATCACACTAATTAGAACCTCACAATTTTAAGTCAGTGACAAGAGTCAGAATCTCACCTTCTTGTGATTTTCGTCATATACTTTCTTGATATGCTGTCAGATTTAATTTGCTAAAAATCTTATCAGAATTTTTGTACCTATATCACATGTAAAATTACTTGCTAGCTTGTTATTTTTATCACATTTGAGTTAGCTTTTTAAAGGAAACTGATTATAGCCTACTTTTTAATTTGAAATAATTTAAATGAAATTTGCTAATCATTGATTAGCTGCCCTCTGAAAGTAATATAGACAAGATGGAAATAAAGGAAAATAGATAATAGTTATACCTCCTTTTTAAATGAGGCTTCTTTAACTCTTCAGTGTATTCAGTAGCTATTAATTTGCTTGGGCCACTTATTTCTATGAAAACTTTTGAAATTTATAGTATTCTGGAAAAAAAATCAACTGTTTTCCTATATTTCCAAGCTATGAAGTAGCTCAAATGATTCTGTGAAAACTTATTTAATGTGTATAAATCTGTGGTTAAATCTACTTTCTCGGTCTCAGTGCTATATTTTTATTTTTCTTTTTTTTTTTTTTTTTTAATCCAGCTTGTCTTAATCCAACTGATCTGTTGTATTGATTTTGTTCAACAAATCAACTTTTGGTTTTCATCATTCACTCTATTCTTTTCCTTTAAGGTATTTCTTTTTATATAACAAATTTAAATTTGATTTTTATGAATTCTCTTTTACTTTCTCTTGGCTAATTTTCTTTTCTTTCTTTTTGTGGTACTGGGGACCAAACTCAGGACTTTGTGCTTGTGAGGCAGGTAGTGGAACCACTGAGCTAAATCCTGGGCCCTTCTTTTTTCTTTTGTGAAACTGCATTAAGACTGTTATTCTTTTTTAATGTTAAAAGCCTTTCAGAATATACATTTTTGGGCCGGCTTCCTATTATTACAATTCCCTCTCATATTTTTACTTATGTTGTTATCGATCTCATTTTCACTGTCACAGATAGATTTCTTACCAAAAGAATGCCCAAACTCACTCCTTACCACTGCTTCTCCCCTTCCCCCTCCTGCCTTCCTTGTTTGAATTTATCTTTCAGTAGATAGATGTAGTCCTTTACTTTTCCAAGACTGCGTGCAAGTTTTTCATTTACACTCACAAATGACATTGTGGCTACCGGTAGGATTCTTGGATCACATTCCTTTTTCCTCAAAATTTCCCTTGTCCCATTGTCTTGTAGCTTCCAAAGTTGCAGAGGAAAACTCTGTTGTTAATCTCCTGTTTTGATTTTGTGTGCAGCGTGTACTTTCAAACTGTAAGTCTCTAAGAGCTTCTCTCTCTCTGGAGTTCGTCAGTTTTCTCTAGAATGTATCCAGATGTGTGCCTTTGAAAACCCATTCATTTTATTGGTGCAGCTTAGAAACACACAGTAGTCATATTCACTGTATGGAATTTGTACCTGTATGTGATATATCTTGATTCACATTTTTCCCACTCCCCTGCCTTCCCTTCTACCCCTCTTCTCCTTCTTATTTACACGAGATTTGTTTCCATTCTATCCTTCTTTTCTCATTTTTTTTCTTTTCCCTACCTTCCTTTCCCTCTCCCACCTCCCTTGTTCCTCTTCCCATGTGAACATTGTCTTCCTATTTCACAATATTTATTATACATTTTGGTCCTTATTTACACTTCCACTTTCTCACACCAGAGAATGTGATATTTGTACATGTGTGTCCGATTTATTTCACTTAAAAGTGTGGTCTCTATTTAGTAAGGTGCATCCATTTAGCTGTAAATGTCTCAAGTTTATCCTTCTTTATGGCTTTATGTGTTGTGTTTTTTTTTTTTTAACCCACATCTTTATCCATTCATCAGTTGACAGTCATTTGGGTTGTTTCTAAGATTTACCTATTGCAAGCTGTGCTGCTATGAACAGGGGTGTGCCTCACTGATGCTTTTAATTCTTTTGGGAAGATGCCCAGAAGGGAGATGGCTGAGTCAAATGGAACCTCTGGTCCTAGTGTTTTGAGGACTCTCTACACTGATTTCCACAATGGTTGCATCAGTCGCACTCCCACCAACAGTGGAGAAGGGTTCCTTTCTCCCCACAGCCCTGATCAGGGCAGCCCAGCAGAGAGCCAGCATTTGTTATTGGTTGATTTCTTTTTTTATTTTTATTTTTTGGCACCAGGCATCGAACTCGGATCCTTGCGCTTGCAAGGCATGTGCCAGACCACTGAGCTAAATCTCTGGGACAGATTTCTTGATATAGGTGTATATCTTTTAAGAAATACTCTTGCCTGGGGTGCAGTGAGCCTTCATATCTGAAGACCAGCCTCCTGCTCAGATAAGTTTTCTTCTGGGCCTCCTCCTGTACCCTGTGTTCACTTCCTGAAGTCCAACTACATGCACTCTAGGTCTTCTGACAGGCCCCCTGGTGCTGCCACCACTGCTGCTGGTCTAAGGACTGCTCTGAAGACTGAACTAGAGAATCCAGTGAGCTGTGCCTGGATCCCCACAGGGCTGCCAGCATTGGTAGGAGCAACTTAGGTGGTTATGACAACCAGTAGCCCAGGTGGGACACACACTGTCCTTTTGGCTAGCAAAGAAAGTCACATAGTTCCCCGGAAGCAGCTGACCTCCGAAGACCTCTTCTTACCACTGTGAGCTTGGGTAGTGCTCTAAAAAGCACCCAGCACTTGAGGGACACCTTGGATGCTTTGCCCAAACACTTCTGGTTTCCCTGCTGCTGCAGCCTCACCACCCCACATCTTATTACTCACTGCAGCAGGGACAGAAGTCCACAGCTGCAATGCTCTGGCTCCTAAATGGCTGTGAAGATATCTCCTTTTCTTCATCTTTGCTGACATGTCAGTCTCTATCTCTTCTCTGAAAACATGTCCTCAGCTGGCCATGACCACCCACTGTCTGGGACATCCAGCTGTGGAAAAGACCATGCGGCCAAGAGGTCACATGCACCCAGCTTTAGCACAACCCACCTAGTGGAAATTTACCTTCAGTGAGGCCCAGGCTGAAGCCAGCAGCCTTGCCGCTTCTGCAGCACAGGGGATGCCAGCAAAGAAACTCAAATGCCTGGCCTTTGTAATGAATGTTCCTCATTTGGCAGTGTCCCCAGGTGAACCATTTAGAGCTGAATGCTAAAGATGAAAACAGTCTGTTTTGGAGAGGAACATCTGGCTCATTTGCACTCTTAGTGGTGGCAGTGCCAGCCAGTTTCATTGCTTTGCTGTAGTGGTAAGGCCAGTGTGACATGAGGGTAGGCGTGCCAGAGTGAGGCTGTCGCTGCTCAGTCCCCCTGAGCCGTGCACATCACTCTGCCTCCAGGCCCTTGCCCATGTGGTCCTCACCATCTGGGATGCCTTCCCTGTGTCCTCCCCACCTGGCTAAATCCTGGCACTCCCTCAAGCCCACAGCTCTGGCAGGCCCTCCTCCCCATTGTAACCCACTGCTCTTCTTGCTATTCAGGGGCTGCTCCCTCTGCTTCCCTTCATATGCATAAACTACCTGCAGAGTTCACAAAGGACTTGCCAAAGCAAGTAGTAGCAAAGTCAAACCCAGGTGTCTTTCCCCCCTGTCAGTATCTCCCTTGGTTCACTCTTGTTCCCCCTCTGCCAGTGGAGATGACATGCTTGTCCCTTGGCTGAGCAGGGATTTTGTTCTACATCTAGTTTGTTGTTGTGTCATGGAGGTCATGTTGCAACTGTGGAGATCTTTTGGCTGAGGTTAGAGGCCTGCAGATGTTCCGCTTTGCCCCATCTCTGCTAAGATGTGCTTGTCTCTCTTCCAGTTCTGGCAGTGTGGCCAGTGGGTGGAGGTGGTGATTGATGACCGCTTGCCTGTCGTGGGTGAGGAATGCCTCTTCGTGAAGCCTTGCAACGGCAACCAAGAGTTCTGGCCCTGCCTGCTGGAGAAAGCCTATGCCAAGTAAGTGTGGACCTGCCTCTCTGCACAGAGTTTCAGTACTAGCTCTGGCTTTCCAGAGTCTTGCCCTCCCAGACACTCCCTGCCAGCTGGTCCCGCAGCCCTCAATAGCCCCCAGAATGTAAGCATTGTCCCTGGAACACGAGAGCCTTTGCCACCTGGCGAGGCATCCTCAGTGAACAACCACTGTGTATAAGGGTCAATGTTATGGCCATCAGAAGGGACCTCGAGGCTTATAGCAAGGTGTGGGGCTGGTAGGGCCCAGGCAGAGCTATGCACAGACAGTATTGTTGACATGCTAGTGTAAGAGTCCAGCTGAACTGAAATCGTCCTCGGTATCTGAAGGTAAGTAGTTCCAGGACCTACCCAGGGATATTAAAATTCACAGATGCTCAGGATCCTTATATAAAATCTCTTAGTATTTGCATATAACTTAGACATATACTTGAAATCATCTCTGCATTCCCTGTACTACCTAATACAATGTAAATGCTATGCAAATGGCTGTTGTATTGTTTAGGAAATAATGACAAGAAAAATTGTGCACATGCTCCGTACAGGCATAATTTTCCCAGTATTTTCCATCGGCAGCCAGTTGAATCACAGATGCAGGGTTTGCAGATACAGAGGGCCAACTGCACAATATCTTAGTCAAAAATGACCTTGGCTCCCTGACCTTCAGAGTCAGGCTGAGGCTACAAGACGGGCCAGCACCTGACAAGGCTGGAGGGAAGGATAGGGTTCTGCAGAGCACGAGGAAGGCCCAACAGCAAGGGCCTTGGTGCGATACTTCAAATGGAATCCCAGGAAGTTTGAGACCCCGGTATCACTGTGAAGTTGCATTTGTGTGTGGGTGTGCTACGGGGTTTGCCTGTTCTTACCTGGCCAGCACGCCATGCTCAGGGACTAGCTTCTGAGGCTAACTCAAGGATTTGTAAGCATCCCAGTTCATGTATTTTGCTTGGTCTTTGGGGTGGCTTTTACTCAACAGATGTTTTCTGGGCATTTCACCATAGGCCAGGTGCTGTGCTTGGCATTGGGTCAGGCACGGTCAGGCTGGCTCAACTGGATACATACAAGGGCATGCACACACATGTGTGGGGGGAAGGGGCACGGTTGGAAAGACCCTCACAGGTAATGAAGAGGTGCTCAGATTTTCCATAGCCAGAAAAATGTGAATAGAGTAATGAAACATCCTTCGATTCCTATCTGACTTTAAAAGTTAAGAAGCTGGAGAATGCCAAGTATTTGTCAGGAAATGGAGGTCCAAGAATCCTCAAACAATCCTACAGGGAGTGTGTCCCAGGCAGTCTTCGGAAGGGCCACATGACATCAGTTAGATTAGTTACAGGCACATCTCACACCTGGTAATGACACTGCCAGAGGGCCCCCTAAGGGACAGGCCCAAGGCTGCTCCTGAAGGCACTGGGGTAGCACACAGGGTCCATCACCAGTGTGCACAGCTGCCATGGGGCAGGACAGCCCAGCAGAGATCCACACAACAGTTAGAAAGTACAGATTTGATCTCCGCATAGTGACCTGGGTTGTCCTCAGAATCCCGATGCTGAGCGAATGGGATGAGAAACACTGAGCAGTAAAACACAAACCCTATTTATGGAGACGGAAGCTCTGTGAGTGCAGCGTGCCTTTTCCAAGAACACATCAGAATAAAAAAGGCGCACATTACACATCCTGAAATGGGTGGAGAGGGAAGAGAATGAGGATAGAACGATGGGGAGGGTGAAAAGAAAAGGAAGGAAAAATGCTAATCAAATGAATGACAGCAAAATAAAGCAAACAAGAGCAGGACCTTGCAGTGGTGATAATGAGAGCGGGGAGAAATTGGTGATGAAATCTTGCAGAGTCCAAGGGTGAGGTTCTAGCAAAGTCTTGACCTCAGGACCTGGAGAACCACACTGGTGGGACTAACTTCTCTGTGTTGGCCCTCTACTGCCCAGCAGCCTTCCCTGGCCCCATCCCATCTCTACAGACTCCTGCTAACTTCAACTTCTGCCGGACACTCACTCCTTGCAACTCCCCTTAAGCAGCTTGGCCTCAGCGCCTCTCTCTGCACCCTTGGACTTTGGCTTCTGCTGCTTCTACTCCATCCACCACTTCTTATCTGGATCCACTTCCAGCAGACAAGCACCGGGCTGACCAAGCGCTGGTCTGGTCCCCGTTGGCCCATTCAGCCATGGCTAACATCCTGTGACCACAAAACCCCTGTGAGCAGGAGCTGTGGAAGGGACAGTTTCCTCCAGAAGGGACTGAGGCAGGAGGTAGCTAAGAGACCCCACAGAGAGAGAAGCCTTTAAATCTCCCTTCTTGGTGAGATCCACCTTCTTGAGTTAAACTTTAACCCAGGTCAGGGCACCCAGATCTAAAAACAATGGGAAAGAGGAAGCAGGAAGCTCACCTCACACAAAATTAAATCTCTGGGTGCCCGGTATTGTACATCACCTGTGGCCAGCTCCAGCCCTCATTACCATGTCTGGACTATGCAGTTCTAACACAAAGTCTCATGGGTAGAGGCAAAACCTCAGACAAATTCCTCAATCCTACCCCAAACCCTAATGCCTAAAACCATCAGCAGCAAACTCCCTCTAGCTGTGAATCTTGTCTTGCTGGGCCCCCTCCTACCCTGTGGAGTGTGTACTTTCTCTCTGAATAAATCCTTGACCTTGCTGCACCTTTTGGGTGTCCTCGGTTGATCTTGATAGCCTGGAAGAGCCGGGTGTGGTGGTGCCCACCTATGGTCTTAGTACTCAGAGGGCTGAGGCAGGAGGATGGCTTGGAGTTCAAGGTGAAGGCCAGCCTGGTCTGTAAAGTGAGACCTTGTCTCAAGAAGAAAAAGGAGGAGGAGGGGGAGGAG
>NW_022900914.1:11592949-11602604 GCF_012274545.1 Fukomys damarensis | reverse complement strand
GGGGAGGAGGAGGGGGAGGGGAAGGGAGAGAAGGAGGAAGAAAGAAGAACTAGACAGGACCGTGTGGGAGGAGATAGTGAGGGACACTCCAGAGGGAGGAGTCATGGCCTACAGACCACACAGAGGGCCACCCGCTTCGGGAGAATGAGCAGGGACAAGGATCAGAAAATCCCAAGAGCAACCTAACCAGACTCTCATTTCACAAACGGGGCCTGAGCCTCCCTCCAAGCAGCCAGGTGATGATAAGTACCAGCAGTTACCCTGAACGGGTCCAGTCCCTGCTTACCAGACCAGGGGACCCCGGTAAGCGGGACCGGACTGGGTCCTACGGGATGGAAATCACAGTCTACTCTGTCATTGTCCTTCCGGAAGTCACAATCTTAAACGGCACAGGCCTTCAAGATTATCTCGATGCGCACTCTTTCTTTTGAGGCAACTTGTAAAAGATGAAGGTTATTGCTGGGTTCCGGTGGCAGAAGGAGCTACTCATTAGCGTTGGAGAAAGGAGCCCAGGTAACAGCTAGGGTTGTTGAACCCGTGCACATGTCTAGGGAGGTTAACTCACTCCTGAGCAACTTACACAAACACTGCCGTTATCTTTCCCTTATGGATCCCGCCCTCATCACTATAGGGCTGGTTTTCTCCTTATGTAAAAGCGTGTAGCATGGAAGTTCACTGGGAGTCCTAGAAGGCTTGTGGAGTGAAATGATGACTTTGACCCCATTTTGTTAACAGCTGACCTAAAGCAATCATTCGGCTTGAAAGAAATGGGAAAGCAGGCCCGGAATCCACATTCTACCGCCTAAAGAAATCAAGCAGAGGATGAAACGTTTCAAAGCATTAAAGCTATTTAAAAGCTTTGCCCCCACCGATCCAAAGAAGGAAGTAGCAGAATGCAGGAGTGAATTGAGTAGCGTGACAGCATTTCAGAGCTGGAAGGGGCCTCTGTGAACACTGATAGCTGCCTTCCTCTGTGAAAGATGAGGAAATGGTGGCTCGGGGAGGTGAAATGATTTGCTCGAGGTCATATGGTGTCCAAGGCCATGCCAGGTGGGAGCTGTCCTCCCTTGCCACGTGCTGTTCCACCAATTCTTGATGCAGTCAGTGCCGCAGGGAGGCGTCCATCTTCCTGCCTCCTTTGGAACTTGGTGCCGGGCACAAGGGTGGAGAGGCCATGGGTCCGCGCAGAGGACCTCTTTCCCCAAGGGTGAGGCGCAGCAGAATTCATACGTAGACTTCAGATTTGTAGTTATCCCTGCAGCTGGGGCATCTGGAAATGACTTGGTCAAGTCGGCCAAAAGTAAGGGAGAGAAAATCAATCGTGTGACGGGATCCCCACCCCCACCCCCAGTTGTCATAAAGTAGAGAGCAGATCAGGGGTAAGAACCAGCAGGTTGCATATCGCCCTTTGTAGAATCTCTGCAGGTAAGAATTGCGGTATTTTAGTATCTTCTCTTGCTCAGGTTTAGACAACTAGATTCTTCCCTCTTTCGTATCACTGCAGGCAGATAGACCTATCCCCCAGAAGGAGGCTGAAGGACAAGGCTCTCAGAATTTCTGGGTTCAGGTGACAAGGCACGGTGACAGCTGAAGGGAGCACGCATCTCCCTCTCCTTTCTGTTCTATCTCCTGTCAGCAAAGGGGGCTGAGAAGAGTTGCTGTGTTCCTGAAGCATCCACGGGTCTGAGCTCACGTTTGCAGAGGAGAAAGGCAGCTAGCTCCTTGTCAAGACACCGGCTGCTGCCAGGACTGGCTTTGGAGGCACTGCAGATAGACAATGACAGAAGTTCTGGAAGACAAGGGAGGGGCTGCTGCTGGTGTGGGGTGTTTCTGTGGGGACTGCAGAATGGTGTGGTGCAAGGCCTCAGAAGAGGGCCAGAGTCACTGAGATGGTGAGTCTGAGGGAGGGGACAGAGTCCCCAGCTGCTTTCCTGGAGTGACTCTAGCACAGCCTCTGAGTGTATTAGAGGAAAGGGCTGTGACAGTGATGTGCTTGTGGGGTTTGCAGTGGGTTCTAGAACGTTGGTCCTTGTGAACCTCCAGTATTTGCAGCAGACCCTAATTTAGGAACAGGAGCCAGAGACACAAGTGACATCAGGAGCAAAGCATTCAGACCCCACTGAGCATAAGTAACCATGGTCAAAGGCAGGCTCTGTGGTTGACTAAGCAAACACTCCAAAGATAAGAGTCTGATATCAGTCTCCACCAGGGTCAGAGAGATGGAGGGCAGGAGATAAGGTCAGAACCAGTTTCGCAATCAGTTTTAAAATGAGTTAGATAAACCTGCCATGTGGTAGTTTCTGGAGAATTGCCCTTTCTTCTAGAACCCTGAGTAATTGCTTTCCTTCCTTCTTCCCTCCCTCCCTGCCTTCTTTCCTTGTTCCTCTCTTTCCTTTTGGTGATACTAGAGACTGAACCCAGGATCTTTGCCCAGAAGGCCTTTTTCATTTTTTATTTTGAGGCAGGATTTCACTAAGTCACTAAGTCTCCCATTGGGGGATCAAATTTATGAGCCTTCTGCCTCAGCCTCCCAGAGTGCTGGGATCACAGGTGTGATCCACCGCACCTGCCTTCGCTTCCTTTAATAACAGCCGTTCTAAGCCATCTGGTGCATTTGTGCATGGTTCATGTCCTTCTAACAGGGTCTGCTTTATGTATTTGCTGAAGCGAATGTGTTAGAATCAGAGTGGTCCCCAAGCTGAGAATGCCCGAAGGAGGAACAGGCAGAGAAAGGAGGAGCAATGGCTCCAGAGGGATCCAATCTCCCCCACCATTTCCAGGTGAAATGCCAAACGACAGGGCAGGGAAAGTTCTCCCCCATGGCCAAGACCCCGTTAGAGGCTACCATTAGGGTGCCCCGGGCCTGTGACTCCCGTGTGATTCTGCAGTACAGGAAAAAGGCATGGCAGGAGGTCCCCACAGTGCCCATCCCCTGGGAAAGGCTCAGTCCCTGCTGCCCCAGGGACAGGAATGCAGACTTCTCCTAGTGAGGAAGCAGAGTAGTAGACTTGGAGGCGAGGGCAGCTGTCCCCAGGGCCTCCATCCCCTGCCTTGCTGGCCTGCCCTGGCTGTAGTGAAGGATCTAGGAGAAGCACAGCTCACCCCACTGACAGAACTAGAGGACTCAAGGCCAGGCTGCCCTCATCTGGGCCCTGCTCTGTGGCATCACTGTGACTGATGGGATCTCCCTCTCCCCTGGGGAGCACAGGCCGTTCTCAGGCCCGTGGTCAGCCTACTCCTCCATGTTCTGGCTCCAGGAGCCCCTGGTTTGATTCTTCCCCCTGGAACGCCTGAGCCACTCTCCTTACTTGGATAAACTGGGGCTGAGACTGGTCCCTCCCCGAAACCTCCCCTGGTCTCTCCCTTCCGTTCCACTGTGATCTGCTTGTTCTCAGAGCATGGACACCCAAGGGTATAAGGACAGTTGACAGTTGTCATTTACAACCCTTTCTAAGGAGAATGGCCCCTGGCGTTCACGGGCCACTGTGGAAGGCAGACAAGTCTTTGGGGGGAAGGACAGGAAGTGTGACCTGTTGCTCCTCACCAGGACAGCAGCAAGCTGTGTGTCTTCTGTGGGAAGCATATACCCTCACAAGCCAAAATGCGGCCTGTGAGGTAGGGGCTGTCTCTCAGAGGAGCAAAGAGAACTGAGAACATTGAGTTCCTTGCCCAGGGATAGAGGACTCATCGGAGGGGGCCAGGAGTGGGACCCAGATAACCCTGTGACGGGCGAGTGTATCAGGCAGCATTTTCTCCCTGGGACGCCATGCCCAACGCGCATGTTTGGCTCATGTTGTAAGGGGATTCAGTCCGTGGTTGGCTGGCTCCCCAGAGCAACTCATGGCAACAGGGCAAGATGGAGCAAAACTGCTCCCTTCATGGTCGCTGGGAAGCAGAGCAGGGGAAAGTTCCAGGGAAGAAGAAGCAAGGAGCCAGATGTAGACCTAAGATAACCCCTCTGTGACTCATCCAGTTGTACCCAGAAGTGTGCTTTTCTAATCCCCTGGGTTGGGTGCCTCCCAAGCCAATCAAGTTGACAGAATCCAGTTTAACTGTTCCAGGGGTAAGGCTTGGGGAAGAATGGGGAGGAAGATAAAATAGGGACGATGAGGGCAGGCATTTGTTGGGGTGCACATGCCGAAGCAGAAGGCCTAAAGACAGGGGAAGGTAGAAAGGGGTGCTTTGAGAAACAGGTCCAACGGGGCCTTTGGGGAGCCACTTTATGGCCCTCCTGAAAACAGAAGCTGGGATGAGGCTTCGCCCGGAATAGGACAGAGGCTGCTGTGGCCAAGCGGGCCTTGGATTTGCTGACTGAGCTCTGCGGGGAGGGATCGGATCCTGCTTGTCTTGGATCACATACCTGGCGTGGAACCACCTCATGTGGTGCTCATGTGTTTAACATGTTTTCGGCCAGAACAAGAGCAACAGATATCAAAATAATGTCACTCCTCCGGAGAGGCCGTGGCCCAGAATGCATTGAGAAACCCCTCACTGGGGAAGCAGCAGAGGGTCAGTGGGTACTCACCCTTCCCAGGCAGCCTCATCTCGGCATCCCCAGGCTTAATCTGGACTCTTCCTTCCCAGGCTGCGGGGCTCCTATTCTCACCTGCACTACGGCTACCTCCCCGACGCCCTGGTGGACCTCACAGGAGGAGTGGTCACCATTGCCGACCTGCACTCCTCCCCCTCCAGCCTGCTGCTGATGGTGAAGACGGCAGCCTCGGCCGGCTCCCTGATGGCTTGTGCCACCCCACCAGGGGTGAGTGGACCAGGCGCCCTCCGCACTGTGTGAGGCTTTGCTCAGCCCACAGAGGCCGCCCAAGGCACACAGCCAAGGAGAGAAATGCAAGGAGCTCCCCTGGAGCACCCCTGGTGGGCTTTCCCAAGGTCGCTTCATGGAACTCTGCAACAGCCCTCCCTCTGAGATGGGGAGTGGAGAATTTACTTCCCAGAGGAAGGGCCGGGGCCAGAGAGGCTCAGTAATGTCTCCCCGCCACACAGCCAAAGAGTACTGAGCAGGGTTTGAATCTGCCAACTCCAAAGCCTTTATTTTCTCCTTTTCCATGACTTGGAGCCTCCAGGCCCACTGTTACCTAGGGGGTAATTAAGGGCTGCAGGAGGTGGCAGTGGCGTCTTCTGCTGGCAGGGGCTTCTTTGCATTTTGCCCTCATTCCCCAGGGGCCCCCAGTACCCGCTGACCCAAGGGCCACTTGTCTCCTTTTGGAAAGCTTGCACAACCCTCCAAATCGTGTGAGTCCAATCTGAGACATGTGGCTCCGTATCCCCAGAAATTTCCTGAACTCTAAACGTGTGGCACCTCCCTAATCTGAAACGCCACCAGAATGCACTGGCGCACTTTAGAGCCCCAGTCTTCAGGGCGGGGGCTCTTGGGTATCCCTGAATATCCTGCAAACCACCTGGAAGACAGGTTGTGTGCTATGCCTGGCTAAGGATTAGTGGCTGGCGGAGCGAGCAGCACAGGTCCTCAGGAGCTGGTGGGCTCCATCAGTCGTGTGGTGGCCCTCTGGGCAGGAAATACCCAGAGCCTCACCCACCAGGTGGCCGCCTACCTCTGTTTTTCTAGAAGTGAGTTCAAATGCATATGCCCTCCCCAGAGGACTGGGGGCCCGCTGGATCAGCTGCTTTCTGAGCTGGGTTTCTGCATTTTACCAGAGAGTCTCCAAGTGCGTGCTGAGTGCTGTCTGCTTTTCTCCTTTGCAGCCAGCAGACAGGCCCAGGGTGATGGGGAACGGGCTGGTGAGCCAGCACGCCTATACGGTGACAGGAGCTGAGAAGGTGAGTTGGGCTGCTGGCCTGGCGTGTCTCCCCTGGGTTCTGCCTGGTGTTCCTGCTGCTCTACACAGGAGCCAGAGTCACCTTCCTCTACGAGCCCAACAAAACTGACCCTAGCGATCACCACCTGGTCCCCACTGTGGCATTCTCCAAGGGCGGTCTCAGTTGCACCAGTTCCTCCACACGTTTTTGGATGAACTTCCTCCCTGGGGACCCTCTAGAGTTCTTCCTCTCCTTGAAGTGATCTCAGATGTCAGTGTCCAGCTAGATGGCAGGCTTCACCCCAAAAGGAGGTGGAATGAACCACCCAGCTGACTCTGGGAAGAGGTTTTACCCTGGAACAGGTTTCGTTTGTGACATACAAGCTAATCTGACAGAAAAGAAACAGTCCCATGCGTAGGCTCTTATGACAGAGTTCATTTCCTTCTCAGGTAAGCAGGTGACCCAAGGCGCTTCTACCTGTGAGCCCAAGACAGCTGCTCCAGGTCCTCTCATGCCCTGGCCACAGGTCACTTGTGTGTCCATAGAGGAGCAGAGTTAGAAAAGGCAGTCACCACACTTCCCCACATTGTGGGCACACTGAGGCCCAAGGGGGCTGAGACTGGCACTATCTAGCTGGCTGCCATGTGGGCAGATGAAACTTCCTTCCATGGAAGAGGAGGAGGAGACAATAATCTTTCCTCCAATGCAAGAACGGGCTGTGGGTACTCACTATGCAGTACGATATGGCTAGAAAACATTACCGGGGCACAGCCTCCTCTGCTCCTAAGTGAAGAAAATGAGGCCTACTGGGAGAAATGTCTTTTGCAAGGTCACAAAGACAGCTTCCTGTAAAATGGCCACCTGGGTACCCTGCCTCCCGAATTCGCATCCATGATGATCACACAGCTGTGCAGAAACACTTCCTGGCCTTGTGGGAGTCTCCTGCCAGTGTCGCTGTCTTGGTGTTCCCCACAACTGCTGAGGTCAAGTAATGTCTTCTAAGTGCTGAGACAGAGTTCCAAACTCCAGGGTGAACTTCTCACCCTGTGGACCTGGAATGTAGAATGTCAGCTGCTGCCTCGAACTTGCCCTGCCCTCTCTGTCAATCCACCTCTTCTGTCCATTGACCTGAGGCCAGCTGTCCTATTATTTCATGTTTTGGTGAGTGTCAACAGGGACAGTGTCTCCTGTCTCCGCCTGCCCCCCTAAAGCAAATTGGCAACAAAATATTTCCTCTGCAATAAATGCTTATGGGATCAATGGGTGAGTCAGTCAATGGATTTGCCCTTGGCCCATGAAGATGATATTGCTGATTTCCATCGTAGAACACATGTGAGGAGCCTAGGAGACACTTCCCATGAGCAAAGAAGAGCCTGGCCGCAGAGTTCCTGATGGCAGTGACTCTAGGATGGTCCACATCTTCTCAGCTGTGCTCCAGCTCTTCTGGTCCGCCTCCCAGACCCTCCCCTGAGTCTTCAGTGCGGACAAAGCCCTTATGGTACCTGTGGACGAGTGGTCACAGACAGGCTTTATCTCACCAGCCAGCTTTGATCCCTGGCTGCACTGTCTGGACTCCTGTATCAACAGGATGTTGGCACTGCTTTCAGATCTGGGGGAAGAGCTGTGTTTGATTTGTGAGACCTATGCTGACCTGGGATGGGGAGAGTGGTCTGAACAGAGCACCTTACCTAGGCTGACAGGTGATCAAGACCATGTCACCTGTAGGGGCCTTCTGTCCCCACCATTATGAGCAGCTGACCGTTCACAGAATGTGCTCTCAGGAGTGCTAAACTGGGTGAGCCTCTGGGTAAATGGGCTTCCACATTCTTTTTGGAAATACAACTCCTCACTTCCCCCTCCTGGAGACTCATGGTGTATGCGGGTAGGTAAAGGCTCTGAGGAGGTCTGCATTTACAAATACTGCTTGGTTTTAATCTACCATTTGCCAAGAAACCATGTTTTTCTAGAAGGAAGTGCGAACGGCCCACGGAGCTAGTGCTCAGGGGTGTACAGCTGAGGGAGCGTCATTCCAGGTTGAGCCACCAGGGCCACCTCCTGCCCAGTGGCACCCTTTCTGAGAGCCAGACTGGTGAAGATCCTGGCCTCAAATGTGACCCTGGCCCAGGCCCTTGTGATCACTGGCACGGCATGGCACTGCCATAACAGTCACAGTTATACCAGGGCCCGGGAACTTGATCTGGCCGAAGACGTCTCCTCCAGAGAGAGGGGGCTGAGCCACGAGTGCTAAAATGAAACCAGCCCATAAATGAGGGTGCTCTTTAATCTGCTCATCCTTCCTCCAGGCAGGACACAGACAGGAAGATAAATGAAATTGGCGTTTTTTATTAGGCACCTAGCTCCGGCAGTGACTCCCCTGGGCAAGGGGTTGAGTGTTTATCTGCATGCCTCATTTAGCTCTGCTCTTAGCCCCTTTGAATCCCTGGCCGCTTTGCCTTCCTTTGCCCAACTGGGCCTCTGACTATCCCTTGGGCCCTGACGGTGGCTCATTAAGCTCTGTGGGCCACCGGACAGCCATTTCTCATGTCCCGGCTCACTCGGTGGGCTCCCCCAGGGGCTGACAGCCGTGATAAACTGTGCCCAAGGCCTGGGGTGCGGCAGAGGGCCAGAGAGCTGGAAGCCTGAGCACCCTCCGTATTTCTGGGCCCTCAGATGACGGTGTTGCTCCTGCAGGGCAATGCTCTGCTGGTCACCGCACAGCCCTCAGCCAAGGGCTCAAGTATTATGTCTGAGGCCAAGGCCACAGCCGCACCCAGGAAGGAGCCTTTATTCATGTCTATTCGAAAATGCAGAGCCTGAAATTTGCAAAGCAGCAATGGCTCGGGTCAGAATCCTGCTTCTACCACTTACTCTGAGGTCTTGGGAAAGCTGCCTGAGCTCTCTGATGCTCGGTTTCCTCCTGTGCAAGGCAAGGCCAGGACAAACACATTTCCCGGAGAACTGCGGGCGGAGGGCAAGCTCGCTTGTGCCTGGCTCTGAGCTCTGCCTCCTCGTGGGCTCTTCCCTTCCCCACCCCTCCATCTCCTCACACTGCATCAGTGCAGATCAATAGCCCAGCTACAACTCAATCACAGTTTAGTTCCCCTCTCCAGACGGAGGGCTCTGTGCCTCCGGAAGTGGAGGTGCGAGGGTTCGCGATTGTTTGTTGTAACTTTCCCACAGTGCTGCCCTCCGGCTTCAGGGGAGTGGAGGACCAGCGGGGCCAACTTCCGTATCTTCAAGGCTTCACTGAGTGGTGACGGGAGCAGGAAGGCGGAAAAGAGGGAGGGAGCGGGAGTCGAGGCCATTGCAGGTCATCTGCTCTTTCGCAGAGGTGTCTGCACAGCTGCAGGGGGGAGGTGGGCTTGCCTTGGCTACCTCAGCACTCAGGCTGCCCCGTCCTGCCCACATCCGCCTCCTCAGCCAGCTTCTGGCAGGGAAGCAGGCTCTGTCCGTGAGATAGAGATGCTGTCTGTGGCAGGGCTTGGACCTGGGGACCCATAAAGCTCTGTCCTCTGCAAGACGAAGCCGCAGCCCCGCTGTTTATCTGCTCTTAAATCTGAGCTTGCCCAGATTCTCCCGTGGAGCCGCACAGTCTGAACTTGCTCCTCCTGCAAGGGGCTGAGCAAAAGAAAGGGCCATTTCTTCCTCGATCTCATTCCAAGTCCAGGCAGGCTGCAAGAGAGTCATTGATTTTTTTTTTTTAATCTTTTCAATTTTTTTTTTTTTTTGGCTGCAGCCAAATGAGGTCAGAAGTTAAATTAGTCCTCGGAGGGAGAGAGCAGCGGCATTCATATTCCCTCTTGCTGCTGACTTGAGCCAGAGAGCCCTGACGGTTTCCTTTTCCGATCTTCATTGCACATTCAGTCCAGGACAGGCTGGG
>NW_022900914.1:11473583-11592902 GCF_012274545.1 Fukomys damarensis | reverse complement strand
TTTTTTTTTTTTAATCTTTTCAATTTTTTTTTTTTTCTGGCTGCAGCCAAATGAGGTCAGAAGTTAAATTAGTCCTCGGAGGGAGAGAGCAGCGGCATTCATATTCCCTCTTGCTGCTGACTTGAGCCAGAGAGCCCTGACGGTTTCCTTTTCCGATCTTCATTGCAGATTCAGTCCAGGACAGGCTGGGAAGAGATCATCCGCCTGTGGAACCCCTGGGGCGAAACGGAGTGGCGTGGGCGCTGGAGAGATGGGTATGGCTGGGGGGCCTCAGGGCAAAGACTTCACTGAGAACTGCTCAAAAGGCGTTCCTGAGGCAGCATCTGTCCCACCTGCCTAGGGCCTCACTGCCACCCTGTTCTATTGGGTGTGGCCATGGGTCTACCCACACTCCCATGATACCTTTCTGCTGGCATCTGTCCAATGTCTGTCCTGTAGGTTCTACCTGACGTGCACACAGTGTGAGGTGGGTGTTCGGAGGGATCTACTGGTGACAAGACCTAGTGTCTGTCCCCTGGGAGCCTGGTCTAGAGCTGTGGACCGTCAAATCCAGGATTGGTAAAGAGGACAGAGGCAGGCCAGGAGCAAGAGGGAGAGGTGGAGAGCAAGAACCAAGGCCCTGGGGGGATCTCCTGGATCCTAATGCCCCCATTGCCATGGGACCAAGGTGGAAAAGGTTCGTTTTTGGGAGAATTGGGGAAATTGAGGCAGAGACCCAGATGATCTCTTTGCTCAGCTCAAACTGTCAGGCCTGTGTACTGATCTGGACACCCACGTATCCAGGTGCCTGCAGTGACACCTGGCTCGTGGTAAGAGTGAGTGGAGTAAGTGGCTCTCCAATGCCCTAGGGAGCGTGTCCTGGCAGAACCTGGCTGCGTGGTTTGTGGTTCCCTGAAGGAGCTGTGCTGACATTTCCTGGGCGGTACTGGATCTAACCCCGGGCGCCCCACCCTCTGCGGACTGAGAATGGGAAGGTGGTTCTGAGACGTCCTGGGGACAATGAGGTGTCACACTCCTCTCAGAGGCCTAGGAGGGTGGCCCTCGCGTTCCTCCGAGCATCTGTGCGGATCCATGAAAGGTGTCATGACGCAGTGGCCACAGCATTACGGCCAGAAGTGCTGGGGGAGAGAGTGATGGGAAAGAACAAGCAATTTGTTCAAACAGGAGCACAGGGCCCACCAGGCAGTGGCAATCAATGCAGTGAGCACAGCGCTTTCGGGGAGGTGAATGCAGCTGCCCATACTCAGAGCCGACATCACTGGACTATGGCCTGATGCCCCCTGCCCGGTCGTGGACGGACCACTGTGATTTCCCACAATCTCCAGGGCTGGTGTGTCCCTGGCACAAGTGGGCACTCAGGTAGTGTATCTGCCGGCTGGTGGGTGCAGAGAGGGAAGAAAGGAGATAGCAGGTGTCAATTTGTAAAATAAACCTGGCTGTGCTCTCAGATGCCCCTTGGAGAACAGGGCAGATGAGTCCCCCCCCCGGAAAGGAAAAGAGCTGACAAAACCATGAGCCAATCAGGCATGGACAATGTCTATCTTACTGTCCTCCTTTTTTCTTGACTCTTGTTCTCTTCCCGCCAGGGGTGTCCTTTACCTTTTCCAATGTAAATCCTAGTAACTTTGGCCAGAATCCCAGACTTTGGGTTGGTTCATCAAGGGAGAATCAGAGGGAAGCCATTAGGTATGACAGATTCCACAGGGGAAGAGATAATGAACTCACAAGAGCTGATACCGTGTTTCCTATGGTAAATGTAGAATGGTCCATGACGGCAGCAAGGGACATCAGAGACCAGGGGAAGCAAGTGTTCCCTGGGTGGGCATGTTCAGCGATAGCATCACAGATGGGATTGATGTTCTGGGGTTGGGAGTATGACACCCTTCAGAAGAGACACTGGGTAGGAGGGGAAGCATAGGCCATGGTCCCCAGCCAGGTCAGGGTCCCTATCCTGTTCAGGGCCACCCAGCTGGCCTTGGGCAGAGGAATTGAGAAGAGAGGGTGGTGGGCTGGGGCTGGAGGGCCTCATACCAGCATCAAAGCTTAGATTTCTACCATCCAGGTGCCAATGTGAACAAAGCCTTCTGAATAGGAAAGTGAGGAGCAGGGCAGAGACCTGGCCACAAATACTCCATAGAATCATGTCCCTTGGCTGAGTGGAGAGGGTCACCCACTTCTGACCCACCTCCTTCTCGGGCTGGAAGGAAGCGGCATGAACTGCATAATCACTGTCTCCGTGCAGGTGGTCGATTTCTTCCCTACTTTTTAGGAATGGAGATGAATGGAGAAAGCTGGATGGGTCTAATCTCAGCCGTAATTGAAATTTCAGGCGCACACACTTAAAGGCAAACTTGCATGAATCAATAGCGTATTGATTTACACTACATTTATTTTCCCTTACACACTGCAGAAAATGTAATTATCACTTAATTATAAAATTGCCATTTTACAGTAACACATCTGACTGCCTCAGCCTGCAGCCGGAAGACTGAATGGTGGTATCTGCCTCGCTGTCCTAGCACAGAGGTGACCAGGCTCTCAATTCGAGCTATTCCATGGGAAAAAATCTCATTAAACTTTTGTGCCTCTGGGGCCCATTGCCTCGACAGTGCGCCTGCACTGCAAAAGCAGGCTGAGGGAGGGGCCTCCTCATGGACTGTAGGGCTAGTTTCTGGAACACACCATCCCAGTGCAATGGACAGCTTGAGCTACGAAACCAGCAGAAAGTCACCGTGTGCCAAACGTGTGACAAGACATGTGTTGATCACCATGACGATGTAACACAGAGCAGTGCTCCTCAGCTCAGCTGGCACTGGAGTCCAGAGAGGGATCACAACAAACAGGCAACAGCTACAGAGGGTGCTGAGTGCTGAGACAGATGTGTCCAGGGCATTATGGGTGCTCCAAGGAGGGATCCTGCTCTGGATGTAGAACAGGTAGGGGTAGGAGGTCAAGTAAAGCTTTCCAGAGGAAGTGCCTTTTAGGAGGAGAGATGAGTAAGAGTTAGTGAGTTAAAGAACTGAGAGGAATACGAGTGTCCTAGAGGAAGGGACCTCGTAATGGAAGCCAAGAGGTGGCATGTGGGATCTTGAAGGAAGTGAAGTTCTTCAAGATGGCTGAAGCATGGAATTCAATGGTGAGGGTGAGGGGAGTGCCCAGGTCAGGCTGGAGAAGTAGGCAGAGGCTGGGGTTTTCTTTAAAGAGTTCGAACTTCACTCCCTCTGGAGAGTAGCAGGGAACCATGGACATATTTTAAGCAGGGAAACAACATTATCCAGCTTATATGTCAGAGAGACCCTGTTGATGGCAGTGTAGAGAATGGCTGGGAAAATGAGTAGGTTTAGGACAAGCAGCTGGGGTCCAAGGGGGCAAAGAGGGTGACCTGAAGTAGGATAGCAGAAGTAGGGACGTGAGTGGAGGTGACTGAAGGAAGAGAGAGATGTCTCATGTTCTCAGTGGGCAATGGGAGAAGGCACAAGACAGGTGACTTCAGGTCACTTTGGAACTTGAGTGGAGATGCAGGATGGATTGTAGATCTGTCCTGAGTTCAGGAAAGAGGAGCAAGCTGGCGAAAGATGTTTGAAAGCCATCAGCATAGCTGAAGCGAAGGAATTTAATGACTTGAGCCCTGTCGCTAGGTAAAATGATACTCTACTTGTCCCCAGTAATTAATAGTGGCCAAACAAAGGACCCCCACTAGGCCACATGTGGTTGAACTAAAACTCTCTGAGACATGCCACCCCCTGATTTGTTTCTCCACGTGTAGGTCCCAGGAATGGCAAGAAACCCAAGACCCACGGAAAAGACAACTGTACCACAACAAGGAAGATGGCGAGTTTTGGTATTTGCCCTTTCAAAAAATTATGTTTTAAACCTTTATCGCCCAAGTTCTCAATCCCTATCTCTTTTCCTAATTTTTCTGATGATGGAAATCAGCATTGCAGAGAACTCTTTAGAGAGGGGCTGTTTTCTCTACCAAGACTAACTTTGGATGGAAAATTGGGCAGCTTCCGGGTGTGAGAGTTGTCTTGGATTGTCTGAGACATTTTAATGATAAAAGGGAATGCTAGCATCAAAGGAGAGAAAACAGCTTTGTGGACACCAGGGGATGTGGTTGTTAAGCCCATGCCTTCCATGCCATCCTGGTGGGACTCTAGCCCTAAATTCTCCTCTGGAGTGAATCTGTAAAAGGAGCAGCTGGAAGCTCAGCTCCCAGCCTGAGTCTGGAGTCCTGGGGAAGGCATCACTCTCTCTACCCAGAAGTCATGCAAGACTGCATGACTGGTTGTTTTAAAAAACAAATGCTCATCTGTATGCACACATCTTAGAGGAGGAGATGCACATCTCTCTGTAGAGTTGTCTGGTTTACTTAGTGTCATGTTTAAATGAAATTAAAATATATGGGGAAAATATCCTGGGTCTAAAGTATTAAGAATCCAAAAAACAAACTTAAGTTAAAAGGAAAAATAATCCCAATATCTCTACTTTCATCACAGCAGGAGGTATGATTTAAGGTGTGCCATAAACTTCATCTTTATAAAGATCTCAACAGTAGACCTGGCAAACGGCCTTAGAGAGGGGACGGTGTCATGGCAGCATCAGGACCCAGAAAAAGAGAGAGGCTGGCTGTGGTCCCACTGGCCATGATAGGGCTCACAGTTACATTACCGGGTCAAGGAAATTGCTGATAAAGCCCCTGCCAGGTGACACTGAACACCCAGAATTTGACTCTGCCATTGTCCTTTCAACCACTGAAAGGAGAAGGACCGAGAAAGCAGAAGGTCGCTTGATGCCCAAGGAGCCAAAGTTATGCTCTGACCTCTGGGCAGGTACAGTCAGTGCAGAAGTTAGCTGACCCAGGAAAGACACCATGAAGTGATGGGAACCCCCCACCTGGGGACACAGTCAGTGGTCATTTCGTGACTAGTGTCTGTGTGTCTGTTTCCAACAGGATGGCATGTCAAGATTTCCAGGAAAACTTTTCCTCCCTGTTCATGTGCAACCAAATCCCGATCACTTTGGACCATGGAATCAGGCCCCATGAAAAGTGGTGCCAAATGACATTTAAAAACCAAGTGATTCTAGGAAACAGTGCAGGTAGGTGTAACACTGGTCATCATTCTGCCAGATCAGGAAGCCGTCGTCAGCCTCCCTGCTCTTTAGTAACTAACCAGGCTGTGGAAGGAGCATTGGACGAAGGTCACTGCCGAGGTTACACATTTCCTTGTCACCCCCTAGCTTTGTGACTCGGGTACAGCTGGTCTCTCTGTCTTCATCCTTCCTTGTTGTGGTCTTAATAAATCCCTCTCTGGCCCCTGGAGTCCACCAAGTGCCAGCCAGGCCCCCGGGAGAACATCCTGCCCTGTGCTGTTGGGAGGCAGCGGCTTAGGCACTTTGGAGCTGGTCAGAGAGCTCCTTGAAATTAATCTTGTTGACTGCACCCTCCAGAGAGTCACCTTCCTTTGATGTTCCTCCTGCGTGCTGCTTGTGGCATTGATGAGTGAAACTGCTCCCTGTGGAGTGGAACCTCAGTGTGCTAATGCGTCCTTGATAAAAGAGGCTGTAAAAACATATCTGTGTGTGCCATTGCAGATATATGCACATTTGCACCTAGACATATGCATTCCTTCTCCCGAGCACCTGCCTGTCAGGCACAGTTGGTTGAATGATTCCTGGACCCCAAGGTGTCCCTCTGTCCCATCCCCAGACTCTCATGATCACTCTGCTACTCAGAGAGCCTGGCCACCGGGAAGCCACAAGCAGAGTCCGAGGCACCGTCAAATCACTCTTACTGATGGATCTCCTCAGCTGGGCCTGTCGGACTATGTAGGCTGGGTATAACGCATATCAATGAACTAGCCAAAATCATACATTGGGGCCATTTTTAGTAATACCTTACGAGGAAGAGCGGAATGGGAGCCAGCAATTGAGCACCTGCTCTATGCTGCTAAGTGCATTTTAATGCATGGTCTTATCCAACCCTCATAGAAAAGCCCATGACCGTGGCAGTCCTCCGTCTCCCCAGCCCCTTTTCATGGCTTCCCAATTGTGATCCAAGCCTTCTGGTATGTAACCATTTATTATTCCTGACTTATTCTTCTGTGCATGTGAATCTAACAGTTCCCACATGCGTCCTTTGTCCCTTGCTCTGGCTTTGATCGGCAGGCTGGCGGTAGAGGAGCATTGCAGATGACTGTCTCTCTGCCTTTGTCTCGCTGGACTTGGGCAGCTGATGTCATTCAAGTCTCTGGTGGTTACCACTAGGGAATTAGTCACGTATATCTGGGGGCCCTGGTACTCTATTCACTATTAAAATAGGCCTTGACTTTATAGATTGTCATGGTTTAGATCTAAAATGGCCCCAGAAGTCCCATGTGTTGGATGTGATTGGATCTGCGGCATTATACTCATCAGTGGAGTCATCCACTGATGACTTCAGTAGCTCAATGTACTACTGGGAGATGGAGCCTGATTGGAGGTGGGTCACTGGGGGCGGGACCTGGGAAAGTGCGTTCCTGTTCCCAGCTCCTTCCTTCTCTCTGCTTTCTGGCTGCCATGGATTGAGCACCTTTTCCTTTGTTGTGCCTCTCTGCTGTCTTGTTTCTGCCTTGGAGCCAGCCAACCGTGGACTGAAACTGTGAGCCAAGATAAACCTCTTCTCCTTTAAGTTGCGGTTGTCAGATATTGCATACTAGCTGTAGGAAAATAGCTAAGACGCAGATTAAGAGACATTTTCAGCAACTAGGGGCTAAACTCCTTCTTCCTGTTTTTCAAGAAGGAGAGACTAAACTAAAGAAACTCTAAAGTACCCCGTCTAGTAATTGCGAGACAGGTACCCAGGCCTTAGGTTTCCAAATCCAGAGGCAGTGACCTAGCCCAATGGGGCTCTCCAAACTAGACACTTCCCAACAGGAAATAGCGGCAGTAATGGCCTTTTCTCACATAGGAGAACCCAGGAGGAACACGCAATACCTCTTCAATGTGCGAGAGTCCCAGGGAGGCAGCGATGTTGTTGTGTCCTTCACTGTCATGCCACAAGGCTTGAAGGCAGAAGAGGAGGGATTTCCCTTGAGCTTCCAGGTGTTTAAGGTAAGCCTGCCCACCCTGGCTCATCTTTTAGGAACACTCCTGCATACCTTGGGCTGGGGAGAACAGCCCAACCGGCAGGGAGATGTGAGTGTACCAGAGCTTGGGGATAAAGCCCAGAGGGTCTGCGGTGTTCTAAGTTTGCAAGAAAACCTAAAACTGGAGAGATTAGACTTGACCACGCTGACAACGAGGCACACCTCCTGCCTCTGTCCCTTGTCAGCTTCTCTGGGTCTGCTGCAGAATTTAATGCCTATACCTTGAAAAGGAGCCTGGTCCAAGACCAGCTGTTGTAACCATTCGGGTTCTTGGCCCTGCCTGAATCAGAATCTTTAAGGACAGAACCTAAAAGTCTGCATTTTAACAAACTCCCTAGGGGCTGCTTATGTGTATTTGAGAATCACTGGAGGGTCATTTACATTTTTAAAAAAATATCAACAAGTATAAATCCAAGAGTTGTACTGAGACCACCTAATATGCCCCACCCCAAAAATGAATAGGCCAAGCCCCAGACACCTCTACTAAACATATCTCAGCCCCCTCTTCCTTTTCATGAGGTGAGAGGGAGAAACCCTGCGACAGTCTGCCCCCCCACCCCCCAGTGCATGGCTTCTGGGGAAAATTCACATCATTGTCCTTTAGCCTGGGGTCCCTGAGCTGCAACACAGTGGTCTGAGTTCACTGATTTCCCTGAGTCTTCACAGTTCAGAAGCTGTGGCAACGGTGCCCATTTAAAAGTTACTACTGAGCCCACTTCCCTCCTTTTCGCTAGGGATGCGGGATTCCTCAGCTGCCCGTTTACCACAGGAGTGCTTAGACCCAAGGTCTCCTTGGGCTTCCCAGAGATCCCAGAAATCTAGACTTTGACAACTCAAAAGTCACGTGGGCTCCTTTTGCCATTCAGCAGAGAAACAGGCTCAGTCTGTGCCAGCAGCCAGGCTGGCTCTTGTGAGTCCCTGGGCTCAGTGTACCGTGTTCGCACAGCTGAAATGGGGCCCCAGCCCTAGTGCGGTGGGGACATTGCTCTGCCTTACTGCAAGCCACATCCTGGTTGGGTAGGAACAGGCGGGGAGAGGTCGGGGCAGTTCATGGAGTCTGTTCATATGGTGGGCCCAATAGAGAAGAATTAAATGCCACATCTGCCAGGGAAGGCCGAGCCTGGTGGCGGTGTTGCCCTGTTCCCCACTCTGCTACATAAACTGCTGAGCCTCCGTTTCCACACTTACAAAGCGGGATGTCCACTGGCAGAAAGCGTGAAGTGCTGTACATACAAGTGCTTTGCAAATGGTAGAGGGGTTTAAAGATGAAACTGTGTCCTCTGTGCTTCTTTCCACCAGGTAGAAAGAGTGGAACATAGCTATTTCCTTGTTCACCTGCACGCGTATGTCCCTGCAAGTGCCAGAGAGTTGAGAACAAGTCCCCAGCATAGTTAACAGTCTGAGGGAACTGTTGAAGGTCCCGACATGGGAAATTTATTTGTTTGTTCTTTTGTTTTTTGAGACAGGGTCTCACTATGTAGTTGAGACTGACCTGGAACTCACTGTGTAGCCCGGGCTGTTCTTGAACTCACAGTGATCCTCCTGCCTCAGCCTCCCGAGAGCTGGGATCACAGGCGTGCACCACCACACCCAGCTCCAACATGGGAAATGTACACTGGCCCGAGTTCGGTCTTATCTCCAGCCCTGGCCATGTCTCTCCTTCTCTTTCAATGTTATCCTCATTGCTATGCACAGGAACCACACCTTGCTGAGGGACCAAGGGGCCACCTCTCCTCTCACACACCTGCTTTCCTCCGTGAGTTCCTTCCTCTTGTGCAACCCAGTAAGGTAGTAGGGCTCCTTGTATACAACTCTGCGCTGGGAATGCGAGCACCTATCCCTTCCCCTCACTCCGTGCCTGGAAATGGGGGTAGCCAGGCAAGAGCAAGGAGCACAAGGTCCCAGGCCAGGGTGGGAGCCCCTGCTTGACTCTCTGTTGTGGTCCAACAGAGTTGTGGTCTTAACCCAACTTTCTTCTTCTGCCCCACAGGTGGATTCCCAGGTATGGCTCAACACCTTCTTCTGCCTCTGGTGCTGCCTCCTGGTAAAATGTCCAGGCTCTTCCAACACCAACGCCATGGCCTCCATATTCTCCAAGCTGCAAAGTCAGGCTTAGTGTGGTCTGGTCTAAAGGTTACATCTCTTAGGGGCTCCTCTGTTTAACATTCGAGAGGGGCTGCAGTCCTCAAGCATCTGGCCCCTGCCAGAGAAGAGCGATGGAGCTGTTCCTGTGTATATAAGACCGGAGCAGCACTAAAGGGCACCTAAAAGGTCCTTCCACTTCTGAAATTAGTTAGCCCTTGAGTCTACACTGAGCTTTAAGGCACCTCCTCTGTATCCTCTGACGGCCAAATCACCACTGCTCCTGAACAGATGACCTGATGCAGGATTGCTGAAACTTAACTCTGTGAGAGGAATAGAGAAAGACAGGTGGAATTCAGAAAACCAGTCCTCACGGACACTCACCTCCCATGGCCGTGCGCTCTCAAATGGGAGTCCAGGCCCATCCCTACCCCCAGAGAGACCTCTGTGCCCTAGGGAGTTAGAGGGAAGAGTAGCTGGACCAAGATATTTAATCACCCCCGCCACACACACACACACACACACACACACACGCACGCACGCTCACTTCTGCCACTGAGCAAGCCTGTTCTGAAGGATCAGGAACCGGGACAGGACTGTGAGGGTCTCCTGGAGGGAGGAGAGCAGGGAAACAAGGCTGTTCTCAATTCCTAGACACTGCCCACACACTGTGGCATGCAGAGTCATAGCTACAGCCACAGGACACAGCTGAGCCTCTGGAGAGGAACCTGGTTCCATGACGGCTTCTGCCAGAAGGGCTCCAACACATCCAGCTCCCAAACCCATGGGGCTGCTGTTCTCATCAGTAGAACAGCTGTAAAGGTTCCACCCAGTGCTCTGCTGTACACCTGGGCAGTGACCTATCTCCTGACTCACCTGGGAGCCGAGCCCTGTCCCTATGCGCTAGAAAAAATATTGCCCTTTCCCCTGTTTTTCCTCTAAAGCAGAGCTCATAAATAATCATTTCATGCTGTGTAACCATTCTAAATGGAGTCCCCATGCTCAATCGTGGTGGGGGGAAATTTGTTTAGTAAGGGGTTTTTATTATGTAATATATATGTGACATCTCGTAATAGAAACTACATTATATTTATTGTTTTATGGCTAAGAATATATTGAAATAAAAGGAAAATAATCAGGGGCTATTATTTTCCACTAAGAAAGAATCTCAGGGCTTTGTTGGAAAGATGAAACAGAGGAAGTGGAATGAATTCAGCACAGCAGTGCTATGGCAGCCCAGAGGATTTCACTGCAGGTGTAGAAGGGGCATTAGGGAACCCGAACCAAAGTCAGTGTTGGAACAGTGTCACTAGTTCCCATGGAGATCTTAACATAGAAGCAGATAGAGGGAGAAGGGGCAGAGAGAGCACCAGGATGCTATTAGATTTTAATGAAATAGAATCGCTTCTCCTATTTCTTTGTGTTCACTGTAGGGTCTATGGTCTAGATGAATTAACAGTCTAATTCTACTGGTTTTGCAAGAGTTCAGGAAAGCACTGTCCCTTCCCAGGGCCTGCCATGCCATTCTGGTGTAATGCTGGGTCTGGAAGGTGGTGGGTCTCTGCTGGTGGCTGGGACCACAGAGATGGGGCTTTCCCACAATAATCATGTTTCTTCTAGTTCCAGCAATTCCAGGAGAGACTGCCGCCCACATTTTTTTCTCCATTTAGAAATGCTGCCCAGGGCAAAGATTATGAAACCAAGTGTAATTTCACGAAATCTTTCCATCTCAACTCTGGGACCTATGTTGTGGTCCCCTCGACACGTAGAGAAGAAGCTAAGTTCTTGCTCCGAATCTTCCTGAAAATGCCAGACAATGACAGGTACAGAATCTCTGAGATGCCACCTCTTTTAGTCTACTTAATTTTATAAAAAGCATGGTATCATTGTATACGGTGTTCTGTGCAAATTATAGGTAGCATGTACTGCGTCAGTGGGCATGATATGAACTGTGATCTTGAGAACTCTCTATACAAGGGGACAAAAAAGGCTCTGAACCAGTAACTGAACCAAAACAGGATGGGCCATTGCCAGATACAAAGCTGCATACGGGGAAGAGTAGAGGGATCCATTTCTTGCGGGATGGACTGAGGAAGTCTTCTTGAAAGAAATGGTGCTTGAGTTAGTCCTTAAAAGCAAAAAGAAATTAATGGCATAAAGAGAAAATCCATGCAATTGAAAGAAAAAAGGCTTTTGCAAAACAGGGAGGTGGGTCAGCACAAGCCTTGTTGAGTTGCAAGTGACCCGGGCCACAGGCACAGACTGGTGGCCTACGACATGCATGCCAACTTGTCCAAAATGTGGCTACAATGTGGGATGGGTTGGGGGACTGTGACAAGTGAGCCCAAAAGATATAGTAAGTGTGTCCAATTCTGGTGGGTGTTGAATGCCTTGTCCTTGGGTCAATCCTTAGATCCACAAGTACCCACCTCATGGGGCATCTTGTCCCCTCTGGCCCTGAGACAGACACTGCAAGTGAACTTTCCAGCAAGTGTGAGGGAGGCCTGTTGAGTCTAGCAGGCTAGGTAGCCATGGCCACCAACTCAAGATGGAATAGAAAGCAATAGCCATCCTTAGCCTGTCAGTGGGAGTCGCTGTACATTGTATATCTCATTATAAGAGAGGCTGTTTACTACATGGTTAGGAGATCTGACCACACCGCCCCCAGAAGGCTTGTCTGTCTGCTGACTGCCCACTTCGTGTCCTCTGGTGCTGAGGGCTCTCCACTCTCATCCTTGTCAGAAATGTCAGGTGCCTCCTGGGTGCTCCCACCCACAGCCTCTTCTCCATAGTAAGGTCATCTTTGACACACTGTCCCCCCGGTTTTCTAGGAACCCAGGCAGCAGTTTCAACCTCAGAGCCCTGAAGGTAGGTGTGCAGGAAGGTGTGGTTGGTAGGTGTGGAAGAGGGTTTGGGTTTGGCAAGCTTCCTTCACCACATCCCATCCCCAGCAGCTTCGCCCAGCCTCACCACTGATCAGTGGCAAAGGCCAGACTGGAACGGGCTCAGAGCAGGTGGGAACAGGGTGGGAAAGAGAACCTCAGGTCTCCAAGGTCAGGCTGGACCCAACCACCATTTTGCCGCAAACTTTGGTTTCCAACTGCCTTTGTCTCTGATTTAGATGGGAGTCATGGGGCCCTTGCTGTACTAGATAGGGAGGTTTCTCCCCAGAAGTTTAATGTTGGCTATTTTCCCTTTGATCCAGGAAAGCCTTTCAGGAAACAGCTCTGAACAAAGCATTTTCTACAGATATGCACCGCAGGTACAGTACCAAGCACTGAGGGGCTCCGTGGGGCAGGAGATGGAGGGACTTCAGGGAAGGAGAGCTCTCCAGATCCTCGTCAGGATGCAGAGGAAAAGCCAATTGGTGGGTCATTTGACCAGTTTCTCCCTCTCCCTGGCCCATCTCCAGAATGTCCCTGGCTGCCAAGAGAAGTGCCACCCCTGCTGGGTGGCATCCCAGTGGAACAAAGAGCATAGGAAGGGAGAAGATAATTACAGGGAGTGTGCAGGGGGTAGGTTGCCTTTAACATCTTTAAACTAGCAATTGGCAGTATCCTTTGAAATCTTTCCCTCTCCAGCTGTGCCACCCACCCCCAGGCTGGCATCGTTCCTTCCAAGAGGCGGCCAACTTCAGAAAGCACAACAGCTCGCTTCCTGCCAAGCCACCTATGCGCATTCGGGATGTTCCTAATGGTTTAATAAACTGTTATAAAGAACTCCTTGACTTGTCAGGATGAAATAGCTGCCAAGGGCTCTACGTGGCAGGCCTTTTACCATTAATAATCGCTTTGGTGAGGAAAGCAGAAAGTGATCCAGATGATCGTATGTACCGCACCAGCCTGGGCCAGGCAGAGGCCAAGGACAGGAAGGATGCCAGGCCCTGCCTCTGTATTCAGAGGACTAATGGGGTGGCAGTGTCCTGGAGGCATGCTGGTTTCAGAGAGAAAAAAAAGAAGAAATGCAGAATGTGGCTGTCCTGAGGGCAGTTCCTCTCTGGAGTGGGCACTGGCTGAGGAGTCAGCCTACCCCCAGGCTAACTGAGGGCACTTGGCCAAGATGACTGTTTTTCCCAGTTTGCGAGTTCCGTTGGGAAGACGGGACGTTGTGTGTGTTCTTTTCCCCCAGTACGGCCTGACTAGGGTACCGTAGACCGAGCTTCTTCAGGGTCCGTGCATTCGTACTTCTAAACTAAAAATTTGTCCAGTGATAAGAAGGTACAGACTCATGACCAAGGTTCCCAAACATCAGCCAAATACCTCCTCGCAGAGGAGGCTCATGTTGGGCCTTGGTGGGAATTAGAATAAGGCACTGACGCAGCATCATTCCAAGGTCGCCACCAGACGGGGCACCCTTGAGCAGGGCCCAGCTGGGGTCATTCACTCTCTGTCATCTGCAGTCTATCCTCAGAGACTGTGTCTTCCAAAGAAACTTAAACATGACCCCACGCACTCACTGTGTCCTCTCTCCCAATCTGTTACGTCAGTTTAGCTGTAAATTAACGCTTGTTCCTACCACTGTTTACTGTCATTAGCCTTGGTGGTAGTGATAGTACTATTGCAAGGTCTGCCTTTGGGAAAGGAAGGACACACTTGAACTCTGGGCTGGATCAAACCCACCCACTCCCTGTCGTCTATTCAGTTGATCCATTTCCCAAGCACCTACCCCATTCCATGAATGGCTAAGCTTTGGGAATACCAAAGTGCCCACCGATTGGCTTTTCCTCTACTCCCACACCACAGTAGCAGAGACAAGCATGCAATTCTCTGGGAATTTGTTTAAGCAGTCATCATCTTTCCTGCCTTCATCTTCTCAAACACTTTTGGTTGGTTACATACAGAGCACGGCTCCAGGTCAGCGGGGAATGTGGACAGGGCCGCAGGCCTGTTCCATATTACGTACAGAGCACGGCTCCAGGTCAGCGGGGAATGTGGACAGGGCCGCAGGCCTGTTCCATGGCCCATGCTATTGTAGCCTCGTGGGAGATTCCAGGTAAGTTGGAATTCCTCATTAGTGTGTCAGCTGCTGTCCAACATGAGGATTCCTTTGCAGAGACACTCAGGTGATTGTGAACATGCGGGCCAGCTTTCCTGACACACAAACTGTGAGATGTTGGAAGGGTAACCCGAGGAACAACTTCAGATATTGGCAGCATGTTGTATTGGGGCAACGTGAGGACCTGTGCTCCTGGCTGAAGGACCCATCAGGACAGGCTGAGGGGCTGCATTGGCTCCCAGTGTGGGTGGCAAGGCCAAGCCGGGGAAATGGGAGGGTCAGTGCATCTGCCCTCTGTGAGATGCTGGTTCTCAGAAGATCCACGAGAAATACCATCTTCCACTTGACCCAGTGTCACTCTACGAAGTCACCGGCTGAGAAACCTCACTCCAGAGCCAGTTCTCCAAGAAAACACTTCCCCCGAGGAGGACAGCCCTGCTTCTCAGTAAAACTGTCACCAAAGACGCTGCCCATCATGCTGTCCTGTTCAGTGCCCCAGGAAAACTCTAATGAGGTTAACTTCTCCAGAGTACAGACCTCGTTCCCTTCAACCTCAACTGCTCCCTACTTTTAAACCAAGGAAAGCCACACCATCTCCCTTTTTGCTTCAGTGGCTGGAAAGATTAATACCAAGCAATGTGTTCAATTGTAGCAGCTTCCCTTAGCCTAGATTTGGGATATTTTTAACTCCTATTATCACACATGTGTGCACACACAGGCACGTACAATCAGTCATATTTTTCCTTAGTCTCTTTCTGGAAATAGATGGAAACTTACCTACAGAGGTGCATTGATTCACCCAGCAGTACTGACCTGAGGGGTCCCTGGTGCCAGGCATGGTGGAGAGGAAGCAGCTATTTTCAGTCCAGTGGTGAAGGAAGGGGCCAAGGGCCCATGCTGGTGACAAATGTCAGACTGATGGACACTACAGATGCATGGGGAGGGAGTCGTTGCATGGCCTGGAACAGCCAGGTCAGGCTCAGGGCCAAGGTGACACAGGCACTTGGTGGACAGGAAATGGGTGGAAGTCAGAGAGCTATTCTGGAGGTGGGCAGTGTGCCTCTCCGGCCCTGGCCCCATCTGACGCCCACATTCTGTCCTTGTTTGATTCAGGGGCTAGACATTGATGCCACCCAACTTCAGAGCCTTCTGAACCAGGAATTCCTGGCAGGTACAGTCCAGAGCCTGCTGGCCCCAGCCTTATCTGCCCTGGCCCCTCGCCACTCTACTGACCATTCAGCCCTTCCTGTTCTCCGTCCTCAGGACCTCCGGGGGACGCTTTCTCCTTGGATGAGTGCCGCAGTATAGTGGCTCTGATGGATGTATCCTTTGCGTTCACCCTTTTATCCAGCCGCGGGAGCCCGTGTACTTTGTGGCCTTCCCAGGGTCACCAGAGGCCCAGGGTCCTGTGCATTCTCCACTAACTTCAGATCAATCAGCAGTGTAGCAAAAGTGATCATCAATCAAGCGTTTACAAATTTTCCTGGTGAATATGTACGTACAGATTTTCCTTATAATTCTTGCAACTATCCACATGATATAAGCAGTACCCCTCTGTAGAGTGGAAGAATAGGGATTTCGGGAGGATCAGTAATTTGCCCAGATCACACAACTAGCCAGGACTTGTGCAAAGATTTGAAGAAGGAATTTCACCTTCAAGTCTGTGTTCTAACCTTGTACACCTCCTCCTTTGAGTACCACTCCCCTTCCCCATTTCCCTTAAAACTGGAGAAGTCTTTGCTACTTAAAGACCTTACTCAGTGAGCCCCATTTCAGTAGAGACAACCTGCATGTCTATGCAGGAACCTTGTTGGTCCACACAGCAGCTGGATCCATTGCTGCTAACAGGCTGTGTTTGCAGCCATGGACACTGGGTCGTGGCAGTGGCAAAATCAAGAATTAAATCCCAGCCTCCTGACTCCCACCCTACTCCCACTCTCCCTGAAGCAGTTTCCCTCCTGCCTGCACCATCTCCCTACAGGAAGGAAGGGCTGCGGCGCACAGGCCGGTCCTCCCCCAGCTGTGGCTGTCTCGGAGGGAGACAGATCACCCAGCTCCCACACTGTTAACAAGGCTCAATTGGGAATACGAAGTTGGCCATTGTAGAACAAGAGAGCTTCTTGATGAAATCGTAAATCAGGCCCTGTCTCCTCTAGCTGAGGTTTGCAATCAGACACAGAGCAATCCAAATGGCCCTCACATCTCCAAGCCAGGGCAGGTAGCCCAAGGCAGGTTACCCACGCAGAACCCTACAAAGCATACGAGGCCCTGCCTCCCTTTGCCCCTGCTCCCCCATGGCTCCCTTGCAGGTCTCAGAGGCCGGTTCGCTTCCTCTCCCTAGCGTCCCCAACCCGTGGGGTGGCCGGGGCTGGCATTGATCCACAGAAAGCTTTCCGTGCACACGTGTGCACCAGGGTGGCACATTCACCCGTCACTGCTGCATCCACACTTGCGAGACCCGCCGTACTCATTCCCATCCTCCGGGCCGGTGTCCCACCCAGTCGTGTAGGCCAGGTCAGAGTCACCCTGTCCTCTAGATGCAACATGCTGAGCCTCCCTCTCTCGGGGCTTCTACCCTCCTTGTCTGTTTCTTCTATAAAACAAATCTAAATCAGGTCCCCTTCACACCGTGGGAGTGAGCTGTATGACACCACGGGACACCCAACCTGCTCTGCAGTTCACAGAGGTGCCCTGGCTTTGTTGGTGAGACCAGTGGGTCCCGCTCAGGGTACCCCAGACTAGTTAACTCTTAACTCCTCATCCAGCTGAAGGTGAATGGGCGACTCAACCAGGAGGAGTTTGCCAGACTGTGGAGGCGTCTTGTCCACTGCCAGGTAGGGGCATGCTCTCTGTGTCTAACCTCCTAATTTCATCCAGTTGAGCGAATATTTACAAGATGTTCAACCCTGCACCAGGGTCGAGGGCTGTGGAAAGGGAGGAAACCTCGCCCAGCTCCCAGAGGTCATATTGTCTGGGAGATAGGCTCACACAGGAGAAGGCCAAGGACCTGGGAGGCTGGGGGAGAGAGAGAGAGAGGTCACCACAGCTAGAACTGTCGGCCGGCAGGGTGCTCCTCGCTTCTCCCCAGACTCAAGTCTGTGAGGCCACCCTGTACTCGTCCAGGGCCTCTGCCAGAGCATCTGCCAAAAACATGGACACAGTTGGTCTGCGGCCTGGGTGTGGCCTCCTCATTGTCCTCAGAACAAAGTCTAAACTCATCAGAGCAGCGCACGAGACCTTATGATTTGGGCCCCTTTTTTTGAGTCAGGGAGAAGCACTTGTTACTCATCCACCTTCCTCAACTATAAGACACCTGACTGCTCCCTATAAATGCTGTGTCCTTGTGCCTTCAGCCTGCTTTTCCTTCTCTGTCTCTGCACCCTGTGACTGGACCAGTGCCCCTCTGATTCCTAATACGTGACCCTACATCTGACATCTGACAGCACAAGCCACACTCTTGCTGTCTTCTTATTTTGTACTTTAAAATAACTTTTTGTTTCTATGAAAGCAATGCCTTCTAATACAGATGAGCAAAAGTAAACTTGAAAAGTAAACACGATCTTACCAAAGGAAAACTATTAACATCTCCCATGGCGAATATTTCTCATAATCTATCCTGTAATACGTACACATACAGTGCATTTAAAAAGCATTGTGTGCTTTTAAAAAAAGAAAGCAGCAACATATTGGAAGTCAGTAAATATCTCTGTGGAATATTTAAAGGCTGAGGAAAGAGCTCCTGTGTATGTCTGCCAGGACACGTCATGTAGGTCGGGGACCCCAGTCACTTGGTTTCTCACAAGGCACTGAAATTGTTGGCACATTCACCCCCTTTTAAATCGCAGTGTCCTCCGGGGCAGGACCTCCTCACATCCATTTGTCTTCAGTGTGCTCCACAGTCTGTATAATATAGCAGCATTAAAAACTGACTACCTGACCAAACCAGTTACCAAATGAATACGAGAGTACCCAATGGGGGACACTTGAAGTCTGTCTTTAGCTCACCAAAAGCCTCATAAGGCCGAGGAAAACCTCTTACACTGCTATTGCACAATCATTGTCTTCCACTGCTGGTCTTGCCTGCTGGGGTGGGAGGGGGTTGTCTTGGAAAACTCCTAGGGGGCAGCTATGCAAAGACCGAACCTGGGAGTCCTGCACTCAGCCTTGCAGCAGCTGCCCACTGAACCCTAGGCCAGATCTCCTCCTGCCTGAGCATCAGTTTCCTCATCTGAGGAGGAGGAGGATGATGAGCAGAATACAGTGAGGATTAGGCAGAGGTGGGAAAGTCGTGAGTGTCAGAGCAGCAGTGCACACAAGTGATACGCAAGTAACTACTTCTGGAACTGTCCTTGGACCCACTTCAAGGTTCTGAGTTGCTCTCAGTACCTTCTGCAGTGTTCACTCCTGTTCAAGGTACACACTTAAGCACCTTATAGATATTTGCCAGGAGAGATGAAGTAACTCACCCAAGATGAGTTACACAGCTGATAAGTAGTTGGGCCGGGACTTACACCCTAGACATTTGCTCACCGAGTCTGTGCTCTTGACCACTACCCTTTGCAAACTCTTCAGGTAGCCCTATGCTTCCGTGTGCTGGGTGGCACACCTGAGGTGGGGAGAGGAAGGGAAAGCGATTGGGTCAATGGAAGGCACAGGCCCCAGCTGCAGCCAGTCCTACCTGCCTCAGCCCTCCCTCCTGCCCCACAGACTGCTGCTGAGCTGGGTCCACTGAGGCCTTAGTGAGGCACATTCCAGGTGTCCAAAAGGACTTCCAACTCTGTCCCATCCACACCCTGCAGGCCTTCACAGTGGCTTCTTTCTTCTTTTCCCCTTTTTCCATGTCAGCATGTTTTCCAGAACATCCAGAAAAGCTCTGGAGTCCTCTTGAGCTCAGACTTGAGCAAGGCCATAGAGAACACAGGTAAGGCCGGGGCCTTTTGAACTAGGTATCCTGGGCCAGCATGCAGGGAGAGGGTGCCCTCACCCCCAGTGTGCTGTAGGACACTGGTGCTGTAAGGCTGGGCAGACAGGAGAGAGAACAACTCAGCTCCCACATCCTCCCCTGGCCTGCCATGACCTTGGCGAGTCTCCGGGGCTGCAGACTCAGACATCTGGCCCCTGACCGAGCTCTCCTTTGCCAGTCAATTTTCTCAGCTGCCTTTTCTCCCCAGCACAGCTCTAATTGTGAGAAAACAGCTCCTGTGATTAATATCCTACTAGGAATGGAGCTCACCTTCCAGAAGCATCCAGCTCAGCACCTGGGCTGTCAGAGTTAAATACCCACTGGCAGGCTGACGGTTGCTCTTCTCTCTTCATGGAGGAGGATTTGGGGCTAAATGAAATCAAATGGCATCTGCCTGCTTCAAGTGGACAGAAGTGCTCTGCTGGGCTAATGATAATACCTTCGGGTGTATACGGGCCACGTAGCTCACAAAGATCTCCTGTCCCTGTCATCTCACGTGATTATCTTTACTACCCTGAGACCTTGGAAGGGCAGGAATCATTGCCTCCATTGTACCGCTGAGGAAAATGGATCACAAAAAGGTTAATGAAATGGCCACTTTCCTCAATAAACTGTTAAATCGTGTTCTCCCATGTTAACTCCATAATTCTCTCTGCCCTGGCTCAGATCTGGAGAGGACTAGAATTACAGGACTCTGCTCTCCATTTGAGCATAGATTTCCACCCCCGCTTAATTCTTCAGAACATAGAGCTGCAGAGTCCCCTGCTCAGGGCTAGTGAAAGCACAGAAGGCTGAGCCTCCCTCTGGTTTATACAGGAGGTCTGGATACAGGAGAGCTTTCATTCCCCAACAAGCACCCAAGTGGTGCTCCTGCCCTGTCTGGAACACGCCTGAGAACCACCGAAGGCCAATTAAAGAAATAACTGAGCATGGTGACACACGCCTGTCATCCCAGCACTTGGGAGGCCGAGGCAGGAGGATCACTGTGACTTTGAGAACTGCCTGGGCTACATAGTGAGTTCCAGGTCTGTCTCAACTACATAGTAAGACCCTGTCTCAAAAAAAAAGAAAGAAAGCATTACAGGAGCCCTCACTAAAGAGTTCAGAATAATAAAAAGAGAGAGAGAAAAAAAAAGAATAGTTCAAATTCAACTGAACAGACTTCAGGGCCCAGGCAGGCAACTTAAGCATAAGTGAGTAAGCAATTTGGGAAGTGGCAGGTGGACACAACATGGCCCCTCTGAAGGCATTCTGAGATTGCAATTGAAAGGGTCAGTGGCTGCTGGGGGCCGACGGATCACCAGCTCATCTCTTAAAGTAGGGCTCAGCTTGCAAGATCTTGCTGCTCACCAGAGTTGGCAGGCCCAACCGTGGGCCAGTCTGCACTTGTCCTTCTGTGGCTGGTGCCTCCCTGAAACTTATAGCGAGACTGTGAGGCAATAAAACAAAGAGGGCAAGGTGACTGTCCAGCTGAGGCCCCCTTCTGAGCCTGGTCTCCCCTTTGAAAAGCAGCCTTTTCCCTGGGAGACCAACACAGAGCTAAATCTCTCCCAGGAAACCACACCTGCTCACCCTAGCAGCGTCGGTGCAGGCCCACAGAGAGTCCTGGGGTGGGGGAGGAAGATGGTTTTATAAAGTCACCCACAGAGAGAGGCCCAGCAGACCCAGGGCTAGACCCAAACCCCAAGCCCTGCCAGCCCACATGCTGTGCAGGATTATCCACTTGGGAAGGCTGATGTGTCTTCCGAGAAACACTCATTGTCTTTGTCTCTGGAGCTGGTGCCTGGCCAACCTCCTGAACTGTGTCACTAGCGCCTAGCCAAAGACGGGAAGATAGAAAAGGTCCCACATGAAGGGGACTGGCCACCAAACTGGGCTGAACAGGAGGTGACAGGACACCACTGAGTTCTCTGAGCAAATTCCCCAAGTCTGGCAAGGCAGAGGGGTACCCCTCACATCCCCTACCCCACCCTGCCTCCTCCCCTTACCAGTGCACCCTGTGGCCCAGACTTCCTTACAGGCATCTCCATCAGCAGTGAGCTGCTGGATCTCATGTCCCTTCGGTACAGTGACAGCATGGGTCAGGTCAACTTCCCCAGCCTGGTCTGCTTCCTGATGCGGCTGGAAGCCGTGGCAAGTAAGTGTCCCTGGGGAAGACCCTGTTGCCCCAGGCCAGGCCAGGCCTCGGGAGTGGACGGGCTGAGCCGCCCCTGCTGTAAGAGCACGGTGCCAACTGAGGCTGTGCACTAACAGTGTGGTCACTGAGATGCACGGCGTCCCCAGCCTCCCTTTCATACCCTGCCCATCCCAACACCCCCATCCCAGTCTCCGGTGTCCTCTTCACCCCGTCTAGTTCTCTTAGGGACAAAGTTAATTGAAATCACCCTGCCCCTCTCCCGGGTGTGTATATCACTGAAACCTGCTCCGTAGTCATGCAGGGAAGGGTGTGGTCTCTGCAGAAGAAACCACACACACACACACACACACACACACACACACACACACACACACACACACGGATGAGCAGGTGGGACAAGAGGTCTTTCCCTGAGCTATGGAGGCCAGAGCATTTGACCCTTTTTAGCAACATAACCTGCTTTCAGTGAAATCCCAGGCCACAGAGTAGTTCAAAATGGACCTATTGAGAAAGGTGGTGTAGGGGTCAGAGACACCCAAGCCCTGCCATGACCCTCTGCAAACCCCACAGTTCTGAGGGAGAAAACGAACAAACATTGAGTGAAGGGAGCCCTGGGAGGGTCAGAGCCAAGCCTGAGCACAAACCTTGCCCCCAGGGTATTCTTAGGGGCATTAGGCAGGTCCTCAGACTGCACCCGTGAGAGTAAGATGAGCCCACACATTTCCTGACTGAGAGTGGAAGGGTGTACGGGAAGAGGAATCCGGAAGTGGGGGGACAGGGAAGTCACGGCTATTTCAAGAACTTGAGCCCAGAGCTGACCCACAGTATAGAGCTTGACCCAAAGGAGGAAAAGTGGGGATGGACCCAGTCTGTGGACCCCGAGAGCTGCTTTACCATCCCCAAAGCTGCTTCTGTCCTCTCATGGATCTGACCTGCTCTGATTTCCTTCTCAGTCAAAACCTTTCCTTCTTTATCCTAGAGACATTCCATAATCTCTCCAAGGATGGAAAAGGACTCTACCTCACAGAAATGGAGGTGAGGCACCTTCCCTCCCCAAGGCCAGACACAACCTTGAGACCTCCTTTCCTTATCCACTCCAATGTGCATTTTTCTCCCTGAGGATATTGAACTGTCCCTCAAAGGCCAGCCAAGCCACTGCCCACCCACCCCTGCCTCCAATTATTGCCTTTATATATTGCTGGCTGCCAGGCTGCTTGAGGATCTTGGCAGACAGATTTTATTTTTTTCCAATAGCTTAATAAAGCAGGGGATTATGTGGAAGTCATAAATCCAAGAAGGAACTGAAGAACAGCCTGTTGAGCTCATTGTACATTAAACTTGCTCCCCCTGAATTTTAGAGCCTTCCAATGGGCCAGCTGGTCAACCTCAGTTACACTTCTCACCGCCTGGCTTTTGAGGGAATAACAGAAGATATGTTGTAACAGGGGATTAGACCTCCTACTTGGGTTAGAATTAGCTGAAAAGGGATGATGAGACTGAACTGAGATCTTTCAAGGGAGGAGTGTAGCACTTGCACGTCCCTGTATGAAGTAAAGAAGCTTAAAGCATTGGGTGTAATCATGATGCTTATTTCTCAGTGGATGAACCTTGTCATGTACAGCTGAGGCAAACAGCACAGCAAATCCCACGGACAAGGTAGGATATGGTGGTTTGGAATTCTGTCTTCTTCCTGTGAGTATTTCCCTTTTCCTCCAGAATCTATACACGAACTCCCCTGGGAAACCTCCTCAAAGATAACAGAAACCTCAAGGCTCAGCAACTCGGGACCCCCGAGTTTCAAGGCCAGTGCTACAGATTGCATCCAGGTCATGTGGACCAGGGGATTTTCATGAAAAAGTGTGGCCTAAAAGTCATAAACAAAGGATTTAGAATTCTTAATTGAAATTTCAAAAAGGAAAAGCAACCACTAGCCACAGGCCAAGCAATAGAAGTGGTGGAAATAGAGTGGTGTGGCACAATAGAGAGCTAGGGCACACTTGGGGAGAGCGGGGATGGGTTCGGCCTTTGCTCCACCATGGCCTCACTCTGCAGCTTTGGGCTGGTCAGGGACATGTGCAGGCATCAGTGCTTCTATATCTAGCACGAGCGTGCTGAAGAATGGGCACCCGTGTCACATTCCCTCTAAATGTCTTTTCATGGAACAGACCTCAGGTGCCGTAGGTGGTAAACCTATGACACACCTGTTATTTGTTTCTCTTTTAAGATAAAAGATGTTCGTGTATGAGTTGCTCTAAACTAAAACCTCTGTATTCAGATTTAATTACAGTGTTGGCACTTTGAAATAAATAAGGGGGCTCGGGGTTGCAGTTTGGACCCTCATCTCTAAAAAGTTCGCCATCCCTGCCTTAGAGTCACATAATCCACACCCCACCTTGTTGTAGCAGAAGCCCCAGTAGAGTTTCTGGAATTTTCCAAGACTGAGGAGCTCAAGTGTTCCTCGTTGATGGACATCTCCAGGTGTTATGCATTCTTTACCTAAGGGCAGCAGTATACTTCCCTGGAACTTTTCACCCCTGCTTCTAGCTCTACTTCCTGGACTGCTGTACCAAAAAAAAAAAAAAGGACTGGGCATGCCTGGCCTTGAAATACTTGAGGATACCTTTGCTGTCTCACCCAAAGCTATTGTTTTAGTTACTGTGTCGTTATCTGGGACATCCTGTTGACCATTTTCTGTATACCAATGTGCCTTTGAAAAATACAATTCTCTACATAAGCAGGCCTGTGACCAATGCCCTCCGAAACTCTGTTGTTTTTGCAAATGGTATTTATTTAATCTACCAGTTGTGCACCTTGAAATCACAAGATAGATACTGTCTCCATAAAAAGAATTATTTTAGCATAAAGACTTCCTCACGAACCTTGCTGCTTCCTAATGATCACAGATAACAAACTTGCAAAGACTGTAGTTCATTTGATTCTACTAGATTTTCTTGAATTCCCCTTTCCCTCCTTTAAAAAATAGATCATTTCCAACCGTATCATGCCTGCTTCGATCTGCATCATTTGTAACATCAAGAATGATTCTTCAATTGTATCTCTAAGCTAATTTGGCGCACGGCCTAAAGATTTGAACTTTTGAAGTAACTAAATTCTTCCTCATTATCTTTTCTCCATTTCGGGTCCCATTTCTTTCTTAACTAATTTGTCTACCCTTTCTACTTTGAAGATAACGTAAGAATAAAGTATAAGATGTATGGTTATGTAGACTTCAATCTCTTCCGTTAATGTCTGTCATCAACTCTAATCATGCCCCCTCGGCTTCCTCATTAATCGAAGCCTCTGACATCACATCTTAAAGGCTGTCTATTCACTCTTGCCCCGTGAGTTCTTTGCAGAACTGGAGGAGGGAGAGGGAAGACTTTCTTCCTCCAAGCATACAAATCCACCTTCAGCGGCATGCGCCTCCTCCCTTCCTCCTGATTTGTTAGGCATGTCCCTCTGAGGGTGTTCCGCATCTCATTATGGTCCACCTTTGCAAGGGCCTGATTGAGTGAATTTGCTCCTCTGTCTTCTGAATACTAAGCCTGGCTCTCTTTGGAGCTTTCCAATTCCCATTCAAGCACGTCTGTCTTTCAGATTTCTTCTGTCTCATATTCCCTTCCGGCTGTGGCTGTGTCTCCCCCGCCCCTCTGTCGCAGCAGACTTCGTAGGAGAGCTCATTGTCTCCGCATCCTCACTGCCATTCTCCCTTCAAACTCCTTCCATTTAGATTTCTTAGGGCATCATCTTTCTTCCTGACTTTCATATTGATTCCCAACCTAATTTTTTACATCTATTCATATCCTTCAAATCAATTACCTGCAAACAGAGTAAGTGTTTAAAAATGTAGGTGCATCTACTGCTCTCCCTGAGTTAACCCTTCAATGACTTCCCAGTGCTGTACGGGACAAGTCTAGAAACATTAAAATGGACCCCAAGAGCCTGCATTCTCTGGCCCCTCCTACCCATCTAACCACACCTCATTCCTGCCTCAACTCCCACCACACCTGCATGCATTGTTTCTTTCTACTGTCCATGTTTCTCCCAGATCAGGTCTTTTCCTTTATTGAATGCTCTGCTTGGAGTATTAGTCACCAGACTCTTGATCCTTCGTGTCTTGGTTCAGGTGGATCCCCAAATGATGGACAGACTCACTACTCTTCTCCATCACAGCACTCAGTGCCCTATTTATTTTGTTGTCCAGTCCTTCCATGTTTTAGAGATTTATTGAGATATATTTATCACCCATCATAGATACCATTTACCCATTTAAATTATAGGGGTCAGTGGTTTTTAGTGTAATCACAGTAACTATCACCGCAATATAATTTCAGAACCTTTTTCATCAGTACAAAAAAGAAATCCTATGCCCATTCAGCAGTTACAGATGCATCCCATGTGTAGTTCTAGGAAACTATTACTCTACCATATGAATCTATAGATTTCCCATTTCTGGGCATTGCTTGTAAATGGAATCGTGGACTATGTTGTCCATTGCGACTGATTTCTTTCACTTTGCAATGTGCTTTCAGAGTCCACCCATGTGTCAACGTGTTCTTTCCCAGGGTTGTGTTAGTATGTCATTCCTTTTCAGTGCCGAATAATATTTTGTCGCTATACCATATTTTATTCACCTCTTCAGTGGTTGGGAGATGTTTAAGTTGTTCCTTCTTTTTGACTATGTTAACAATCCTGCTGTAGATATTCACATACAAGTTTTGGGGTGGATAGATGTTTCCATTTCACTTGGTTGTAGATGGAGGAATGGAAATGTGAGATCACACGGTAATTCTACGTGTAACTTTTTAACAACTGTTCTTGCAGAGCACAATGTTCCCGCCAGCAGTGAATGAAGCTTCCAGCTCCTCCACACCCTCACCAAAACTTTATCGTCATGTTCATCTCTGTATCACAACCACCCTGGAGGCTCTGAAGTGATATTTCATTGTGATTGGGATTTGCATTTCTGTGATGACAAATGATGCTGATCATCTTTTCAGTGCCTAATGACCACTTGTGTATCATTCAGTAACCATTTTTGTGGAGAAAAATTTATTCCAAGCCTTCGCCTATCTTAAATTGGGTGGTTCACCCTGTTGCTATTCAGTTGGAATCGTTATCTTTATATTCTATTCACTAGTTCCTTACCATATATGTACTTTAAGTATTTCCCTCCCATGCTGCAGGTTATCTTTTCAGTTTTTTGGTGGTATCATGTGCAGCATGAAATTTTAATTTTAATGAAGTCCAACTTACTGACTTTTTCTTCTATCACTTTCCCATTTGGTGGTGTAGCTGAAGAACTATTACCCAAGCCAAGGTCACAAATATTTACTTCTGTTTTTCTTCTAAAAATTCTATAGTTTTAGCTCTTTTGAGGTAATTTTAAACATCTGTTTGAAGTCAGAGTCTAGTTTCATTCTTTTGCATATGGATATCCAGTTTGCCCACCACCACTTGTTGAAACAAATCATTCCTTATTCCATTATATTGTCCTAGCATTCTTTATGAAAGTCAATTTATCATGATATGAGAATTTATATCTAGATTTTCAGTGCTATTCCATTCATTTATATGTCTATCCTTAGGCTGGTACCGCACTGTGTTAATTATTATGGGTCTGTAGTAAAGTTTGAAATTAGGAAATGTGAGTCTTTCAACGATATTTTTCAAGATTATTTTGGCTATTGTGAGTTCCTTGAATTTACGCACACATTTTAGGATCAATTTGTTGATTTATGCAGGCAGGGGGAAGGAAGGGGCAAGCAATGTGCATTTACACATGAATTTTAGAATCTGCTTGTCAATGTATGGGGAAAATAGAAGGGGACAGCTGGGATTTTGATGAGGGAGGACATTAAATCTTCAGATTAATGGGGAAGAACTATTATCTTTGCAATATAAACATTTTGATGCATGAATATGAGTTGTCACTCCACTTCTTAATGTCTTCTTTTTTGTACTGAGTTTATTGGTACATTCTAGGTATACGGCACACTTACCTCCATCATCGGGATCCTGTACCTTCACAGGTCTTGGTTCTCCTTTCTCCCCTTGTCCCTGCCCTCCCTTCACCCCCTCCTCCCCTTTTATTTCTCTTTAAAATGTTCTCTTACTTTCAGTGTAGAAGTCCTACATTTTCTTTGTTAAATTTATTCCCGGGCATTACGTTATTGTAGAGACTCTTGTGAGTACAATTATTTCCTTAATTTCATTTTCAGATTGTTCATTGCTAGTATACAGAAATAAATTCGATGCTTGAACATGGATCCTATACCCTGCAACCTTACCAAATTTGTGTATTAGCACTAGTCATCTTCTCAGGGGTTCCTTGGGATTTTACACACACAAAATCATGTCATCTGAAAATGGAGAAGTTTTGTCTTCTCCTTTCTAATTTGTATGCCATTTATTTCTTTCTCTGCTTAATCATCCTACTTAGAACTTCTGATATGATACTGAATAGAAATGGAGAGAGCAGGCATCCTTACATTCCTGATCCTGGTAGAAAACACCCAGCCTTTCACCATTAAATGTGATGTTAACTTAGGGGTTTTAATAGATACCATTTGTCAGGGTTTGTGTAGTTGTCATTTGTCAGATGAGGAAGTTCCCTTCTATTTGTAGCTCGTTGAGTTAACACACTTTTAATTACTTGCTTGATATCTGTATTTATTGCTAAACTGTAAGCTTAGGTATGTCTTAGCTGTTGCTATCCCCTTAGCATAAGGCAAAGTACCTGGTGTAGAGAAATCATTCAGTCACCATTTCCCAAATGACTGAAACTGCCCTTTCAGTGTTACAGCTCCTTCTGTTTTGTTCTCATCCCTACATTTGTAAATATTATCAGACACCCAAATTTCTTGTCAGTTTCACTGACTTCTCTTTACTTCCCCTTAGAGGTACATGACGTTGATATTATCTCTAAATTATCCTGATCTGTATTCTCTTATGAAAGCTATTATTCGATGACCTACTTGTTCCTCATGGTTTTGAAATCTGCTTTCCTATGTCCAGATCACATTTCAACTCTGCCCCACGTTCCCTTCCTTTGCTACTTCAAAGTCAAACTTACATTCCTCCAGGATTCCTCTCCCTCCCAGGTCAGCAAGGAAACTTAGAGTATTGGCCAGCCCTCGATCCAGAAAACAATTCCCTCTCCCCACTCATTTTGGTCCTCCATGAAAAAAGCGTATCACTGGAATAAGCAAAGGTTCTTCCATATTTGCCAAGAGAGCTGCTCCCCAGAGTTGGGGGATAGTGGAACCTCATCATCAGACTCCTCTTCTGGGTCATTTTCTACAAACTACGTACAAGAAGGCTTCCCTTCACCCTTAGATTCACTGGCAACTTGGGTTCTACTACTACTGTGAGGATTCTCGGTTCCCTCTATTTCTGTCTCATCTTCAAGCCATCTGCTCTTCTTTGAATTAGTAGCTTAGGATACAGGTGGGTGGGTGCCTCTCCAACCATAATATCTATTTCTTTTGAACAAAGAATGTGCCCTCATTGACACATCAGAGTTAATACTTGTGTTAAAATGTCAAATTTGTACTTTAAAATGCTAATGATACTCTGGGATGCGTGCCTTAGAAATCTGAGGCTATACAGATCTTAACTGATTTCAGAGTCCAAAGGTTTAATACATTGCTAATTATATCCTGCTGAGAGTTTGTCTGGCAGATGTCATCCACGTCCATGTTGATCTACTGCCAATATAGCAGTAAAGTGAATTATTTTAACAAAAATAGTATTTGCAACAATTTCCCACTGTGCAAAAATAAAGTATCTTCAGGAAAAGGCTACCTTCCAATCTCTATTAATGTGAAAATGGCCAGCAGTGGCCTTGACCCCAGGTTACCTTCAATGAATTTCTCCAGAGTAGATCTGTGTCCATCCAATAAATCTATCTCTCCCATCCTTCAGAGCAAAGAAATTCTTTTTAAGATACCTGGCTAGAGCCAGGCATGGTGGTATATGCCTGTAATCCCAGCATTTGGAAGGCTGAGGCAGGAAGATCGCCGCCAAGTTTGAGACCAGTCTGGTCTACATAGTGAGTTGAAAGCTTAGGGTCTGGTTACCAGGCACATTATGAGGCAAGCATAGAGGCTGAGGCAGGAAGATCGCCGCAAGTTTGAGACCAATCTGGTCTACATAGTGAGTTGAAAGCTTAGGGTCTGGTTACCAGGCACATTATGAGGCAAGCATGTCCAGCCTCCTGGAGTTTGTTTTTGTATAGAATGTGCCTGACTAGGAAAACAGCATGTATACTCCCAGGGGATAAAACAAGAGGGAGGAAGAGCTGGAATCTGGGAAACAGGAGAGCTAGTGCTAGAGGGTAGCAGGAAAGTTCAAACTGCAGAGCTGCACAGCCAAGCAGGAGAGCATATGGTCCCTCAGGAGCAAGGGTGGGCTGTGGGGCACACGGGACCAGCAGTTTATCAGCTTGCTTATTCACGGAAAAGATAATGCCCAGAGGGGTTTTACATTCTACTGGAGACGTTTTAGAAGAATTATTAGGATAATGACAGACTACACAGACCCCAAAAAAATGAGGTAATTATTAACTCCTAGAAGAACAAAGAGTTATAGAAGAAAATGTAATCCAAGTCTATTTTTTCACTCGGCAGTGAACAATACATACATAATTGTAATAAAGTAAAAATTGAATATTGATTTAACAAAAATGTGATATAAATGTATTAGAAGAATGGAGGAAGAGGAGATCTGAACGTGAAAGTGGGTTAGGAGCACTGAGCTCCGTCTTCCATCATAAGAAGTCAATAGGCATTTCAAATTAACAAATCAAGAAGAAGGGTATTATTAGAAATATGGAGAAAAGCACCAGAAGAAAGAGTCTGGGGAGAGGATTCAAGGAGAAGAATGGGCCGGGAGATTGTTCTCTTTTCTTTACAATTTGTGATGCTATTTGAAATTTTGAATTATGGGCACTGGGCTGAATTTTTTATTAAGAAAAGTAAGCGAATTAGCAAATAGGCTGAGAAGCAGAGTCGAATGACTCAAGAGGAGGGACACAGGGAAGAGCTGAGACTTCTTTGTCCCAAGGACAGGGCAGTTGTCCAATTACAGTTGCAGAAGTAATACCCAGGCAGGAAGGTCACCTTAACCCAAGCCACATGCAATGGAGAAGAGCCACCGCTCCCCGGCAGTGCACAGCCAGCAGACTGGAGAACAGGACCACTGCAGCCGTCTCCAGCCTCAGCCTTCCCTGTGTGCCTAGAGGTCGGAGGCACATCTGCTGCCCGTGCTGCCGTGGGTGCTCACAGTGCTCGGCGGGCTGTGGACTGGACTCGAGCTGCGGGGGAGGCACAGCAGGTGGAAGGTGTCCCCAGAGGGATTTTGAAGAATTGGGGAGCACTCCCATCCACGGGGGCCCTGGGGGAGACGGAGCTGGTCAGCCTCACAGCAGGAGGTTCTTGGATTCAGATGGTCCAGAACAGCAGCTATAGGAGTGGAGCGGTCACTCAAAGGGAAGAAAAGTTTCTTTACTCTCCCTTTGCTCTCTCCTTCGGCGTGTGAACTTCTTGTCTTTTCTCCAGCCTTTGGGACCCATTTCTTGGAAGAGCCAAAGTGATCCAGTTTGCCCACACTCGCCGTGTGCTGCATGACCTGGATTGGTTCATTTGGTGGCGTTTGCCAAGTTGTCATATTCGCTAATGGCTGAGTCCTTGTTGTTTCACAGTTATGTGGCAAAATAAAACAGATTTTCCGTAACAGTCTCCACTCAGTAAAAGAAGAATCTTAGCTCTGTCTCGAAAACACATTTTAGAGAAGGGAAACTCCAGCCAGCAAGGTAGGCACCTCCTTCTTCACCGTCCACCAAGTTGTCCTCAGGTTCCTCCAAAAGACCATGGCTCACCAGCGTAGAGAAAAGGCTCCAGAGAACCACCAGGCTAGATGTCACTGTGGAGAAGGAGCAGTGTGAGAGTTCATCTCTGGAAAAACCTCTCCAGTGGGGGAATCCCTGCAAAAGGCCAGAAAGTGAGAACCTTCCCGAGTGTGACTTTCAGAGAAGACCCCCTCCAAAACTGAGATAGTGGGGCAGGGCTGCTCTGTCATGCACATACCAGTGGCCGGGAACAAGGTCAGCATTTGGAAGTGAATGCATCCTTTGAGCAAGTAACAAACACAGCCCCTAACCTGCCCTTGCAGAGTATTCAGTGATTTGGGTTCGTATGGCCCATCCTTGAAGAGTTGATTCTGTCCTCCTGCTTAGATTTCAAAGGGCTGGAGGGTCAGACACAGCAATGCTCGAAGCAGGTCGGGTCCTTGTGCTTCCTGACCCCCTGCTTGGTGACCTAGAGCAGATGGTCGAGGATAGAAACGTGCTATTCGGAGTGAGACAGAGCTAATATCTGAAGGTCTGCTGTCTGGACTGCCAGGCTGCCCTGCTACATAATATGTTCTGCATGCAGAAGCCTCAGACCAGTAGGTCAGCAAAGGCTCTGCGAAGGGGGAAATTCCAGAGGAGTGTATGAATCATTTCCGGTAGGACTCGGGGATGATCTATCTCCTGCTAGAAGTTCACACAGAAGTTCCCGCGTGCCTGCACACTTTGCTGCCCTAACCCTTATCATTGCAAACCTTTGCTGGGCCTGCTTGAGTCCTGGAAGACTGAAAGGATGCCAATTTAGAGGCCCACGGTCAACCCCGAGGAGCCCGAGATGGACCATGCCCCTCTGTGTTGGCGGAATTGCTGTTTCCATAGCGAGGCAGAGCAGTTTCCCCTCATGAGCCTTTGCTTAGGTGCCAGGCTTTAAATTAGCAGGATATACGGGACGAGGTTACTCAGTGGCTTGATTAAGAAGCTAACTCTCAGAGCCACCCCGGAGTTGTAGAGGCCTCAAGGTGCCTCTCACGGCTGTGGCATAGAGGGCCCGGCTCCTCTGCTTGGAGGTGAGTCTACTAATCCTTGTCCACCAGAGAAAGAAAGTGCCTTTGTCCTTAGAAGCTGGCACAGGGCAGACCAGTCAGTGTGTCCCTGGGCTGCAACTTCTCAGGCTTCCTTACTCCTCAGCCAGGGTCAGAATGGCCCAAAAGTAAGGTGGATATGACCACCTGAGGGCCTCCGACACCCCTGATTCTCACCTGTGGGTCCTGGAAATGTTGCTGTTTCTCTAGGATGAGGAGGGGACAAAGATCACTGTGGCAGTAGAAGGGGTCATGGGAAGTCCTCAAGAAACAAGTCATGAGCCTCAGACTCCCCAAGGCCTCTGCAGTCACAGCCAGCTGGGGAGGAGAACCCTGAGGCCCTGCAAGGAGGGGTCACCCTGTCACAAGTTGCAGATATAAGACTGCAACGTAAGTCCCTGCTTCGGGGACTCTGCCCTCTATACCTGGCCCTGGGTACAAGGAGGAAAGCCCAGACCCACTTCATCAGAGCTGGGGGCTGCCCAGTGAGGGTGGCCATCAGAAAGCAGGTGAACACACACGGCACACCAGGAAAGCAGCCCAGAGAGCAGCGCTGCTTGCATTCCCTGTGTTGGGGTGGGGAGGTGAGTGCAGCTTTGCCTCTCCTCGAAATGGAAATGAGCCCCCTGCACCCCACTTGGTGTTCAGTACCTCTGGGACCCGGGGAACTGGAGTAGAAGACCACAGGGGTCTTGTCATGAGTGTGTTCTCCTTCAGCCTCTCTTTACCTCTTTTCTCCATCTGGGGCCCTGACTCCTAGGATTGAATCCATGGAGGGCTTCTAATACAGGCAACTAAATTGACTGGGGTTTTCTTCCCCACAACTTAAGAGGAAGAGTGTAGGATAGAGGGAGGGAAGAACCAAGAGTATTCTGATAGGGTATAGTCAGGGAAACAGGACCCACTGATGGTATTTCAAGGAGGAGGGGATTTAATACAGGGAAGGACGTGTTCACAAGCTATTGGGTTGACTGGAGCTGCAAAGGCCAGAAAGGTCGCTACCAGCTCTCAGGTTCGCTACTAGCTTTCAGGCAACCAACATGCCATGAAATCCATGCCCAGGGGAAAGGTGCACCTTCCCAGCGCTGGAGTTGATTCATCTTCTACACTCAGAGCCCTGTGGCGATGACTCTCCAACTGCTGTGCACAGGCATCACCTCAGGAACGTGTCAAAAGACCCTCAGAGATGCTGACCCACAAGATCTAGAAACAGACCTGGCAGTCTGTAATGTTAAAGCTCCCCAGGTGATGTGTGTGGTCCTCGGGTGACATTTCAGTATTGCTACTCTTCAACTCCACTGAATAGGGCAATTCTCAGAGCTGCAACAGCCAGGTAATTGAACTATCTACCGAACTGGAGAGCAACTCCTGCTCCAGCGGGAGGCCCTTTCCCCACCCCACTCCAGCCACACGCCGCTGCTGGAAGAGTTCCAAGCTCCCTCTGGCTCCCTCTGCCGACTTCTCCCCTTCCAGCTGCCGGAGAGCAGATGTCCTGCTTGATTTTTCCTTCTAAACAAGCTAATTAACCAATAATCCCAGAAGAATCCATCACTCTGACAAGGTTGTTGAATAACCGTCCCCAAGCCAAGCCCAAAGTGCTTAATATTCCAGCAGAATGGTCAATAACGAGAACAGCAGTGGCACAGAGCTGCAGCAAAGCGGGTCCTGCCTGTGTCTGAGAAGACAGATGCAGAATGGGTAACTGGGCCCAAGTTTGCAGCCAGGCAGAGGACAGAGGAGAGAGAGATGGACTGGTTGGGGATGCACAAACTGAAGGACCTCCTAGAAGACTCTAGACTGGGGCTGGGATTTAGCTCAGTGGTGCTGCCAGCTGCTTCACAGCGTAAGCAACTGCCTGCAGGGGGCTTCCAATGCTCTGAACAGCTCTGGACCATGGCAGAAGGCCCGTGTGCAAGGCGGGTAGACACAGTTCTCCAGTTTGGGGGCTGTGTCAACCATCCAGCTGCTGGACTAAATAGATGGGCAGAAGAATAAACGGCTGCTTTGAGAGGTGAATTTCAGGTCCAGACTGGCACATGTATCTCTTTTCTACACTTAGAATATTATTCCAAACACTCCTCTGTTCCCTAAAAATTTTACTTTTTTCAGTGCTTGGAGAATGAGCTCAATGACCAAGCAGAGTATGATGAAACACTGCCTCTTCCTGGTCACAGTTGTAACTTCCAAAGTGTCCTCATGCAAGTGTCCAGTGGGGCCTCCGTGTGGAGCCTCTGGCCAGCCCAGGCTGGGCACGTCCCCTTCGAGCTGCCCTTGCTGTTGAATTGCCCATATCGTCTCTGTCTGAATCCTCATCTCCCTTGATCCACTGTGTATGGCAAGAGTGGGTGGTGTTGGGGAGCACAACAACCAAGGGACAGGAAACTGACTGCCAGCTGTGTTGATTTGATCCCTGACATGCTGTAGCATCTCAAGTGTGCAATTCTGTTCAGCAACAAAGAAAAGAAAAGAACAGAGCATACAGCATGCACTCTGCAAGCGTGAGGAGCAGGAATGGTGAGCATGCAGGGATCTCAGGGGAGCAGACAGAGCCCTGGGCAAGACTCCTGGCCTCAGGTTCAGGCCCTGGTTCTTTCTCTATCTAGCTATGTGTCCTTCGAAAATGACCTCCTCTTTCCAGACCGCCTCATCCAAACATGAAGGGGCTGGACTTGAAGATCTCTAAGGTCCTCAAGTGTCATAGACTTGGGAGGCCTGTTCCTGACATATTCTGGTCACCAGTCATCCCTGAGCGTAGCAATTACCAGCCAGGAAAAAAAAAAGTCCCTCGCAGTGTAGCAACAGCAGATCAGTCTGAGAACCACACTGTCTGGGACAGGAGTCAAACAGTGCTCTCTTCCCTCCCCTCTGACCAATGATGTTCTCCTTAGGATGTTGTGACAACAGAAATTTAAAAACTCCCTCTCATCCCTAGGAGTTGGTCTTCAGCCAGCGCTAACTTTGCTCTGAGCAGATGGTGGTGAGACAGTGACGCCTAGTGGCCATCTCTGATAATCCCAGCCCAGCAGTGTTAGGTGTTTATAGGAAGTCCAGCCCTTTCAGGGGCTCTAAATTGACAAGGTTAATCCACAGCCTGGGTGCTGTGGAGTAGCGGGTTGCAATCTCAGTTTTGCAAGTGCCTCTGGTCTTAGTCTGTTTCTTCAGTCAAGCGTTTGGCCTAGCCCCTAAATCCTTCCTTTACGACACCCTTCTCTGAGTTTCTGCGTCGCTTACAGTTCAGATCAGCATCGCTGCCTGGTAGGAGACGACTAGAGTTGAGCACAAGGACACTGGATTCCACCCGGGAGATCTGCACATGCCTTCCACACACGCAGCACTGTGTAACTTGAGATAGGACCACGTGGCCAGGCCACTGGCTACAGATGCTCCACGCCAAGGTCTGCTTTTATCCCAGCTGCCGGCTGTGGAGGAGGGGAAAGTGTAAAACCAGCCAGCACAAAGTCGGTTATGGTTCTGTGAGGGCCAGGGAGCAGTGTGCATGGCTCTGTCCGCTAGGGTACCAGAATTTTGCCCTATTACCGAAGTCCAGGGAACTCAAGTAGTCCTGAAGCATCATACAGGTGAGTTCTTTTTAGCCATTTTACTCCTAACTTACATCCCAGAAGTGGTAAAAGGTAGGGAGGGTGGACAGGCTCAGCTCAAGTGAACCAAGGACAAGATAGCTCAGTTTGTTGGGTCCTTCTGAGCCCCATATTATTCTCATCCTAGAAGTGCAGGGCTCCTGTCTCTTGAGTCATTTTTCTCATCGCTAGTTTTTGGCCTGGGTTTATAGCTCTTTCTGGAAGTGTAATCGTTCACTGCCTCATGATTTCTCCGGGTCTTGGTGCGTTCTAATAAGCCAACTGCAGAGATGTCGGCTGTGACTTCTCATCCCATCCCGTTCCCCTCCAGGCCTTTCCTGGGCTGTCACAAGATGCACACAGCGGTAACTCTTCCTTAAAAAAGGAGGTCATTTGCTTGGTTCAGGGGGTGCAAACCCTAGAGTTGCCATAGTTTCTGAATGACATGTGTAATCATATTTTTTCTAAAGGAGAGCAGGTACACAACTATTTCAGAACATCTGTCATATGTTAGAGTCTTGTTGGGAGACAAAAAAATCACGCCAGAAACTAGAAAATAATATAAAGTATTATAAACTACTAAAAGGCACTTAAATCCTAAAAAAAAAAGAGAGGGAGAGAGAGCTATTAAGATATTAAGTGTAGAATGCAGTGCCACCCCTAAGGCAGAGGGAAATTTCCCAGAGAAGGCACTGAGAATCCTGATAGCAGTAGTTTACAGATTGCCTTCAGATTGGAATTGGAGCTCCTGCGACCCCTTGCTGGATATGGGAGCCGGTGCCCCCGCCCCCAATACTGGCTGTCACTGTATGAAGCCCACAGGCACCCTGGAGCAGGAAATCTTCCTATGCAGGCCTTGCTGTGTCTAGCACCCTCTGCTGACAAGGCTGAACATTGCACCAGTGGGCTAAGGAAATGTTCTCAGGGCCTGGCTAGCCCCAGGAGGACGAAGTAGGGCAGAGGGCAGCAGATTTGGAGTGGACAACAACAGGCACACTTTATACCAAGACCTGTGTTGTGTGTATCCTTCATAAATCTCATGCAATTTTATATTCATAAGTCTTTGAACTGGATATTAACATTCCATTTTAATACTGGGAAAGCACTGAGAGCTAACAGAAGCAGCTTACGTGGCTGAATTGGTCTATAGACGTGTGTGTGTGTGTGTGTGTGTGTGTGTGTGTGTGTGTGTGTGTTTCTGATGTGTATTTCTACACAAATCCAACAGTGCCTCTCTCTTTATAAAGAATTAAGGGCGGTAAGATTTACAGTATGGAAGGATTAAAGATGGTAAGATTTTGTTCTTCTACTCCCAGTCCCTCCTTTTATTAAACCACCAGGCCCTTCCCAGCCTGACACTTGGACCCTCTTCCACGGCGAGACAGACATGACCTGTGGGCCTTTCAGGCTGTGACTCCCAAGCTGAGAAGAATCCAGAGTCCACCCAAGAGATTCCTCTTTAACAGATGTGGGGTGAGAGGAAGGAATCTGGAACCTGCATCTAACAAACGCCCCAGAAGTTACCAGTGTGCTGCAGGAAAAGAACATCTCTCTCCATGGCCCAGAAGTGGGAAGTGGGGAACTTCCTGGCCTGTGACAGGAGAAAGAGAGACCAGGATAACAAGCTCATCTCCACCCTTGCTTCCCTCCCAGGAGAAACTCAGTATCGATACTACGTTTCCAAAATGAAAATCAGATAAGACTCATGGATCTGCTTCACGGGCGATGAGTTTTAATGGCTCGAAAGAGGCAAAATTGATTTCTATTTGTCAGTTGGGAAATTGGAGAAGCAGACCCCGTGGCCTCTTGCCTGGCAGCCTATGCAGGCGTATTTTCTGGACAAGAACTGTGCCAGAGCCAGGGCATGCAGGGGTCCTCTCATTTGACTCAGAAATAAGAGCCACCAACTTCTCAGCACCGGGGATGTGACAGGAATGATGCTCCATTCTCAAATCCTTAAACCCTTTTCAGGGTTTAACACCACGACTTTGGATTAAGAAACGGGTTGCGCATGCCCAGGCAGGAACGAGGGCGGGGTATAGGCAGTCACACTCCAAAGCCAGCCTCTTTCTGCTAGTCCATGTGGCCTTGAAGAAAGAAAAGAGCTTCTGTCCCCGGGGCCCACCCAGGGGCAGCCAGGCCCATGGACAGGGCTGAGCATTCACTGCCCTGGTAGCCAGCTAGACTAGAGAAACACAGTCGCACACCCTCACAGGAGGCCAGAGCCTGACCAGGAAGCCCAGAGCGCCCCACTGGGGAGAAGGAGACACTGGCCCAGCCCTGGGTGCACCCAGGCTCCTGGAGACAGGGGTGAGCGAGAGGAAGAGGAGGCCTGCGGGTTGACGAAGGCAGTGATCCTTTCCCATGGTGCCTGTTGGGCCGTTGATGTTACAGTAGTGTCCCAAGTCACGGCAGGGATGCCTCGAGTACCAGCCAGTCCCACCCTGTAAACTCTCCCTCATCCTGTCCCTAACCAGTGCAACTCTCGGGCTGCCCTGTGAGTGCTGGCTGCTCTGACGTGACGGGGTGGGACACAGAAACACAGCACGCCAAGGAGGTGATCCGTGTCACCGTGGGACTGTGAGCTCCTCCGAGGCAGTGGCTCTGCCCAGTTCAGTTCCACGTCAGTGGCAACCGTATCTGTCCCCAGCTGAGTCCTCAGCTACCTGTGGCCTGGTATAGTCACACAGGTCCCGGCCACCTCCTGCCACGTGACCTTGGTCCTCACTTCAGGGCCCAGCTGCTTCCCCCGTAAAGTGGTCATTTGAAAACATCGCCTCTTCCCCTAACCTGTGGATGTCCAGCACCCAGAGTGACCCGAAGCATGAACTGCGCTCTGGTGGATGAGGCGGCGAATCCAGGTCCTTTGGTGTGTCTGCTGGGCAGGGCTGACAGGAGGAGGCTGCACAGGCTGGGCCGGGGGACTTTTCTGCTCAGTTTCCCTCTGCACCTAAGACTGCTCTTCAAGGTTTAAGGGGTGAGGAAAATACTTCCATTTAAAGTTGCTGAGAGAACTGAATAAGGAAATGCTACCGCAGGGCCTTGGGGCAGAGTATAGGGGCTCCCTCCTAGGAGCCAGGAGGCCCCCTGACAGCAAGCAGGGTGCTCAACTCTGTCTCCCACAGGGAGACCTGGGAGGGGATGGGGTGAGAGTCGAGGGCCACCTGGGCCAGAGGTACTCGCTACTCACCAGGAAAAGGGCAGCAAATACGGTCTGGGCCTGGCAGTAATAGGGCCAGGCCAGGCCCAGGACCTGTGGGAGGAACCCTTCCTCCCCCTGGCAGGCAAGCCCACTCACAGCCGGTGGAAGGAAGGAGAAAGCACTAGGCTGTTGGGGCAAAGCGCAAACCTGGCAGGCTGTGCCCTGCGCCTTCGCTCCTGGTGCGCAAGGCCTGCCCTTCGCTGGCCTGGCCCTGCCGTCATGCTGAGGGCATCCAGCCGAGTAGAAAGACAACAGGCTGGGGTCTGGGCGTCCTCTGCATCTCAGGCCAGATTCAGTGGCCTACTGTGACTACGGGAACATCTCTCACCTCCCTGTGCCTCAGTTTCCCTAGAATGGATTCCTCCCTTCCTTGTATCACTGTGAATGCACTACTGAGTCAAAAATCTCTAGGATCCTTCTCACGGTGGTGGTGGTATTTTTTTAAAGGCACTGGAAGAAATATAGAGCATAAAGATGAAAATGTGAACACTTCCCTAACCCGGCTTCCCAGCATTGGGGTGTTTCCTCCCAGACTTTACTTCTACAGACTGTGAAGGTGACTGCTTGGTTGAAAAGTGCTTGGATAAGTCTGAAGACTGCAGGGCTGTGGTCTTGCCCTCGGCGTCTGTCCACAGCTGGTCAATCTCTGCTCCCTTTGCAAAGCGAAGGCAGACTGAAGCTAGAAAACAAAGGGATGCTTCCTGCATCATGGATCCTGATTTTCCTCGTGTGTCCCCACAGTCAGACCTGGGCTCCCTCCCAGGTGCAGTCGGAGAACCCAGGGTGGGGGCAGGGGAAGAGCAAGCAAGAGCTTCCGTTTTAATCCTAGATCTGCCAGGTGCTCGCTTGAGACCTTTGGAAGTTGCTTCCTATCTCTGAACTGTGGCATGCTGTATCTGCTTGAGGAAGAGATTGACTCTACCTGACAAGGTAACTGTGCAGATAAAGTAAAATGACCCAAATAGTGTTTCTGGCCACTTTGTTTAATAAGATACTAGGAATCTCCTCCTCAAGTGAGATGAACAGCGTCAAGTGTTAGGCTTGGTCCAGGAAAGCGTTCCCTACTGATAGCTCTTGTCACGCCCCTGCCATCTGCATCTGCAGTCATTTTCCTCCCCTTCCCTGAGACCTCCAGGGGGCAGCATAGGGCTGTGGAAGCATCTTCTGTCTCAGGCTATTGCCTCACAGACCAAGAGCAGGTAGGACCTTGAGTGAGGAGAGCCACAGGGCTGTTTCTTGTGCTCTTACCCTGTTGGGTGACGGGCAGCACGTAGCACAGCCCGTTAGCCTGAGTCCTGGGTCTTTCTGAGGGAGAACACAGGCAGGGGGCTCCCGATGGAGAAAAGTGCTGACAGGGTGGAGCGAGGTCAGGCCTCATCAGGGCCTCCTGGCCTCTCCGCGTCTCCTCCAGCCCCAGGAGGGGTGGGACCAGGCCTGGAGCCACCAGAAGAGCCAACAGTACTGCAGAAGCTTGGCCTCTCCCTCTGGAGAACAGGCACCTCGTGCCTCACTGTCCCTCCGCCTCACCCACCAGGACCTCTTCCAACCTACAGCTAATCTTTGCCAAGAGCCAGAGAGATTTGTAGAGAACTTCCTCCAAATCCTCAGCTAATCCTCCTCTTGCCTGAACTCCTTTTGCAATTGCATTTGCAGTCTGGTGGCCTCTAATCCTCTGGTCCCCAGATGTTCCTGGGGAGCCCTAGGGACTCTGTGTCCTTGTGTGGCCAGCAGGCTGGACCGGTGCATACCTGTGACCTCCACTTGTCCCACGCGCTCTACTTCTTTCTCCCTTGGGGGTCCCGCTGTAAAGCAGGCTTGTGAGAAGGCCCAGTCTGCGCCCAGAGGTCTCTGGATAGAGCGCAGTGGAGCTGAGGAGCCCCAGCCTCTGCCCCCTCTCACTGACTGGTTTTCAGAGCGATGCTTATGTTTGAAGCTAGGGCCTTGGTTTCCTTGCCTCGTAAATGGGATAATATTGTCTTACCTGGAAGGATGCTGCAAGGCTTTGCTGAGACCATAGCTTACCCAGCTCCAGCAGCTGCTATATAACAAGCACTGGGTCGGTTAGCTGTGGGCAGTCTGGAGTACCTGCCTGCCACTGCCAGGGCCCCCACTGTCTCCTGCCTCTGGAGGCGTGGACCCTAAGGCCCCTGGACCTCAAAGGCTGGGAACCGTACAGATGAGGGGCAGCTCTGCACAGGCTGAGCCTCTGTGAGCTCTGCAGGCTCTGGAGCTTTCTGCACGTCTGTAGTTCTTGCCAAGGAGGCAGCCAACGACCTGCTGCTCTGATGGTGTCACCGAACAGAAGAGAAATTCAGTGTGGCCACCGCTGGGTGAGGGTCCATCTCTGGAGGGATGTAGGAGTTCAGGGCCAGAGAGGCAGGCACTGAGGAGGCGCCGTCTTTGTCCTTGTCAGTAGCAGGCCCATCACAGCCCCAGATGGACAGAGAGGAAGGTCCCGGCCAGCACCCAGGGGACCACAGTGGAGAGACAGAGGGTGGGGCTCAGCAAGTGCGAGTTAACTTCTTTCATCTTTGAGGCCCAGACAGCGTATTATTTGTAATCCACAAATCAGCAGGCTCCCACTGACCCTAAGAATGAGATTAGATTGGCTAAAACCCCCTGGTACAGGAGTGCAACTCATTCCCTGAGATTTACACTCAGGCCTTACCCTCCTATACTGAAGCACTCTGTCCCTGTCTCTGCTCGGGCTCTGCAGCTGTTCCCTTATTCCTCCCAGCTGTTGGCCCAATCACAGGCTCCTGAGTCCTTTCCCTACGTCTACACCACGCTGGGAAAAATAAAACCATAGATCTTCAGGATAGAGGCTCTCGGGCCTTCTCTGGGGTCCTGTCCCACTGAGCCCCTAGTCAGCCAGGAGCAGCTCCTTGCTGGGAAACACCAGCTTGCCCTGCTGACACGTGGTGGAGGTCAGGCCACTGAGCCCAGAGAGGTGAGCTGAGCTGGCCTGTCCCAGGGCTTACATGTTACATGCAGAAGGCCACGGCTCCCACTGCTCAGGAAATGCCTTGGAGGGTTACTGAGACCTTTCTCCTCTCTGCCTAGAAACCCTCACCACTATAGTCACTTGCCTTCCTCTGAGGAGCCTGATAGCGAAGGAAACAAGGGGTGCACCAGGAGTCCAGCTCTCCCCAGCCATCAAAAGTGATTCGAAAACAATTGCATTCAGTCAGTGATTCTCTTGCTCTTTAAATGTAACAGAAGCATGAACCTCACAATAAGGTTTATGAAGGAGCCCCGATGTACACAAAATAGTGAAAATAGAACTGCTAGGCTGCATTTGGAGGAGGCAGATGCCTACCCCAGGTCTCTGTCCACACCCCTCTGGGCCCTCTCTGAGCGCTAGAGAACAGACAAGGGAAGCAACGTGTCTCTTTAACCAATTAAGGGCATTCAGCTTAACTCTTTCCAAGATAAACACAAATTAAAACTGCACAGAGATACTATTTTTGCCTCATCATATTGGCAAATATCCAAAAGTTTGGGGAGCGTTCTGTTTTGGCAGAAATGTAGGAAACAGGCAAATTTAGGATTTGCACAGGCAGGAATCTAAACTGGTACAGCACCTGTAGGGAGCAGTTTGGCAATGGCTAGAACACAACTGCGTTTATTGTTAGGCACAAGAATTTCTTAAGCGGTGTTTCATTCTGCAGACAATCTCTGCCCACAAGGAAATGACGTACCCCCACCGGCACTGTCTATAAACAATATCAAAGGTAGTAACCAGCCTACATGTCCTGCAGAGGAGGTGGTTAAGTAAATGGTTTGTAGCTAAATAAATGCCACGCCCAATATAATAGAATATTCCATAGCTGTGAAGTGAGTGATGTTTTACACTGATCAAGAAAGATCTCCAAAAATATTATTTTTTAAAGAAAGACAACAGAACATTGTGTAAAATATACCACCAGCTGTGAGAAATAGGTGGGAAAATAGTGCATAGATATTTTCTTGCAATTGCATCAAATATTTCTGAAAGGTTCACAAGAAACTGATAACACTCACTTCCAGCCTAGAGAACTAGGTGGCAGGGGAATAGGGATACAGGGGTGTTCTTTTGATTTTTGAAATATGTGACAGCACAGCCTATTCAAAACTTAAATTTATTTACTTATTCATTTTAAAAGAAGGAGATATTTACTGAGGGAAAGAAAGCTTCTATCTAAGAGAGAAAAGAAGGGACCCAGAAAGTGGGTTGCCCCTCAAAACTTAAGTTTAAAAGAGTAAAAGAACAAATTACAAATAGAAAGCCATAGTGTGAGATCCTAATGACATAGCAGAACTATAACTCCCCAACCTGGTAGATGTGCTGGGTTTGTGTCCCCTGAAGTCGAAGAATGAATTCCAAAGGACAGAGGAGGTGAAGAGTAGGAAAGGTTTACTGGGGAAGGGGAACAGCCACCGAGGCCTTTTGTTGGGGATAATTTATATAGCAAGGTCACAGTGTGGGTACAGTGTGGGTCTTAGCTCACGTTTATCCAACAGGGAAGCGGGTACATAGCTAGGGTATGTGGCTGACATCATTAACCTTGGCTTGTCTGACTTCCAAAGCAGGAGCATTTGGGGAAAGGATGGGCCCAGGAGTTCTGGTCACCCACCTGGATGTCTGATGCACATCTGGACTTAATGAACTGGGTGGTACCAATTACAGTACGGTCTCAAGTCTGCTTTTATCCCTTCGGGGAGTGTGCAAGTCTGGCCACTGTGACTTTATCTTGAGGCTTCCCCTTCTTCCAGAGCACCTCCAGCCACAATTCTGATGGCTTTATTTTCCACTGATTTCCCTGAGCCCCGTCCCTCTCGGAATGTATGTTCATTTCTATCAACTTAGATGCCTATAATATGAAGTATCTATAATATTAGTCTCCTATTTTATACATTGAGTGATTTGTACTCTCAAAGAATCCAAAAACAAAGGTGTAAGTTAAATGTTTAAAGATTACTTAACATTGTAAATAAAGTAAGTCTCTAGACTTCTACAAAAGACTGTGGGGCTTTGGGCTTCTGCTTAATATACAGGTAGCCACAGAGCACATTGCCCTCACTGCTACAAAAGAAACCCCAAGTGCCTGAAAAATGAAATATTTTCATGAACTAATCAGAGAACTGGAGTTGCAGGCAGAAAGCTAATTAAAATTCCACAGATAGGGCAGGGGTGGTTGCTTACTTGTCGGACTACACAGAATGGAAAGAATTCAATCCAACTTTTCACTGCAGGCAGAAAGCTAATTAAAATTCCACAGATAATAGGCGCCTCCGTGGGGAGACAGGGCAGGGGTGGTTGCTTACTTGTCGGACTACACAGAATGGAAAGAATTCAATCCAACTTTTCCACAACTTTCTGAGGGCCACATGCAGGGCCTGAAGGACTGAATAACCCCACAAGGGGAGTATGCTCCCACTTTCAGGCTCCTCTCCAAGAACCATAATAAATTCTCACAAGAAATAATGGTGGAGCAAAGAGCCATACAAATCCCCCTCCTGGTTCAGGTCTGGGAGAAAAGAACAGTGCTTCAAGAAAAGCACTGTGCTCTGAAAAGACCCTTCTCCCTGAATCCCTTCTGGAGAAGAGACCCATTAGGAAAGGGGTAGCAAATCCTCTTGTCTTTAAGGCATGGGTGAAGACCTACCTCATCCTGGAGAAGGGAAAAATAAAAACCCTCTTTCTCTGGCTGAGGAATCAGTGTACACGCAGTCCAGCAGTTTTCTGTAGATGGGGTGGGGAGCAGGACTGCTGAAATGTCCCCAGCCCCAAGGCACAGGGACAGAGATTCTGCTTAAGAGTCGCAATGAAGCAGAATGGCAAGACTGTCGTTTACTCCTTTCCCAAGCCCCACCCCTGATCAAAAAGTGTTTCTCCTAACGAATAACAGCAATTCAAAGACAGAGTGATTTTCCTTAAGCTGTGGGCTTACAAGTAAATCCTAAGTCTGACAATGGGACAAAAAACCCTCTGGCAAATCAGCTACAACCCCAAACACAAGTAGTATGCGAGAAATAAATGTAAAGCCTGAAGTGCTTTAGAGGTGACCTTAACAACCACAAAATCCAAACATCGCTCAACCCCTGACTACACTGCTACCACAGTCTCTACTGTTCTGCAAGGTGTCCAGCTTTCCATGAAAAGTTACAAAGCATGCAAAGTAAGAACAAAAATCACTCTGTCAAGGGACATGGCAATCAACAGAACTAAGCTCAAACATGATGCAGATAGTGAATCTATCAGACAAGGAAGTTTAAAATAACTGAGGCAACTATTTTGTTTTATGAAAAGGGGACAATATGTATGTCCAAGAGGATAATTCCAAAAAAGAGAGAAAGCAGAAATGCTAGAAATAGAAACGAATGGATAATGTCATTCAAAGATTCATCAGATTTGACACAGCTGAAGAAAAAAACAGTGAACTGGAAGACAAATCCATAGAAAGTACCCATCATGAAGCACAGAGAGGAAACAAGTAAAAAGCTGAATATAAGTTGTAGCACAATGTCGAACAGCCTAGTATAGAGGCAACTGAAGTCCCAGAAGGTGAAGAGAAAGAATAAGGCTAAAGGAATATTTGAAAAGATACTGACTGCTAAGTAAGAGACTGACCTGGGTGCTTTAATTTCAGCTACTCAGGAGGCTGAGGCAGGATCATAGGATTGAGGCAAGCTTGGGTAAATGTAGCAAAACCCTGTCTCAAACTAAAACAAAAAGAGCTGTAGTTGTAAGTCAGTGGTAGATGGCTTGTTTAGCAGGCACTAGGCCCTCGGTTCAATTCTGAGTATCGCAATATATACATACACATACATACATACATACATACATAAAAATATCAGAACAGATCCACCAATCAAAGCAGTGCATACCTACAGGATAGAAGAAAATCAAGAAGATGAAGGACAAGGAGAAAGAAATCTAAACATACCATATTCAAAGAACTGAGAAGAGTCTGAAGGTAGCCAGAGAAAAATGACACGTGATATACAGTGGAACAAAAAATACGATACAGCAGACCTCTTCAGGAACTATACGCCAGATGACAGTGGAATAATATCCTCCAAGTACTCAAAGAGATACGGGAGGTGACCAAGAATTCTACTTACAGCGATATCTTTCAGACATCAAGGACTAGTAACATGTTTTAGAAAGAATAAAAACAGGTTATACCAGCAGAATGGCGCTCAAAGTAATAACAAAAGAGTTTCTTTTGAATAAAGTATTTCATAATGAACAGAAGCCAGGATCTACAAAAAGGAACAGAGAGGGTGGAAATAGCAGGCGTGAACGTACATTTTGAATTGTTTTAAAGGATACCTTACTGAAGAGAAAGTAGTAGCAATGTCTTGGGTACTCATACCACAAAGGAAGGGGTAGGACACCATTCTGTAATGACTGGGAGGGAAGAATGCAGACTCTGCTGTAAGATGCTTAGAGTACAAATGAAGCAGCAGGATAGTTTTTAAAAGTAAACTGTGATCAGTTTAATATTTCTATTGTAAACCTTATGGCAGCTACTAAAATAAATTTAAAATGAAATAAAAATAAGAGCCTCAAAGTAGACCTAAAATAGAAAAATACGAAATACTCAATATGAAAAGAGGAAAATGGAACAAATAGAAAGCAGCTAGCAGGAGTATAGATTCTAATCCAGCCTCTTAATAATCACATTAAATATAAATCCCCCTATGTACAGTCTAGACTCAGTGGTGTCCCTCCAAAATTCAAATGTCCCTATCACCCAGTTCCTGTGTGACTGTCCTGGGCATAGGGCCCTTAAAGAGGTGACTAAGGTTAGATGAGATTGTCAGGGTAGGGGCCTAATCCGGGCTTGCTGGTTCCTTATGCAAAGAGGAAGAGACAGCAGGAGTGCTCACGTGAGAGAACAGGCCACTTGAGGAACATGAGGAACAGCCATCAGCAAGCCAAGAACAGAGGCTGCTGGAGAAAACAAAACTTGTGCTGAAACCTTGGCCTTGGACTTTCACCCTCTAGAACTGTGAAAAAATCATTTGCCGTTGTTTAAGCCACCGATCTGGGAGAATTCATTATGGCACTCCTAGCAGGCTAATATGCACACCCGTGAAAAGATGCAATTGTCAGACTGGACTTTTCAAGACAAAATTATATCCTGTATCTTCATAGAAAAGAACAGACAGGATAGAAGTAAAATAAAGGGAAATACACAGTATTATGCAAACACTATTTAAAAGTGACATCAGACAAAATAAACTTTGGAACAAGGACTATCACTAGTGCCAGAGAAGGACAGTATACAGTGACTAGAAGGTAATTTACTAAAAAAACATAATAATCCTAAATACGTGTCCATCTAAAATGAGAGTTTAGAAATATGTAAAGCAAAACCCTGGGATAACCGAAAGGATAATAGGAAAATTCATATTGTACTTAGAAGCTGCAATGATCTTCGCTAAATAACTAATAGAAAAGTAATCCCTAAGGATACAGAAAGTCGGCACAGAAACTTTACCTTTCTGGTGTTTATAGAGATTTCTGCCCATTAAGAAGAGGACACTCATTCTTTTTAATAACAGATGGAAAATTCATAAAATAGAATATACTTAGGGCTATTTAAAAACTAACACATTTAAAAGAATTTAAATAATAGAAAATATGTTTCTGTCCATAGCAAAATTAACCTAGATATCAAAACCTAAAAGATACCCGAAAGAACCTCAAGTGTATCAAACACTTGGAAATTTTAAAACAACATTTTTAAATAACCTATGGGTCAAAGAGGAGGCAACAGGAAATTGGAAAAAAAATTAAACGGAATGAAAATAAAAACATAACATATCAAGCTTTACGTGAACCGTTTAAGTGAGTGTTCAGATGGGGGGGTAATATAGCAAAGAAGAAAAGTATACAATAAATGACCTACTTTTGCCTTAGGAAATGAGTAGAAAAGCAAATTAAAGGAGGCAGGCAGAAGGAAAGAAATAGTAACAGCATGCTAGGTATCATGGTGTAATCCCAGCACTGGGGAGACTGAGGCAGGAGGATTGCTACAAATTCAAGACCAGCCTGGGCTACACAATGAGATCCCGCACAAAAAAATGAATGAATGAATAAATGAATAAATGAAAAGAACAGAAATTAATGAAAACAGAGTCAGAAAAATAGTAAGAAAAACTCAATGAAATGAAACTGGTCCTATGAAGAAAATGAATAAAATAAATAAGCCTCTAAGCCAGACTGAAAAAGGTGATTAAGATCAAACACATTACTCAGTTATAAATTTTGCAATATATGAAACATCTATATGGTTAAAATTACAAAATACTAATGAGAAGCTTCAAGAAGACCTAAATAAATGGAGAGAGTTGGAAGATCTAATATTAAGAAATCAAGTTGCCTCAAACTGATCTGTGGATTTGACTCATTTCCAAGAACACTCTGCAAATTTTTTTCATAAAAATTTGCAAGGTGGGGCTGGGGATTTAGCTCAGTGGTGCTGCCACATGCCTCGCAAGCACAAGGTTCCCAGTTTGATCCCCAGTACACGCCCCCCAAAAAATTGACAAGGTGATTCTAAAGTTTATGTGAAACAGCAAAGGAACTTGAATGACCAAAACAATCTTGAAAAAAAGAACAGAGTTGAAAGAACCATACTACCTGATTCCAAGATTTATTAGACTGGAAGACTTGAACGGTAACTGAACTTAGCTGATGTTTATAGAATATTCCATCCAATAATAGAAGGATGCTGTGATGAAGTTTAAAGCTACATAAATAAGGTCAGCGCATGGTTCTAGAGAAAAGGAAATCATATCCACTTTTGCTCCAGAACCTTCACGTGGCCACACAGTAAGTACATAGGGAGTATGATCATAGTTTCAACCAAGTTGTTAGGCTTCAAAGCCCATTTTCTTTACACTGTATCCCTCAGCCTATTCCTAGGAAAGTAACAAATTCACCGTGCTTTCTAATTTCAGAAGCACTTTGGAAAGCATTTTGGCAGACCTCAGCTCGCTTGACCCTACAAAGCCCTGCACAATATTATTGTAACTGAGGCTCAATACTGCCTCAACTGAGAGAAACAAACTGAGGCTCAGAGGGGTTGAGTAAGCTTCACTTGGTCCCCAAGCTAGTCAGCGACAACCCAGTTCTTCTGACTCCAGTGCTTGTCCTGCACCTCGTAGCTATGACCTTCATATCTAGGACCTTGCCTCCAGGGACCCCCACAGCGTGTGCCCTCCTCTCTTCCCAGGGCGCATCCTTGCCCTCGGCACACCCTGGGTGAGCTGGTCACCACCCCAGGTAGCCTCCCAAACTCAGGCGAGCTTTGCACACTCTTGCATACACTAAGTGACCCTTTTCTCCAGGGGTCCCAGCCCTGTTCTCTTGGGAGGGGCCCCGGGTGGTTGCCCAGAGCCCCCTCACAGCCTGAGTTGCACTCTGAGATCCCCTCCTGCTGAGTTCTCCAGGTCCACTCTTTCCTGTTCCTGCAGCGCTCTACCCACTGGGCCCTCCGCAACCTGCCACCAACATCCTCCAGGTCTCAACTTTGGGCTCCCTAGAAACACACAATCCCCCACCCATGTTTCCCTTCTCCCTTCAATTCTTTGAGGCCTGTGCCGTTTCTGATGGCCCCTTGTCCTGGTCACAGTGGGAGGGCCCAGCACCCCTGCAGGAATTCCCCAACCCACATTGCATCTGAACCTCAGACCTGTCCATGATTCAACCAAAGGAGGCTGGAGTGAAGTGTTTGCCTCCCGACTTACTTCCTGGAGGCCTGTGCCGTTTCTGATGTCCCCTTGTCCTGGTCACAGTGGGAGGGCCCAGCACCCCTGCAGGAATTCCCCAACCCACATTGGAGTCCTCCATTGTGGGTTAAAGGTAGAACCAAAGGCGTTACTTCTCCTCACAGGTGACTATACTTTCTCCATTGTGCCCTGGCCCTCCTGAATCTCATTTCGGGGTTTTCTTTCCCCTGATCTCAGCTTGGAGTCACTGCTGGGATGACAGGCACGTGGTCCCACACCTGGCTGCAAGCTGCGCATTCTGATGCAGCCCCGCTGCCTCCACCCGAGGTCTGGCCCCGGCCCAAGCACATGTGTCCCAGGCCTCTTTGCCGCCCTCAGCCGACTTGCCTCCCACTAAGTTTAGTACTCAGTGGATTTGGAAGTAAAAACATAGATGATCCACCCCAGTTCCTCTGAGCTTTTTCTTTCTGCTCTTCCTGTTTGCCGGCCTGCCTGTCTGCCCATCCACTGATCTACTTTCCTGTCCGTCACTGTAGACGGGTGTGAATCAACCATAGGGAGCCATGGAACAGTAGCTGTTGGGCCAACTTTTGTGCGAGTGTGAACATACTTGCACACGAGTGTGGGCGTGTGGGTGTGTTGCCATTGATGCAGTGAGTGAGAGACAGAAGCAGGGGCAGGAAGAACTGAATGAGATTTTTTTGAGGGGGCAGGAAAACAAAGAGCTTGAAATCACATCCGTTCAAAAGTGTCCTGCCTTTCTCGCAGATAAATATAGCATCGGGAGCAGATGCGTCACTGAGGAGACTCCAAACAAAGCCGGGAACAGCCACTGCAGGAGGTGCTGGGCTCAGCCTGCTTGGAAGCCTCCAGGCCCTGTCTCCCCCGCCCCACCTGGGGGAGGGGCAGGAGGCAGCGGGAGGAGACAGAAGCTAGAGGGAGAGGAGAGCAGCAAGCGCAGGGTGCACCTCAGAAAGAGCTGCCCTCCAGAGGCCCCAGGTCACCGATTTCTGCCCCATCGGGAAGAGTCCCAGAAGCCAATTCCTCCGCAGGCCACAGCAGTGCACTCTCAGAACATAAGGTCCAGCCCCAGACATCTACCTACCAGGCGAGCTGGTTGGGAGCAAGTAACTGAGCTAAGAACATGTCTCCGCTCCGTGGTTGCATTAAAATCACGCAGGGCCTCCCAGTCAGAACAGACTCTGGGCCCCGACAACGCAGATAATCCTGCCGGAGCTCCGAGAGAGACAATTTACAGATGGAGAGGACGGGCACCGGGTTGATGCAGTGACTTCCTAGGAGCCCACGGTCAGCCGTGGCAGAACCGGACTTTGTCTTCCAAGTGTCAAGGAAGGCTCCCCTTGCTCCCCAGCTACACCCCAGTCCACCCTACTGTCAGCAGAAGCCTCCGCCAGCTATAGTCCGCGAAGGGCAGTCCCGGTCCCTGGGGGAACTGAGGGCTGGGGGTCCCTATGGAGAAGCGCCCTGCAGGACCTCAGGCCCGGCTCAGTTCCTGTGCCTCCGGCTTCACTATAAGGACAGGGATGCCTCGTCCTCCTGGCTAAACCGTGTCACTTCTTGCTGTGGTTCTCAGCTCGGCTGAGATTCTTCCTCACATCTGTACTCATATGCTCAGGCTACCCTAACAAAATACTATGGGCCGGGGGCTTAAACAAGAGGAACTGACTTCTGACCATTCTGGAGGCTGGAAGTCCAGTGTCAGGGGCCAGTGTAGTCAGTTTCAGAGTTAGCCACCTTCTCGTTGTGCCCTCACTCGGGGCAGGCAGAGATCTCATGTGTCTCTTTTAAGGGCACTCAGCCCATTCTATCTGGGCCTCACCCTGAGGGCCTCATTCGACATGAATTATGACCTTAGAGTCTCATCTCCAAGTACAGCTATGCTGGGAGTTAGGCCTTCAACATATGAGGTTTAGGAGAACACCAACGTTGAGTCCATAGCCTCTTTGGGGGTCCGATAGAACTGGGTTCGGTTTCAGCGTCTGCCCCTGCCAGCTCTGTGATCTTCGGAAAGATTTCTGCCGTAGGCACTCATTTTCTGATGGTGCTGAAATAAACTGCAGCAAACTTACTGGCATAAAACCACACAAATGTATTACCTTATAATTCTGGAGGTCAGGAGCCAAAGTCAGACTCCCTGGGTAAGGTGTGGAGTGGGGCAGCACTCCCAACTCTCGGAGAACCCACCGCTTACCTTTTCCAACCTGAGCAGCTGCCCATGTTCCTCCCCTGTGGCTCTGCATCACTTGGACAACAGCTCCTGCAAACTGAACGTATCCTCACACCTCTGGCCTCCCGCCATTGTCTTTAAGGATCCGAGCTTCCGCTGGACCCACCCCGCTGACCCAGAAAGCTCTCCTGTCTCCTGATCCTTCCCATCCTCCCCTCTGCAAAGTGCCCTTTGCCAGAAAAGGAAAGCAGTTGGCAGGTTTGGAGAGAGGGTGTGGCCGTCTTCTTCTGGGGCACCCTCATTGACCCTACCATGCCTCGATCTCTTCCCCTGTAGAGTGACAATGTTCATCTGCGGTGTCAACGCTGCCGGCAGAGTCAGGATGTTGCTGAGTGCCCGGCCCCAGACCCGACAAGGAGATGCACGGAAGCCTGCAATGGCCATTTGTGCCGAACTCATCGGAGGCCACCAAGGCCCAGCCCAGGCCTGACTCTCGGTGAGGACTTAAAGAATCCCTGCTGAAACAGAACGCCCATGGGTGGTAGATGGCTGTGACCCCTCAAATGCCATGGTGGGGCTATTTACAAATCAGAAGCTTCTAGGCAGCAGTGGGAGGAATTTGAATAGGAACAGGGAACGGTATGTGCAGGGATGTAAATTCCAAGTTATTTTTGTTGGGAAAGCTGAGCGGAAAGGCCGAGCATCAGAACGGCTCTCCCAGGTGGGCTTTGGCAGAGATGCATTCCAGCGCCAGCCTCCCTGGGGCCAACGAGGGAGCAGGGCAGCCCAGGCGCCGCACCTCCAGAGAAGCCATGTCTGCGTTACTGCCCGGGCTCGGCAGGGTAATAGCACAGGGTGGCCAGGCCCAAGCAGCAGGTTGTCAGCTGAGGAGCACAGGGCAGAGGCCCTCTGGCTTTGTTTCCCCCTAGCATGTGGTTTTGCCAAAGACCAAGAGCATTCACACGTTGAGTGGTGCAAAGTACATGGAACACAGCGGGTGCCTAGTGAGGGCATAGACGTTTCTGAATGCCTGATCTGAGCCCACCTCTGTAACAGGCATTGAGGCTCTCGAGACAGGACAAGACATGGATCTCAGGGCTTGGGGGTACAGATGGGCACATGTGCCATGTTTTTACCCAGGGCCATGTGTGTCATGGGCAGGTGGGTGCTGGGGACACAGAGGACAGAGCAATGATTAGTGTTAGGTACAAGAGGGAGCTATGCAGAGAAGCAGGTGTTTCAGTTGGACATGAGGGATGGGTAAGTCATTGGAGGCAGAGAGCAAAAAAAAAAAGAGCAGGGAAATAAGAGAAGCACGTGCAAAGGCCCTGAGGTAGGAAGGATCCTGGTATGTTGAAGTGTGATCACTGGACAGTGGTGGGTGAAAGCCATGGGAAATGGAAAGGAGTCTTGAGACTGGAAGCTGGGAAGCTGGGTAAGAGATTGCATGCAGGTTCTGGGTAGAAAATTTTGTGGTCAGTCCTACTTCTTGTGGAGCCTACATAGTGTCATCATCTCCATCTCCATGTATCTTCAGCCCAAGGGACAGAAGGAGACTAGACTGTCAGTGAGGGGCAGCTGGTGAACTGTGTGGGAAGACAGGCTCTTCCAGCCCTCTCACACCTCCAGAACTGCATGCAGGAAGAGCAGGCTCTGGCCAGGCCAGCGGGGCTGGGATCTGGGCAAGCCACTGGCTTTACTCACTGAGACCGATTCCCACAGGGAGCTAAAGCCCCCTCTGCTGCTTCCTGCAGCCCTGGGGAGCCCAGGCTTGGGCATGGCACGTGCTTAGCTCCAAGTCTGGTGTCTCGCTGAGGCTGCCCTCAGGAGCTCCTTTAGAACCAGCAGCCCCTTCCTCTGTAGCCAGTGAGGCACTGGCTCTGAACCTTTTCCTGCACCCTGACATGGGAGACTGGGCCCTTGAAGGTTCAGCTAAGATGCCAGGGAAGCCCATGACCGAAGACGGGGTGTCACGTCTGCTTCTGGGGGGCGGTGAAGGCCTGGTCCCTGAAGTGGGGGTGGACTGCCCTTAGGAAGAGACCCACAGAGAGGGCAACTAGGACCTCACACGGTCCTCTCTGGGGCTCCACTTAGCCCTGGGCCTGCAGGACTTACGCTCTTGACTGGGGGCCTGCACCTTCCTGGGTCGGGCCCGGATGTGGGCAGTGAGCACAGGGAGTATGATTTGGACTTCAGAGTCAGCCTCACTCCAGAGACTGGCAGGGGCCAGGAGAACAGTCGTTCACTGCTGACTCCCAGAGCCTGTGAGCCTGTGCCCTGTCTGAAGACAGAGAGCAGGAGCGAGCTGTGGAGGGGAGCAGCGCTAGGTGGGTCAGAGGAACGCTGGCTGCTGCGGATGCTGGTGGGACACCCAAAACTGAGGCTTGGGGAGGTATCTTCTTGGGGGAGATGCCGAGCAAGGCTCAGGTTGGTCCTGGCCAGCCTGGTACACAGAGGCATATGACAGTCCACTTTGGGTCACCCTAGACTGCAAAGCCACCCTTGAAAGTTGCCCATTTCTGAGCATCAACTTTGGGGAGTGCTAGGGCAGGGATGGCATGAGGCCGGAGTTGTCCCAGGAAGGGAGGCTTCCCGCAGGCTAGAGAGAGGCCACATACCTCACTCTGAGGGGGCAGGGGCACCTGCAGCAGGAACAGATGCCAGGGCCAGCTGCCCAGGGGCTGGATGGGCCCTCTGACGTGCGACGGAGAGGGACGGATGAGGGTCTCACCTGGGGGTCAGGGGTCCCATCAGGTCTGGCCAGGGGAGAGTAGATGGGGCTGTGGATGCCAGCTCTGCTCCAATCGCTGGGACCTGGTGTCAGCCTCCTTATCTGGGCAAGACGGTGGCTGCGTGTCTGCTGAGGTCCATCTAGCTGGACATCCCTGGCCTAGTCGGGATGATCCTGGCCCTGACCATCTCCTAGCCTGAGCCAAGCGTCCGCTGCACAGTGGGGCCACCTGAGCGGTGATGTGGCACCTTGGAGAGTTTCTGAGAAGTGGTGAAGGTCTCAGTCTCCTTCCTGAGCAGTAGGGAGGTATACTGAGCCTTGATCTCCCCCCTCCATGGGTACAGAAGAAAGCACCCCCTTCTCCTGTGGTCTCTATGGTATTCTGTGAATTAAGTCTGAAAACAAACATTGGAAGAAGGAAAAATTAAGTCACTCACTCCAAAATAGCTCTCCAAAGCTATTTTGTGCCTTTATCACAGAGATGCTGTGCTAAATTCACAAGGAGGCCACGTGAGGGACCTTGGTCTCTCCTGGCGTGAGGGCAGGAAGGATCAGGAGCATAGGTTCTGCTCTTGAGGTTGGTAGATAGGCTCCCTGGGCCTCAAAGTACAGACTTCCTTTTGTAGCTTTCACTGGTTGAAGGACAGGCTCCAGACCAGAGGCATTTTAGCTAGTGTCCAACAAGAAAAGATGCGGAGACAAATTTCGCCTCACTCATTCCCAGGATTTAGAGGAGAAACAAAGCTCTAAGAAGCCAGGCCATTGTAACACTGGTTAGAAGGAAATCCTAACCATGATAATTAGCAATATTAATTCAGATGCCTAGCCTGATCTGGACTGATGGATCTACATTTGGGGCTCTCAGATCTGTGGATAGAATGTGAACTTGGATGGGAGAAAAGGGTACATCTTTGTTTCTTACTTACTTTTTAGCTGCTTTACCCACCCACCACCACTCAAAGGAGAGGTGTGTTTGGCGTGGCTTTTAGCTGGCCCCAGGCAGGAAGGCATGGGAGAGGGGCATGGTGCAGAAAACCTTACCGCATGGCGGCCGGGAAGCAGTGAGGGAAGGGAGAAGCTCACACCCACTGTGACCCCTCCTTTTCCAACTAGACCCTGCCTCCTAATAAGTCAGCCCTAAGCCCCCAGACCCAATCACCACCTCCTATGCGTGCAGGAGGCTCTTGGGGGACGCACAAGCCATGACAACTAAGCTTCCGCTGAAATTTAGCCTTTCCTGCTAATAGAATGGAGGCAACGGACCTCATGTGTTCTAGCAGCATCCATGAATATCAGCAGTAGAAGTCAAAGGTACTTCTCACAGGCCATGCATTTACTGCAGATATCCTATTATTGTTTAAGCTCATCACTACGGCAGAATTATGGTGGTTGTCGGACCTGTCACTAGATCTTGCTTAATACATTAACAAGCCTCTGTGATGTCCTATCACTAGCTTGAAGTTTTAAAAACTGCTTTGATAATGGTGTCTCCGTGTGCTTGGTTGCCTTTACAACTCTGAGAATTCTGTTTTATGCATAAAAGTTGTGTCAGGCTGTCTTAACAAAGAAGGAAGGACCTTCTTGCTTTAGCTATGTGATCTTGAATAATCTTCCCAATCAGCCATCGTAGCAGGGGAGGGACTAGAAGGACCTAGGTGGGTCTGCACATGTTTCATACAGGCCCCTGTTCAAACAAAAGTTCAGGAAGTCCTGTCCAACGTGACACAGCTGCAGCAGCTTTGGTTGTATTTGCGGGAGCCCTTTCCCTCCAGCTGACCTCCTTATCCAGTCTTTTCCCAACTTTCTCCACTCCTTGGAAGCCTCACGGACTCCCTAGCTACTAGCTCATTTGTAAATTACAGACCTAAGTCAGCCTCTCTCAAGCCCCTCTTGTTGGTGCTATGATGTCTAATGCAAAGTCCATGATGCCCAGGCCCCAGGCCCTCAGGAGAAAACTTTGGGTCCTGGCTATGAGAAGACCCAGAGTGGGACTGGTGGGGGAATGTCACTTACAACTCCAGAGTGGAGCTCCACGTCTTCAAGAAAAAGACCGGGAAAGAGAGGGCTTCCTAGCCCAGGGAGCTCTTCCCTGGTAGTGTAGGAGTTAAAAATGTGAGGCAGAAGCTAAGAGCTGACAGACGCATGGCTGAAATCGCAGCACCCCGGGAGACTGAGGCAGAAGGACCACAAGTTTGAACCCGCCCCGAGCAGCTTAGGGATTTGGTGAGACGCCGTCTCAAAGTAAAAAGTAAAAAGAGGACTGCTGATCTGGCTTGGTGTGAGGTTCGTGGGTTCAATCCCCAGCGCAGAAATGCAAAACAAAACAAAAGCAGCAGCCAGAGAGCGCTACGCTCACATACTGGTCCCACCACTTACTAGCAGAGCTGCGTACGTACGTCTTCAGTGTCCACCTGTTCCTGTGGAATGTCGGTCTCCACCTTAAGAGCTTGCTTTGAAGATGAAATGAGAGAATTCCTGTCAAGAGCTTAGCAGGCCTCAGAGCGGCTGGTCTGAGTCCTTGCTTGGGGAAGAAGGTTGCACACGCAGCCTCCTCCCTCTGCACACTCCTTCCCCATCCTTCCCCTGTGAGGTTTCTTCCTGGCAGAGGCCACCTCCCCCCAGGCTCGTTTCTACCCCCTGGGCCCAAAACACTGAGCTCTTCCCTCCTTTCCAAATGTGTCACTTGACTTTCTCAAGCTGCCTTGGTAGCTGCGGTGTGGCTCACCCAGACAGCACACACTGTAGCTATTATCTAATCATCTAATAATTAGCTTGACATTTTAAAAGGGCCTCCAGGCCTTGGGACGACTGTTGTCTTCAAATGCAGGGGTACTGTAGTTTTGCACCTGTGCCAAGCGAGCTGCACCCAGAAGGGAACAGTGACTCGGGCCCTGGCAGGCCCTCGGCTTTCTGTAGTGTGTCTAAGCAGAGGCAGACGTACTGGGACACTAATGAAGAAAACTCTTCAGGGCCTCTCGATTACATGGTCTTATGCTTTCTGTAAAATTTGTAAAAGTAATTTGCATTTTCTTTTCCTAAAGCTTTCCAGAATAGTGCAAGCATAAAGCTCCACCCGCATTTAAACCAAAGTTGTCTTTTAGGTCCACCCTGCTTGTGAGCTTACTCCTCCTCATCTTTCCTCTGAGGACAGGCAAATGGTTTTGAGGGTACAAATTGTAAGGGGCTAAGGAGTTTGGTGATTCGTTGAATCAGAACTGAGCTACGATTTGAGGCCGTTATGGAAGCGGAGTTCTCTGCTCTGCCACCTAGTGGCTGGAAGACTTATGTGCAGCCACTTAATCCCAGAACAGAGGAGTCTTTTTTTTTTTTTTTTTTTTTCCAGTAAACTGCAACTGAGAACCCTGACTTGCCCAGACCAGGGACTCATGACAAGGAAAAATGAGCCATCTGCCCATGTGCTGAGATGGCAGTTTTGGTGGTGATTGCAAAAACACTGAGTTAGGGATTAAAAATAGGCTGGGAGTCATGCATGGAAAAAAGGACATCACTATATACGCCTTAATTAATAAAAAACCAAAACAGAGAAATAGACTACTTCCCGACCATCATTAGAAGGAGCACAGGTGGTAGGGAGGTCAAGTAGTCACCTGCCCTCATTACCTGGGAGGTATCAGCTCTCTCACTTCCGCAGCCTCAGGTCATCTGGCATAGTGGCTGGGAGACAAGTGACCAGGGAAAAAGACATGGGGGAGAGGTAGGAGAGGGCAGTGGAAGTCTCTGGCAGCAGAGACCAACTTCTATTTTCCACGCGTCAAATCAGCTGTTAAATCCTAAATTTCCCATCCTTGAAATCTGCGGCTTCATCCCCTCTTCTCTTTGACTACAGACCAGTGTCTGTCTCTAGTCTGGGCTGCGGCAGCAGCAGATGCAACCCAGGGGCTTCCAAAGCAATGAACTGCTGGTGTGTGAGAGCCCTAGGTCTTTGGGGCACCCAGCCCAGGCTTGGGAAGGCTGAACCTCGGAGACCTCATCTGGCGTTCCACTGTGCAGTTCTAACGTCATTTTTATATCGCTGTATGGAAAATTGGGGAAGCACTCATCTATCTGCCAAGTCCCCCTTTGGTCCACTCAGCTCCATCCCAGGTACTGTGGCCAGGTCCATTTCCACGGAGTCAGCTGTGATGGTATCGCTCGCCTTCCGAAGGGCCGCCAAGATTCTGCATAATATCAAAGCGACTGGCAGCCACATCCTTGCACCAAAGGCGGGTGAGAAGGCCTAACAGCAGAGTCCTTCTCAAGCACAGGCCTGCGAGTTGAGATTTACTGAGAAAGGCAGCCGTAGCGGACAATGGGGAAGGGTGCTCCTCTTGCCTCTTCTTCGTCTTCTTCTTCTTGGTAGTGGTTCCCGAACTCCACAATGCACAAGCATCACCTGCTGCAGTTATGGAAAATGCGGAAAATGCAGATTCCAGGGCCGCTTCTCCCCACCAAAATGTTTGCCCAGTGGCATTACACGTAGACCCAGCAGTCTGTGTCTTAGGAAACGTGCCGGCTGTCCATGCAGGTGTCACTCAGACCTTACTTTGGAAAACAGTGTTCTCATGACCTCAGCTAACCACAGTTTTCTCCCACGAGGCCCAAAAGATGAAACACTGGCATGTGGGCAGGAATTAGCAATAAAATGCTATGCTTTGGCTTAAAACTTCGAATCAAATATATCACTTGGAAAAATCCTCTAGGAATAAAGGATCACTAAAATATGGCAAGTGGTTAAAAGGAAGACCATCTGGGCAAAGGAAAGGAGTTTTGAGGAACCAAAGTGAGTTACTCATACTCAGGAATATTCTCCCAGAAAGGGCAGACTGCATAAAAATAGAAAATGTATTCCAAAAGCAAGGAAAAAGTCTTGAAATTCTGGAAAGAATTTATAATCTGTGACCAAGGCAGTGCCTGGGGCAAACAGCAAACTGTTCCCTAAAATGTGAGGAGGTGAAAGTTGTCCTGAAGACATCAGGTATGCATTGGCTGAATGCCAAATGGTCAGGGCTAAATGCACAAGTTCCTCCAGGAGGCTCCCAGAGCGGAGTGAACTTCCTTGATGACATTACGATCTTCTGTGTGGACAGTGTGTCATCGACAGTGCCAGCCGGCAATGGACTTGTCCCTTCACTCCGCTGTGGCCCTACTGACTGCTACCAGCAAGCTTTTCTGATACCCGGATGGGGGCACAGCCTGCCTCTCAACAGGCCCAAAATGTCTCAGTCAGGAAGCACCCAACAGTGAGCATCCCGTTTAACTTGAAAATGCAGATCGTCCGGTCACCATGGTTTTATGTTTGAATGTTTCTTGCAGTGCAGGCCCACGAGTTGAGGTATATGGGGGAAAGCAGAGGGCATCAGGGAAGGACTGGGCATCCTCTTGCTCCTTCCTTCTATTCAGTGGTGCTTGAAAAGCAGACACTTTCTGTCACTGCAAATCGTGGCTACTGCTTGTTCAGTGACCTCCTTTTGCATACCCATGAGCCATTTCTTCACACTTCAAAACTCGGCCCCAAACAGGGAGTGGATTGGAAGACTGAGAAACGATTCCAGGTGTTGATGGACGGTGGCTACACAGAAGCCCAGCAGTGGCTACAGAGCCGTTACCAGCAGGACAGCCACTTTGGCCTTCCATTTTTCTCAGGGAAGATGGGAGGCCAGAGAAGACCAGGACATGGTTCTGTAAGGCACAGATCCATCTGGTCTACCAGTGCCTCCTTTGGGTTGTTGGTTCAAAGTGGGCCAGGCACTCTTGGGTTGTTTCCCCAGAGGAAATGTGAGACTCAGTGACTTGCATCCACTTGAGATCCCAGTGGATGGGATCAACATCAGTGATTCTAGAGGTGGCTGGGCATGAAGAAGCATATCTTCAGCTTTAGAAGTGGCTGTTTTAATTTAGCAAAGGAAAGAAACACAAGGTTCAATGGAGGCCCCTTCCAAGGTGTACTGAATGTACATCTTGGCCAAATGCAGCTGGATCAACAGGTGTCCCAAGAGTAGGAGACACAGGACCCCAGACACCAGTTAGAGTGAATGGCAGAGGAAAATAGGACTTGATCTGGCTGTCATGGCCCAAAAGATGTGATGGCCACTGGACCAGGACCTGGAGGCGCTGTGGCCAGCCATGAAAGCCTGTTCAGAAACCTGACACCAAGGCTGGAGAAGGGCCCCAGGTAGGCCAGGGCAAAGACAAATCCCTCCTTAATTTAAAGTCCCCAGCTGAGCACAGGATCAGCCCAGATACTGCAGCTGGGATGAGCCTACACACAGTGACCACAGGTCCCAGGGAAGGAGTCTGGGGTTAGGAGAGCATGAAGCCAACAACCATTGTGCTTAGCAGAGATGACAAGCCTGAGGCTTCTGAGCTATTCTAGGCTTTCACATGACTGTGTAGCCAGCTCTTCGGAATCCTGAATACACCCACCGAGAACCACTGACCAGCACTGATCTGGTGAGGCCTACAGTGTGCCTAGCACTGTGTGTCCCCTGTGTGGGGACTGGAGGCATGAAGCAGTCTGTGAGCAGATTATATTAAACATGCCTACGTACCCCTGTGTGCTGAGAAGAAAGGATGTGAAAGAACCACAGCCAGAAAGTGCTGAGCATGGGGTGGCAGTGGTTACTGAAGGCTTCCTGGGGGAGGTGGGATGTGTCTTGGACCCGCAGGATGTGCGTGCTCAGAGTGACTGAGAAAAGTGAAGAAAGTGTTTGTTAACTTCCTTTGCAATTCCTGACTGCTCAGAACTAAGCAAGACAATTTACTAGACAGCAAGACCGCTGAAGCGAAGAGAGACTATGGTCCCTTCTCAAGGTCACTGCCAAATTTGATCTCAGAGGAAGGCTGAAGGTACCTGCCCAAGGTCACAGAGTTGGTGCTGGGTCAGATAAGCAGGACCACTTGTGAGTCCTATGTGGTCCCAGAGCCCCACTGTTCCCTGAAGCACAGAAGAGCCACTCTGCTTTCTTCTCTGCTCACAGGAGGGTTGACTCGGGCTGCCTGGTGATAGGGTTGACTTGTTCAGTGCATCTGAGCTTTTCCTTTGTTCGGGAGGGGTTGTGCAGGACAGAAAAGGGGAGGAAATGACTACTGTTTTCTCCAGGGGTGGTTCTGCCTGGGCCACAGCCATATGGCATCATTGTCGTATTACTGACCTGCTACTGTTTCTACAAGTTTCCAAAACCTCAGTGGCTTAAAGCAATAGAGATTTGTTAGTTTAGCCTCTGTAGGTCAGCAGTCTTTCTGGAGGCTTTAGTAAAGGAGAATCTGGGTTTTTTCCATCCTCTGGAGGCCCCCTGTGCTCCTTCTCTCATGGCCCCTTCCATCGTGAAAGCCAGAGATGGCTAATTGCTAATGGCTTTTTCATATTGCATCACTCAGATCTTCTCTTTTGCCTCCATCTTCCACTGTAAAGGACCTGTATTACTCCATCTTGTTACTGTAACAAAACACCTGAGGCAGGCTACTTCATTTAAAAAGAGAGGCTTCTTTAGCTTACAGTCCTGGAGAATAAGGGGTTCAGAGCCCGCATCAGCTCCACTCTGCTCAGGACCTCATGGTGGATCACAGGAACTTGTGTGAGGGAAAGACATCACATCACCAAACTGGGAGCCAGAGAGGAATGCAGAAGTTGGGTTCAAGCCCTGGTGTGAACTCACTTTAGGACACCAGCACTCCCTTCGGGGCAGTGTCACAAGACCTAAGGGCTTCCCCGCCTCATAAAGTTTCCACACCATGTCCCAGCAGCACCATAAGCTTCCAACACATCAACCCTGGGGACACACACCCCGGCCAAGTCCTGCTGATTATGTCAGGCCCACCTGTCCAGTCCAGGATACGATCTTCTCTTCCAGCCAGGTGCCTAGCGACCCTAATTCCACTGTAATCCTCAGTGAACACCATGTATTTCCTCGTTGTTCAGATGAAGATGTGGATAAGCGGGGAGGGTGCCGTTCTGTCTCACACAATCGGCGAAGTCAGAGGAGAGGATGTGTCTTATTTAACAGTCTGTTGACTTGGTGTAGAACTGTAAGTATTCAGAGCTACGGTAGAGGCCTCCATCTGCACGCTTGCCACAGGCCCCCCGCCCCCACAAATGTGAAGGGCGCTTTGATGGGAGCAGTGTCAGGGCAACAAGGACGTGCTGTGTGCTCATCTCTGGTCATCGTTTCCCTCTGCGTGGTTTCCAAGATGCCTCCAGTCTTTGGGCCTTCAGAAGAACGTCACCTTCCTCTTCTTCGTTACTTCATACCCAGCTTTCTGCCTCCCAACCCTTTGCTCCCCTTTTGATCCCATTCCACTCAAACAAGTTGATTTTCCAGTTCTTTTGGCTTTTTCACTTTTACATAAAAAGGGCAGAGGCAAGGGAAGAAGCATCCCACTCATCCTGGCCCATAGTACGGGCACATCAAAGGATGCCAAGCCCCCCAGGAAACCAGAGCACAGCTTACGCCATCCTGCAGACCATTGCTAAGCAACTGTGGGGATCAATGTCTGTTTCCATGGAGATGTCACATCATCACCAGGCAGGCAGGGCAAAGAAACGCATCAAGAGGAATGAATAAGCTGGGCTGTGCCAGGGAATAACAAAACCTGCTGTCCATGAGTAGAACAACTACTGCTGGAGTAAAACGTGGATGGCAGAAAACTGAAATGAGGAAGAAAGAAAAACAGTCACGTTGTGCAATACAGCAAGAATGGCTGGCCAGAATCAGGCCCAGCGGATGCTGATGTGGCCCAACCATCTCAGGACACCGAGTCTGAGAGTCAGACTCCCACCCCGTCAGAACAGTGTTTCACAGGCCACCCTGGGGCCAGAACCTCCGTGCTGTCCCTGCAGGCGGATGCTGATGTGGCCCAACCATCTCAGGACACCGAGTCTGAGACCCACCCCGTCAGAACAGTGTTTCACAGGCCACCCTGGGGCCAGAACCTCCGTGCTGTCCCTGCCCGCCTAGGACTTTCCCCCCTAAGGAGGAAAGTGCTGAGAGCCCAGTGCTTTCTCTTGTCCAGTCCAGGCCAGCTCAAGCTGTTCTGCCTCCTTTCGCCCCATCGCCTTGCCTGCCTTCCATGGATCCTACCGGGAGTGGGGATTCCCATTCACCTGCGACAAATTCTGTTGCTGTCAAGCATGGCCACTCATGGGAAGATGGTGGGAGAGAAAGGAAGGGAGCTCACTTTCCTGATCACTTCCTATGTGCCGGGCCCCGGGCTACCTGCTTATTACAAACCATCCTGTCGAGAGAGACAAAGAAACAGAGCAGAGCGGGAGGCAGGGTGCCGCCCTGGAACGCTGACCACCCACCCTTTCTGTAGCCTGCTTAGGCAGGAGATGCAGCTACGGTAACAAATTAAAACTTCCATACTTTAAGTCCGCCATACATCCTCCAGCCACCTGCGTCTGGTTGTCAGCTTTCTGTTACGATCACTCCACATACGTCAGAGAATTGCTTTCCACTTCTGCGTATGAATTTCTTACAGACAGTTTACCAAGGCAGGTGAGGAACATCTAGGTGTCTTCCATATTCTGTGCTAGGAGCTTTCTTATTCATGTTTCCTTGTGCCTAGTCGTGGAATGTCTCCAGGATATACATTTCTAAGTGGAATTGCTGGGAAATGTGTGCAGCTTCAACTTTATAAAAGTGTAAAAATAGTATCAATTTATGCTTCCATCCTTGGTCTTTTCAGCAATATATATATGGATATGACAGTTGACAGTGTCCTACTGTTAAGTCACTGAGTTGCCCATCTGGGCTTGAATTTGCAGTCCTCTGGCCAGGATTACAGGTGTGAGCCACCACGCTTGTTTAAATAGTCTTTCTATTTAAGCAGCCTCACTCACACTTGCTATTTGTTGGGATTTAACATTTTTACAGCTCTGGTAATGAAAAGGAACATTTCATTATGATCTTAAATTTGCATTTATCTCAACATGAGCAAGGTGTATTTGCAATTGGGTTCCCTCTTCTATTCATATCGTTTGTTCATTCGGGTGATTATTTTTTTCTTAATTATTTGAGGGAGCTCTTTACTTTTCTAAGTCTTATGGACTGTGAATATTTTCTCCCAATAGGTGGTTTGTGTTTTGCTTTGATTTGGATGGTTTATTTCAATGCAATTAAAATTTTCAATCTTTTTCTAAAGTTTGTGCTTTCTGGGCCTTGTTTAAAAAAAAAACTTTCCTGTTTCAATTTGACATAAACTCTCTTACAATACATTTTTAAGTCCTGCTTTTCACAACTGGATTTTAATCCATTTGGAAATTGTTTTTTTGGTGAGACAGGAAATAAACGATCTTTTTTTCCATTCAGATAACCAAATATTTCTATTATTTGACACTGGCTTTTAATGATACCTCTGAAATATACTGAGTCTGCCCTTGACAATTGATCTATCCATGTGTCAATGCTACCCTTCAGTAATTCATTTTCCTGGCTTGATGTCTGTCCAGGAATCGCCCCCTCCTTCTTCCAAGCAACAGGGCAATTTTTAGTTCATTGTTCATCCAGCTAAGATTCTGTGATTAGTTTTCAGGGCCCATGAAAACAATGGGATTTTTAGTAGAATTTCATTGAAAATATAGACTAATTAGGAGATTAACATCATTAGGATGTTGACTTCTTCCACCTAGGAGCATGGTACCATCTCTCTGTTTCTCATCTCTCTCTCCTTTCATGTCTTTTAATAACTTTTTAAAATCATAGAGATCAACTCATAAAACTTTTGTTAGGTTTATTTCCAAGTCTAAATATATTTCCTGTTTTGTGTGGCATTTGTAAGAGAATGGGCAGTTGTCCAGCACAAGTCTGTAAACCCCTTCCGTGGTGTAAAGTGCTTGCTGGAGACAGCTGCGCAGCCAGGGGCTGAATAGCTCAGCCTCCTGTTACCCACATGCGGCCACAGAGCTCAGATCTCAGTAGAGTGTGGTCAGAAAAGCAAGTGTGTTCTCCCCTCCACACACCCTCTGCCTGCCAGATGGATGCAGAGGACTCTCAGGCCCTGGGGGAGGTGGGAGGAGAGGAGCAGGAGTCTCAGCATCGAAACTTGAATCACTTTGAGCTAGAACTTGAGCAAGAAAAAAATTTCCATCGTCCGCACTGGTGACTGAAGCGTGATACAGCAATTGGCTTTACCCAAATAATACCCTAGTTGGGGAAAGGTTGAGCCCTTTTAAAAATTTATCTTTTCTACTCAGTGTTCCTGGTGAATAAAAATTACATAATCATGTATATATATACACACACACATATATATATACATATATATATACATCTATATAATATATAATATATAATATATATATGTACACACCCTGAAATGTCTAATATTTAGTGTTCAGCATCTAATATTTAATCTCAGATTAGAGATTTTCTAGTATTTTATAGAAATATAATCATGAAATACATACTTTATGACTTAGCTTCTTCCATTCAGCATTATTTTGAGATTCACCCATGTTCATTTGCTTTTTTATTGCTGAGTACTGAGTATGCTTTGTTTATTCATTCACCTGTTTATGGGTATTTATTATAGGTGCAGATGTTATGCACATTTTTGTACAAGGTTTTGTTACAGAATTATGTTTCCATTTTCTTGGTAAATATTTTAAGGAACAATGGCTAAATCACATAGGAAAAGTATTTTTTAACATTTTAAAAAACTGTCAAACTTTTCAAAAGTGGTTGCACTGTTCTACATTCCCGCGTGTCAGAGGCCAGAGAACTGAGGCCTGATGGGCCTGATTGGCCTCCTCTGTGAGCACAAAGGAGAAAGGCTGCACTCTGGGTGATTGCATAGTGCAGGTTCTAGGGAAAGCTTAGGACAGCTGAGGTTGTTGTTTGCCTGAGTGTGTGCTTGGAAAGCAGAGGAAACTTGTGTTACTTTGATTGCTTGTAGGCGTGTTTGGGTGAATAAAGTCAAGATGATCCAGGTGCTAGTATATATGTCATACACACACACACACACACACACACACACACACACACACATGTGTGTGTGTGTGTATTATATATATATCATATATGTATATGCACACACACATGCACCCAGATTTCACTGAAGTGGCTTTGGCTTGTATTTACCTAATGACTCATGATAGTGAGCATCTTTTTTGTGTTTATTTGCCACCCCTCCATTTCTTTAGTAAAACATCTTCAAATCTTGTGCCCATTTTAAATTAGGACTTTTGTTTCCTTACCACTGAGTGTTCTTTATACATTCTGTGTAGAAGGCCTTTGTCAAACATTCCGTCCAAATCCGTGGCTCGTGTTCTCATTCACTTAACAGCATCTTATGTGAAAATGGAGGGTGTCTGCGATTCATTTTAAGTTAATTGGGCGACATAGTGTGAAGTATGGGTTGAAATTTGTTTTATACATAAGCATGTCCGGTTGTTCCAGTACCACTGAAAAGTAGAGACTTTATTCTCTATTTAATTCTGGATAGTTACTCTTACTAAATTGTGAAGCACTCACGTTTGTGCCATGACATTCTCTCACATGCTTTTGAGAAAGACTAGAAGAGTTAAATGGCCTTATGTTGGGGGCAACAGGCTTGAAATGAGGATAATCCCTTGTCACTGAAGCACGAGCTCAAAGCCCCACTTCCTACATCCTCCTCTTTTACAAGAAAAGTACCTTAAGACACCAGAAGGACAGGACACCAAAGTGTCATGGAAAACACTGCTCCTGGATGAAGACAGGAACAGAAACCATTTGTCGGTGGAGTAGGGTTGGAAGACCCTTCTCCCTGTGCACTGCTGGTGACCGGCGAAGAGTGCACCAAGTCCAGGGCTCCCTCTGACCCAGAGCTGAGCTCTGCTGACTCTCGGGCTGAGGGAGTGGCGAAGCCAAGACGCTTCCCCCTGCCCAAGGTGCTCCACAGCTGAGATGCAAGTGTGGGAAAGGCAAGCATAATGGAGGCCAGGTGCATAGATCCTGCCCAAGACACTGAGAACCCCACCTGCTCCTCAGAGAAGCCTCATCCTGAGTAATGAGCAATCGCTAGTTCTCCTGTGTGGTGCAGGAGAGTAGCTAAAGCTTGGCTATTGCAATTGGCTGAGACTCAGCTATCTGTTACAAGGGCATATTGTTAAATTAGGTGGCAGGTTGTTTATAGCCTATGTTAGCTTGCAGTTCTCTATGTAGGAACTTAAAAGTACATAGGCAGCTTCAGGCTAAATTCAGTTGCAGCCTTGTGACCCAGATGATATTAGGTCTCCCTGGAGCCTGCAGGAGGGGACTCCACTGTGGGTCAGGGTGGGTCTAGATGTGTAGAGACAACATGCACTACTGGCACAGGGACCAAAAGGCCGTGGAGGCCCCAGCCCGCCCACTGGGCCTGTCACAGCTAGGACACTGTCCCACGGCTCCCCACCTCTGCCCACCCTCAGCGCTGCTCCCCTAGCTCAGCCTTGATGGCCTCCCCCTGCCTGGCTCCTCGCTCACTCGGCACAGCCATCACCCCTGCCTCTGCCTGCCCCACATCTGCGGCTGAGACCTAAATCCCAGCCGGCTACGCCACAGGCCGGGCCTCCCCAACACCCAGGAGTGGGTCCCATCGCATCTGCAAACCTAAGGATGGGTCACTGGGGGTGCAGAAGCAAGGCCACACAGGCAGACAGAAATATGCTCACTGCGTTTGTTACTCAGTGTGTGTGAGGGGTCCTTATTGTAAGGGTAGAATGGAGAAAGAAAGTCACAAAATGAAAATTAATTTTCCTATCATTCCAGACTTCTGTCCCTCTGCTCTGTCTCCAGGAAGCAAGCATTATTAGTCGTATCTTGTGTATTTTTATTCTTCCAGTTATTCCATAATAAAATAGCATCTGTGCATCTAGAAATCGGTTACACACATACTTGCACATTCTGTTAAACTTTAGCAGCAACTGGCCCGTTCATTCTCTCGCTCATACAGGTGTTTCGCGTGGACTTGGTGCTAAGGCTGCACTGAGGACACAGAGGAGGCCAGTGCCTACCTCACAGGGTCCCGTGGCTGACCCAGACCTCCGTGCCACAGATGAACCATTCCGTGTGACTCAGGCAGAGATGCAGCCCCCACCCACGGCCCTCGCCCCACTGAGACGCGCCCGGTGTGGCTTAGGCCTCTTGGGGACTTCCACATCCTTTCAGGTAAACAGTGCGCCGCAGGTGTTAGGTTAGCTAAAGCAAAAGTGCCGCAGCCTGGGTGGCTCACACAATACACCTGTTCCTCCCAGTGCCGGGGGCCGGAAAGTCCAAGGTGGAAGCACCTTTTGTGTCTGGCGAGGGGCCGCTTCTCGGATCGCATGCAGCACCTCGGTGACTCTTCTAAGGCACACCTTCTCTTCACAGCAGCCTCCCCATGGCCTAACCACCTCTCCACTTGTAATGTGTGGATTTGGGGGCCACGGCCATCCAGCCAATAGCAGCAGTGAAGCTCTCCGCACCAGCGGGGCTCCTCGGCACACGTGGCTGCTAGCACTCAGGAGGCTGAGGCAGGAGGATCACTGAGAGATCGAGGTCAGCCTGGGCTACACAGTGAGTTCAAGGCCAGCCTGCTCTACACAACAAGACCTTGTCTCACAGAGAGGGGGAGGGGGAGGGGAAGAGAGACAGAGACTCTCAGGGTGGGAGCTGAGCTTGCTGCGGGGGCGGGGGGTATCCTGAGTACTTCTGCCTTCCGTCTGCCCCCCCGCCACACACACACACCCCAGGACTCTCCAGGAACCCTTCTCTTCAGCCTCACTGACTCCAGCTCATAGCCTTCCCTCAGCTTCCCCATATCTCCCTAGCCCGGCTGCAGTTCCTCACGAGCTCACAGACCTCCAAGGGCAGCCCTGATGGCAGAAGGGGAAGAACCTGGGGAGGAGTCAGTAAGGGGCTGTGACAGGGAGTGGAGAGGCATGGGGCAGATTGGAGAACTGTTCTGCCCAGGAATGGCCAGCGCCCAGCCACAGCTCAGTGTAGCTGCAAGGGAACAAAGATCCCAAACTGGCAGACTTCAGCTTCCATGAGATGCAAGAGCACACTTCGTTTCTATTCATTTAGAGAAGTTAGGAACGAATTCACATTCAAAATACTCTGTGAATAGTTTTCTTATTCCTGCACTTTGGGCCTTCCTTGGTCTGGGTCCTGCTAGTACTGCAAGCACGATCTCCCAGGACCACTGTTCTCCCTGCTTGTGGCCACAGCCACGCCATGCTCCGGGACACCAGCTTTCCCCAGAATGTGCCTTGCCTGTCACACTTCGTGTCCTTCCTTGCAGGTACTGTCCCCGTTGTGTTCTCCCTTCCACATCTACCAGGCCCTGCCTGCCTCTCACTGCCCCTCCTCCCGGGCCTGTCCCTGGCCCCAGGTCTGACTTCACCGACCCTCTCCCCTCTGGTACTTCCCCTGCACCACATACACCTGTCCGAGGGCAAGACTCAGTATGGCCCGTGCATGAGGAGCCACGTGTGTGCCCTGTGTCCCTACACAGCGGAAACAAATGAGGACAGTTGGCATGAGTCACAGGGCCTGCGTACGGCAGGTGCCCCAATGGTACCAATTAGAATCAAAGGTCTCCCCGCCACGCTGGTATGTGGTTGACTCCATTCCTTCCCAGGTCTTCTCACAACTTTCAGGATCAAAGGTTCCTGGCCAGGATACAGAACCACCACCACCCCCATTCCCAAGTACATTGGGGTGAAAATTGGCATAAAATCAGGTTCACCACCAGGAGAAGACCTTGGAGAAGAACCAAGCTGGGTCCATAAGGGCTTGGATGTGAGATGGCACAGATTTTTGCAGTAGTGAGCTGAAAATGTCATCAGGTCTGGATGACTGGATGCGCTTCATTGTTGTATTGGGAATATGACTTTTCTCTTTGTTTCTGTGCTGTGTAGTAGTGGGTTGGTTTAGAAGAATGGGCTGATTCCTCAGCAGAATGTGGGTTTAGGAAGTTGGCTGTGTTTGTCTTTGCATGTTCAGGGCAGCCTCCTCAGCACCACCCTTTGAGCTACGGCACCTACCTTCCCAAGCCTGCACCCCACCCCAAGACTGCTTGCCGTGAGGTGGGGACCAGCATTCCAAGGAAGTTCTGAGTCACTGTCTGAGCTCCAGCCTAATGTGCTTCACAGGCCTTGTCATGAGTAACCTGGCCCACTTCTTGCTCTACAGTCCCCCGGTTTATGACTACAAACATCTGCATGGAAACGGGCCTTGCTGAAGTGTTTGCAGCCTTTCCCCACCCCTCCTTCTGCACCTGAAGGTCTGGTCCCTTCCGGCTGTTTATGGCTGTTTGCTGTGGAAACCGGGCTGGCCTCCTGGCCCTGTGGGCAGGTGCAGAGGGCGGAGTGACGAGAATGTGAGTTCCCAAGAGCCAGGCTGCCTGCTTCTCTCCTGACCTGAGCAGTGAGCCGCACCAGCCACAGGAGGATGGAGCACAAAAAACTGTGCACTGCTCTGCCTCGAGGTATGAGTTGGAAGTGGAATGGTCTCCATATGTGGGGCCAAGAGGTCCCCCGAGTTTGAAACTGAGCTTTTAGTTCTGAGAGGAACTGAGCAGCCTCGTTTGTTTCTTTACACACAGGCTAGGCTCACTCTTCCCACTGCTGTGTGCAGCTGCTGGGCTCTGGGTGCTGTACACCACAGGCAGCCTGGCATTTGGACACGAGCGCCTAGAAGGACACCGTGTCGTCCCACCTGGTCTACCCTCCCGGCGGGGCACCCGTCACCCCACATGGAGAACACCGGAACCAAGAGAAAGTGCGTGATAGGCACTGGGGAGCACTGTGCAAATGTCAGGCTTCACTGAATTTGCTGTTCATTCATGACGGGAGGATTCCTAGCCCAGGAGTGTTCAGGAGGAGAAAGATCCGCCTGTTAGTGGCCCGGTTCCCACCAGGGAATGCTCTCATCGGGACACCTTGTTCAGCTCTTTCATCCAACAAGCTATTGTTAAGCCCCCACTGTGTGCAGAGCAGGTGCTAAGCTGTGCAGGAGACAAAGGTACGCTTCCAGAGTCCATTCACGTGATCCCCTAGGGAGATAAACAGGTCTCAGGTGCCTGGGCGTAAGAAAGGGAGCTCAGGAAGGGAGCAGGTGCTGGCCAGTATGGGAGAAGCACTCACCAGGGCGACAGATGAGAGCTGAGCCCCTCTGAGGTTGTTAGCAAGTGAACAGAAGAACAGGGGTGAGGAGGAGGAGGAGGCAGAAGGTTGGGGGGCGGAGTTTCAGTGCACAAGAAGGCAGCCTCTTCAGACGCACCTGTCCATGTGGCTTTGGGTCCTTAGCATTGAGGGCTCTCCTGTGTGGGATCCCTTGCTTAGCCACAGGCAACAGCGGGCAGCCAATGGCAGAGTTCCCTGATGAGATGAGATCTTCTACTCTGGGGTTAAGAGGCAGTTGCTTTGCCAACATGAACTCGTGGATGATGAAGCACTCAGATCCCATTGGCACTTTCTGGCTGGGCAGTCCAACTCTGCCAGTCCCTCAGCACAGGGAGCTGATGTCTTGTTAAGGCCAGGCCCAGCTCCTTCTGCCCTGGGAGGAAGAAGGTCTGCCCCTAGTCTCCATAGCTACAGCCTCTGTGAGCTCAGGAGCACTCATTCTGCTTCTGTAACACAGCTGGACATCTGTCTGCATTATTCTAATTTCCCTTCTACGCAAGATCAAGGGCCTTGCTGAACAGCAAGAATTTGCCCACATTCTACCTAGGAGTTAGAACTCTCTTGACAGAGGTGAGACACAAGTCTTCCGTTCCAGCTACCCTTTTCCCTCCTTCCTGTGGTGAGTTCTTTGACTTCTCTGAGTACCCACCCGGGTACCAGAAGTTGAAGGGCCGACTTTTGTTGGGGTGGGGAGGGGGTCCTTAATCCTGGCATTAGCGAATTTAGTGATTCCTTTGAAGACTCCTTACCAAGAATTCTCTGTGGCCCTAGGAGGTTCATGCGACTTTGGCTCTCCTTCCAGTTCCCCACCCCTCACCTCATGCCAGAGTTCTTGGGGGCAGTTTGGCAGATCAGGCGCTGCTTTGAACCAAGGCCACTCATCTAATGAGGAGCAGCTCCATGGTTCAAACAGCATCCGGTTCCTTTACTTAATAAGCATCCCAGCATGGGAAATATAAGCTCTACCCAAAGAGAAGCCTCCGGTGTCCTGACCTAACTCACTAGCATGCAGCTGCCCAGGCAGATGAAACCTGTATTCCTCTTGGGCTCTTATGCAGCTGTCTTTTTTGTTTGTTTGGTTTTGTTTTTCCAGCTAGAAAAGTTTAGTGATCTCCATTAGTTGCTTTTGGGATCAAAAATATACGTTTATACGAGCACTCTGTAGTAATGACTAACCCCAAAGGATTGTCACATCTGGGGGACATCAAGTGCTTTTTCAGGGTGACCCCCATACCCTCAGGAAAGCAAGGTGACACAGGCGTGTGCCCACGTAGAGCTGTGTATGCCTGAGCTTCTGGGAGAGTCGGGATGAGACATGACCAACCGCAGCCTCCCCTCCTCACACGTTTGCTGCTCTCCTCCCTCTTCCTTGCCACTTTTCCGCGTCTGAGACCGAAAGTCGGTTGAGTCAGACTGTAAAGTAGAACGACTGCAACCCCAGGCTGGCTCTTTCCCTGATACCAAAGATTGACTGTCAGACCTTGCTTCTCTCAGTGGGGAGCCGATGTTTGCTCTCTGGGTGCACTCAGTTTGAGCCTCACTGGCCAAAGGGCATCATGGATTCCACAATTATTGTTGACTGTGGAATGCCATCTTGAATTTTCCCTCCCTCTTCCCTTTGCAGGCTCAAAAGTCAGTAAACTCACGTGCAACCTATTCACCTGTACCTTTCATGTCTGTTTGTTTGTTTTCCACTACAGCCACTTACCCCTTATCTTTCTCATCACTAAATCTCTACCTACATTTAGAAAGTACTGACTGGAAACCCTATAGGCATGGATGTGCTCCATATCTCTGGGGGCCTCTGGAAATCTTCCTTTATGGTGCCTCTCCAATTCTTTCTACTGCATGTTTGTTCCTGGTGGGAATAAGATATTCCCAGCCAGAGGTGGCAGGGCAATTCCAAGGGGACAGAGTAACCGGTACACTGTAAGAACTCAACACAAGTTGTTGGTGTGACCTTGGACAAGTCACTTGCCCTCTCCGTGGTAGCTCTACCATTAGCTTTGACTTGCTAACGATGATCGAGGAAGACAGAGAAGAGGAGGAAGAGAACAGTACAAAGGAATATAAGAAAAGTGAACAGGTGCAAAAAGGCCAAGGAAAGTGGAAGAAAAGAGGGGAATGGATAATCCAACCATGAAATATAAGAACATATAAAGAGGAAGATAGTGGTTCCCAACCTTATCTTCAGGGCGCAGAGGAGTTCGCAAGACACTGCTATTCCAAGGGGCTCCCTGAATTCCAATTTTTTGCTAATTGCAAAGGAAAATCCCCTAGTGTTGTCCCAACAACTGATCCCTCCTCTCACCCCTAGAAATGTGAGTGATCAGGGCCACAAACTTACGCTGATTGTGAGAGGCAGAGCCCAGATAGGACGCCAAGCACCCTGATTCCCAAGCCAGTTTCTCGGCACATGTCCAGAAATTTCACCTTATAAAAGATCCTTCTGCTCTGCTTTTCACCCACTCAGGGCTTCCAAAGAATGCCCACCATTACCCTTGTCAATGACTCATGCTAGAGCTTCAATACCAGCGCCTGCTTTTCCACACAGGGAGCCTGAAGCTAGGCAGGATTAACTGACTCACTTCTCACATTCTTCCTGCCATGTTTCCCTGTCCTGCTTCCTTGTCCATGGCAAACTCTGCAGTGACCAGAGCATGCTGAGCTCAAAGGGGCCAAAATGATCCTGGGTCTAAGGTGTGATACAACGGATGGGTGCTGTCATCAAGGCCCCATTGGCTCTGCTCTTGGTTCCTGGAAGCCCTCCAGCTCCACAGTGACATGGGCTGCTGTCCTCAGGCTCTGTGCCTTGTCCCCTGGAAGCACCATCAGCCCCTGGTATGTGCCTGACTCAGGGAAGCAGAATGTGCCCGCTGCTGACTCTTGGGATCCCACAGAGCTCAGTCAGCTCTTTGTGTGCCTGGTTCCATCTTCCAGACTCTCCCACTGTTCTGGGAACTTTCATATTGAATACCCAGAGGTCTAGGTGCTCCAAGATGCCAGGATAGCTTAATATTTGGGTTTTTATGAAGCCAAAATTTCCACCAGAAGCGATCCCAGATCACAATATAATAATCACAGCTTGCACTGTGGCAATCCTCCAGCCACCTGGATGGAGCAACAAAAGGGAAGTTCATGAAGAGGTCTTTGGAAACTGCCTCTGTGGGTGCATAGTCAACCTTCTGGCCGAGGCCTGAGGACTTTTTCGGTCAGGAGGACCAGAATTGAGGGTGACCAGCTCCACGTGAGGCAGAAGAGAACATCCTTTATCAGCCATAGATCTCTCTTCCCTGTCTGTACCATGAAGCGACTGGACCACAAGGTCCATGACACTTTCCTATGTTGCCCTCTGCAGAGGCCTCTGGATGAGGTGATGGAGCTGGCCTGGAAAACTGACTTCAGGCCACTCTGGAAGGGAAGCTATCCCACCTCATGACCAAAAGTAGACCAAAGCAAATGTGTGTTTTGAATGAAGTCCCACAGTACGCCCATTCCAGATTGTAATTGTAGGAATGGTGGAGGTGGAGGGTCAGTGCAGCCCTTATGCTAGTTACCAAAAAGTAGGAGCGGGCAGTGATTTTTTTTTTTCATCACTTACCACGCACTGTGTGTTTGCATCCAGTGTTTTATCAACTTTACTGTGGCCCGGTGCTGAATATTTCCACCCCCGTCTCCTCACTTATGAAACTGAAGCTCGGGAAGGTAAAGAAGCCTGGGCTCTGGCAAAGCCAGCAGTGGGCCCACGGCAGTGTCAGGGTGAAATCCAGAGTAGGTGGATCCCTCTAGACTCGAGGCCACCCACCGAGAGGTTAAAAACGCCACCTGCAAACTCGAATGACCTTGCCTCTCTGTTAAGGATGGGGAAATGAGGATTGTAGGTGCTGGGTAGGACACAGCTGCTGGTCCTGCAAGTGCACCTGCAAGTGGGTGCTCAGGCAGCAGAGAAAGCAGAGAAGAAGAGCCCTGTGTGAGCTCATTGCACAGGTTAGGCAAGCACTCATCGTGGAGTGGGGGCCCAGAGAAAGGGGAGAGCTCTTCAGAGGAAGGAGGTGGGAGAAGAGGGCAGCATTCCTCATGACCCCGCGGCCACCCGAAAGGCTGCTTAGAGTAGGGAGTTCTTCCCCTTCAATTCCCCAAGGCTGCCTGGAATAGCAGAAGTAATAGCTACCGCGCGTTATCCCCAGGTTATCTGTCCACAGTGGGTGGAATGGAAACAGCTGTGGGAGCAAGGGCAGGGCAAGGGCCTGAGGGCTCTGCCGGAAGTCAGGCCTTTGTGGAGTCTGCACAGGGCAGGTATGTGACACACAGCCGGGGGTGGGCTGGGAGGGTGGGGGGAGCTGCTGTGCACGGTTGTGGAGTGTAAGGGCAAGAGGAGAGTGTGGGGTGCTGCTGCTCCCTTGCACATAGCAAATAGAAGTCAGCGCCTTAGCTCAGGACATCCCTAAGTGGATAAGCCGATCCCCGCCCACCTAGTAGCACTCTTAACCTCTGCAGTCCATGCTGCATGTAGACCTGGGGTGGTCTCTTTATTTAAAACCCGAAACACACAACATGCCGTATGGATTTTCTGCTGCAGCCACAGGTCTTCCATGGGCTGGCCCTACCTCCCTCGTATCCCGCCACTCCATACCCCAATATTTGCTGTAGGATTGCTGCCCCCGGCCCCGGCATTCCCAACCTGGGGGGCTGGAGCGTACTCTCCACAAACGTTGGTGGGCAGAGTGGCCAGCAGGCCTGAGCTGCCCATCCTACTGTGTTCATCCCCTTAATCTCTCCCAGTCCTCCCTACTGAGTAAAGGAGCCTCACTTCGGAGCCACCAAATTCTCCACAATTTTCTAAGAAGCTTCCTTCCCTCACAGAATGATGCGATTCAAAGCCATGAGAGGCTGGATAGGGTCATGACTTTTCATTGGTCTTCTCTAAACTTCCTTCTCTGATGTCCACCGCAGGCGGGCATCTTGCCCAAGATATCCAGGGGCTTGCATCCCTGATCTCTGATTCAGCGTGGCCGGGGTTATCTGGCTTCGTGGTGAGCCAAAAGGGGGCGCTCTTGACCTCCATCACCAACAAGTCCCGATCCTGGCCCTGGGCCTGAGCAGGAGGAACGGTGGGTAGAAGCTGCCCTTTGTGGAGAATAACAACACCCTCATTTGGACATTTGCAGGCCTGGCTCATGGCTCATATCCTTTGACCTTCTTTTCATCCAGCCAGGAAAGATGACGCACTGGCCCAGCTTCTCCCGCTCTTACTATTTTTCTCGCTGTCCTCAATGGGAAGATTGTGGGGATGTTTCCTGAAAAGTGAGCTGTTAGCTCATGGCTCAGATGAATGACATTGTCCTGCGGTGGAAAAACTGATGACATCCCAGGCCTTGGCATGTTGAGAGAGACAGGAAGGGAATGAATGAGCAAACCATGTGTCTATCTGGGGAAGAAGCTCCCACACTTCACTTAGCTCCCAAAATATTACCACTGTACACAGCCAGGGTACAGTTATCAGGCCCCTAAATTCACAGTGATCCTGCAGTAAGAGCTGACTTCAAGAATGTATTCAAATCTTTCCAGGACTGAATCAGATTCCAATTTTTTTGTGTTTTTGTTTTTTTGTTTTGTCATACCTCTTTTGCCACCTCGAGCCACAAAAATCCTTCAGTATTTCTTCACTCTAACAGTTTTCAAGAATTCTGGCCAGTTGATTGGAAAAACGTCTCTCAGTGTGGAATTGTCTGAACTTTGCTGTGCTCACACGAAGGTTGTTTTTTTCGCAGGAACGATGTGAATGGGGCACAAGTTGTCAAAGAGTCTTAGGTCTGGTGACCCTTGGACCTGGGCCACTTAAAGAGGCCAGGCTTCTGCACAATAGTTAGCATTTTCCCTTTGTCATAACTATTTCAGGGGGAGATTCTGTGCAACTGGGCAATATCCTATTTGTCTGCATACATTTCACTCGCTGAACTGATTAGCCAGCGATGATTTCTGCCTGCAACAATGACTGCAGTGGTGTTTGCCAGGTGGTGACTCACTGTTTCCACCATGTCTTCTACATTTATTAGTTGGAATGCTACTGTAGAGAAAAATGGTCCCTTCTCTGCCATTTATCTATGCATTTGGCTGGGGCTACTCATTTCATTCTCTGGGTCTTACTCCCTTGGCCCCAGTCATTCCAGCCCGCCTCGATGTTTGGGTGCACCTTTAGCTTGGCTCCTGTGTCCTATCAGCGCACCACACCGGGAGCGTCTCTGCTCTCAGCTATTCGCGTGGGACTGTTCTGGAAAAGGGCCTGGCTTAGAGACATCCCGACATCTTTCCAGGAGGTTTTATTATGTACCCTGCTTGAGAGCCATTGATGTGGCTGCAGGTCATCAATTCACAGATGAGGACCCTGAGGTGGGGAGGGGCTCGCTCAGTTACAGCTGCTGGGTCTGGGAGCTGGGTCTCCCTCACCCACTCCTCTCTTTTTCATGGCCCTGGCTGCCAACGCATGTGCAGGGGACATGGACAGGCCCAGGCACTGGCTCCTTTATCTGGGGACCCCCACGGATCCCCAAGGCCTTTTCAGAGGGCCCATCAGGTCATCATTCTGTTCTCTGCCCTCTGGTCCATAAGGTCTGGGAAATACTAAGACCTGACTTGCCCCTTTTTACCCTCATCGTCATATAAGTGCCTGGTGGTGTTTTCCAGGCATGTGATATCAGCTGACATGAGCGTCAGCTGCCTTCTAGAAACACAGACATAAGAGATTGACAAAATGTAAAACTACAGCCTGCTTCACACTAAGTGGTTTATTGTTGTTTTGGAAAAAATATATATTTTTAAATAATTATGTTGCTACGTAATGCTTATTTTAAATATAAATACTATAGTTATTAATATGTGTACATATTAATAAATATGCAGTTAAAATATTTCTTACAGTAAATAGCGATAGATATAACTCATATAAAGTTCTTTAGGGGTCCTCAGTAATCTTTAAGATTACAGAGAGGTCTTGGGTCCAAAATGTTTTTCTAGAATATTCTTGGATTTTAAAAAATTACCTAGAATATTCTGACCAAATGAGATACAACATTTTTTTTTTCACAAAAAACTTACCTTCTACCATTTTCGAATTCTTTAGGCACTTCTGGAAGATTGAAAAGCCTCCATCAGCCTCTCTCATCACAGAGCCTGCCTCTGCTCCTCACTGGCCCTATTTCCACCTGGATGGCATAATGTATGCCAGGAAAGCAGGCTCCTACTCTCTGATGAGTTCTACAAAAATAAACACAGAAGACTTCCTGAAACACACACAGGTAAAAAGCAGTACACTTCACACATGATGAAAATGGTGGATATTTTAAAAATGGATATTTTATGTTTCTGAAAAATTGTAGGATCTTTAAAATAGATAAGGAAGATAAGCCTGGAAGGGGCTGTGATATAAAGATAATTGTCAAATTGTCTCTGGAGCTCAGGAAGAGCAGCTAAGTTTTATGTAAGTACCACACGCTAAGCGATTGCACCACTGGAGCTCCTAGCAGCTAAGTTTTAGTCTGGAGACTAGGCCCCTCCTTCATGTCCTACACTGGTCTGGCCAGAAGGATTCTCGTTTACACTGGTGGGTTGTGAAGTGCTTTAGTCCCGATCTTAAGGAGCCAATGATATGACTGGAGATCTTGGGTTGTTTTTTAGTTCAGGAGTTGGAAGGGGAAAAGATAAGTGTTTCTTGCCCACCAGCGGTGTGTCTGGTACAGTGAATAAGATATAGTTGCTGCCTCAAGTGCTGTGGTCCCTGAGAGACAAAAGCAGAAAGGCCCTCAGGGCAGCATGGTGGCTGCCATAACTAGGTGCTGCACAGGGAGGGCCTCTCTCAAAAGGCAGTGCCCACAGCTCAATCGAGTCTTCTCCAGGCTGCAAGCTTGGGGGGATCATTCCTCTGAGTCAGCCTGGCAGTGTGTGAGCCTCACTTGGGAGGTGCCTGTCTCCTTCTGGGAGTTGGTAAGGAGGGCTAGTTGCTTGTATTTTAAAAACATCCCAGGTGATTTCACATACAGATGGGGCTTAAGCCTACAATTCAGGCTTTCCTTGATCTCCCACAGCTGCCAGGGAAAACTGACTACCCAAGTCATGGGGCCCAGAGCAAAAGGAAAAGGTAAGAATCTTTGTTCGAAACTATGAAGAACTTCAGGATGGTGCCTGTAGCACAGTGGACCCTGCGGCTGCACAGGTTGAACCGTACAGAGTTGGTGCTTGGTCTCTGGCCACCGGCTCCCTGGCAGCCTCCTCAGAAGGACGCACAGCTGACTTATCATTCTTGGTGGTTCTTCTGAGTAGGGTCATGAGCAAGCAGCTCAAGGCAGCCAACCTTCCAGTCATGTGTAGCCTTGGAAGAATGAAGTCATCTCCAGAGGAGGAGGCATGCAGGGGAGACCTTCCTGGCCCTCTGCACACCCTGCTCCTCCTTAGAATGAGCTCATGCTTCTTCAAAGCCTTGCACTTGCTGTCATCTGGCTGTGCACCCACACCCTGGTGACCCTCCCCTGGTCCATTCTCTGTACCCCAGGAGCTTACTAGGAGAACCAAGTCATTGGTCCTGTTCCCTGGCAGGTGCTGCTCACAAAAGGGCGATTCCAGCTGGCTTTTCCATCTTGCCGAAGGTGAATTAAAGAGAAGATGGATCTCTCTCCACTCAGCCCATGCTATGGAAATCCCCACTGTTGGTGGTGGGATATAAATGGTTACAGGGAGCCGGCTGCATGCATGTGTTACTTCACAGCGGTTTCTGGAAATTGCACTACTGGCTGTTGCCCATGACACTTGCTCACCCCCTGGGAAGTTGGTCATAGAGTTGATGTCCTCTGATCACCAGGCTGTATTCTGGGAGCTTCTAGCTCTGCCTGCACCCAAGCTTTAGCATCAGAGCCAGGGCTCTACTGTGGTGCAGGATGTCCTCTCTGATTTCCTCTTTGCATTTCTATTCAGTTGGCTTCACACCCTGGAAAGTGGTGCTTCATAAGTAAAGGCTGTCTTGAGGGAAGGAATAAGTGTGTGTGTGTGTGTGTGCGCACACATGTACAAAGGGCAAGAGTAAAATTTACTTATCTTTACTTTCTCCCCAATTCTAAGCCACGACCCCACACCTAAGGCATTAACAAATGTTTACTGAATAAAATCTACTTATAAATCAGCCAGGGCTTCCAGATCATCTAAGTTCAAAAGCTTGTTTTATACATGAAGGACCAGAAGACCTAGAGTGGAGGCCTTTGAGGTTTAGAAGAGCAAGCACCTGTGCTGAGCATTAGAATCGCCAGGCCGAACACCTGACCCATTAAACCAGGGTCTTGGGGCGGGGCCTGGAAACAGGTATTAAAGCTTGGCAGGTGCTCCAAATACACTGAATCCTCAAGCGGTCTCTGCTCCATGACTCCTGCACGCAGACTGCAGGGACAGTTTACCAAAAGTGACTTTGGGGAAAGCCCAGTGGCGGGAGAAGAGCCTGGCATATTCAACGCTCATTCACTTGGGCTCCACCCGACCCTGCTGAGAGACAAGCACTTTAGCTGGGAAGCTCAGGACAGTCTCTGGGTTGGTGAACCACCCAGGGAAGGCCCCCGGGACCCGTGGGAAGACTGCTGTGGTGGGTGAGGTCTCTGCGCACACTGGCCACGCAGCCGACACCACAGCTGCCCAGGTCAGGTCAACCTGCTCTCCACACTGACTGCATGGAGCTGATGCTGAGAGCTTCTGAAGTCCACCCAAAACTACCCGCTGCTCTCAAGTGCAAAGACCTGAGTTTGATCCCTGGTACCAAAAGAACCTACTTACTGTAAGTAAAATTTTCGAGCTTATGTAATACTATTAAGTAGAAGAGTTTCCCTTTTTTTTTTTTCTTTTCCTTTCCATTTTCTGAATGGCTTGTTTCACTTAATGTCCCTCAGGTTCAGCCATATTGTCAGAAATGGTGGGACTGCTTTTCCATAAGGTGGAGTAATATTCCCTTGTATGTGTGGGTGTATACCACATGATGTTCATTCATCTAGCACCTGGGTTAATTACCTTTTTTCGCTACTGTGAATACTGTTGTTGTGAAAGGTGTGCAAATATCTCCTAAGATCCCAATTTCAATGCCTTTGGACACATACCCAGAGTGGGGTTTGCTGGATCATATCGCAAGTCCACTTTCAGTGTTTTGAGGGATTTCAGTATTTCGCAGTGGCTGCGCCATTTTAATCTCCACAGATGGTGTTCCACGGGTTGCAATTTCTCCACATCCTCACCAGTGCTTATCTTGTTTATTTTTAATAATACCTGTCCTCACTAGTTGTGAGGTGACTTCTCACTATAGTTTTGATTTTCATTTTCCCGGCAATGATGTTGCACGTCTTCTCCTATACAGTGCACCCCCTCAAGTTACAACCGGCCTGACGTACAAACAATTTGGGTTAATTAGGTTAATGGAAGATTCACCTGCCTCTTATCTATAGTGTGTACCCAGGTAAACATCCAGATCTCAGCTGTATTGACTTAGATACAACCAGCCCTCCAGAGCCAATCAAGTTTGTAAGTCAAGGGTCCACAATACATTTGTTGTTTTGCTACTGAGCTGTAGGCATTCGTTATGTATTGTGGAAATCAATCCACTACCAGGTTAAGTGGCTTGCAAATATTTCCTACCATTCTGTAGGTTGCCTTTTCATCTTGTTGATTGGTTGTGGGAGTGATTTCTTGACTATGACAACAAAAGCACAGGCAAAAAGTGAAAACATACAATGTTAAGAAGCTTTTCTTCTAGGAAGTTTATAGTTTTGGGTCTTACTGTTGAATGAATTCTTTAATCCATTCAGAGTTGGTTTGAGTGTATGGGAGGGTCCAATTTATTTTCTTGCTCTCTTCTTGGATATGCAGGTTTTGGTGAAGAGATATTTTTCCTCTTTGTATATTCTTGGTACCCTTGAGTGTAGATCGTGAGTTTATTTCTGGAGTGGAGAACTATTTCTATGAAAATAAACTTTCCCACTTAACTGTTAGCTGAATATAGTTTATATAGGAAACCGAAGTTAAATGCTAAATTATTTTCCTTTAGATACCAGTTTTCAGAACAACGAGTTGGTTACTAGCATCCTTCAGATGTATGGATGTGTGTAATTATTTCTGAATGTCATTCACTCTTGCGTTTTACTGTATTTGACTTTTCCTGATATTTGAGTTATTAATGCTTTAGTTGTTCCTCTCTGGCCTCTGGGGCCCTCTGTGACCTGGCTTCTGTGGTCTGTGAAAGCCTTGATTTATCTCAAGTTGTTCTAGTTCACCTTCATCCTGCCCTGTTCCTAGCCTAGAACCAGCAATTTGTTCAAGGACCCCTGGTTTCTTTTGGTAGAAAATGGCTCACATTGGGTCCCATGGTGCTCACTGCTACTGAGTTGTCCTTATTTCTGGCCTTTCGTTTCTACGCTAATGTCTGTGTACCCCCTCGTCAAAGGATAGGATTTTTACTTAGCCTCTGTAATTTTATATTTACCCATGATTTACACTGAAAATCATAGTTCTTAATGGCATTATCATGATTACTCCATATGCTTTGTCTGAAACTATTATACCTATTTTAAAACAATCAGCTGACTCATTACTAACAAAATAATCAGTATTTTTTGGTAGTTCTTTTGTTATATTTACTATTAGGGGCATGCATTACAATTCCCTGAAATAATTCCTCTCTGTATATGATTAAGGTACAATTTGATAAAAGTTAGATTCGTTTCATTTTGCCCTTTGAATCCTTAGTTACTGCATTTTCCATCTAAATTTAACGTTGTAATTATGTAAAATACTTTCTTCCAAAGTCAAGTGTACAAGGTCCAAGTTTTAGAGAAGCCTAATTTCTATCCCACTCTGTCTGCCTCCCCGCCATATATAACTGCTATCATTTGAACGTTCACGCCTCTTCCTGGAGTTTGTACCCTCAAAGTGATGGTGTTGGGAGGTGGGCTCTTTGGGAGGCTGTTAGGCCGTAGGACTGGAGCCCTCACAAATGGGATTTGTGCCTTTGTAATGAGAGACCTGACAGAGCCCTCACAGCTTCCAGCATGTGAGGACCCTGTACCAAACCAGGAAACGTGCCTGGGTGACAATGAGTTGGCAGATGCACATTTAACACCCAGCCTCTGGAACTATGAGAAATGAACTGCTGTTGTTTATAAGCCAATGTGTGGTATTTTGTTCTATCAGTAGTGGGTATGTCTGCAGCTATTTCCCTTGATGGCTTATATTTTAAAATTATTAAAACAATTTTAATAAGCATGTGTGTATATCTGAATAGCTTTAAGTGAAAGGTAGCAAAACTACACTTCTTACCGCTTCACACAGTATTCTGGAGAAAACTCCTATATTGTGTGTGTAGATGCCCCTCACGTACCTGTGCAGCTGCGCAGAACTCAGTCTTATTACAGCACAGATGAGTCCAGAAGTCCTTACTACAGACCCTTCAGATGTTCCCAACATTTTATTCTTACCATCAGAGTTACAAGGAAAAGCTCTGTGCATGCATCTTATGTTTATGCAGTAGTTTCTGTAAGTGAGACTGGGGGGGCACAGGTAAGTGTGGACGCTGTGAACTGTCTACAATCATAGGTGCAGGACAGATCAGCTGGACAAGCCTCCTTATGGGCACATGTTTTGAGCCAACTTTACTGGAGATGAGTGGCTGGCTAGAGAGACCACGTTCTTACTCTTTACTTGAGTGAATACAAGAGTCCGGCAAGCTTTGTGGCCTAGTCCTTGGGCCCAGGCTGCACTTTTTTGGCTTTGCCTGCGCCTTGTAACGTCTTGTCCTGGGATTCTACTGGAGTGAAACTTTCACATGAAGTGTTCATTAAAGAATAGGTTCCTAGATGTTCATGAGTGTCTTTATAGCAGGCTTTGGTCCACAACTTGCTTTCCCAGTTAATACTCCAGGACAGTGAGGTGAGGGAGGGAACACTGAGTCCTGTTCACTTCTAGGAGCTGGTGTCCCACCGACTGGAATGACCAAATTATCCTGCTCTGATGACATTTGCTGGCCCTGAATTCAACTGTGGCCCCTGGACTGTTTCAATTATGGAAGGAATACACTGTTTTTCACTTTGACCCCCTTTTTCTTAACATCTGGGAACACAAGAGTCCTAGCCTTGCAGGTTTTCTTTAGTTACAGTGAGGCTATTCCAGTGTGGGGAGATGAAACGGCACCATGACCTCTAGTTTCTGTTACTCCTGTAAGGACACAACATATCACACAGGTAAACTCTACTTAATTCACTCCACTTTATTCTGGATGTGTATTACAGTTAACACAACTCACATACATAGCAGTAGACATTGAAAACTAAGGCCATTCTGTGAGTTATTTTTAAAACTTGGTATTCTCCACATAATTATTTTTTTTGCTGTTTTTGGTACCGGGGATCGAACTCAGGACCTTGTGCTTGCGGGGCAGGCAGCGGCACCACTGAGCTAAATCCCCAGCCCCACAATGATCTTTTAAAAAGCAGATTACCAAACCAAGATTCTCTTCTGAAATAAAAATTTAAAATAGGTCCAAGAGAATTTTAGGGCCATATTAATCTGAAGCTCATCGTGTGACATAACCATCTTTGTCTTCTACAGCATAGATAATTCCAAGGAGCCACTAGCTCAGCAGTGGGCTGTTAGCTCCAAGTTACCAGCCACAGTGACAGTGTTCAGAGACCGCTGTTCTCCTGGCGAGGAGCAGAGAGACCTGACCTAAGATACGCACTGCAAAATTCTTGGAACAAGAAAAAGAAAGGGACCCATAACTAAGGCACTGAAAGCACATTATTTATATAAAGAAATGTAAACAATTTAACACCAGCAGGCTCCCTTCGCTAGTCTTTACTGTGAGAGGACACAGGGGCATTGCCTTAGGGTCAGTGCTTGAAGTCAGGTGAAATGGGAATGCCTCCCTGTCTGCAGCATTCAGTCCTGTCTGCCCATGAACGATTCCTCTGATATCGGACGAGATCGGGCATGTCCAGGGTGCTATGGCCCTACACCTGTCATTCTCCACATGGTGCTAAAGAAGTAATTTCAAAGCAACTCAAGTGGAAGCTGTTATTGTCCTATAATCTGCATTTCGAGAGCACAATAAGGAAGAATTTTATTGGGAGCCTTAAATGATTAGGCTCTTCCAAACAGTCTTCTACCTTGTTCTTTGAATTTTAGAAGTCCTTTGGCCTGTTTCATTAGAGAAGTTGGGGGTAAGAACTGTCACCTCAGCAGCAATCCTCTTTCTTTGCAGGTTCAGATTTTAAATGTAATGGTTCATGTTATGAGTAAACCACATTTGCTATACTTAAAACTTTTCAGGGTGGGGAAATTTGGTGAGTGGACAGATAGCACTGTGAACATGTTGCCTTCAAAGTACCGTAAGTGCAGTAAGTAGAAAGGGTGTGTCTGCCCAGGGTGCTAGGGGACAGTGGCAGGGCGATTCCTAAGAGCCCTCACAACAACCAAAGTAACCTAATTGATATTTAACATTTCAGTATCAATTTTAAATATTCTAAGCTCCAAATCATTAACTCTATTTCTTTAAATAAAAAAGTGGGCTTTCATGCAGCTATATTTATGTGCACATGAATACAAATGTAATTTTTAATAAGGCTTATTGCAAAAAAAAAAGGGACTTATTTCTAATTCCTAAAGCAAGTACAATGTCTACAATCCCAGTTTCAGTGCTTTATAATTATGAATTTTGGGTAGGTAAAATAAAATATGTAGTTTATCTTAAATATGTTTGTTGCTATTAAGAGGAAAAAAAAAGGCTTTCCCATGGAAAGGTATCAGAGTGAGAGGCCACTCAACCGAATGAAAGTTAAATGATTGGAGAACTGGGTGAGTGTGTAGGAAAGGCAGGGCTCTGTTACATACACGTGTGTGTAGAAAGCACTTTCTCTTTTGTCTGGGAAAAATGCAATCCTGGTTGTACAACTATTTCCGTATTTAAAAATAACTCAAGGAAGTCTTCGAGAAACTTAAACGAGAAGCCTCTTTCAGTAAGGGAAGGGGAAAAGTCTTTTTTGTTTTTTTGTTTTGTTTTTAAAGAATACCTTTAAAAACGATGAAAGTTAAACAGCTGGGCTGGGAGCAGAAGTGCATAATAAGTAATAAGTAAGCTCCTAACACAATGGAAAACTGGCTTAGAAGCAGCACTAAATGTGGGTTGATGCACTTCAGGAGAGGCACTAGTTAATACTCTTCTAATAAAAATGACGTGTCAACAGTTTCTGTCCCAGTGAGTGCTTTCTCAAACTGCTAAGCAAGCTCCCCACATGTTTACCTTTCCTGGCAATGCATGATTTAAGTGTTAGTTAACAGTCACTGTCGAGCATTAAAGAGAAGGTTTTCGTGCCCAAAGAGTACATAAGGCATGAGTAAAGCTAACACACTTGCTAACAGCTAAGGGCTTTTAACTGTCTTATATTTTTAGCAGCTCTGACCAATATCCCTACTATATGACCAAGGGAAAATAAAACAAAAACGAAGAGGGGGCACACGGCTCCAATGGAGTGGAAATAATGACAACATGCTTCTGTGCCCCAGAAGGGGACTGGTGCTGTGGATTTGCTGAATTTTCCAGTGACTGCAAATGACAGAAATATTTAGGCAGAGTTCGTCAAAAGTGGGTTTAAATATTACTCTTGAGAGGAAGCCTAGGGGTGGAGGCAGTGCTTCTGTTAGCACTGGAAATAATTCCTTTTGTGTTATTTTGGTTTTAAGAGTAAGATTTATCCAGGCTACAAGGGCTGAATACTTTAGGATACACCATTACTGCTGGATCCCCATGCATATGTGGAAAATACAACCTTCCTTTTTCGGTATGTTTTAAAGAAATATTTTACAAGATAGTATGCATCTACAATAACAGAATGTTCCTTTATGTGTGCCTTTAAAAACGTATGTGACTACGTGTATACCACTTTTAAGAGAGAAAAGTGCCACTTGCCAGGGAGTCGTAAGGACTCTAGCACTGAGCACGCAAGACTGAGTGTAAATCAAGAACTTCAACTCAATTCCTATCTTTTAAAATTCAAATGAAGGTTTCATAGTGGAGAGCCTGTGGTTGCTCCCTGAGATGTGTGCAGGTGTGATTTCCAGAGAGGAAAGGGCGCAGGTGGCCTTCTGACAGCTCAGCATGAGGGGCTGGGACAGGTGAGTTAGGGACCTGCCTTAGGGAAGGGTGGGATGGGCTTGGGGGTGTAGAAAGGGTGTGGACAGTGCTCGCTGAGGAAGCGTGCTTGCCCGCAGGGTGAGCAGGGTGGTCACGTGCCAGTGCTCAGGAGTCAGGAAAGAGGATCGGGCCTCTGGGAAAAACTTGTGTGTACCTTGTGTGTTAACAGCCCGATGACTGTTTGATAACGCTTGGGCCCCAATTATCTCACAGCGATTGATCCCTGCTATGTATGCGGCATTGAAGTTACATTCAGAGGTTTAAATCGTAGCAATATTTTTTCCCACAAAATTAAGTGCAAAATATCTTTAACAAATAATGACATTAAGAAATATGTGACAGTCATGCAAAAGTGCATCTTGGTTTACAAAGACTTAGAACATTTCCAAAATATCCCCTAAGTTTTACATTGTGAATCTCGCCATCTTACTCATTTCTCTTTGAATTTAACTGTGGCTGCTTGTGTAAAAAACGGTAGCATGCAAGTTCAATGATTTCCAGTCCACCAAATATCCTCTCTTGTAGCACGAAGATGACAATGGTGATGATAAAGTACCAACGAACAAGGCTATACAGATATATGAGCAGGCACATCGCAGGGCTGAACAGGGTCCAGTACAGGATTGACAGCAGTTTGACCACAAGGACCCTGAGCTCAGACTTGCAAGGAGGGATTACACTCTGTCCAGTGAAACAGAAGTTCTTCTCCCCTTGGTAGAAGGAGCGCAGCCTCTCTTCCTTCTCCTCCCACCGCTTGTGGCACCAGAGTTGCAGGTCCTCCTTGGACACGGGAAGGGTGTCTATGGGGTAGCGGTGGACGTGGAAGTGGATTTCCTTGGGGAAGTTTCCGTGGAGGAGGTGCTTCTCGGTCTGAGGAATGTTGTGAGGATACGCCACGGTGATGTCGTGCACGGCATCGAGGTTCCTACCTAGGTTTTGAAAAGAGAAAAATATCTTTGGGCTGGCAGTAATCAATGGGGGTGCTTTTGCTGATTCACACTGCAGGCAATATCTGAAAAATCGGGTTAGAGTGAACCATGATGAACAAACAGAGCTACAGGTATAGTACTATGTTCTTGGGTCAGTATTTACCTATCATCCCCCCAACCCCACCACTTGCTAATTACTACAAAGCTTTAAAAAGAAATAATTTCCATTCCCAGAAATAGTAATCTGCCATTCTTGAGCTGAATGATCAGTACATTAGGTCCAATTTAAGATGGGAATTAAAGGGTACGGCACCAGTCCTTTACCCACAGGTTTCCCTGTTTGACACTTCTTCTTGATAGACTTATCTCTCCAAATACAAACTTCCTCACCTTGCACTGATATCACCATGTCATCTACTGGACAGAAACTTTCAGAATCACACATGGGTAACTGGCAACTGGAGGCAAGGGGCTGGCTCGGCAGGTGAAGCAGGAGCAGAGAGCTCAGCAAGGACAGGGCAATAAAAGTGCATCACAGACGCGTGGTGCAGGCTCTCATGTTTTCATGGTTCCGAATTAAACAATGTGACAAAAGTGTCTTGACTGGTGGAGCCTAGAGAAGCAAAGATTGCCCAGAGGGCAGTGCCAGCAGTGGTGTGACATCCAACAAGGTTCCAAAGAACTAATGTGGACAGTGGACAATGGGGGCGGGGGGTGTCACAGAGGTGCCTTTCAGGTAGGATAAAACATGGTGACTTTCTGAATTAAAAATGTATCACAACCAAGACCTGGCATGTAAAGGTACAAGATTCCAGTAATGAATGTAACTGTACTGTCTACCTAGAATGTACCAATAAATTCAATTAAAAAAAAAAGTATCACAGGAGAAGACGCACGGCCGTGAGTTCCCTTCAGAATACTTCTGCCACTTAAGTCACTAGTTGACTTTCTGAAGCAGTTCTGGAAGTCCTCTTTCCTGAGTGTCTCTACTTGGGCATTGTTTGTGGTTTCCTTGATGTCCTGAACTGATTAAAAATGTTTGCCTTTCATGGCATTTTGACGTTGGGGAAGAGCCAAGTCACATAGTGCCAGATGCAAAGGGGGCTGAGGACAAACAGCAATGCTTTTATCTGACAGAAACTGCCATAAACATTAGAATTGATTCAGGATATCGACACAGCCCACAAAAAGCCATGAAAGGGGACCTTCACCAGAGCTGTCTGAGAAGATGGCAAGAAGGATGGGATAAAGTGAGGGGCGAATGCTAAGGGGGACCCATGACCACGTGGTCCTCTACAGTCATACATTTTAAATATCCGTACTGAAGCATTCACTGAAGTTTGGTGTCTCGCGAACACGCGTTCGCCCTGTGCTTGGCTTCACTGCTGCACAGTTCGCACTTCTGCTCCACAGTGCACATCCACCGTGTGAAGATCCTACCTTGCAGCCAAAGTGACCGTGGACTGAAAAACTTCTCTAAGTGCGAGCCAAATAAACCACTTCTCCACTCAGTTATGTATGTCAGGTACTTTGTTCCAGCCATGGAAAAGTGACATGCGGGAAAGAATGAAAGAACTTATTTTTGGCTCAAGGTGTGAGCAGGTAGTGGGGCCCTTGAGATCAGAAGTGTGGTTGCGGTGTTAGATCTGGAAGAGGGTTGGGAGCCCTTTAATGGAAGCTGTATGCAAGGATCAGGGAAGTTAAGTGTTTTGTCCAAGGGCACAGAATTTGGTGCAAAGCCTCTGAATGTTGCTATCTTCTGTACTCTTTATCTTCAGAGAGAGAGAGACTCTTTTGATGAAGACTTCAGTATCTTACAGAACTTACTGGTACAGAAAACATTAACTTGTGATGACAGAAATAAGAACAGCGGTTGCCTGAGGAGGTGGGAAGTGCCTGAGAGGTAGTTGGAGGACGTTTTCTGGAGTGATGAGCAATCTAGATTTAAAGGTGTTGTGCTCGCTTCGGCAGCACATACAGATGAAAGGTGTGGATTACATAATGCTACGTTTGTTAGAATGCTCCAGGGACTACACAGGAACACGACACATCCCTGGAATAGTTAATTGTTAACTCACCTGCTTTAAAAATCAAGTCTTTTAGCGTGAATCAATACTACCCTGTCTCATAACAGGTCAAACCCTCCCTGACTATATAAAGTGAGTCACGTACCAGTCGAGGGGACCTGCCACCTGCAGACCCCTTGTGCCTGACATCCACAGCCAGACCTCCACACTAGCTGCCTCACCTTGCCTTCATCCGTTTCTTCCCACTTTCTCTCATAATGGAGAAAATAAGATCTGTCATTTTTTCATGCCAATTCGGAGTTATACTCACAGGGCATTTACTTTCAAGACTGCTCTACAACCAGTTTCCACTTGTTTTCTGGCCCAATCCTTCCTGCAGCTGAGTTACTGGCTGTCACCACAGCCCTGCTCACAGCCTTGACCCATCCACTGTACTCATGCAGCTCCTCTCGCTCTGTACCACTCTCACGTCCAACCCTAGAATCCTGGGACTTGGTCTTAATCTAATCTTAATATAGTCGTGAGTTCCAGCCTTTCGGCTACATGGGGTTCACAATGCTTAGCAGTCAAATATTTACTTGTGCATTATTAGAAACTGGCATTGAAATAGTAAGAAACGTTACTTACTAGTTTTACTCAGAACTGGGACTGCTCCTTGCTTGTTCCTCGCTCTTGGCGACCTACAGGTTAAGGGTGTGTATGCACCACGTCTGTCTGTGGGTTATGATGTTCAGTATTTAAGACAACGATGGCACCACTGGCGGGGACTGTCCTTTGAGAAGAATTCTAGCGACCAAATCCCAGCCCAGCCTCTTGACTGTAGTACCTAATCTCTCTGTGGCTTACTTGCTTCTTGTATCTGTAAGGTACCTCCCTGCATGGTGGCAAGAGTTACAGGAAAATAATATGCATCGACCCACACATAGCAGAACCTAGCGCACTGGAAAGGCTCAGTGAACCCCAGCAGCTGCATCACGGCTCATCTGACCACCCGGACGCCGCCAGCCTTCACTTCAGCAGTAGTTCCCACAGCCCCTACTGCCTCTGAAGCCCCTTCTATGCTGCTGTCCAAGCATCACTTGCCTAGGCCTCGCAGATGCACATAGATACCTACCGATTGAACCTTCCCACTCACTCAAGGGTTCAAACTACTGTTCTTTCTGCCTATAAGGAGCTTAGGAAATGGTTTTATTTTCAGATACCATAGCTATTGGACAGTTATACAGTACTTTGTTTTGTTTTTTGTGGTACCCAGGATTGAACTCAGGACCTTGTGCCTGCAAGGCAGGTGGCAATGCCACTGAGCTAAATCCCTGGGCCCTGGTACTTTATTATTTTATAAAACTAGCACTGTGTTAGAAGAGCCACACTCCCTAGGGCCCAAGTTATGCCTTGCCACACCTGCAACAAAGCATTTGCTTTAACATTTCAATTCCTAATTTTTAGTCTCCAAGACTGAGGGAATTTTGAATACAGTATTTTACTTGTGTTTAAGTAGCCAGTAGGAGTTTAAAAGCTATGACTGAGTTTTGCAAAAGTAATATCCAGAAAAGAATGTTTCTAAGAATATCAAGTTTGGCCCATGATGATTAGAAGAATCCTACATAATATAAAAAACTCCGTGGGAATGTGAGATGGCTATATCCTTATATGTTGTACATTTACACCAAAAGAAATGAAAGAGTGCAAATTAAAGTGAAGACATCCTGGTTTGCCCATACCTACTAAAGCATCAGATTCAACTGTGTACTTCAATGACAGAATAATAGAAATGTATTTTTTAACCTAGTGATTTTTAATAGAACTGATAACAACTGAAACCTTTATTTCTCCACTCTGCAATCAAATATATGTAGACTATACAAAAATATAATTTATTTTACATTTTAATACCTGCTTCAATTCAAATACAAGTCTAGTTTTCTATTAGCCAGATCTAAAGACATACATTTAACCATGTATACTGGAAAACTTTAGATAAAGTAGCTTGTCACTCAAGAGAAATTTGTTAAAATGCTGAGGGAGGGCCCGGGATATAGCCCAGTGGCACTGCCGCCTGCCTTGCAAGCGCAAGGTCCCGAGTTCAATCCCCATTACCCTCCCCGCCAAAAAAAGCTGAGGGATGTTGATTTTGTACATTGTTTTCCAGATTTTTTTTTTAAATCACCCAAAGAAGATAGAAGTTGGCTTTAGTAACTAAGCATTCACTCACCAGCCCTGACTTGTAATCATACAAGGCCAGTAATGCAGCATGACAAGCTGGCATTAGAACAGTCCTGAATGGAACAATTCGGACATGCTTAGACTAAAAGTACCAATAAATAAGATACCTTTCAGCTTTGAAATAAAAACAGTATGCATGAATCACTTGAAAACCAACTGGCAATAAGGCTCAAAATACTGTGCCATTTTCTTTGTTAGAGAAAATACTAGTTGCCTACTTGGAACGTTATGCATTTTTCCTTCAGTGTAAACTGAGCACTCATGGAACAAAAAGTGGAGTCTGATGGCTCCTTACTTTACCTTTACCAGTTCCGTGACCTTGGCACGTTCACTGTGAGCTGTCCATACGCGTCTCTCAGTACCTGCCCCATGTTGTGGGTTTTGTGAAGACCAACTAGGATAAATGCTTTATGAGCTTGGAGCAGAGCCTGGCACATAGTAGAGCAACAGAAGATGCCGGGCATGTGTGTACTGACATTATTCCTTGTTATGGCTCGTGTTTAGGTGTCCCCTCAAAGCCTTGGCTTTTTCCAGAGGTGGATGAATCTAGAGTGTGTGATTGATTCATAGCGGGGCAAGGCCCAAAGGTGCTTGACTAAGGGCAGGGTGCCACCCACCGTATGTAGTCTGAATAAGATACAAGGGGTGAGAAGACCCTGTTAACTCTTGTTGATTTCTTCTGCAGCCATGAAGTGTCCCTTGTTGCCTTTGCTACCCTGTGCCACCATGTTATTCCTCCTCTGCGATGCCCGTTTGCCATCCCTGTCTTGGAGCCAGTCGGTTATGGACTGAAACCTCTACAAACTGAGCTAAGCAAACCCCTTCCTCTCTAACTTTGAGTCTCAGTTATTTTGTCTCAGCAAGGAGAAAAAAGTAACACATTCCTCCAGGTAGGACAATCACTGCTACCACTTGAAATGTTAGGGTCTTACCATTACCTTCTTTTTTTTTCCCTAGATTCCCTCATTCTTTGGGAGAAACCAAAGAATGAGCTAGTGCAGAAACACACATTTCTCAAGCAAATGCCTGGGCTTATGATAAACTGCCCGTATTTCCACATGCGGGCTTTCAGGCTTCTTTGAAAAAAAGTGAAAGGCTCTTTTTGACTCACATTTAGAATTTTTATAGAAGTTATTTTATATTAGCAGTTTTGCTTTTTTCATAATTCTCCAAATTAACTTCTAAAAACTTCTATAGTAAAAAAGTTACTAAACACAAATGAACACAGGTAAACTATAGAAGAAAAAAATAGTGACATGGTACACTATATACATTTATTGCATGAGGACATCTTTTTGAGTCCTAACAATTGCAGATGCAATGCTAGTCCCGGAAGATTATACTGGCTAGTGACACCACAGCCATCTTAGCTGGTATGTATCCACCCTCAAATGTTTTTGGTAATATAAAACTGTCTACTGATGCATTTCTTGGAAAACACCTCCAGCATTGGGTGATGCATAAATTAACATCTTTCTACTCCTTTATGTTAAAGAGTAAACTGTGTTCCCAAAATTCAAATGTTAAAACCCTACTCCGAATGTGGCTCTATTTGGAGATAACAGCCTTTAAAAATGTAACTGCACTTAAATGAGCTCACAAAGGGGTGAGGATCTAATCAATATGACTACTGTTTTTATGGGACAAGGAAGAAATACCAGGATACTTGTGTACACAGTAAGAGCCATGAGAAGTATAATGAAAAGAAGCCTAGAGAAGCCTCAGGGGAACCCAGCCCTGCCAACACTGTGATCTGTGCCTTGTGTCCTGCAGAGCTGTGAGGGAAGAAACTTCTGTTTAAGCCACTTGGTCTATGTCATTTTGTTTTATAGCAGACAAATGAAGAATGCACACGCACGCACACACACACACCCACACACACCATTTGCCTTGAAAAAAGTTCTACAAACAATACATTAGTGCCAGTTTATCATTTGTTTTTACATGCATCTTTCCATTCATGTCATTAAAGATTCTTGAAACATTTTATGGATACATATGGATATTTGATTAAATAGACTTAAAAACTTTAAAAAGCTTGTTGTTTGCAGATATTTGTTTCTACATAAACATTTAAATAGATATGCTTATAACAATTGATAATGCTTTTCTAGGCTAAATTCCAGTAAGTCAAACAGTAGATAAAAGAACATAAACACCTGAACAATCTTTTGCTATATATGGGAAACTGATTCTCAGAAAAGTAAATTTAAACTAACACAAGAAATAGATGATAGTGCTTTCTTTTTCACATTTTTTACTAATGCTGGTACAGTAAATTATCTTCCCGTTCTGGGGACTGAATTCTGAGACTTCGCACTGAGCTATATGCCCAGACCTTTTTTAATTTTAATTTTGAGACAGGCTCTCCCTAAGACATTAAGTAGCGTGGCTGGGCTCACACTTTCTGTCGTCCTGCCTCAGCAGGAAGATCACAGGTGTGCCACCACCACCTCTGGCTTTGGTACTGTGATTTCTTTTAGAAAGTTGCCAAAATGTATTACTTTATTTTTAATGTTTTTGATTACACAAATTTTGGGGCCATACAGACTGATGATACTCTTTGCTTGTTTAAAAATTCAGTTACTTGTCATAGTCTGATGGATTTAGAAGAGTGCTTTACATAGTAAAGATATTTATCGTCCATCATGTGCTGTAAATAATTTATGCTAATTTTGCTGTCTGACCACCACTGAATTTCTTTTGTTGGATTTGCTCTCCTGTGAATGCAGTTTCATTTCCTTTATCAATTTGATAGGCCATGTAGTCCCTTCCAGTCAATGCGAATCTTTTTCATCACAGATTAATCAATTGAACACTGTGCTGAAAATATATTTTATAAATCCATTATCTCCTGCCTTTATTTATGGCATTTTTTTTCCAACACAAGTGTCTATATACCTCTTCAAGAACATCTTTCTGTTACAGCTCCTCCATTTTATGTGTATTCTATATTTCTCTACAGGATGAAAATACAAGCTAGCTTTACCTTCTTTCAAAGAGACAACGATTTTTGCAGACACCTTTATTAAATAACTCTTTTGTCCATCGCAGTGAAGTACTAAGTAGGTCATGCAGTAAATTCTCAAACCTGCCGATCTACTCTCCTTTTTCTCTTCTGTTCCGCTAACCTGTACATAAACACAGCTGCTTCAAGACCACACTGATTTTCTGAGTGCCTTGATACACAGTAAAGCAAGTATGCCTGTATGTTCTTTTTCATACTATACTTGACTTTTCCTGGGCAACTACTTTGCAATAGAAACTCTTAAGAGTTCGGGCTAGGGATTTAGCACAGTGGTTCCACAGCCTGCATTCCAAGCACACAAGGACCTAAGTTCGATCCCTGGTACCTGCCCCCAAATGTTAACCAAGGTTTTAGCCAGGTGTGGTGGTGCACACCTGTAATCCCAGCACTCAGGCTGAGGCAGGAGAATTGCTGTGAGTTTGAGACTAGCCTGGGCTACATAGTGATTTCCAGGTCAGCCTCAACTACATAGTGAGACCCTATCTCAAAAAACCAAAAAAAAAAAAAAAAGTTTGACTCAATTCCAAAACAAGTACTGTAGCCCCCTCAAAAAAAAATTTGTTTTTATATAGTACAGGAAACCAAGACTAAATAGAGGACTTCAAAGGAGTATGAAATCATGAACCTACACAAATACATATGTGATAAAATAGAAGATCGACACATATATACTGAATCTTGTAATTTGTTTGCTAAATATCTTGCGTTCAATTCAAAATCATGTTAAATATCATTGAATTTTGCCTTTTTTCAATAGAAATTTAGGCTGTTTTCAGTAGCCATGGCAAATTTTACCATCCTTATACTCGTGTGCAATGTTTTTCCTCAATGCCAGGGATATTCCAATATAAATTATGAGGACAGCAATAAATAAAACAATGCGCTATGCAAGGGGAAAGGACAAGGGAACTACTTCCAAACTGTTTTCACTTCCAGGACCTATTCAGCACACTTAAATCCTGTGCATGTGTGCACTGTATTACTGATACAAGGTCCTTTTTAGCCTATACTCTGAAAAAATTCCTATGCTTTGTTTTCATTGTCATTCTTTAAAAGAAAAAGTTGTGCTAATATGCTGCTGAGAAAAGATAGTTAAAATTTAGCCTGAAAACGAGAGCAGTAACAAAGTATACTATTTTACCTTATGCTTGGCCTCAACAAATTTATTTAGACATGAATCAATACCGTAAAAAAAAAAAAAGACAGGAAGTGTTAGTTACATGTGTAATCTGCTAATTTTCTGGGGTTTTTTTTTATATAAATGAGACCAGAGATGGCACATCATTATAGTCGCTACACTTCGATGTGAGGACTGAAGATGACCAGACAGAGCTGTAGACAAATCTTTGTGAAGTTTATCAGGGTCCACAGTCATGTTTCAGTATCATACGAATGCTTGAGATCCCAATTCCTATTGATAGCTGTAGAAACAAAGCCACAGAAAAATTAAGTCACTTGCTGAAGATCATGTAAGCTTGTAGTCAGTTCTGCCTGACTCTAAGAACTTCCTCCTATGCAGTTCTGCTTTCTCAGAGCTTAAGAACAGGAGTGAAAGGTTCAGGCTGATCTGGTTTTGCACCCAGTATCAGTGACCTTCTGCAAGTTAATTTCATTTCCCTGGGCCTCAGGGTTGTCTCTTCCAAAATGGGAATAATGTTTCCCTCCATGAGCTAGAAAAAAGTTTGTCCATAGTTTGTAAAGGCAAATTATATTAAGCTACATTTTGTTAGTCTTCCATTTTACAGAATTTATTTCATCGCCAAGTTTCTTTTAATCTTGCACTATATTTTCATCTTTCAAGTGCATCGTGCCTATGCTCTGATTAACAGAGTTTTGCAGTCTTATGTAGGTAGTGAAGCTTACATAAATTTCTATCATCCCCTCCTGGACAACACTTAATTGATCAGTTTACCAAACCAGAAGGTAGCCCTACCATCTACTTAGTGGTGGCCACCTAAACTACAGTAGAATGTCTAAATTACAATCTTGCAAACCTAGCAAATACAGTATATGGTAGTACTGGTATGGCTTAAAACTATAAAAATAGGTCCTGAATCAAAATCTAATGTTACTACCCTACCATCTTTAGTTGATTATATGATTCTGCATAGGACACAGAATGTTCTCTATAACTTCATTCTTTTCTCCTTTGGGAAGAAAGTAAATCTGGCTGGGGATAAGGTTATATGGCTTTGTTAATGAGATCGGGGCAAGATCTTGTCTTCAGGAACAAGACAACTAGACAGCAGAAGGAAAATGTCTCTGGTCTCAGGTGGGTTTTGTCTTTCTTTCCCTGACCCTGGGTTCTGCACTGAGGGCCTCTCTGATCCTAAGGCAGCTGCCAATCTGTTTAGGCTGTGTCACACCTCCAGGTACTGAGCCCTCTCCTCAAATTATTTAGGTATTAAGCTACCTTGTTTTCAATCACTTGGAAATCAGAATTCTTGTTCAGTACTGTTGGCCTCGGTATGACTGAGAATTGAGAATCTTATGAAAACAAGATTTTTTGGATCAACCAAGACTGATTCAAGCATGGCTATAGGCATTCCAAAACAGAAGCTATTAATCCTAAAGTCCCTCTTGCTGTTGATGAAAGGCATGTGAAGAGAAATAGCTGGGCAGGAGAAGGCCCATTCTACTTTTTCCAGTTCATACTTCCCCGCCCAAATGACCAAATTAAATATTCCAGCAAGGATGACACTTCATGGCCTTTCTCCCTGGTAGTAGAAATAGGCATGATTCCCTCCCTCCTTATCCTTGTGACTTACAGCCTCATAAGAACAAAGAGAAGTGGTGGTGATAAAAAATACAGATCAATCTAGGGTCTGTTTCAAAGTCAGAATTCTCAAGTGCAGGTGGCTTGTGTGCCCAGCTCTTCACTGTGTAAAAGCTGCCACAGCCACGGTGGGGAAGAGGGGAAGAGATAATCTGATGGAAATGGTAACTTTTCTACTAAGGAAAAACAATCAGGTTACATGTAGCTCAACAGCAAGACAGCCAGTCTCTCATTCTTGCAGAATAGCAGGAGAACAACAGGCTCTATTCTTTGCACAGTTTATAAAGTATCTTTTGTTTAAAAAATATGGACTTTATGTAATTCAGAAAGGTTTCAAAGAAAAGAGCAGATATGCTGATAACACCATGTATCATGTTGATACTTCTGGCCAAAGTAGGTTACATATTGCGCTTTTCTTCCCTTTCTTTACTTATTGCAGACAGATGTTAACATTACATAAAACTGGAAAACAACCAAAGCATTCTAATCCTTTCTAAATGACCAGAATTCCACGCAGGGGGCAGTCTGTATTTATAAACCAGTTCTTAGTTTTGAATAGCTGCTGCTTGTCTTATGTTTTTCCAGAAAGAAAACTGATGTTTGTTTTTTGCAGACCAAGGAATCTAGAATCAACTGCTGATACAAAGGAAGAACATTTTACATAACAATATCTCGTGTCCTTTATTCCTTAGACATGACTGATTAAGGACTCTGGAAACATTTCCCAAACTCCACCGACTAGAAATTTCTGTGCCAACGATATTCTCAAGGCAAATTCTCCCCAAAGCAGCAATACAGTATGGACCAGTAAAGGCTGGAGGTGTTAAGGATGAATTTATTTTTAGTAAAATTTTTCCCTCAGAAAGTAGAGGTCAGGGTGGATAATCCAGCCCAAATGTTTACTAAATAATTGCTACATCTGAGCAGAAGAAGGAGTAGAATGAGGGTTGAGGAACTTCTCAGGAAAATGGCCATTAAGAAGCAGACTTCTTTGCAAATACTCATTAGGAGACAAGAGAGGGGAAAATGCTCCCATCTAGATTAGTTCCTTTGAACTGGTCAGTTTGGACAACGGTAACAATTTCCTGTAGCCTGGTGACTTCAACAACATATATTATTGCTCATAGTTTTGGGGCTGGAAAGTCCAATATCAAGGTGCCAGCAGATCCTGTGTCTGGTTTGCATATGGTTCTCTCTCCTTCCCCACCCCATCTTTTCTTATACAGGCACTAATCTCATTCACGAGGGCTTCACTCTCAGGAGCTAGTTAGCTCCCATGGCCTTAGCTTCTAATACCATCACACTGGGGATTTAGTCATCATATGAACTTCTGGGGGACATGAATATTATCCATAGCAACATGAAACAGTCCACTACCATACGGAATGAACTTCCTGCATAAACTGTTAGAAATGTAGATGAATAGCTACTAATCCTGAAATTTAAACTGGCTTAAATAAAATACACTAGGAATGAAAACGAGTTGAATAGTGTCCCCCAAAATTCATGTCCACTAGAACTTCAGAATATGACCTTATTTGGAATAAGGTCTTAATGAAAGGAAAGAAATAAAATGAGTTCATACTGGGGCCAGGGATGTAGCTCAGCAGAACCGTGCCTGACTCACAAGCACAGGGTCCTGAGTCCAAATCCAATGATGATGTTTTCAAGGAGACAAAGGGCCATACAGTTGACTTGGCCACATGGAGATAAAGGGAATTACTCAGAACAAGCTGAGGAATCCCAGGGCTACCAACCAGTATCTGGGAAAGGTGAGGAAGAATTATCCTCCAGAGCCATGGGAAGTGCTCTCGACTCTGGCCAGTACCTTGATTTTAGACTTCGGCCTTTTAGAACTAAGAGAAAATTAATTCTTCATTGTTTTAGGCATCCAGTAATTCTTTTTATGACAGCCTAGAAAACTAATATAGTATACATTAGGAAATACTGAACATCAAGGATTACTTGTTTTGGTAGTCTTGCTTTTGGGGGAAGGAAATTTCTTCTAAAATTGTACTACAGTTTTGGCTTATAAAATAGTAATCGTGACACAACTAAGTTTTAAAAATAGGTAAGGATGGTGAAAGCCTGGAATCAGACCCTGCTAACGACAAGGTCAGAGTCAGAGCCACAGTGACAAACCCAAGTTTGGCAGGGGTCCAGCAGCCACTCTCATGTTCCACTCAAGGAAATATGCTCGTAAAAGCTCTGGTACGCATTTGCAATTCTTTCATAATACCCTAGAACCAAAAACAACTCAAATGTTTATCAACATGAAGAGGTAAACAGATTGTGCCCTATTTCACACAATGGATACCTTTGAGGAATCAATTATCGATGTGTGCAGCATCATAGATGGAATTCAAAAACATGCTAACAGAAAGAAGCCAGAGACAGAAGGCACTATATGATTTAATTCCAGTTAAGAGAAAAACCTAGAAAGGGAAAAACAGAATGCCCAGTGATGACCAGGGCTTGGGACAGGGACCTGGATGCAGAGGGGGATAGGAGAGAACTTTGAGAAGGATCTAGACTTTGACTATGGTGTTAATTATGTAACTATACCTATCAACACCCATCTAATGGTACAACGAAAATGAGCACATTTTTACAGCAGGTAAATTCTAAAAGCTGTTATTTTTAAAGCTTCCCAAATATTTGCCCTAGAAAATGCTACAGTATCCCAAATCTCTAATATGTGCAATAGCCTAAAGAGTTTTATGAAAAGCTGCTTGGAGTCTCCAACCAAAATGTTAGAAAACAAAGTATTTAAAGTTTGAAACAAATCCAAAGTGTATTCATATTTACTATTTAAAAGGTGTTTTTGTTAGCATTTTATTGGAAACCATACTTTCCTATTCACTTAAACATACTGACAAGCTCTGCATTAATTTTGCATCATTTTTTTCCTTTCCTGGCTAATGGACAACATAATCCCCTGATTACTCTTAAGTTCAACCTGACATTTTACAATTTTGACCATCTTATTTTCTTTCAGTCACATATAGTCACCATGTTTTCTCGTTACTATCTAGAAAGGAAAAAGGCTCAATCAACATACTTCTTTTGAGGCAGTTATAAATAATTCAGTTAGAAATGACACAGCCCATGTGCCTTGATTGGTATTTTAGAAGCCAGTAACTCTGCTCCATTAGATTACCACAAAGGAAGTAGGGTTTCAGGTTTATCAAATAAGGCACCCCGCAAGCCTGCAATGTCTTTTATGCACTCACAGCAAATATTCCAGTGTGGCATTAATCTATTTAGGAATGCAAAGTAGGAAGATACAATGTTGCTTTTAATCAACACTGTGATCTAGAACTCTTTATAACATATTTATGAAGTAGTTCAACATAATTCATTGCCATATATACTACCACCACTACTCCAAACAACATTCCCTCCACACACCACAGCAGTACCCCCCATCCACTAACTGCACTGAGGTGCGTGTGAGGGCGTGTATCAAAGTCACCTCGTGTGGCTTCTGAGCAGTGGCGGCAGAGGAGGCCAGCTTGGGCAGGGCTGTGTACAGGGCTAGCTCAGTGTGCCACTGCTCTCCTTCCTCTCTGGTGCCTCCCCATGTTTCCAAAGCAAGGACAGGCCTACTTCTTTACACAGGCTGATCAGCTGATGAGCCCAGTCTTAAGACACAAAACCAGAAAGTTAATCTGATTTAGTCTTCTTGCATTTTTTTATACCATATAACTTACCTTTTCCAGATAAATTCTTTACCAAAGACCCATAAAGCAAAGAAGCCAAACTGAACTTGGATGCCCAGTGTCCGTGGGTCTACTCCCCGTCACAGCACACATCACATATTTACCTAACCACCCTGGCAGCTGAAGGTGTCCTGGGATTTCCAAATCCAGAAACTCACTGGAGCCTATTAGCACATGTTTAAATTTTTATTTTGTTACTGGGGATTGAACTCGGGACCTTGCACTTTGGAGGGAGGCAACGGAACCACTAAGCAAGATACCTGGCCCAGCAGGTTTTAGAGTAATTATTTGTGGCATGGCATGGCGTGGCTGGAAATGGAGGTTAGTGGGAACTCCTAGTAAAACGGGACCCTCAGACAGGAACAGGCCCATAGTAGCACTCATCAATTGTCTTTCTCAGTCCTTTCTGTGTCCCATCTGCTTAGACTTGAGGGTTTTCACACCTTTGCTTTTCTCTCAAACCTCCAATACATCCTCACTAACCTTTATCTTATTTCTCAAAGTCAGTAAGTGGTAAGCAGCTTCCACAAACTCTCCCCTTATCCCTCCACTCCCAATGATAAGCGCCTTTTCTTCTTTATATGGGCAACTGGCCCACTTTCATATTTAGGGCCAATCCCTCTATTTACATGCTCTATCGTCACTGCCTGTTGACTCAATGACTCTCCCCTCGCAATTCCCCTTTGATCAATCCTCCTGTCTTGCCCAGAAATGTGTTGGAACTTCTCCCATCATTTCTTTGTCCCACCTCTACTTCTAGCTCTCTTGTGTTCACTTCATAGCTACACTTCTTGAGCTGTCCACACCATCTCCAGCCCTCTACCATTACTCTCTTGAACCTATGCCAGTTAAGCTTGAACCCTCATTACTCCACTGAAACTTTTCTCATCAATGACATTCACATCATGAGACCTGGACTCCTTCCAAGCTTTTAAAACCTGGCTTCCTACTCTCAAGTCTCTCTTGTGGACGGTGTGGTTCTCCGATCACTAAATACTAGAGTGCCCAGTACTGGGGTCACACTCTTCTCCATCCACACCCATTCGTTCCCTGGCTGGTCTTTTCCGTCTATTTTATTCACTTCTTCAATGAGCTCAGTAATTATGTTTATTAAATAAACTGAATAAGTAGAGAAGGAAAAACGGAATGAAGCTCTGTCTAGGGTAGTTCTGCTTTGGGAGGAGACTATGAGCCCCCAGCAAAGGTACATAATGAGAGACTGTAGCTGGAGAGTAACTGTGATCAACAACCCTCCAGACATGAGAGAGAAGGCAGCCAAGAATCTGTACTTCTGCTCTCTGCAAGCAGCAGACGTTCTTTTTCAAGGCCCATACCTGCTGCCAGTTCTGCCAGTCTCTGTCGCTGCTGTATTACTGTAAAAGGCCAATGTTCTCATGCATTGTCAGGCAACCTGAGATGATAGTTTTAAATGATACCTGAGACATCAAGATCGCATGTGTGGTGTTAACAGCAGGTCAAAGGAAGTGAGGATATCGGGGTATCTATCTACAGGATGTCACAAGAACAGGACGCTAAAGATGTATTCAATGTGAGTAGGTTTAATGGGCTGTGTCTGATATGTTCCTCTCTTATCAATCCACCAGATGATTATTTTCTAGTTATGGCACATTTCCATAATGCTATTTTTAAGCTGATGTTCTTTCCTGAAATCCTGGAATGTAATCCTATGCTTTCTGTAACAATTCTCTCTGGTAGTAAAAGAAACTTCATTCTATAAGCTGGAACACAGCCACTATTAATTGAGGTATTACTACAGAAGCAGTTTCTTAATTCTCAGAATATATCTTTTAACAGAACCACTAGTCTCATAGAAAGCCTTTTCATTCTCCACTTTTTTTCCTCTCTCCGTTAGACACATGGGAGCTCTGCTGGCCTGAAAAACTCTCAGAGTTGGCATTTCCATTAGTGCAGACGTTTCTCTCAGCGCAGTGATTGCTGCCTTATGCACACGGCACTCATTTCCAGCCCAGCCTTTTCCCAGAAAGGCATCTTCTGCAAATTCCCACAGTGTTTCTCCAGGGCCACAGATCCTCCTGTTAGTTCACATGGCCTCCCACGTGGCTCCTCCTCCACTTCTATGGACCCAGCTGAGCTAAACCCTGCCTGCTTCAGCCTGCTTGTAGCTCCTCCCTTGCCCAGCCCAGTGAAGAATCTTCCTGACTGGGCCTGTGTCTGCGTTACTGGCTTGGGTCCCTATTACACCACTGTTTCAAAACACAGAACAGCCCCCAGCGGGCACCAGAGAGATGGCAGAAAGAAGGAGGGGTCCGCAGCTCTCGGGAAGCTGGTAACTACGGGGTGTGCTAGACTCAAGGCTTGAGAAAGCAGAGGACACTGGAGCACTTTGCCTCCCCCTCATGGCACGCTCTCAAACAAGAGGTGCACTTGCTTCCTGTCACACACAAGCACAATGTCTCTCACACTCAGCCCTGATATTCCTACAATTGCAGCTTTTTTTGTTTGTTTGTTTGTTTGAGACAGGGTCTCACTGTGTAGTTGAGACTGACCTGGAATTCACTATGTAGCCCAGGCTGGTCTCGAAGTCACAGTGATCCTCCTGCCTCCCAAGTGCTGGGATTACAGGCATGCGCCACCACTGCAGCTAACTTTTAATTGGGATATATCATTTGGTTTGCTTCACAATGGGCTTTCTTGACATCGCATAAGAAGATGACATTCTCGGGATTTTTTGGCTGCAGCAAATTAGAATACATGCTTCAGCCCATGATTAATTCATGTAGCTTTAGCCCTATTCATATACAGACAGCAACACAAACTTTCTCATGCCCGTATAATGGGTAAGGAGGAAGGACTAAAAGGACCAAGAACAAACATAAGCTGGACAAAAAGGTCAGAAGAAAAAGGCTAGAAGAATACAGCAGGTGGTAAGATCTGACTTTTGCTTTTCTCTCAAACCTCCAATACATCCTCACTAACCTTTATCCTATTTCTCCAAGTCAGTAAGTGGTAAGAAGCTTCCTCAAACTCTCATCACCTTATCCCTCCACTCCCTATGATAAGTGCCTTTTCTTCTTTACATGGACAACTGGCCCACTTTCATATTTAGGGCCAATCCCTCTATTTACGTGCTCTATTGTCACTGCCTGTTGACTCAATGACTCTCGCCTCGCAAGAAAAAGACTAGAAGAATACAGCAGGTGGTAAGATCTGACTTTACCAAACTAAGGGAGGAGTTTTGGGGGTAAACTGAGAGAGGGAAAAGGACCCTGAGCTACAGTTAACATCTATTAAATAAATGTTCAGCACTGAACAACAGAAAGATGGAAAAGGTGAGGAAGCAATGATGGCTAAGCCTAAATAGTTTTAAACACACACACGTGTGAGTACACACACACACACGCACACACACCAACCCAAAATCCCCTCACCATGTTATATTCATGTCTACAGAGGCCGTTAATTCAAAATACTGTATATGTCTATGATCTGCTTGTTTTGAATAACTCTAAATTTGTGGAAAAGCAGAAAAGGCACATTAAATATGTTGAAACAACTAGTGGGAACAAAAATTGACTCTCTAACACAAGAATGTATGAAATCTAGCTACGAGCACTTCCTGTAGAATCAATGCATTGTTTGCGCTGAGTCAGTTATGACACTCGTGACACTTGTGAATTAGCACAGCGACATCAGACCTAAGCTTGTATAATTCAAACAATAGGGCCTTAAAATCTGACAGACCTATGAATGTAAAGATGATCTTAATATTCCTAGTCCTCTCATGTTAGAAACAATTTGACTCACAGTGGATGAATCGTGTTAAATTGGTCTGTACTTGGGGAGCTATCTTAATCAGAAAGAAATTTAATGAAAAGCCTTAACTTAAGATGAATACTACAATTATTTATAGGCTAATATTTGTCCACAAAGAATGTGTTTCAGGGTAGTCAGTGACCAGGAGAAGCCACATGTACCAGTTCAGTAATGGAACCCTAATTAAATGGTAATGGGGCCCTAATTGTAACATATGCTTTCTAACAGTGCTTTGCACTGCATATGACTGATTCAGCATACTGCTTTTCATGGTTTATTAAAGGAAATTTAATGACTATAAACAAGAGGAAAGAAAAAGAATTAGCATGTTAAAATTTTTTTTCCAAATATGGAGAAAGTCAGATATAACAAAAAGTCTAATGATTAAAAAAAATCTTGGTGCAGAAGATGTGACTGTGTTCAAACAGTACAGGTAGTAACTGTATTTTACTCTTTTGTAAATTTGTCCTCATTCTTATGTCCTTAAAATTATCTTAAGCCATTCACCTATTAAATAAAAAGTAGTGGTACAGGTTTTATTAAGTGCTCACTAAATCGCCGTTCTAATTACGATTACAGGCCCTATGCTAGCTACAACTACCATGGGAGATCCAAGGACAAGGAAGCACTTCCTGCCCATTAGAAATTTACAGTCTAGTTGAAATACAGGATGTAATGATGTGAAACTTGAGCAGTAACACAAGGAATGTACAAAAGTTAACACAGAAATTTAAGTGGGGGTAAAAGAAAATGAACACTAGGCATTCAGAGGAGCACAAGGCCACACTGTATGTGAGTTGAAGTGCAGAAACACTCTAGGAGCATGACAGCTGTGTCAGTAGGATTCTACTTTAAAGTACTTCCTCGAGACACAGGACAAACTGGGTCTTCAACATGAAAAAATGTATTCTAAAAGTATCAAACAGTCATGGAAAAACAAACATCAGATGTCTCTGAAGACAAAGAACAATGCAACAGAACAGAGTTCAAAAGCCAATCTTACTGAGATGTGGGAACTTAATAAGGTTGACAAAATCAACCAGAAATAAATTCTTACACAGCACACCAGTAACACATTTAAAGAACTCCAGATTAATAAAAACTTAAACATAAAAGACAGTCACATAATTGGCAGAAGAAAAAGCAAACCAAGAAGTGAGGAAGGCTTAGAAAAACAAATGGTACAACCATAAATTAAGAAAAAAAGTTACTAATATGATTCCATTAAGTTCTGTTCAAGGAATATGTCATGAGAGAATAATCTGGAAAGTCTAAAATAGATCGAAGTTAAATAGGGGAGGGGGGAGAGGGGGTGAAGGGAGGGCAGGGGGATGGAGAAAAATGAAAACCAAAACCTGTCATGTAAGGGTGCAAGATCCCAATGATGAATGTAACTGTACTGTATACCTAAAATGTACCAATAAATTCAATGAGAAAATAAATTAAAAACTAAAAAAACTGACCAAAGGATTAATATCTAGAACACAAAAAGAGTTGGTTATTGCAAATCAACAAGTCACATAATAATCCCATTTAAAAAACCAAAGATACAAACAGGGTATACAAGATAAAACCTAGGAAATAACAGGCATATGAAAATCCTTGGTAATAATACAAAATCAAATCAAAAGAACAAGGTACCACCTTACACCCATTCATCTGGCAAGCAACAGAAAGCAGGGTCACATCAACAGTGGCAGGCGTGTGTGGGTCCACACACCCTCCTGCATTCCCATGACAGGCTGGGTGGGAGTCCTCACCTGCAGTGCAGTACTAAGCCAGTCTAGCCCAAAGAAGTCATCAGTCCTATGGCCCTCAGTTATATCCTAAAGAAATTCTCACATGGGCATATAAAAGGGAACCAGGTGAAGATTTTTTTTGTGTGTATGTGAGGTCATCATGTGTAATGTTTTTGCAATGGAAGGGGTTGGAGGTTTCCTAAAAGTGTCTTTAGGAACCTAAAGAAATGAGATGTGGAATAGAACCATCAAGAAGAACGTGTGGTCAGAAGCTAAGGATTAGGTATAGTATTATGACTGTATCTTAATAAACTGCCAACACGAAATCTATAACAAACTTATCTGTGTAATTTAAAAATATAAAAATATGAAACAAGTTTTATAAAACACAAGCAAAAATATACACATTAAGTATATCAGAATGATTAGTTATGGAAGGAAGAGAAAAATGGCAGATAGGAGAAATTTTAAAAGAGGAAGGAGGAGGAGAAGCAGGAAAAGGAAGAAGTCTAGTACAAGATTAACAATGATAATGTCCTAAAAACTGAGGTGTTCGGTTAACTCAATCCTCTGAAACTGAGGTCTTCATTAAGTAATTAGAATTCTTAAATAATTAATGGCGCTAGAAACACAAATCAAGTCCTTTAAAAAAAAAAGGCCCACTCTTTAAATTGGCTTCCCTATCTAAATCATATTTAGAAAAAAAAAAAAACAACTTAAACATTTGAAGAAGGATTTAAAGGTCAACTCCCCTAAGACGGGGATACTGTAATACACAACATAGGCTGAGAGAGCAGGAGACATAGTTTGTCTTGCCCAGTAAAGCCTACTCTAAACTGGGATACTACAAGCTGGAGATTTAGAATTCTTCGGTTTTTATGTGCAGCATTTTACTTTGGAATTGCAGATCAACTGACAGCTAGTTGTCAAATATTTTTAAATATAGGCAAACTGATGCTGTGACCTTCCAGCTCCCTTCCATCATTACATATGAATCTATTACTTTACCCTAAAGTCACCGGGACTCAGTTGATGATGAGGTGCATGCTGTCTTCCTTCTGTAAACCCCACGGTTCTTTATGTGGATTTCTTTTATAGCACTTACCATTTCTCTAGTTTGCATTCAGTGTTAATCATATTTCAAAACCATTTTTGTTGGATTAGATTATATGCTCCTCAAAATTAGTCTGTGTGACTCACTCCTCTGTATATTCTTTGAACATGTTATTTATACAAGTATCTGTTAGAGGAATGATTTCTTTGTATTATGAAGAAGAAGAAAAAAAGAAACACAATGAAACCTAAATAGCATACAAGGTAATATCTCCTATTACGTTACTCAGTAGTCACAGTAACCTCGTGAAGTGAGTCTTCAGTCTCAGCTTGACAAATTCGTCCAAGGCTACAAAGTTAATCAGAGACAGGTGATGGTTCCAACAGAGGCCCATCTGACTGGAAAGGCCTGGAGTTAAGGTCCTAAGCTGAATATTAGGAGACTGTTCAGAATATCTCATCTTGAGTTTGGTGACTGGAGGTGAGAGAGATCAAGTGGTTATCCAAAGAGGTTTATTAGAGTTGGCTAAAGAGAAGGACTACTTAGAAGCCAGGCTTCCTGCCCCTAAGCTTTGTTGGTCTTTCCATGACATGAAAGGTCTCCAGTGAAAGCCCTAAAATTGTATTTTGGTAGTTTTAATAAACACAAGTTTTGCAAGTTATAGTCTGGAAGAATACAATTGTTCTTAAATTATCTATTTAAAAATCTCTCAAAATGTTTGGCAGCAAAAATCTTTAGATGGAGTTATATGTGCAACTGAAATTGCTTCCATTTCTAAAATATATTGCAAATATCACTCGACACCTCACAGCAAAAGAAACACATTGCTCTAAATGAGAATGTGCCTCCCTAAAAGGAATGGGGCTATGGTATACTTTCCTGCAGGTGCCTCTGAACTGGCAATGTTTTCTATTACTCTTCTAGGTATCAGGAGGTACTTCTACCTGAAAGAATTGTATGAATTTTTAAGTGATCTAAATCGACCTATAATAAATAATACTGCCTATCACATTTCTAGGATGAGCTTAGGCTATCTTTTATTTCAAGTGTATTACCTTTCAAGGAATAAACTTACTCTGTATAAACCTCCTTTTCAGGATGATCATATAAGTTTGTGATCCACTTATTCTTTCAAGACTTTTGTTTTGTTTGTTTTTTTGGAGACAGGGTTTCACAATGTAGTTGAGACTGACCTGGAACTCACTATGTAGCCCAGGCTGATTTCCAACTCACAATGATCCGCCTGCCTCAGCCTCCCGAGTGCTGGAATTACAGGCGTGCGCCACCACACCAGGCCTCTTTCAATACTTTTAAAAGCAGCTTTAATGGTGTCTGCTTAACCACCATTCTCATGAAAATCTGCCAGTTACTACTGGAGCAGCATCTGCTTTATTTCTTCAGAGACAGAAACTATATGTGCACTTCAGTTGTACCCAGATAGAGTCCCAAGTGCTTCAAGTCTGTTTGAGTTGATTCTATTCGTCTCTCCCTAGTGGTAGCTTACAACATTCTTAACCATGGGAGGGTGTGTGTACCGAGAAAGTCAGAAAACACAACCTGATAACAAAAGTACCCTCAACAAAGCTCACTAAGAAAAAAACTAAACTGTGTATTTAAGCTAGAGTTACTTACATTCTGGTGTACTTTTCAGTCTAGAAAACTTGTTCAGTTAGTTATTTTAAGTCTTCCTATTTGTTTCATATAATGCAGAGGTTCATTTAGTGTGAGGGGTCATGGTGGAGACTGGAGATGTATATAGCTCAGTGGTAGAGAACTTGCCTGGAATGCATGAAGCCTTGTGTTCAATCTCTAGTACTGGAAGGAAAAAACAATCCTAGGTCAAAGTCAGTTTCATACTATGCTGTCCCTGCTCCAGCAGTTGTTACTACCGATCCTCTTGGTATGGTCACAGAATCCACCGCAGATCTGTAAGAGGATATGTAAATGAGGACTAACACTTAGACCTGCCAAAGCTGTCACAGACCTTAGGAATTCAACATTGAATCATCTGGCCTTTAATTTGTTTTTTTTTAATTGCTTTTTTAAACTTGCCAACCCATCAGAAATTTTACTAGATTGTAATTCCTCAAGAGCGCTGTCTGAATCAGTACCTCCACATGCCATACAGCACTTACTTCAATGCTGACTCCTTATCTATATATGTAATCAATATCTGCTGTATAAATGGCACTGTCCTAATTGGCTTAATGAGCTATCTCAACCTTGGTAATAATCATTTTCATTGAAATATCAATAAGGGATATTAAACTGCATCTTAAAATAGTGACTTTCAGCTGAGGATTTAGCTCAGTTGTTCCGCAGCCTCCCTTGCAAGCTCAAGGATCTGAGTTCAATCCCCGGTACCAAAAAAAAAGTGACTTTAACCTTAACGGTATCCACAACTTTTATCTCCCATTCATCTAGGACAAACAGTGGTGACAGTATTATATTGAACAGAAAATCATCATTCTTTTTCTTTTTGCATCTGAAATGTAAACCCAGCCTTGTTTAATTTTTCTGAGACAGGGTCTCACTTTGTAGTTCCAGTTGGTCCTGAACACTGTGTAGCCTCAAACTCATGGCAATCCTCCTGCCTCGGCTCCGAGTGCTGGGATCACAGGGGTGAGCCACCTCACCCAGCTGAGTCCAGTCATATTTAATCCAGTGAGCTGAATGGTCCACTCTATCAGGAACCCCACAGTAGGATCTACTTGTTAAACTCTTCTTTTAAGAGGGAAATAAGGCCTCTTTAGTCAATAGGCAGCTAACTCTCCTGAGGTAATAATCTGGGCCACCCTTCATCTTAAAAGTAGAATAATTTCAGGGCCCTTTTAAATTATGTTCATTTTAATAATTTCAAGTGACTTAGAAAATATTAACCAAATTCCCATCCCTCATGCCTAAGGACAAGTGACATCAATGGAGGCTCTGGTAGAAGCTGAGGGTGCCTACCTGACAACTAATTATAACTTCACTAGGTTATTAATATCCCAAGGATACTCTTGGGCTAAGAAAAACTTAAATCTACTGAACTGGCAGGGAGTAACACAAATTTTTGGCATTCATCAAAATGAGATAAACTGATTTTCTACATTAAATCTTTGTGGATGACCTCTTAGAACATTTGCAGCTTCAGCATATGTAAGATGGTGGCACTAGAAGAGAAACAGAGAAGCCAGGGAGAAAATAAGTTCAGTATTAGACTACTGTACTGGAGGTATATGTCAGTGTTCTTGCTGCTGGACACAATACCTGACACAACTTAAAGGAAAGGCTTGATTTAGCTCACGGTTTGAGGCAGATTCAGTCCATGGCCAGCTGGCTCTAAGGGAGGAACAGATTGGTGGAAGAGCATGGCGACAAGAAGCTGCTTAGTTCATGGAGGCCAGGGAGCAGAGCTGGGGAACAGAGCCTGGGTATTTTTTTAATCCAATGAAGTTCACAAATCAAGATTAATGGTCACAATCCATCCCTTGTCAGCTTCACATCCACACAATCTTTCTAATACTACCTAACAAAATCAACTATCCTGTGAACAACTGGAAACATAATTAATTATTTCCCCAAAGTCTCAAATGTTTCAGCAGTTTTCAAAAGCTGAAGTATAAGGGCTGGGGATTGAGCTCAGGGGTGCTGCTGCCTGCCTCGCAAGTGCAAGGACCCAAGTTCAATCCTAGGTACCAAAAAACAAAAAGTTCAAGTGTAAGTCTCTTCTGAGACTCAGTGCAAACCCTTAGCTGTGAATCTCTGTAAAATTCAAAAACAGGTTGGGCTGGGGATTTAGCTCAGTGGTTCCACTGCCTGCCTTGCAAGCGCGTTCAATCCCTGGTACAAAAAAAGAAAAAAAAATTTATTCCAAGGTGTAACAGTGCAGTGGGAGCATTCCCATTCTAAAACAGAGGAGTAGGAAGATAGAAAAAACTAGACCAAAACAAGACAAACTCAGCAGAGCAAACATTAAGTCCTATAGCTCGTTATCTGGCATGTGAGGCAAATGGGGGTAAAACCTGGGTTCTTTAAAGTCTGTGCAACACTCTCCTACCCATATCCATACAGCTGCAACCCACATAGCCTCTGAGAGCTCTACGGCTCACAGAGCAGGGGAACAGTGCCAGAGGAGAATGGGTGAGGGAGCATATGTAATGCTCAAGCTCATGCCTCTAAGTACCATCCATGCACACCCAGGAGCCTGCTTTACTAATCTGCTAGGCAATTCTTAATCCAGTGAAGTTGACATATCAAGATTAATGGGCACAAGGTGATATAGCAATATTTAACAAAAACATCAACAAAAAAGATCCAGTTCACCTTATTAGAGATTTGGGTAGGTCAGATTTCAGGAGACAGGCTAGTCAGAAGCATACATCAGAGGCTCATTAGCAAGCAGAGGACAGAAGAGTTGCAGCATGGAGGTACACTTTAAGGAAGTGACTACAGAGTGAGGAGCAGGCTAAGTCCGTGGTGTACTCTTATTATCCCAGCTACTTGGGAGGCTGAGGTAGGAGGATCACAAGTTTCAGGCCAAAAATGGGCAACATGGCAAGACTCCAGCTCAAACAACAAAAAATAAAATAAAACAAAAGAGGCAGAGGCAAAGGAGACCAGATAAAGAAATGAAAGAAACTATGGAGGTCTTAAATGAAAAAAAAAAAAAGGAACTTCAGCACAATGGGAAGACAGAGGCATATATGTGGTAAGATACTCTACCTACAAGGCTCTAGGCACACTAACATTTTTTAAAAGAAATGAAAAACTATGGAGGTCTTAAAAGAAAAAAAAAAAAAGGAACTTCAGCACAATGGGAAGACAGAGGCATATATGTGGTAAGATACTCTACCTACAAGGCTCTAGGCACACTAACATTTTTTATTTGGATTTTGTGTAGTACAACCATTCTGATTACTTTTGAGGACGTGAACTAGGACATTTTAATTTCTTTCAGGACAGCAGCAGCCTCTTAGCTCTTTGGATTAATCTTCATGGAAAATCAGTCAGAATTCAAGATTGTAAGGAGTAAAAATGTGAATTGGTATGTAAGTTACCTTTCAAAACATAAAAGGCAATTTAGAGGTATTCTTATAAAAGAATTTGCTCCTTCACTTGTTTACCTATCAGGCACCAGACTCATTCTGATTGTTCACTTTACACTGCTACTGTACATTCCTTTTATAGGTAGAATAGCACACACCTCTAATCCCAGTTGTTTGGGAGAGTGAGGCATAAGAACTGAGTTTGAGGTCTATCTGGGCAAGTTAGCAAAAGCCTGTCTCAAAAAAAAGATTTTGCTTTTTTGTTTTATTTTGAGCACAAAGGCTGGGGATGTAGGTCAACGGTAGAGAACCCCTGGGGGCTCAATCCCCAGTAACAATAATGACAGCAACAACAAAAGCAGTTTTATAGCTGTAGGGAAAAGAGGATGTATATTTCACTCTTAGAAGTGGGAATTATGTCACTGATAAGGAAAACAGCTTTTGGAACTCTTTTAATTTGCTAGGCTGAAACTGACTTACCCACCTAAATATTCTAGATATTTGCACACTTTTTAAACTCTAAGGCAATTCCTAAGAATAGCAATATGAAGAGAATCTGGAGAAATAAACTAAAAACACACATGCAAATTGGTTTGCTTTAGAATAAATCTGCATATAGTGTCCTGCAGTGGCAAATTTACAAAGGGAATTAAAGCCATGAAATTAACATTTTAATGAAGCAGACAGACTACTGTGGGCAAGACTACTCACTGACTGATTGCAGCTTCCAGGTGGCCTAATGAGATGAAAATAAAGTTTATACCTTCAACAAGTCTAAAGTAGGGCTGTATAGAGATTATGATTGAAATTTAAATTAGAAAATAGTTCTGTATGCAAACATGGTTAGGCTAGCAAGTAGTCTCTGCAAACTGTGGCATTATAAATGCTTAATTTAAAATACCTAACACACACATGCACAGGCATGCACATACACTTTGGTTTAACGTTTTCTTAAAGCACTGTCCTAAAACTAGTAAGAAGTCACTGCACTTTGGAAAACAGTAGTACGGCTTTATCACAGCGACTCTTCTGAATTGTGTTACAGGTCTATGTAATGTAAGGATCACAGGGGAGCAAGAGGTTATCTGGCACAACCTCCTGTCTTCCTAAACTCTGTATTGCAGGGATACAGGATGCAGCCTATTTCATCGCAGACAGCTCTGATCTGTAGAAATACTCATTACCTGAGAAACTGAAGGTTGAAATTTGCCCCAATGGAACTCCTGACTAGTCTTTATCTTATAGAAACAAACAGCATAATGCTATTAACTGTCCTGGATAACAGTCCTTCCAATATTCAAGGCAAGGGTCAGGAATGTACAGCCTAAGGCCAATATCTGCCTCTGTCTGCAGAGCCTGTGAACTAAGAACAGTTTTTGCATTTCTCAAATGGTTGAAAAAAATCAAAAGGATAATTTTATTTTATGGCAAATAGATGTCCTATGAAATTCAAGTTCCAATACCCACAAATAAAATGTTATGGGCACAATGACCTATTCATGTATTTGCATGACAACATTGGTTCTTGAAAGTGACCACATCACCTAAAAATATTACCCTCTGGCCCCTCAAAAAAATACTTGCTAATCTGATTTAAAGGTAACTGTCAAATCTCAGCCTTCTGTTTTCTATTGTGGGAAGCCAAAGTTTTAAAGAGCACAGAAAAGATTTTTAGACTACTGGACGCAAATGAATTTGGCAATGTCCCTTCTAGGTGGCGAAGAGAGGACTGAGAGGTCATACTGTGGTAGCCTAGAGATAGCAAACGTCACCTCTGCTTCGTGGTCAGAGCTGGCCAGTCCTGCCCTGACTAACTGGAAGGCACTTGGGGATATGAGCTTCTGTGTCCCTAAGAAGAAGAAAAGGACCATATGCCTTCGGGATCTTAACAGTTACTTCTTGGTAAGGTCAGTATTTAGTGCTTAAGTAGCTAGGTAAATGTTCATGTGGAATTGAGTAGTAGCAATTACATTTCTTGTTTCACTAATCATTTTCTCTGCTCTTGTAGTCACCCAACTTTTCTCTGCTTAATTTTCTTGAGACTTGCCACTTGTTCATTTTCAAACCCTGTGCTAGAAGCACCAATATCCTTCCCATTCATTCAAACAACTCTGATAATCTAACAGTTTATCAGTTTATTTGGTGAAACTCTCCTTGGAACCCTCTATAAGTTATTAGGACCAGGACAATGATCTGGACTAAAATCCTCTAGACCCACTGCGTGGCTCTGTCATCCTGGATCTTCCTCCAATATAAACTTCCTTGAGAGTCCCTTCTTGTGGTGTTACTCTAAGTCAGTCATTTATCATCTTTTTACTTTACTTCTTTATTTTGTTAGGATACATACTTCAGTAGCTCCCTGAGAAAGGAATTATGAGGTACTAAATGACTGAAAGTGTTCAGTCTGTCTTCAAACCTGAAAGAGAATCTGCATATGTTCAGAATTCTTAGTTGGAAGGCATTTCATTTCTTGACAATAACAACTGCAAAAGGACTTGCTCCACTTTTCCTCCCAGCATTGCTTTGAATAACATGATGTCACTGTAATTCTTGATCTTCTGAAAGTTTATTTCTCCTCGGGTTCAGGAATTTAATGGAGACTATGTGGTTAAGACCTTTTTTCATTGTACTGTACCTCCCACCTAGAAAATAACTCATGATTTGTTTTAAAACTTCTGTGATCATTTCTTGATTTTTCTGATCATTTATTCCCTGTGGCAATGGCTGTGATATTCAAGAAACAATTTTCTGGGTGTATATGCTACACATCAGGGACTGTTTTTAAAATGTAAGTTTCTTATATAGTCTGTATAATATACGTATCAGTATTTCACTGAAGCAGCAAAAGAAGCATGTTATGTAAAGCTTTATTATCCTCACTGACCAATGAGATGGTCACATATCTGATTAATAAGATTATGATTCTAGTTTAGTTCTTTCAATTCCAAATCCATGCTGTAAGTTGTTAGGTTTCACTGTCCCTGGAGGACAGTTACACAATCCCTACTCTTAGAGATCTTCTTATCTTTCTCTAAATTTATGGTCAATTAAAAAATACGGGGTGGGAAGCCAGCATTGATCTTATCCTGAGCTAAGTGTGACTAGAAAGACACCATTCAAGGATCAACACTCTGTTAAAGAAATGCCCTTCAGGAGATGGCCAGGATGCTTCCATGTCTCTCGTATCTCAGCACAAAAATAAAAGATCAAGCTGAATATGTACAATAAATATCAAAAGGAAGAACAAGAGAAGCATTAGGGAGAAACAACTATAAATCAGTTTGTGAAAAACAGAAACAGAAATGATGATTTTGGACAAGACAAGGTATAGAACAATTACTAGCATAGCTGTGTCCAGGGAAAGTGGCACAAGAAAGGCAGGATCCAGTCAAGGCTGAAACATCATGAGAGGGAGGGTGGTGACCTCTCTGAAACACACCCTCACCTCAGCCATTTTACCAAAGCCTGGCTTCATGAAAGAACTGCTCAAGGTTCTCTAACTTTTATGAGTATGTTGAAGTACCCTGGACCTGGTAGTCTGATACAAAAGGAATGAACTATAACTCTTCTGAGGAGTATGAATTTTCAGATTTAGAAAGATTCACAATACCAAAAGTGTTTGTGGTTTTTAAAGCTCAGCAATCTTCTCTGCTGCACTGTGAACACAGCTGCAAAACTAAGCTCAAATACACTATCTGTCCATTATTTGCTGGTAAAAGCCCCAAGCATCTTCCATTTGCTTATCTGACTATATCTAACTGCCATGCCTGCCATCGAAAAATCCAAAACGTCTTCTTCTGCCTAGCAAGTGAGACTGCTCAAATGTCCCTTCCTTCATCTTTACATTCGTCTTAATGGTCCCCCATGGGAGATGGTCCCAAATCTGACATGTTCATAAGTTTGTGCTCATGCTTTTATTTTTTGTTTCAGTTTTGAAGCCTGTGAGCTAATAACCACTTCATATTTCTATGATATATTAAATTGTATTATTTATAAAGCGCTTAAAACATTTATATCATTTTATTGGCATATATCTGGCATTTATTTAGAAAGACTGTGGGAAACAATTTAAATTCTTTTATTAATATGTATTTTTCCAACATCTATTAACTGTGAGATGTGAAACTTGTACTGCTGACAATGATAATTGGGTCTGCCCTAAATTAGTCATATTCACGTGAAAACTAACAATGTCTGTTGGTGGGAAGTTAACTGGCCCATATGGGTCTAAACCTACAATCTTGGGCTTATTGGTCCTTATCCAAAAGAAATAATACACTGAACTAAAGTTAGCACTCTGCTTTGGTTGTTTTACCACTTCAATAATTATATTCACTCTCAGAACAATTTAGTGTTCAAAAATTGCCCCCAAATATTACAAGCACTCTTGACATGCAGCAAAAATAATTGAAAAATGATGGCATACTATATTTCAACTTAGTATTCCAAAATGTAGCTCTCTTTTAGAAAACTATTCAGACCTATTATTTGAAACCCTTGGTATAAATATCACTTTGATATAAATAAACTCTTCTAACATATTATTTTTACATGTAACTATTAAGTTCATCAAAAGCTCAAAGTAGTTGGGTAAGTGAAGGATACTGGTTAAATACAATGTAGGGAAGAATGAGCTTGCAAACCAGGGCAGATGTTCCAGCTGCAAATGGGTATAACACATCCAGGAGGCAGTGAGAATCCAAGCTGAACAGAATGGAGATGCAGGCAGAAGGCATCTCCACAGCTCAAAGTTAGTGCCTAGCATATAATTCAAGGCAGTGATCTCAATGGATGACTAACACCTAAAACTTCTTGTTTACTATAAAAATCAAGAAGAGATCATCAGGTGTGATGGTGCATGCTTATAATCCCAGCACTCAGGAGGCTGAGGCAGGAGAATTGCAGTGAGTTGAAGACCACCCTGAACTACACAATAAGATCCTGTCTCAAAACAAAAAAAAAAACAAAACAAAACAAAACAAAAAAAAAAAAAAAAAAAAAAAGGATGCA